>NC_133157.1:11948928-12614285 GCF_040802235.1 Manis javanica | reverse complement strand
AAAGACTATTTACAAGAGTTGCTTATGTATTAGGAGGGAGATAAAAGAAGAAATAGGGATGACTCAGATTTTTGGTCTATGTAACTGAATGCTATTGATTCACTACTGAATGCTATTCATTTACTGAAATAGGAAAAGCAATGGGGACTAAGCTTGGGAGGGAAATCAAGAGTTTGATTTGGACCTAAGTGTGAAAGTCCTACTAGATATCCAAGTAAAAAAATTAAAGTGGGCAGTTGGATATACTGGTTTGCAGCTCAAGGAGAAGTCGAGATTGGAGATACAAATTTAGGGGTCAACAGCACATAGCTGGTACTTCAAGCCATGGGGCTAGATGAGTTCCTTTGGAGGATATGCTATAGATAAGAGGACTTTCCAAGATGGAGTTCTGGGGATCTCCAACAGTGACAGGGCCAGAAGAAGGGATGAGAAGCAGCCACCAGTGAGGTAGGAGGGGAACCAGGAGAGTATGGCGTCCTTCACCTTTTTCTGCTTGGCAAACTCCTCCTTGGGCCTTACACTCCACTGTAAGCATCTCCTACTTTGCGAAGCCTTCCCTGACTGGGTTAGGCAAAGCTAATTTCTCCCTTTTCTGTGTTCGCCCAGCATCCTGCAAATGCCCTCTTACAGCATTCACTATGAGAAATTGTCATTCCCATGTTATTCTTTCCCACTAAACCATGTACCTCTTAGGGGCAGGGACTGTGTCTTATCCATAACCACATTCCCCACAACTAGCTCAGGGTTTGTCCCTGTGGGAGCCCAGCAAATGTCCAAAGGAAGAAAAGACCTCAAATATCAGAGGTGATCAAGGAAAGCTTTACAAAGAAGGTGGGATTTGAGCAGCACCTCGTTGGAAGGCACTGAATTTCAAAAATGAGAATAGGTGAGAGCATGCCAGGCCAAGACAGAAGAGAACAAATAGGCGGAACTGGAAAAGCACCATTATGTCTAAGAGACAAGAATCAGCTCTGTTTGGCAGGACCGCAGGGATCAGGGAGGGTACAGGGCAGCCAGGCTGGGGCCAGGCTGGGAGGCAGCCAATGCCAGGCTAAGGGCTGGGTTCTCCAGCTATGCTCCTTGAACACTGGTGTTCCAATCAAGCTGAAAATGTGAGTATTTCATGGTTTCCTATAAGTTCAAGGCATTTCTCCATATCAAGTTTGAGAACTGTTGTTACAGATACCAAACGATGTAATAATAATGCAACTATCATGTATTAGGTGGTTACTATGTGCTTCGGTACTGTGCCAAATGCCCCTCCCAGCCTCTCTCTATCCATCTTACAAGTCTGTGGGGTACATGCAAATATCATGTCTATGTGCAAGTAAAGACACGGAGGCCAAAAAAGGGTAACTTGCCAAGCTCACCGGCTAGAGTTGCTGGAAGGAGGGACTCGGGTTAGGTCAGGCCCAGGGCACCTGGAAACGGGCCCAAGCCCTTGTGTGCCCACTAGACTGCTTCCTCATCTCTTTCCAGTGGGGTGTCTTGGGCTGAAGGGGGAGGCCAAGGCCAAAAAGGCCTAAGAAAGACAAGAAGCACCATGAGGTTTTGGGAAAGTGCCTCCTCCAGACATCTGAGGGAAAGGATCAGGGGCCAAGGAGAGAATTAGACACACAGCTAGAGGAAGAGAAAGACCAAGCGAATCGGACTGGGAAACAATGTTCTTGGAACCTTTCCTCTCCGCGTGTATTTCTGCCACATGAGTCATCTGCACCCAGATGGACCTTACTGCTTAAGCCAGGGTCACACTGCTGCCCTCAAGAAGACTGACATGAGGATATGTTGCTGGGGGCTGCCTGGGCAATGACGGGGGACAGGCCAGAGCGATAGGGCAGCCATGTTCCTAGGCAACAGATTACAGGAAACCTGCCCACAGCCTGAGCCGTGCCAGCAACTACTCTGGGCCATCACAATTTCCCAAGTAGTTATTGTGGCTATGATTGGAAAGGGGTCAGAGTCACATGTTTAAGATAAATGTAATTTTGTTGGCTAGAGTTATGTCCTGGAATGCTGCAATCTGGGCCAGGCCCAGGCTACAAGTAAAAGGGGCTTCACAACAAAGAGATCATTTATTATATATGCAAGAACATTATAGCTCACAAAGCCTTTCATTATCTTTATCGCAAGATGTGAGTTGGACAGCAACCATGTGAGGTGAGTGAAGAAACTGAGGCACAGAGAAGTTACATGACTTATGCAAGATCACACAGCATGTCAATGGCAGAACCATACCGTCTCGAAATCTTTGGATTCCAAGTTCTTTAAGTGTTTGAGATCCAAACTAATAAGTGTTTAAACAATTTTGAGAGTAAAGAAAATAAAAGAGGATCTCAAGGAGAAAAGGATATTTTTTCAATCACTGTGAAACCGTAATGTACAGTAACACAAATTTCAAACACCTAACACTTTATACCTTGTCAAAGCATTTTCACCTTCACTACTCCTAAGAAGGCAAGTAGGAAAGTGTGGGTGATTCAGAGAAGGAAAGACTCAGGGGCGTGAAGACACTTGCCCAAGGTCACACAGCTGGAAAGGAGAAGAGCTCCCCCTGGAGGTTTACTTTTGGACTGTGCTCCTTTCCTGACCCCAGGCCTGGAAGCGTTTAGTGTGGTCAAGCAATGGAAAATGGTCACAGGGCTGTGGTTCCATTTGCTAGACACAATCTGTCCAAACCAATGGCTCCCTCCCTGTCTGCTCTCCAGCTTGGGCCCCCGGTCCCACCCGATGGCTGCCCCATGCGGCCTGCCCATAGAAAGACAAGCAGCCAGACAATGGCCCTGGCCTCCACCCTGCACTCTCCCTGCGCCAAGGTTCTGTGGCATGGCCATGCATGCTGGGCCCACGTGATGCTCCTGGAATAGCTGTCACCATCAAACAGATGTGACCGCACAGTCCCCCGGGATGACCCCTGATGCCTCCACGTTGCAACTGCCTCCCTTGCCCTTTGATGGCTTGGGCCAGGACCTGTTTTCTCTGGTCCTTTCTCTAAGTTCTGCCCACTTGCCCTTTCTAATGCCTTAGGCCACCTGCCTGACGACTGAGCTGGACATCCTACCTAGGAACCAAAGCTGGGGTGGCCAAGAGCCTAAGGACAGATATCTGGGTGACAATTATTCCCTCACTCCCTGAATTCCACTCCAAAGGACCCAGTGAGTCTGCCTGGAAGTCTGCTGACCGGTGCCCAGCCGCAGGGGCAGCCTCTGTTTTGGGGCTGCACCTCTGGACCAGCTTCCTCTTCTGCTGTTGAATGAACAGCCCAGCCACTAGAGACACTGCCTCACTCCCTCGCCTCTCCCCTCTTGTTCCACCCTGCTGCCACTCTGCTGCCGCAGTCTTAGATATCAACAAGAGACAATCCGAATGTTTGTTGACTGAAGAAGTGATAAACAAATTGTACATATTTACATTGGAACACACAGGAGTGCAAATGAAATGTGCCAACAAGCCCCCTCAACATGCAGTGGAAAAGAATGTTGCAGAAGACTCCATAATTTATAGTAGGGTTTTATAAAGCTCAAAACAAACAAAACAAAACAATACATTGTTTAGGGATCCATTTGTGCAGAATAAAAGTAATTTTTTTAAAGCAAGGAAATGATAAACATAAAATTCAGGATAATGGTTACCTCGGGGGTGAGTAGAGAAACAGGATGGAGGGGAAACATGGTGATCAGAGATCTCGGGTTCAGAGGCGGGTCGGAGGACCCTTTTGCTGTTCTGCTTCATAGCTTACATAGAAGCCCCATGCATTCTTTTTTATATTTCAGCTGCTGCTAAATAATTTTGAAGATTAGATGGAGAGGGTCCCACAGGTACTCCTCCTTATCATCAGCTCCCCATTCTCATTTATCTGGTGGCAGGAAACTGAGCCTACTGTGTGCCTGGACCCCATGCACCTGCACCCCTTCATAGCCAGTGACCTGGAAGAACGCTCGGGCCTCGCTCGGGCCTGGCTCCTCCCGCTTGCACCCCCACTCACTGCACTATGCATCAGCTGCCCCATCACTCCACGGAACACAGTCCTCGCTGAAGTCGGGAAGCACAGTGACACTTCAGTTCTGGCCTCATGTGACATCCCTGCAGCACTGCCACCCCTGACCCCAGCCGGCTTCAACTCCTTGGCAGTAAGGGGCTTCCTCTCCTGACGTCCTTTCTATATCTCAAGCCACTTCTTGGCTTCCTTTGCTAGTTCCCCTCCTCTGCCTGTCCCTTGCTTAAATGGTGGTGCATGTGGGGGTCTTCTCAGGCCCCATCTCACCCTGCAGCCTCCCATGGCTTCAGCCCCCACCTGAACGCTGATGGCTTCCCAACCTTTGTCTCCAGCCCAGACTTCTTGCCCCTGAACTCCAGGCCCAAAAGTCTAGTTGTCCGCGCTCAACCTCACCACTTGGATGTCACATAGGCACTTAAAAGGCAGGTTCAAGTCCAACTCCTGACCTTCCTCAAGACTGGCCTCCCCTCCCAATGGCTTTTCTCCATCCATCCAAGCACCTGAGCCACCTGTGAGGCCGTCTTGGTTCTCCCCCATCCCTCACTGCCACCGTCTCTCCAGTCTCCCCAGCCCCATCCAGTCACCAGGTCAGCCATTCTACCTCCTAAATGGCTCTCAGACCTCCACCAAGACCTTCCTACTCCAAGCAAGTGACACCTCTTGCTTATAGGCAAGCGATTGGCTCACTACCCACCAGTCCACTCCCAGCCACCTTGCCCAATCCAGTTTCTACCTGCAGCAGGTTTGTTCTCTGTAACGTGCAAATCTGAAATCTGAGTCCTCTGCCAGAACCTCTAGTGGCTCCCCTGCCCTCAGTGATCCATCTCGCCCGACCTGCCTCTCCCACCTCATCTCTCCACACCCTCTCTGCCTGAAACCCCACCTCCAACCATATTGAACCTCTCACTGTTCCTCACACTCCATGCTGCACCCTTACCCCTAGGGCTGCAACATGTCTCCCCTTAGAACAACCCAGTTTCCCTGCTTCATTCAACTCTTACTCAGGTTCCAGTTTAACTGCCACTTCCTCCAGGAAGCCTTCCAAGACCACCTTTACTCCCACCCAGAAAATGTTCGATGGTCCCACAATCTCACAGCATCCAGTACATCTCCTACTCTGTTCAAGCACTTGTCACACTTTATATTAGTTGCTTCTAAAGTTATTTGTCTCCCACAATAGTGAACTGTGTATAAGCCAGCAGGGACCGGACTTCCGGTCTCACTAGTATCTCAGACAGGGCCTGGTCCCTACTAAGCAGGTGGCAAAAATTGCCAGAGGAAAGACTGAATAAAGGAATGACAGGTACTGTGCTTTTCACACATGATTTCATTTAATAGTTAGAAGAATCCTTTAAGGGAGGTACTAGTGGTCTCACTTTACAGGTGAGAAAAGGGAAGTTAACTTGCCCCAAATCATACAGCTAGCACACAGAAAGCTGCCAATTGGATTCCATCCAGCCTAACTATCCAGTTGGTGTTAGGTTTAACATGAAAGCTCACACCAGCAACCACCCCTTGCTCCCTCTGGCCATCCCACCCCCACCCCTCGTCCCACATGAGGCCAGGTTGAGAACTCAGGCTGGGAACGGGCCATGATTACCTGGAAGCATGTAGGCCCCGGCCTCCCTACTGGGATGTCCGACTGGTAGAAAACTTTGAGCTCTGGCGTCAGGGCAATGACTGTCTTAATCACCAAGGAGATGATATCAGACCAGACCTTCTTGATGTCAACCCCTTTGGAAGACAACCTGCAGAGGATGCTGGAGAAAGTCCTCTTGCTGCCTGTGCTCGTGCTGTCCGAGTGGACAAAGTTGCTGCTGTGGATGTTCAGAGAATAGTTGGTCAAGTGCATAAAGACGTGGTGCAGGTTTTTGGGGTTAGGCTCCTGATAGGGCTCTGTACAAAATCTCGAGAGTCCATCTTTGGCTATGTAAATCTCTAAAGGGTCTAAGGACTTTAGTAGGACATACAGACGAATATCAAACTTGAGCTTGTCGATAAGCAGAGGTTTGCAGATGTACTCCTGGACTACCGCTGGCCTGCTCTGCAGGATCCCTGCCAGGCGGATGTCACTGGGGTCTTTAATGAGGTAGATTCCATCACCCTGACAGCCACCATCAGGTTTCACAATGAAAGTGGGCTTCCAGGAGGGGTCACCATCTTTCACCATTCGACCCTTTGGGGGTTGGGAGAGGAGAAAGAATGGTTAGTTAGCATCATATTCTTTTCCTCTCTGGACCCTCAGGACAGAGCAGGACCTGGGCAAATGCTTGGTGAATGAGTGAGGAAATGAGCCCTGTCCATGTGAGTGCTGGCAGGTGCTCCAGACTAACACCATATCAGGTACTGAGCTCTGCCTATGGGAGGGCTCCCTGAGCACCTGCCTGGGGTCTAACACTATACCAGGCACTGACAGTGACCTAGGATGGCCTCAGTCTTGGCCTCCAGAGGGAAATCGAGGGCACAGAGGATTTGCAGTCATGAGACCTGGGTTCCAATCCCAGGTCATTGTCAGTTATTAGCTCTAACCCTGAGCAAGGCATTCAACTAATGATAGTGGGATACTGATGGTGACGATGATAATGATAATGATCTAGTCCCATTTACGGGTGCCTATGAAGTGCCAGGTACTGTATTAGGCACTTCACAGTAAGTAATTTCACCCAAGCCTCACTGAAGATAGGGTGGTTCTCTTTTTATAATATAGGAAAACACGATGGTACAGCAGTTTTAAGAGTATGGGCATTGGGATCAAACTGCCTGGGTTCAAGTCCTGGCGCTGCTGTGCGACTTTGGGCAAGTCACTTAAGTTGCCTGTGCCCTCCTCATCTGTGAGATAGGAGTAAGGTTGTCCTGAGAATGAACTGAGATAATAAATACAAAGCACTAAGCACACAAAACCCAGCACATAAGAGGCAGCCATAAAGCCTAGCTATTGCTGTTGTTTAAAAATGAAGTGACTCGGCTGAGGAGCAAAATTGGGATGGAGTCTAGATCAAGGAATCTAACATGCCTGCACCTTCCTCTGTACTACCATGCCTCAGTTTCCTCATCTTAAAAATGGAGATATAAAAACCTACCCTCCCTGGGTCACTGTAAAGATGAACTAAATGTGCAAAGGGCCGAGCATAATACCAAACACAGAGCTAGTACACAGGAAATGTTCGTTTTGCCAATTATTTCTCTTCTTAAATCCATCTACTAGCTTTGGCTAATCCTTTAGCTTGAGATCTTTTTGAAACTGGATTCTCTCATCCATGATATTTGCTCTGCTTCCAGCTCCAGGTCAGCAGGACACTCACATAATTATCTGGGTCACTTGATCAGTCCAGACAGTCAGTCTGGGTTTGCAGGTCTGCATAATTCACAAGTGCCCAATTCGCCTGGAACTCTGATAATTCACATGCACCCAGTTCCCCCTGGAAACTCGCCAGACCCGTCTGCAGCTACGGAGAACTGATGGACTGAATGGCAGGAGAGGAGGTTTTCACTGGGGAAGGACACCACAGATCATTTAAAGGTGGAATTGGAAGCAGGAGCCACTCTCTCTGCAGCTTCTGGCGTGAAAGAGCTGGGAACAGCCCATCCTTCCATCCTGAACTCCGTAACTCAGAGCAGTGGCTGGCAGGCTAGGGGGACGTGCCCCAGCTGGACGCACCCGGCCCTCCACCTTTGCTGCTTAAGCCCAGTGCAGGGCAACTACTCTTGGGGTTTTACGTATCTCTCTGACCAACCTATATTTCTAAGTGAAGCGTTTGCCAATTCCTTGGGCACTATCAGTTACTCCAGGCTTGTAAAAGATCTTTAACAATGGAGAAACACTTAAAGCCTTAATAATGGTCCACATCAATTGTTTCCCCTTGTCAGCAGGATTCGAGAAATGGAACTTCACAAGAGATCAATGCTAGCCTCCCAGGGCCTTCCACAGAGCCTTTCTTGCAACTGCGACCTTGACGTTTATGTAGGTATTTAATATTCATACAAAGTATGCATACATTTGGCCCTTCACAGGAAATACAAGCATGCTGGAGAAATGGCAGTTATGGATCAGGAAGTGAAAAATGTCAAGTTTGCACTGATGGGTAATTTTTCCCTCTGGAAAGCTTTTGCTATGCCGAAGATACTAACAGTTCAATATGTTATTGGGAGCAATATTTCTCCTTTGAATTCAGTGTATATGCCTTAAATAAATTAAACTACATGGTCAATAGTCTCTGTCATTCATTACATTGCTGAATATTTCTTCTGCTCTTTGCCAGAGTAGCACCATACAAATCAAGTTATTAATACTAATAGAATCATTGAATTTTCAGAACATAAGGATCCTCAGAGATGGTCATCCGATCCTGTCCTAACTCAAACTGGGAAGCTGAGGCTCGGAGGCGTGGCATGATTTGCCTTGGGTCACACAACTGGCTAGAAGGATGGTTAGGATGAGAACTGAGGTCTTCTGACCTCATTGCAAGTTCCCTGCTCCATTTTCACCTCTGATAAGGTAAAATTAAAAGTCTGGTTTTCTTGAACTCTGTCGGGAATATTCCCTTAATAGAGCAGACGGCACTGGTATCTGAGCTCTGGCCTCACACTAAAGAGTTTGGCCCTTAAGCATGGTCTTCTTGGAACTGTGATCCTAGGTCCTGAGATTGCCAGGTCTGTTTCAGGTCTTCTGTCTCAGTTCCTGGCTTGTTATAATATAGATGCCATCTATGGGAAAGCCTCATAGCTGTTCCAAATGTGGTTCCCATAGCCACCAGACCCTTCAGCAACTTCTGTTTCAAAAAGAGAAAGATTTTACAGAATTCATATTCACTCTCCTCTGAGGTTTCATTCAAGGGTAACCCTTTCCCCTCAGTTATTAAAGTTAGAGTGAATGTACTGGTTTTTAGCAAGAGGGGCCAGAATTAAAATATAGTCTATATCACTAGGCCAGCCCCAGGCATTCTGATTTCATAGATCTGAGATGAGACCTGGGCATGTGTACTTTGTAAAAGCATGACAGGTGATTCTGAGATTCACACTGTTTGAGAATCGCTGGACTAATATGAATTAAGTAAAAATACAATGTGAGACCAACATATTGAATCAAGTTTTGTGCTTTGATGTCAGGCTGAATGTGAGGAAGACCTGCACTTAGGCTACAGCTGATAAAATCTTGTTTTATCCAAACCTGCTATTGGACGTGAAATCCATTACCTTCTAAGTGCATGCACGGATGGCTGAAAGACAGCACCGGCTGTGGATGTCTGACTGCGCGACACTCACCCCGCCTGTTGAAAAATTTGTGTCTTTTACTGCCCCCTAGTGGATATTTAAGAAATGTGACTGGGAATAACCCCCATTCTAAAAATTCCATCTCTTAGCAACAAGATGCTCTATCAAGATGTTAAAATGGTCTTAAAGTAGCACCACCACAAAGAGTTTCCTCTGTAGTACTGTTAAGGTAGATCACAGTTTGCATGAACTCAACTCTCAAATGCCAGGAGTAGCCAAGGTAACATTCAGTTATCATGCTCTCTGTCCCTTAAATATATTTCCAGTGTTCTCTCTACTACACAAATTGGCCTACCTGTTAAGATTCTCTCTTGGTGTATATAAAAATTCTAAAATTATGGACAACATGAATATGAAGTCCTATAAATATATATCCCCCAAAAAATCTATGACTTTTATATTCTTCATTATGCTTTTTTGTATTTTCCGATTTTCTAAGAGAAAGAAAAATATGGGTGGCAATAGTAGGCAGGTGCAAGTGTCTTTCAATGTAAATATTTTCATAACGAATAGCTCTTGGTGAACAGATATTTATTTTTTCACCCATGTTCATAGCAGTGTTATTCACACTAGCCAAAATGTAAAGAGACCCAACTGTCCACCAACAGATAAACAAAATGTGGTCTATCCACACAATGGAATATTACTCAGCCTGGTACAACACGCATGAGCCATTAGGACATTATGTTACGTGAAATAAGCCATTGCACAAAAGGACAAACACCGTATGGTTCCATTTTTATGAGGTACATAGTCAAATTCATAAGAGACAGAAAGTAGAATGGTGGTTACCAGAGACTGGGGAGAGGAAGAAATGGGGAGTTAGTGTTTGAAGGTACAGAGTTTCAGTTTGGGAAGATGAAAAACGTTCTGGAGACACAGATGGTGGTGATCATCGCACAACAATGAGAACATGCTTAATGCCGCTGAACTGGACATTTAAAAATGGGTAAGATGGTAAATTTTATGTTATGCATACTTAGCCACAATTTTTTTTAAGTTGAAAAAATTTTAATAGAAGATCAAAGAAGTATCTTTTGGTGAGTAAGAAAGAGTAAAGTGAAAAATCAGAATATCTGGAGTCTGGTCCCCATGTGGTCAGGAATTCCTGACCATGTGACCTTGAGAAAGTCAGTTAACTGAGCTTTGCTGTACTCACCTATAAAATAAAGGGGTCACACTAAGGTCCCTGGCTTCTGCCAGCTAACAGATTCTGAACAGTGAGTTATCCTGACATCACCACAGTTGAAGGCTGTGTTACAAATACGCAAGTGACATTAGTCAGCGGAGAGTTCATACTGTGCCGCTGTGATCAGCGCACTGGGATGATCTACACGAGCAGAAGCACTAGAGTGGAGATTTACGATGCACTTGAGGATGACAGCAGGGCATCTGGGGGAAGCAAGGTAAAATATTTTGAGAAAGAAATTTAGCAACTGGAATACCAAGCCACAAAATGTTATTAGCAGCGAGGGGCAGAGGAGGGGACAATTTCTGAAGAAATACTGTGTCTGCAATACCAGGGAAGTCAAAGCCAGTTAGAGCAGTCCTCAGTCACTCAGGTGGATTTGCATCCAATCTTGGCAACCAGGACCCTTGGTGTGACAGGCACAGGTAGCAGATATGCAGCAAAAACAAGCCTCTGGTAGACAAGCCGATGTCACAAAGCACATGCTGGACAATGGGGTGCAAGGACCACCCCCTTCCAGCCTCAGTAATCTGAGCCCTGCACCCAGGGCAAACTCCTCTTCCCAATGTGCAAGGTGATTTCTGAATCTGTTGAGAAGGAGATGTTCTGCAGTTAGATTAGCAAAGATGAGACAGGAAGGGGCCAAGTGGGAGGTAGACAGGTGAGGCCAAGAGGAAGAACTGAGCAGGTAACATGCTGCCGTGGTGGCATTTTATGAAGTCAGGAGAGAGCGGGACAGGTCTGGGCAGCTGCAAGTGATTCCAATGGCTGGAGAATAAAGAGGAAGTGGAGCGGGGAGCGCACTGGAAATCTCGCTAGTGAGACCTGCAGGGGCCAGACAACACCACACACTTATGCTGGGCACTTATGGGTTAGGCGCGTTCTAAGCATTTTACATGTATCAGTTCATTTAATCCCCATCAACCTGCTTTACACATAAGGAAATGGGGGCCCAGAGACGTTAAGTACTTTCCAAAAGTCACACAGCCTATAGGATGCAGAGCTAGTATTTAAGCACAGGGAGTCAGGTTCCAGAGCCCATGTCTGCAATGAATGATGGATGAATGTGAGGAAGGGGCAGGGAAGAGGACCAGCTTGGGTATGAGGTGGGGCCTACAGGGAAGGGCCTTGAGTATCATTTAAGGAGTTTTGGACAATGTCCTGAATGATGGAGAGTCACTGAAGGGTTCTGAGAAGGAAGAAACTTAATTAGATTTGTCCTTAGAAAGACCCCTGTGGCCAGGAGCGGGTAGATGGGGAGGGCAGAGAGGGCGAGCCTGAACTGAGGCCAGCAGCAGGGGGAGGCGGAGGCAGGCAGGCTGGGGAAATATTCTGTGGGTGAAATCAGCAGAGCTGGGTGAGGGAGACAGGAGCTGGTGGATGGTGGTTATGATCACAGGGAAACTAGAGGAGAGAGAAAGGAAGAAGATGAACCAGAGGAACCTGGGCGTGAGAGGGCTCTGCAGCGTGGGAGGTGGGGGCCCGGGCCTGGGAGGGAGGCCTGCCTCAGGAAGCCTCTGCAGAGGGCGTCTTCACAGAGAGTGTGCCAGAAGGAGGAGGGCACCCCTGGGGATGAGACGCGGGAGCAGACAGAGGGGATCACGGAATGCCTGCACTTGCCTGTAGGCCACTGTGGATTCTCAAGCGGCGGGTGACGTGGTGCGCATGTCACTCTGGCACCACAGGAAGGATGGTCTGCCAGGAATGAGACTAGATGCTGGGCCATGCGGGACTGTCAAAGTTTGGAAGGTCTGAGCAGGGGCTGTGGCACCAGGGCAGGAATGGGGCACTGAGACAGAGGCAGATTCAGGGGCACCTGATGCCTGGACAGAGGTGAAGGATGGAGGGAAGGCTCCAGCAGCACACAGCACCTCTGTTCACAGACTTAAGAGAGCACGGAAAAAGGAGCAGGTAGGGGTGGGGAGGGGGCAGGAGGAGTTCACTTCATTGACTGAATATTAATTGAGCACGTATAGCCACAGAGTCAGTTCAGGACTCCAGAATCCCATTCCTCAAGCTCTTACTGTTCATCAGAAGCTGATTAATTTGGATCAATAACTCTCCCTGCACTTAAAATCAGAACTGATGGCTGGCAGGGATGAGATGTAAAGTTTAAACTAAGACATGAAGTGTCTTGAAATGGAAGAAGGGTATCCTTATAAACCTGCAGCCAGTGCTTGGCAGGGGGACCACAGGCCCAGGGCAAGGAGCAGCTCCTGCCACCACCTGGTCATTTGCACCATTCCCCAGCTTTTGAAGAGTTCCAGTTATGAAAACCTAAGGGGCAAAGACAAAAACAAAAATACCCACCCCCCACAAAACAAAGAAACTCTGTTTTATTACCAATGAGTATCCTGGGTTTATGGAACAGTTTTAAGGAAAGAACAGTAATTAATCCCAAGGAGTTGTAGCTGTCCATGCATGTGCAACTCCTTGGCCCGGTTTCAAAGGCCCTCGTTCCTTGGCAGGCCAGCCAAGCCTGCTGAGCAACAGCCTAACTTCCATTCCCTCCTTCCCCTCTGGCCCTTTTCCAGGCCTCAGGGCCTTTGCACATGCTTTCCTCCCTGCCATTCCCATCAGTCTCCCTTCCACTTCTTTGCCTGCTAGGCTGTCACTTAGCACTGAAGCCCAGCTCAAAGGCGGCCTCTGAGGAGGCTTTCCTGGCTCCCGACCTTCCCAGCAGTATGGCCTCTCTCGCTCCCTCGCCTGTGGCATCTCACCCTCCTACGGGACACCTCTGTCACGTTGTAATAATACTACATCTGTGTCTTTAAGTTGATTGATATATTTTATTATGGTTACAGACTTAGGTCTATTATGGAAGCAAAGAACATGGATGCTGTTCTGGTTCACGTACAGAGCCCAGGGCTGCCACCACCTACCAGCTATGTAACACTTGGCAACTTTCTTACCTCGGGCCTCAATTTGTTCATCTGGAAAACAGAATCAATGGTCGTGTCTCTGCCATAGGGTTGTTGTGAGGATTACAACAGTTAAAGAACGTGAAGTACCAGGGCTAACCTACAGTGGCTATTATTCTTATTTATTATGATGATGTCTTCCCATTTGACTGTGATCACTGAGGAGGAAGCCCACGGCTTATTTTACTCACTCTTCCCAGAATGCAGCAGAACAAATATTTCTGAAATGAAATTATGAGGAAGTTTGGTCGCTGTCACATTTATGAGCCATGGGAACATTAGTTAGCATATACCTCACTGATAGATTGCCAGATAAATCAACTTCTCCTAAAGAAACAAAATTATTTTAACCAGTAAGAAAGAAGAAAGGGAGAGCTACCATTTCTGGAATATACATTCTATATTCTGTGTTATGTGCTTTATAGCCACGCTCTACTGAATCCTCGCAACAATGCTACAAAGAAACAGAGGCTCAGAAAGGTGGAATCCCAGGGCCAAGGCCACACAGCTCACAAGCAGTAAGATTATGATTTGAAACCAAGTCGACCAGATTCAAAAGCCTGGTGTTTCCATGACAGCTATGTTCTTTAGGAAAACTCAAAGCAGTTGACATGTTGAAATTTTTGTTTAACAGGCAGAGTAAGGAAGGAGGTAGTTGCAGGAATGCACAGCTATAGCCAAGACGACTAGGACTCATCTTGCTCTAGCCTGGACCAGCCCGTGCAAGAAGAGGGAGTCTACACAAACATAAAGCTGCCTCTGTCCTCACACCCAGCTCTGCCAGGCCCAGGAAGGAATTATCACTGCACATATGCGCACGCACGCACACACACACACACATGCACACATGCGCGCTTTCTAAACAAACTAACTGGAGACTTGCACAAGCCCATACAGCTGGTGGCAGAGCCAGAATTACATCATAAAATCTCAGGTTTCCAACCCAAGGTTCTCTGTACACAGTTGATTGGGGCATCCAAAGAGGTCTTTCAGAAGAGAACTTAGGACTGAGTACTCAGACTCCTCACTCTAAATAATAACATAACATTGGTTTGGTTTTAAAATAAATATCAATGCTTTTCAGAGTTATCACCTAATTTAACCTTCAAGTCTCATTCTAGGGAGAATGAGGACATTGAGGCCCAGAGAGAAAAGTCAGAAGCTGCAGTCACCTGGCTGGTAGGTGGAACCTGAGCATCGGTCCTGGGCCACGCTGCCCTGTTTTCTGGGGATGCTTTCAAATGTACATGAAGGTGGACATGGGCTTCTCAGGGAAGCTGGTGCTTATGACTGTGAAAACCAAGAGGTGATGAGGAGCCTTTCCACCTGCTTTACCCCAAATCCATCCTGTCGTCAATACGATTTAATGGATCCTACTTTTAGTGCACAGAAATTTTACGTGGGCCATAATCTAACCATCATTAATGAGCAATCAAAAAGCCACTCTGGAACACACTTGGGACTATAAAAAACCTGCTTGGTAGGAAGGAACCAGTCGTTTCATGAGAATGCCTGCTGTCCTCTCAGGTCTCCTCTCACGCCCCACCCCTTACTGCTGGAGCCAAGGGACAGCTGGTCACCAGCCAGGCCATCGCCCCTGCCTGGCCTCCCCACCCCTCATAGCTCCCCAGCCAGAGGGCTCTAACCGGGCTTGCTAGGTCCGAGGCTACATTCTAGGGAACTGGGGATCCCCAAGTGCAGGGGGGCCCCGGGCAGCAACTTCCCTTTACCACCACTGGGCCCACGATTCCGTGGGCCTTCGGGGAGCAGCAGAGCACAGGCATGGGCTCTGGCATCAGACAGACCTGAGCTCAAATCCCCACTTGGCCCCTTCGCAGCCCTACGCCCTGGCCTAGCTGCCTCCAGCATCCTCTCCTATGCAACAGGGAGGATAGTGCCCGGTTCCTATGGCTGCTCTGAGGATTAAATAATGCTTTGCACTGGTACTTGACACAGTACTATTTCTATTATTTCATTTTTCTTCATCTTTTATTATTCTGTCTTGGTTTCCTGATTATCCTCAGATTCCATATGGAGGCTTATGACTAACCAACCTGGCTGGAGTCTGCATGGGGCCTGGGCTGTCCTACAGAGCTCCCCTCGGCGACGGCCTGTCTCCTTGCATGGCCCCTCACGTTTCTGTACTCCCTGGGCCACCCTGGCCGACCCCGCCCTCAGCGTGGCATGTCCCTGGCCTCACAGGCCTCTTCTCCTCCCTCCCTTCCCCACAATCTCCTGATGAGATCCCCACAGGCACGGTGACTGAGCCTACCCAGAACACCACACTCCCGGAACACAGCACTCGATTGCTGAGTAAGCTCCCCTGCCAGCTAAACTCGTTTTTCCCAATACTGCGGGTTTCCTGCTAATGAACTGGCTAAATAATCTTTAGCTCACCTCCAAATGTATTCTACTGCATTGTAATCAGAAGTCCTTCAGATCCCTGGGCCTAGCTTTTCCTCCTTCGCAAAACCACAGTCAGCTCTCTTCCATTCTGGCCATACTTTACACACTGAACTTTAAGAAAATATGAGAATATCAATGTCATACTTGGCAACACTCAAATCAGGTGTCCACCCACCCAATGCTCTTTTGGCTAAAATATCACAACAGTTCACAGTATTGATCAGTGCCAGGCACTAGGCTACCCACACCAGAATGTATACATGAGATCTAGTGCTGCAAGAGGAGTGACAGCACTTTCCATTTTATACTTTGTAAGTAGAGGTTTCCCCCCATATTCCAAGTCCCTACAAAAAAGGGGCTGAGTTAACTCAACCGCTAACTCCTTGAGGGCAGGGAAAATAACCCCCACTTCTCCAGATTACAGGATCCCCTTTGTCCCCACTGAGCACAGAACCTTGCATGGAGAGCACGCAGCAAATGCTGCTGGAGCCGGATTCGCTGTCTCACTTCGTTCGCCATCCAGGATCACAGGCAACACGCCTGATGCTCGTCCTGGGTGATTTCAACCACCTGCAAGACTTCAGAGTATCCAGAACACTGCTGACTCCCCGTTCTCTCTCTGGCACACATTTCTCTCTGGGCCCCAGACCCGGTGGATATCTCCACCGGCATCACAAATTCCAGCAGGCCAAACTAAATCCATGGTCTCTCTCCTCAAATCCACTTCCACTGTATTGTCTGTATCAGTGAATAGCACCACCAGCCCCTGTGTCCCCGAGCCAGTCATCTGAGGCCTGGCTTCAGCTTTCCCTCACATCACCCACCCAGGCGGGCACCGAATTCGGACATTTCTCCTTCTCAACACATCTCGCCATCCTCTGCTGCTCTCAGCATTTCTCACCTCTACCACTGCAACTGCTTCCCAAGTGATCAGCGGGATCGCAATGCAGACTCTGTGCTGGGTATTTCCCATAGATTATTTTCAATCCTCATAGGCAACCCTCTGAGGCAGGCATTAACGGATGGGCCATAGGTCAAAGACAGCTATACAGATGCTTCAACCCAACACTATTATCACCCTCCTATCTCAGAAGGAAAATGGGACTTACAGGATAAGTTATTTCCCCAAGGCCGATAGCAGGTGCCCTAGGGAGCCAGGATCAGAATACAGGTGTGTGTTCAAATCCCAAAGGCAACACTTTTTTCTGCTAAATCCTATCATCTCTCAGCGTTCACATGCCAGTCCCTAGAAGAAGGCTCACAGCTTAATCCTTTAAAATGTAATTACTAATAATATATAATAATAACCACCATGTATGAGCACCTACTGTGTGCCTTATATTCATTATTTTACCTAATCCTCACAGGCATGCAATGAGAAGTCTACTGATGTTGATTTTTCTTTTTGTTTTATATATATATATATATTAAACTATATGATTTTGACCAAACACTGAAATTCTCTGCCTCAGTTTCTTCATGGATATAATGGGAATAACAGGCCTACCTCAAGGGGATGTCTTGAGGACAAATGAGTTAACATAGATACAGCTCTTTTTAAAAATGGTGCCAGGCAATAAGTGCTACATAAGTGTTCTCTGTTATCATCTTTTTTGGGGGTAGGGGACAGATTTTCAGTTTATTGGCTATCACCTTTTAGTTAGATATATATTCCAGATTTATATGCATTTTGATGGAGATATAATTGACATACACTCTATTAGTTTCAGGTGTATAACATCATGATTCAGTGTATATATACATACATACATATACATATCCATTACCACACAGTTACAAAACTTTTCTTCTTTTAAGATGTCAGCAACTTTTAAATATATACAATACAGTATTATTAACTATAGTCATCATGCAAGTACATTACATCCCCAGGACGTTTTTATTTTATAACTGGAAGTCTATACCTTTTGACCACCTGTACCCATTTTGCCCCAACTGTTTTCATTTTTGGCTTTGTTCTTTCTATCCTTTGGGTATGTGTGTGATATCATTTTAAATAGTGTCACAAATAAGGGATCTGAGGTTCAGAGGAGTCATGTGACCTGTAGATCACACGGTAAGTAGCAAGTCCAAACGTCAGGAGGGCAGGCATACTGGAGAGCGTGAGTGGAGTAAGGCAGGGGAGGCTGAGACGACTCCAGGGCCCAGGGCCACGGACAGCAGGCTCACCTGCAGCCTCCAGTATCAGCAGCATGGCCTGTTACGGGGTCTTTTTGGATCAAGGTCGCCGGGCAAGCAGGACAGCAGTGCAGTGCTGGTGCAAGAGTCTGATCTCTGCCAGAAAAGCACTGGATGTAAACTGACAAGCCGAGAAACCAATCTACTCTGAGAACCTCGCCCGGCAGCCAAGTGCCCATCCAGGGAACCAGTCAGTCGTTCGCTTGGTCATTCACACTAGGAGAGTGAGAACGGGGACTCCTGCAAGCCTCTGGGTCTAAATTCTAAGAAGCATGAAGGTGTCGGCATGTCAGGATGTCAGGAATTACTGCCACACGCTTTGATCGCTAAGCAGCTCAGTGGTGTCCTAAATGAGCTGCTGAGGAAGCCAAGCCGGCTGAGGTCTGCAAAGGAACTCCACGGTGCCACTGAAGGCCAGCTCTACAAGCCACTTTTCCTCAAATAAACACTGTCTACTTCCCTCCCCTGCTTTACTTCAACAGTAGTAGGTGATCAGTGGACAAGACCTCTGGCCAAGGTCTCTAATGGGCTCACCAGCAAGTTATGCAGCACCCCCTTCCTGACCTCCATGGTTACCTATAAGGAAACTTCCTGCCTTCTTAATAAACCAGAGACAGGCAGGGGAGACTGTCTCCCTGCGTGGGAACAGGCTCCCTAACTGTCCTCCCAAATCTACTTCCATCTGGGGATTTCACACCAGTCACTGTCCCCACCACAGTGGACTCAGGACGGAGGGGAGCTTGATCCCCTTTAATGCCCTGAACCAAGCAAGGCTCCAGCCCTTTGCTTAATTCCCCACTGCCCAGATGTGACCAAGCTCCAAAGGGCTTTTTTAATGATTCATGGAGAGCAGAAGGGAACAGAGGAGCATGCAACTGGATGACTTTGTTTACAGATACTCTCCTCTCAGCATGACAGGGATCTTCCTTAGTGTGCCCTTAGATGGCAGAAGAGTGTTTTCCCATGGAAGCACCTGCAGATCCCCGGAGGCTACTGAGAGGTCCCCTGATGCTGACATTGGAAAGTCCACACTCTCTAGGGTAGACCTCGCCTAAGACCCATAAAGACAGGGCGGCTATGATACAACCAAAACGGGATATCACTCAGGTCGCCAGGTACAATCCCATACTGAACAGCCACAGAGATAAAGTACAAGAAATAGTAGAGTACTTGTTACACCACGGCATCACCGGCGTCAATGTCTTCATCTATCAAATGGGATTATTATAAACCTCTGGTGTAGCATTTCCCCGACTTGCATGACCAGGGAACACTTTTCAAACTATAATGTACTTGGAGAACCCTGGCAGGAGCTCACATATAATCAGATTAATAATGTGGGCTGATTATAACTTTGATGTATAAGACAGAGTGATATGGTAATATAAGTCAGTGGTGACATTAGTCAGTATGAGTTTTAACATTAAACATTTAACAATTAATCTGAGGGAGCTTCTTTACCTCGAATCCAAATGGGCATGGCATCCTCGTTAGTGTTTTGCCTGTATACTTTTTACAGTATCACATGATAATCTACCAAAGGATGGAGCCCAAGAGCAGCAGATCAATCTAGTGATATTATTCTACTAAATCATTTTATTCTGAGCTTTAAGCCCCTATATGTCTAGAAGTCACTCCAAACATTCCGCACGGGTGGAGGGAAAAGGGCAGGAGCAGGAGACCACCATGTAGTTATATCACCTTGCTGCAGGCTTAAAGCCTTCTTATTTAATACTCTATCGAGTGTTCATCTGCCAGCTGCCTTATGCGGCAGAGTCATCGTTTGAGTTTTACAGAGGAGGAAACAAGGCCCAAAGAGCTAAGCATGTAATAGTGCAAGGCCACACCTGTAGCTGCAGACAGTGTCAACGCAAGTGTGGCCAGCTCCACTGCCAAGCTCTTTCCACTCCACCACTTTGGAAAAGGCAATGGGGGTATTCAGCCTCCACCTGCGTGTCCATGCCTGTGGAGTATTTGCCCTTCAACTACACTTAAAGTCCCACAAGGACAAGAACAATGTCAGGCTTGTTCATCACGATCATCTCAGTGTCGGGTACAGTGCCAGAGACCAGAACTAAAAAAGCTCGGGAGACATGGATACAGTTTTGAAATTTCTCAAGGGATGTCATGGGGCCTATAGGGAACATACATGTTCCATGGGACCAAGAGGGCCAAACCACACCCAGCAGGGGTGGGGAGGGGAGCATGAGACACAGGCAGTAAATTCCCAACTCAGGAATCTTTTAAAATTTAAAACAGTCCCCTGGTGGAATAACTACCTAGAAAAACAGTACATTTCCCATTTCTGAAAATGATTGAGTACAGGCTGGAGTCTGGTCCCCTGTCCAGGTGTGCAGGGAATTCACCTGGATGTTCTCTCAGGTCCTTTCCAATCCCTAAGATTTGTTTGTTCTTTGGCACAAACTTCTTCAACTCTAGGCCTAGTTTGTATCTCTCACTCGCTGTGTGACTTGGCCAAGTCTCTTGCCCTCTCTGGGTCTCATTTTCCTCATCTGTATCATAGAGGTGTTTGTTGGATTTGGGCTTTCAGGAGTCTATGTGCTCTCTGGACAACAAGGGTGGTGACAGGGCTGCCTGCGGGATGGCACTGTGCTATGAGAGGCCACAAACCCTCCTCCCTCATATGGACACCTTCCCTGTGTGCAAGCTCTGGCCACCAGCAGGAGGGAGCTGAGGCTGCTTCCCCGCCCAGGTGGGGAGATGATCGGGATCGGCCCTATTTCTCAAGTAAAGTGGGGATCAGGGAATCCTGTAAAGTTAGACATCATTCTGGAAAGTGTTAAAAATTAAACACCTTCAAGCAATATAACAGTATCTGTGTTTCTTAAGAGAGATGAAGATGCTTCTGCTCCATATAGATGAATCCGTAGCTCTCAATGAGGCAGCTACCGCCACCTAGGGAGGATTTTGGAAATTTCTAGGAGCGTTTCTGCTTGTCACAGAGAATGGAAGTGTTAGGGCATCTGGTGGGCAGGGGCCCCAGTGCCAGACCGCCGCAACCCACTGGGTGGTCCTGGCACACCTTTGTGAAGTGAAATATCTGTTTACGTACACCACAGAGACAGCCCAGAACCCAACTCCACATCACTTAGGAACAAAGGAATTTTCTGTGTGATCTCAGTTAAGCATCACAATTTTCCAGGATTGTAACAATTATGCAAATAGATGGCAAGGTGGCTTATGTATCTGAGTCACCCATACAACATGCAGTGATTACATATGAAAATATATATATATATAAAATAGTAGAGAGAGAGAGATTATAGTGAGAGAGAGAAGGAGAGAGGTCACAATGCTTTATCAAATTGTCTTATTTTTCTTATATCCAGGTATATTCGTTATAGGTAGGTACAAGCATTTGACCACTTCATTGTCTTCTAGGGTAACTGGGCCAAAGCATTTACTTGCTAAAATGTAGAGCATTTTTTATAACGAACTTTTCCTTATTTTTGCTTTCAGAGAACATTTAGGGTGGGTGTTTTTTTTTTTTTAACTATGTGTGTAGGTTGATTATATTTCATTCCAGGATAGTAGGAGAATGTCACAAACTATTTTTCCAAAAGGGGGAGGGCTCTGGAATGACAGCCCTGCAGACCCGAGCACACTGAGCGTCCACCAACAGAAACGACGGATGTACAGATGCTTGGAGATTTGGCGGACTCCAAGGCTGGTGCAGAGAAAAGACTAGAAAAGCCTGGAACATCCTATTGTGGCAAAAGGAAGAAACTGTTCCAATAGTAACAGGGACTGTTCAAAGGACACAGGGCTCTACTGACCGTATCTTGGATAATCTGAATATCAAAATAAATAATGATAGTAAAGGATTATAAGCTATTGAATAACATAAGAATTCACAAGCCCACATTAATATGTGGACATACACACATAGCTAAATAAATGAGAAGGCAAAGCTCTTCCTTGTAGTGGAAATTCAACTAAAACATAGACGGAATGATGAGGTTAGATCAGTACCATCTGGTCATATTGCAACCATGACTGATTCGAAGGGAATCATTAACAGAGGTTAAAGCTAGAGGGTGAAAGTCTGAGGGGTAACAGGGTCTTCCATCATCCTGAAGTTTCTTCCCAGATACTAGAGAGGAGAAAATAGTCATCTTTCAGGGGAAACCTGGAAGATGCCACCTTAATCAAATGATTAAAGTTAACATCTCCATAGCAGGACACTCTGATGTCTTGTGCCTCTAGAGATGATACCCTGAGAAAAATGCAATACTTCATCTGTGCTATTCCTGCCCAACACACATATCCTGAATTTAATAATGGGGAAACCCAGACAGACCCAAAGTGAGGGGCAGTCTGCTAAATAACTAGCCTGTACTCACCAAAAATATCAGTGTCATGAGACACAAAGAAAGCCTAAGAAATTCTTACAGATTAAAGGAGATTAAGGAAACATGACAACTGAAGGCACTGCATGATCCAGGGTTTCTCTCTTGCTCTTCATAATTGGGGCAGTTGTCAAAATCTGAATAAATTCTGAGTATGAATGATTAGATTAGGTAATAGTATGGGTTCAATGTTAATGGCATGATTTTGATAATTATAGTGTGGTTATGGAAGACAATGTTCTTTCACTTAGGAAATACCCACAGCAGTGTTCAGGAGTGAAGGAGCATCATGTATAAAACTCACTCTCAAAGAGGACAGAGAAACAGAAAAAAAGCGAATGTGGTAAAATGTTAACATTTGAGGCTATCTGCATCAAGGGTGTATAGCAATTCTCTGTGTTATTCTTACAGTGTTTCAGTAAGTCTGAAAAATGTCGAGGAAAACTTAAAAGAAAATGGAAGGGGGACATAAGGTCCAAAAGAACAGAGAAGCACTGTTATTAGTATCTATTCCAGCCAAACGAATCCTTTTATCCTCCTCTTCTAACACTTCTAGAAAATGTGTGGGGTTAATTCCAGAAGGAGGTGGAAGAAGCGAGTGCGTGCTGGGGAGAGAGGGGAGAGCAAGCGAATCGGTTCATTGACAGGGCCAGGGGATTCGATCACCATGTCTTTCTAAATCCAAATCTCTGCTTTGCCTCGCCTTTCATTAGAACTCATCCAAGAAGCAATTACACAGAAAAGAAGTTGAATGAGAAACAGAGAAGGAGCCATTTCTTCATTTCTTTGGAAACGAGGAAAGAAGGGACAGACAGAGCAATTTTCATAATTTCCCTTTGAAACAGGCACCGAAGTCAAGATTGGCGCCACTCTTCCTAGAAAAGTAGACATCCCCCCTCCACAAGTGACTAAGGTGCCATCACCAAGAACTTTTGCGGAATGAAATGAAAGGACAGAAATTAAAGGATAAAAGATGAGCTTTTGCTCATGTTGGGAAGCAGGGTTCTCTTGACCTTTAAAGTAGTCTCCCAGAAAAATGTTTACCTCTTTCATGTTTTCTTTTTAAAAGCTTGCCGGTAGAGGGAAAAAGCACGTTAAAGCACTGGCCCTACTAATGATCACATTCATCTCTAAGTCCCACATAATAAATCAGTACTGCCAAGTAGCAGGATTATAATAGTGATTTAAAATGCTAAATGTATTTGGGGCCAAGTTGAAGTTTAGAATATTAAACAATAGAGCTTTTACTCTTAAAAAGTCTTAATGCACAGGACTTCTCTGGGGGAGAAAAATCCAAGGGGAAAAAAAACTTAAGCTAATCTGGGATGCCATTCAGCGAAAGAGAAGTCTTAGCTCTTTCCTCCCCCAAATGATCTCTCATCAAATAATGAGATAACTAGTCTCAAGATTAGATTTCTATGAAAAATTAAAATAAATCCATTTCCACATTTCCAATAAGCCAGAAACACCTAGAATACTTTGTCTAAGCCTTCTTAGCTCCAGCTTAAATGCCCATCTAAGACAGGAAACCTCTTTCAATATTCATTCATTTCACACAAAAGCCTTACGGTCCCCTCTATGCTGGGCATATTTGGGAGATCGAGATGAATCTAAGTTTCGTGGGGCCCTCATCTAGCAGGAACAGCAGAGAAGTAAATGAGAGGATGTGATGTGATTCTCATGGCATCCCTATGGTACTACAGATGAGGAAACTGAGGCTCTGAATAACTTACCCAAGGTACACACTTAGAAGGTGATGAAGAAAGGGTTTTAACTTAGGTCTATCCTGACCCCAAACCCTTGCCTCACTATCTCTCAACCAGGAACTGTGTTTTGGGGTCCTTTAATGAAGGGAAAGTATAGAATTGGGGCACAAGGGAGCTGTCCATGGGTCAGGGTGGCAGGAGAGTGGGAGGTGGAATGAAAGAGGGGGTATCAGAAAAGGTCTCCATAGATTTGGAGTCATCAATTCAGTAACTTAGTAACTGAGTTTGTCAAGTGGACAAGTCCAGCATGGGTACCCCACAACAGAACCAGCCAAGAGATGCGAGAACCTAAACTGATGTGAATGTTTCTGAATGGGCTTAGTCGGGAACCAATAGAAGGATGTCTTGGCTTGACCAGTAATTGCTGGTCTCGGCCCACCACACCCCTGGACCACTTGGGAAGGAAGGTGCAGACCCAGCTCCTGTTACCCTCCTGGGAGGAGTGGGGCAGGGGCGAGGAGTCTGCTGGCGCCCTGGGTGCCAGCCAACCCCGCAATGGGTTCCAGATGCAGCTGTGTTGCAGCCTTCATTATCAGCACTTCACTAAGCCCCAGGCTGCGCTGACCTGGCATTAGCAAGAAGAAGATTGATTACATAGGCCCTTTGTGTTCCAACTGCAACCTTGGCAGCAGAAATTTGTGCAAAATTTCAACTCCAGCAGGGAGTTTCGTGGAAGTTCGAGAAAACCGAACTCACAGAATCACAAAAGATTAGAACTAGAAAGGACTTTAGTGATATCTACAATCTTCTCTTTTGCAAAGGAAGCTCTGAAGCCTTGGGGGAGGGGAGAGATGACTTGGTCAGGGTCCCACAGCCAGTTAAGAGTGGCGCCAGGATATGACACCAAAAACCCAAGCAACAAAAGCAACATGAACAAGTGGGACTACATCAAACTGAAAGGGTTTTGCACAGCAAAAGAAGCAATCAACAGAATGAAGAGGCAGCCTATGGAATGGGAGACAATATTTGCAAACCACAGATCAGATACAGGGTTAATATCCAAATTGTATAAGGAGCTCATTAGCAAAAAACAAAACAAAAACAAATAATCCTACCGAAAAATGAGCAGAGGATTAGAACAGACATTTCTGTGAAGGAGACAGACAAGTGGCCAACAGGAACAGGAAAAGATGCGTCACTAATCATGAGGCAAATGCAAATCCAAGCCACAGTGAGATATCACCCCACACTTACCGGTGAGAATGTAAATTGGTGCAGCTACTATGGGACACAGTGCAGAGATTCCTCAAAAAAAAAAAACTAGAGCTACCATATGATCCAGCAATCCCAATTCTAGATATTGATCCAAAGGAAATGAAATCACTATCCCTAAGCAGTATCTACACAACCCCCTGCAACGTCCATTGCAACATTATTCACAATAACCAACACATGGGAAAGACCAAAGTGCCCATCAATGGAGGAACAAAGAAAATGTGATATATATGATGGATTATTACGCAGCCATAATAAAGAAGGAAATCCTGCTATTTACAACAACATGGATGGACCTTGAGTGCATAATGCTAAGTGAAATAAGTCATAGAAAGACAAATACTGTCTCAACTCATTTATAAATATGTGGAATCTAACAAAAAAGCCAAACTCGCAGAACAGTGGTTTCCAGTTGCTGGGGTGTGAGGGAAATGGGGTTTTGATCAAAGGGTACAAAGTTCCAGTTTTATGATGAGTAAATTCATGAATCTAATGTACAGCATGGTGACTGTAGTTAAAAGCTTCATTCTGTATACTTGAAAGTTGCTGAGAAAGTAGATCTTAAATGTTCTCACCACAAAAAAATTTGTGATAGTGTGAGGTGGGTGGATGTGTTAACTCACCTTATTGGGGCAATCATTTTACAATACATATGTGTATAAAATTATCACACTGTATACCTTAAATTTACATATGTTACATGCCAGTTTTATCTTAATAGAGCTGGGTATAAAAAGAAAGGGGTGGAGTCAGGACCTGAACCCAGGTCTCTGGACTTCTATCCAGTGTTTAATTTCACATTAAATGATAGCTAAGAACAAGACTATATCTAACTTGTTTTGTTTCCCTAGCATTTGGCACTTAGTAGGTCTCAGGAAATGTCTGAGGTAAACCAAGAAATCTGCGTGCATTAGCAGTGATAGAGTCACATACAACCATGAGCAAGTACCTTTGATTCTGAACCTCTATTTTCTCATCTATAAACTGAAGATAATGATACCTCCCCAAACTGAGTAAGAATAACACAAGGTATGGACATAAAAAGCCTTCAGAAAACTGCAAAGCACTAGGCAGATGCCAGTTGTCACTGGAGCTATTTACAAGGCTTTATAATGAAAGGGACTGACATGTACCAGAGAGGAGTAACCTCTTGAGTTTCAGATTATACCATTTTTCCAGAAAACAAACTGAACTGTTAAGCAAGGAGCACAAGAACAGCATGATATATCAAAGCAGGAGGTGAAGGTCTATTTTTGGCAACAAAGGAAATACAACTTGAAGCAGACAGGGAGGTGAAACCATGGCTCCTGCAGTCTCTGCCAGTAGCTCGGAATCATGTGCCTCCTTCTGACAGCTGGAGCCCGTTGCTTCTGTCTTCAGTCATTTACCACTTAGGCACCAGAGCCCTGGTCCACAGTCTCAGCCTCTGGGGTGCCGTGCTGCGTAAGCAGAAGGCATTTTTGTCTCCATGCTGGCTCCCAAGCTTGCTGCCCATGTGTTGGAGACATCACCATGGAAAGGTCAGAGGGCTGGCTACCATCTCCCTGGATGGCATCATTTTGGATCAGTTCCTCATGGACCCCAGTCTGGCCCCACACACTTGTTAAGTGACAGGCTGGGTTTTTGGCCTTGGAGAAGCTAACTTTTGATGGCTACACTCGCAAGAGACAAAAATTCTTAAACCATAGCACCTGCACATTAATTTGCAATTTAATTTGGAAGACACATCTGAGTGCCTACTATGTGCCAGGCACCATGGTGAGCCCTAGGGATGCAGTGATGAATGAGACAGATCCAGTCACTGTCTGTTTTGTGGGACTTAAGAGTGGGAGGGAAAGACAACTAAACGTGCAGTCACTAGACAGTGTCACAGGCACAAGGACCAGGAAAAGAGAAAAACAAATACAACTCAAGGGGGCCTTCTAGAGAAAATAAAGATAACCACGGGTCTGAGGAATTAGTCCAGTTGGCCAGGTATAAGAAGGCAGCCTTGGAGGCAGGAAAGGGGCCCCAAGGATGAAGACCAGTGCCCCAGTGTCCAAAACACCGCAGAGGTAGGAGGGGCTGCGGAGCCGCGGAGCACCTAGAAGCGGGACATGGAAGGACCCCAGAGGGAGAGGTGGGAACCAGGATAGTGGAGGGCGCAGGATGGGCAGGCCTCCACGGGACGCATGGAGGAGTTGAAACCTGTTTGGATAACCCATCAGGTGACCCGAAGTCAGCCAAATCAGCATATCGTCTACATGAAGGAAAATGGTGTGAGGCATCCACTCACCAGAAGGCGACGTGATACGCGTGCCACCAGCTTCATGTAGGTATCTTTACACACCTGTGCCAAGGAATATATGCTTCACACTGCAGGTTTTCTTTCTGCCTTGACTCTGACCCACTTATAACTCCACATTTTCCTAGTTCTTCAATCCAGTGTAAAACATTGTTCTCTGGGGTTTTTGCAAATAATGCACTTCATTTAGCCTTGAGGAGCTGAATCAATAGAAGCTAACTTAGGGTGGTGACTGGAGAGGAAAACAGAAGAACCTCAGGCTTGATGGTTCCCTCCAAGAAACCACAAAATGTTATTGAACAGCTTTTTGGCTTTCTCCACTGAAAAATTCTTCTGCTACGAAATACAAACTCCTTCACCATAATAAATACTGTTTTGATAACAAAACTGTACTTTTCTCAAATATCCAGATGGAAGACCATATGCAAAATAAACTCCAAGGATTTTTTTTTGTTGACCATCTGCTACCATTGGAAAGAAAGCCTGCAACCGCCTCTATTTTCACAAAAATTTCCACTGAGAGTCCTACTTGCTTCCTCCTAGTGCCACCTGCTGATCATATTTAGGTACCAATTTTGCAGAGGCATAGCAGGAATGATGTGGCTCTCCCCCATTCTCTGATCAAAGACACTTAATCCTCACTCAACACCTACAGAGTGGGATGTTTTAAATGTTTTTCAGCTACTCCTACGTCCTCCAGTTGTTACCAGGAGTCACAGAGCAAAGCCCAAGTGCACACGGCTGGGAGCTGAGCTCACTTTCAGTGCATTGACAAGACTTTGTTTACCGGCACAATCAAGTGCACCATTTCAAAGCCTGGTTTGGCCTTACCTGTGAAAAACATAAATGCACATTATCCTTTAGCAATGTTACTTTGAGATAGTTATGTGAAGGTGATGCTGGCACAGGTGTATAAAGATACCTACATGAGGTGTTCCCCACAGCATTATATGTGCATCAACAGGAGAATGATTTTGAAAGTCATGGTGCATCCATTTAACGGGGGATACTTGGCAGCAGTGATGTGGAAGGATGTACCATGACCAAGTGATATTTATCCTAGCAACAGAAAGATTGTTTAATATTTAAAAATCAATCAATATAATTTACCCTATTAATAAACTAAAAAACAAAATCCATATGACAATCTCAGACTCAAGAAAAGTAACAAAATCCATATCCATTCTTCATTAAAAAATTAAACAAAATCCATGGAAATAAGCAATAGAAGGAAACTTCATCAACCTGATAAAGAGCAACTACAATAAATCTATAACCAACACCATACTTAACAATGAGAAACTAATGGTGTGTCCCCTAAGATCAAGAACAAGTCCAGGATATCTTCTCTCACCACTTCCACTCAACATTGTATGGGGGTTCTAGCCAGTGCAATTAGGCAAGAAAAATAAATAAAGAGCTAATTGGAATATAAGACATAATTAAACCGTCCTATTCCAGGAGACCATGATAGTCTATACAGAAAATCCAATGGAACCTACAAAATAAGCTACTGAAACTCTCAAGTGAGTTTAGCAAGGTTGCAGGATACAAGACCAATATACAAGAATCAATTTTATTTCTACATATTCACAATAAACAACTAGAGATTGAAGTTTAAAAATAAGACATTGCCAGTGTATCAAAAATCTGAAATACCTAATATAAATTTGACAAAAGATGTGAAAGACCTGTACACTAAAAACTAATAAAAATTGCTCTAAGAAATTTAAAAGACCCAAATAAAAGAAGAGATATACCATGTTCATGGGTCAGGAGACTCAACATTATTAAGATGTAGATTCTACCTAAAGTGATATATAGATTCAGTGCAATCCCGATCCAAACCCCTGCAAGCTCTTTTGTAGATATTGACAAGCTGATTCTAAAATTCATATGGCAGATCAAAAAGCTGTAATAGCCTAGACACTCTGAAACAGAAGAACAAAGTTGGAAGACTTACACATACTGATTTCAACATTTATTATAACACTATAGTAACCAACACTGTGACGTATTGGCATAAAGACAGACAAATATATCAATGTAATAAAATAGAGGATTCAGAAATACACCTACAGATACCTGAGCAACTATTTTCAATATATGCACAAGGCAATTTCAAGGAGGTTAGTATTCAAATGTTTCTGAAACAATTGGATATCCATGTGCAAAAAAAGTGAACTTCAATCCATACCTCACATTATATTGAAAAATTAACACAAATCATAGACCTAAACTTAAAACTATAAAACTTATAGACAAAAACATAGGAGAACATCTTTGAGAGCTTGACTTAGGTGAGGATTCCTTATATATGACACCAAAAGCATGATCCATAAAAGATCAGATGGATAAACTGGACTTCATCAGAAATAAAAATCTGGTCTTCAAAAGATACTCTCAAGAGAATGAAAAGACAAGGCATAGACTGGGGAGAAAATATTTGCAATTGGTATATGTGATAAATACCTATATTCAAAATACATAAAGAAGTCTTGAAACTCAAAAATAAACAACTCAGGTTTTTTAACAAGCACAAGACATGAATAGATATTTTATCAAAGAATATATTTGGATGGCAAATAAGCACATGAGATAATGTTTAATGTCATTAAGAATTAGGGAAATACAAATTAAAACCAATGAGAAGACACTGTGCACTTATTAGAATGGTTAAATTAAAAAGAGCAGCTATCACCAAGTGTTGTCATGGATATGGAAGAACTAGAATGCTCATACATTGCTGATGGGAATATAAAATGGCACAACCACTTTGGAGAACAGTTTGGCAATTTCTTATAAACATACACATACCACATCCAAAATACATAAAAATCTCACATGCCTCAACACCCAAAAAACAAATAACCCAATTAAGAAATGGGTGGAGGATCTGAACAGACGCTTCTTCAAAGAAGAAATTCAGATGGCCAATGGGAATATGAAAAGATGCTCCACATCGCTAATCATCAGAGAAATGCAAATTAAAACCACATGAGATATCACCTCACACCAGTTAGGATGGTCACCATCCAAAAGACAAGGAACAACAAATGCTGGCAAGGATGCGGAGAAAGGGAAACCCTCCTACACTGCTGGCAGGAATGTACATGAATTCAACCATTGTGGAAAGCAATATGGAGGTTCCTCAAAAAACTAAAAATAGAAATACCATTTGATCCAGGAATTCCACTTCTAGGAATTTACCCGAAGAAAACAAGATCCCTGATTCAAAAAGTTAAATGCACCCCTATGTTTATTGCAGCAGTATTTACAATAGCCAAGAAATGGAAGCAACCTAAGTGTCCATCAGCAGATGAATGGATAAAGAAGATGTGGTACATATACACAATGGAATATTATTCAGCCATAAGAAGAAAATAAATCCTACCATTTGCAACATGGATGGAACTAGAGGGTATTATGCTTTGTGAAGTAAGCCAGGCAGACAATGACAAGTACCAAATTATTTCATTCATTTGTGGAGTATAAGAACTAAGCAAAATTGAAGGAACAAAACAGCAACAGACTCACAGACTCCAAGAAGGGACTAGGGTTACCAAAGGGGAGGGGTGGGGGAGGGTGGATGGGGAGGGAGGGAGAAGGGGATTAAGGAGCATTATAATTAGCACACACAATATAGGTAGGTCAGGGGGAAGGCAGTATAGCACAGAGAAGACCAGTAATGACTCTATAGTATCTTACTATGCTGATGACAGTGACTGCAATGGGGTGTAGGGGGAGGAGGGGGTACTTGATACTATGGGTGAATGTTGAAACCACAGTGTTGCTCATGTGAAACCTTCATAAGATTGTGTATCAATGATACTTTAATTGAAAAAAAAACACATTCCACATGATCAAAAAATTCGACTCCTAGGTATTACCCAAGAGAAATTAAAATATGTCATAAAATGACTTGTACATGATTAGTCATGCCAGCTTTATTTATAATATCCTCAAACTGGAAATAACCCAAATGTCCATCAATAGGTGAGTGGATAAACAAATTGTGGTATATTCATACAATAGAACACAGTAAAAATAAAATACAAGCCCCTGATACACAAAACAAGCATGGATGGATCTCAAAAACATAATTCTGAAAGAACAAAAAAGACTCCAAAAGCTACATACTGTAAGATTCCATTTACAGGGATTCCTTGAAAAGGCAAAACTCATCTATAATGGGAATGTCAATCAGCAGTTGTCTGGGCTTGGGTTTGAAGGGATTGACTGCAGAAAGGCACAGAGGATCTCCTGGGGGTGATGGAAATGCTCTTCTTACTTATTTGATTTTGAAAGCACAGTTGGCATCTCATTTAAATTTGGCTTTGCAGAATAGTTATAGAGTTGTAGAAATGAGGAGGAAAGTTATTCCACAGAGGGATGCAGTGTGAGTGGAGCTGCAGAAGTGGGAAATTGGGGGTGAGTGTGGGGAGCAGCTGATAGTTTATTTTTTAATTAACTTTATTGAAGCATAATTGGCAGCAATACAAAACGGTCATTTTAAGTTACTAAGTCAATTAATTTTAAGAAATGCATAGACCCATATGACCACCATCCCAGAGAAAGCTTCCTTTTAAAAATTACCTCTTCAAGCTTTTTTTGTGCTTAACAAATCATAATATTATTACAAGTTTTATAATTTAATGTTAATACCAAAACAACATGCAGACTATAAGATAGAGTCTAAAAAATATAGGCCTTGAAATCGGCTATAGGTTTAAATCGTACTTCCTGAGCTAGTCATTTAATTTCTCAGAGCCTCAGTTTCCCCATCCCTAAGACAGGCAAAATAATACAACCAACTTCACAAGATTGCTGTGAGGATAAAAAGAAATAATGTTACACTTCTAGTACAATGCCTGGAACATAGTAGGACCAATAAACAGCACTAGCCTATCACAGTTAGACAGGCATTTGTTATAGAATCCTTAGCAGAGGTATGGTGTGGATCACGGGATCTGTTGGCAAAGGCTTTAAAATGGTCCTAAGAGAAGCCATAAAAGACTAAGAAAAATGACAATTCTGAATCCAGCTTCCCTGCTGGTTCTGTTTCACAATCAGTAGTGAAGTCCCCAAATATTTCATGCTCAAGCATATTGCTTCAATATAGAATGGGTGATTTGTAAACCGATTCTGGAACAGACTTAAAGCAGGACACTTAAAGAGTTTCCCCCTCAGTTTGTCAGACCTACTCCCCAGCCTGAAATGGAGCCCAGTCCCCCACATTTCATACCATAGGATGCTGGGGAGACCATACCTCTAGGATTCACCCAGACAGTCCCAGTGTCCCTGGGGCTCAGCCACCTGCTCCTGCAGTCTCCCTGGCTCTCCAAATGCCAAGCAAGTTTATGATCCAGCAAAGGAGATGAGCCTCAGACCTGTCTTCCTTGCGTCATGACCCAGTTGGTCAGTTTACCTACCTGTCACCATACCCGTTCAACTCTGCAAGCTGCCCTGATCGCTGCCAACACCTACTGTGTACTGTTAACATGCTCCCTTAGCCAGCCTCACATTCCTGAGGACCGCTTGCCCCAGCTCCCAGCACACGGGACCCAGCACACAGCTCCCAGGCCACAGGTGCCACCATAATATAATTCAAGGGTCATAGGGACGGAGTGCCATCTACCTGAGCAACAAAGAGCTGGAACTCGTCAGGCAGAATCCATGAGCAAGGGTAGAAGTTGTACTCCTCAGGAAAGAGATTCTGCATGATTCTCACCGCTCTGCTCAGAGTAATTTTACGCACCATCTCCGTCATGCCTGGGGAGAAGAGAAGCTGTGAGGTTTTAACAACAGTGGGCCACTCGCTATAAAACAGCCATTATTTGGGACTTTTAAAACTACCCACCCGACAGATTCACTTTTTCAGACAGAATTTTTAAAAAGGTATGAATTGTTCCCCACAGCGGTAACTCATGGTTTGGAAAGACCTACCAACTAAATGAAAAACTTGAGGTCCTAGATGGATTATTTTTTGCTCCTTACAAAAATGAAGCACCAGTTTGAAAGAATGAGCTTCCACCTAGTTTATTATTCCATTCTTTGTCATCCTCCTAGATAATGAATAAAGAAGAGCATTTACATCTTGAGCTTAAAACTTAATATCCTCTTTAATTTGGGGCTACCCTACATAATTCTGAGATTTTTCCATCTTACACCCTAGAGAATACTACCTAATGGACTCTGATTATATTATGAGAAGCTTAATTAAGTTGCTTTGTTTTAATCTTTCATGAGTATTAACGGTATAAAATAGAAATATACAAACCTTTCAGCATAAAATCTGTCTCCTTGAAATAAGGACAGGAAGGGAAAAGGATATCATAGCATGATTTATAGTTTAAGGGGAAAAATGGAATCTGTAGGAGTTCTTCAGTTAGAAATACTGACACTGACATTGATCAGATCTCATTAATTTGCCCAGAGGGGACTGAAATGTCTCACTTATAAAACATTTTAAAAGAACAGTAGTTTTTTTTTTTTTCTTGCAACATCTTCAGTAACTCTGACAGGAGAAGAAACAGTGTAGATCTTGGCAAATTTTAAGAAAATAGGTAAAAATCCTTTTAAAGTGTAGCATGCTAACTTCTTAAGGCAAATATCACTGCTAAAAATGGAGACTAAAAATGGCCTTCATCCTGAAAGAGGCCACACAGTTCCACCGCTGACACTAGAAATTTGCTTAGCAAGGTTATTTTTAATAGAAAGTACAAAGTTAGATGTCAGCTTGGCATGTCTGAATTACCACAAGTTCCAACTGGGCACAATCAGAATGAATGTGGTTTCGCTGAACTCCCTTGTTCAGGAAGCAAAGGGTGAACATTTGAGAATGAAGGTTTTAATAACCTATTTCTTGCTTCCCTCAGCATTAAAAAGAGCAATAAATCTAAAGATCACAGCTTCAAGATGTCAATGCCCAGATTCTTAGTTCTTGTTTAGAGGATATAGAGAATGATTAAGAGAGAAATAAAGGCGCTTAAGAAGCACTAATAAACTGTGCTCTCAGGTGAACTCTTCGGTATTAAAGAAAACTCACTGAGCACACTGCTCTGAGCTGCCCAAGAAATAATTATGAGTCTGGAAAATTATAGCCATTTCCCTTTTTTACTTCCTTATGAGATCAGGAGTTTTGAGTTGTAAACACTGGAGCCAAACACAAAGCACACAAAACAAAATTTCAACTTTTGGGGAATCTTTTTACTTATATTTGTCTACCATTTTGGTAATAGCATCAAACTGAAAACCTCCATAACTAACTGCAATCCAGTCCCTTATAACAAGGAGATGAAGTCTTCTGACCAAAAAGCGCTGTGGTGTTTTCTGCGTTTTAATGGCAGAGTGCCGCGGGTAGGTTCAGAAACCCCTGGGCAGGTCAGACGGACTCCCACGGCGCGGACAGAAGCGCTGTGAGTAGAGTGAGGTGTGAATGCGCCAGGGAAGTTTTGTGAAAATCAGTGCCCAGCAAACGGGAGCAAATACTCATTTGAAATCTGCACTGGCTCCCTTTGTTATGTGGATCTTCAGTCCCCACACCAGCTGGCAGATGTTTCCAAGTTTGCCTTTGTGTCTGTCTGCAGGTACTTCTCTACTGAAAAGAGGCAACTTAAAAAGCCCTACAAGCCGATGGCTGCTTTTCCCAGACACTTCCACCCCCAAGGCTGCAGATGGCTCACCCCTAACCCTGCCTGAGCTCCTGTCTCCAGAAGGCACCAGGGTGGACCTCCCTCTACCCAGTTACCACTGAAACCTTTGCTCCTTTGCCATATCTATGCTGTATTCCCACCCAGTGCTGCCAGGGAAGGCATCTCTCATCCCTCATTAGACCCTATGTGGAAGCTGCTGGCATCTGGGCTTCCGGCAGTGGCTCAGAGATAGCTGTGCGGAGTGTCATCTTCTCTCAGTGAGAAGCTGACAGGAGTGTCTGGGTTTCCAGCTGAGCCAGAGCACATGTTCCCAGGGTAAACAGCTAAAAAGGGAGGTCACTGCCAGGGTCTGCTGGCCATAGGCTCTGCTCCCTCTGCTAAGCAGCTGCAGCATGCAACCCCAGCCTGGGACCCCTGCCCGAGGCTCTGGGACCCATTCTGGCCTGAGTGAAGGCTCTAGGGCTAACCATCAGCTCCCTACCAAGACTGAGAACAAGGCAGTATTTGACCCTGACTTTGTACTCCAATTAGATATGGAGGATTTTAACTATTTTTCTGAGGTTCCGTTGCTTTGTCCCCAGATTTTAGTAGCCTATGTTTTGTGCCCGGGGCCTGAGTGGCTGCCTGAGCAATGCCTTTGCTGTTTTCTCTCCAGTGTTCCTCCTCTGTTCTCCCCAAGCCCACCCGGCAAGGGCTGGGGTCCCCCTGTGACTTTAGCCCTGTGTCTGGCCCCTGCTGCCTACTAACAGGACTGCCTACCTGGGCTGCTCAGCTAGGTCTATCCTAGATGTCCCTATTGTGACAGCTTCCTTACCAAAAGCGAAAACTCCCTGACTCAGAGGGCAGCTTCTTGCACTAAGAGCTTGCCCCCTGCCACTCGTCTGGGCCTGCATTCTTCAGTCTGCTGCACTGGAGGATCAAGTCCTGCTGCATCTCACGCACCAGACTATAACAGTTGGATCCTCAGTCTTGCCCACACAGACCTACCTGACCCAATCCAAAAAAATAAAACCAAAGCAAAATCTGAGCTATGTTGGGAGCACTATTCAATCCAAGTATCATTTATAATAATAATTTTTGGCAAAAATACATTACAACCACCAAACAACAAATGAATACTTTCAGAACCATCCTTCTCTCTCTAGTCCTGCTGCCACTGATTAGTCAATCCTTTGCCCAAATGCTGCAGCAGCCGCTTAGCTGGTTCCTCTCTCAGCCTTTCCACCCACCTCCAGCGCATCCCTCTGCATCTATCTTCCTAAAATACCAGCTGGCCTGTGTCACTCTCTGGCTTGAAATTTCCAAGTGGCTCCCCATGACCCTCAGACTGTAACAGTGCTGTATGTTGGTCCCTGCCTTCTGTCCCTGTTGCACATGACCCTTCCTGACCATCATGTCACTTGCCCATTGCATGAGTGACATGCCCCAAGAATCCTCCATCTTTGCACCAACTCTGCTCCCTTGTTTTGCATGGGGGTCAGGCCCATCCATCCCTGGAGGCTTGGTTCACATGTCAATCTTCTTCTCCAGGACCTGTCACCCTGCCTGTCCCCCATGCAAACCTGGGTTAGGTCACGTGCCCTCGTCCCAAACTCCCACGGCATCCCAAGTTTCTTGTGGCATAGCATCTATTTTTTAATTTGACTTCTTTCTCTATGGGCCTTTCCCCCCATATCTGTATCCCCAGCCCAGACCAGTGCTTGGCAGATGGCTGCCTCTGTATGGTCCTCACAGGAGCCCCCTCTCTCTGACAGCAAGGGCCCTCCTCATGGTGGGCCCTCAGTGCCATGTGCAGCCATACCTCTCAGATCCTGAAACTCTGCAAAGAGCTGTTGCTTGGAAGCTGAGAACTGACAATTCTGGACTTTCTTAAAGCAAAGATGTATCTAAATCTGATCATATTTCCAGAATGTCTCAATTCATCAGTTAAGACGTAATAACATGTCTTGAAGGACATTGCATAGAAAAGTGGCTAAAATATAATGCGCTGACACAAAATAAATTACTTCCATATGGGAATCCAAAAGTTTTCAGTTTATTTAGCATTGTTTGGTGTTTGTTTATACTTGCCTGGCACGTCCACCAGAACTTAACCTGAGTAATACACGACACAGACAAAAGGCACTTTTAGAAGAATAGGCTGTGTGAGAGACAGAAGATAAGCCTGGACACAAACTGGAGCCAAAGGACCAGTTGTTCTGTGGTGGCCTCGTTCCTGAGGGCTGCGGTCTTAGGCAGGGCCCCAGGTGGGCGGCCCTGCTCCTCTGCCAGGAGGCCGAGAGCCTGCTTTGTCTCCAGCTAATTAACTGCTGTTAGTAAAGTGGAAAATCACATGCTCCAATCACTGGTACATGGAATATGGATGGGGCAAACCTGCTTCTCCTGAATGAACATTCTCATATCACCTTTAATGAAGCTAGTCCTTTGGGGGTATTTTTCTCCGTATTTCTAGTTTGTGTTCCAAATGTAGAGCCACAGCTTCTACTTCTTTCCTAGCCCAGCCATTAGATGAGGCGTGAGCAAATGGGGGAAATGTAGATGAAGCCTCATTTGATGATTCATGCTTAGGAACTCTGTCCGCATTCAAACGGTTGTTCTCTTCCAAATTATGTTCTCCCAAGACCCCAGGAAGTCCTTTTAGTGGCATTAAAAAGTCACCTTTTATGAGCAGCAAGACAGAGAAAATAATAGCTAGGCCATTAAACTGTGTGCGAGAACCTGGCTACAAGGATCATTCTCGTTCTCTGACAAAACCTTCTCTCCTTCTCTAAGGACAAGTTTAAACTTGGGTTAATTTTCTAGTTCTGTTCCCCTGGAAACTGATAAAGATGGAAAGTTAGCTGCGTTCCTAGACAACAAAGCATGTGGCTGAAATGGTCCCTAATAGGCAAATGGCATAAATACTTGGAAGGAAGCTGTAGCTCCAGGCTTTCTTGAGTGTCAGTGATTCTTGAAACTTAGCACACCCTGGCAGGGACCCTGGAAGCTAAGCTATGGAGAAGCTACATGAGATACTGGCTGCTCCTGTGGGTGTCCAAGCCAAAACAGACCATAGCCACCAACGTGGGTCTTGCCTCCTTCACTTGAGGGGTCAGAGACTAGCCAGCTCCCCTCACCCTTGCAAAAACACCACTGGGGAGAAATGCCTGACATTACCTCACAAGCTGTGTTTTCCTGCCCTAAATTCTTCTAAGTGAACCCCAGCCAAGCAAGGCCTCTGGTAGTCTGCACACTTAGATGGGGATGTAGCAGAATCAGCCAATGAATAATGTATGGCTATTGGGTTCTCTGAGAGGTGCTCTCTTAAAGATGTGGCATCGAATGCCAAAGAAAAAGAGTAAATTTATTCTCTTTTACAAAATAAGTATAAATCATACAACACTAAGAAAAAATACCTTATGTTCAGGTAATTACACACTGGCTACAACTACGTAGAAATGATACATAGCCGTGGTTAAGGTTTGGGAAGAATTATAGAAATACATTTTTGTTCTGTTAAATGAGGGAAAGGATTCAGGGCAATGTTCTTTTAAAAAATTCTTTATTCTTGTGCTACAGTATGGTTTGTGCACGTTATGTCAAAACGTCTGAAAAGAGGTGAAGCCCCTTTGGCTGTGATCATACCCAGCTTGACCAAATGCTCCTTTTTTCCTAAGCACACCCACTCCCCTTAACCAGCCTCTTCATGGAGCCATGAAAACTAATGAACAGCAAGCACAGCAGGAGAGGGTGGTAAAGATTAAAACGAAGTGAAAAGGCATATGGGGACGCTGGGAGTGGAGTGAGGGAGAATTTTAAGTGCTGGCTGGGACATTTTCCCAGCACTGAGTTCCCCTTGCAGGGAAGTCCCACTGAGATAATATCCTTTGGGAAATGGCAGGGCCTGTCTGCAGCCTGATGTTCCCAGAATGGAGACTGGGGTATTTGGTTTTCTAAATGATACCCCCAAATATGATGCCTAAAGAAAATGGAAGGTGACATTTTTGTGACATATTCCTAGAATTTTCATATTTCTACTTCCTGCAAATAATTTAAGCGAAACGGTCTATTTTTTTTTTCATTTTGCAAATCTAGTCCCCTCATTAAACCCTCATACTACATCTGTAACCCAAAAGGTGAAAATCATGTGGAATTAGACCAGGAAATCCCATCTTGTGTTTTTGAGCCTCCAGTCTTTGAACCCTCGTTGGGGTCGGGCCCGATTCCCTCTGTGTTAAGTTCCCTCCCAAGGTAATGGCAGCACGGCAGCCTATAGGCAGCATTTCCCAATCAGGGTCCTCAAGTGTGATCTCAAAATGCTGTTTTTGTAGAACTGAGACTCGGCCCTAGACTCAGCCCTAGAAACGTTTTTCAATGCCAACAATAACAGCAAATACCTGGAAACTTGTTCACTTGACCGGACAGTATATCGTTGTCATGAAATGAAACTCCGTGCCAGTAGATGTCACAAGGCGAGCGTCGGCCAAATGGGAACTAGAAGGAAGAGAAAAAAACGTGACCAGTAACAGCCTGGAGGAACAGGTGCCACACCAGCATCTACAGCGTGCGGATTCCCGGCACCCGGGCACACATCACGTGATGTAATCCTTCCAATAAGCACGTGAGGTAGCTGATAGCCTCTCTTATTTTTTTTTTCCTTGATAAGAGCAGTCACCTTTATTCCATATCAGTGAAAGAAATTACAAGTGAAAAAAATGATTTCAAAAGATCACATCACACTTTTCCAGAACATTAAAAATAAAGTAAGATACCTTTCATATTATTTGCAGTTCTGCTTAAAATTCAAGTGCCCTCATATGCTGGCCTAAGTTTTTTTGTTTTTTTTTTTGAGAGGGCATCTCTCATATTTATTGATCAAATGGTTGTTAACAACAAAATTCTGTATAGGGGAGTCAATGCTCAATGCACAATCATTAATCCATCTCAAGCCTAACTCTCATCAGTCTCCAATCTTCTGAAGCATAACGAACAAGTTCCTACATGGTGAACAAATTCTTACATAGTGAATAAGTTCTTACATGGTGAACAGTACAAGGGCAGTCATCACAGAAACTTTCGGTTTTGACCACACATTATGAACTATAAACAATCAGGTCAAATATGAATATTCGTCTGATTTTTATACTTGATTTATATGTGGATCCCACATTTCTTCCTTTATTATTATTATTTTTTTTATTTTTAATAAAATGCTGAAGTGGTAGGTAGACACAAGATAAAGGTAGAAAATATAGTTTAGTGTTGTAAGAGAGCAATTGTAGATGATCAGGTGAGTGCCTGTAGACTATGTGTTAATCCAAGCTAGACAAGGGCATTAAAACATCCACGGATGCAGAAGATTTCTCTCAAAACAGGGGGGGTGAGGTTCTAAGCTTCACCACTGTTGATCCCCAATTTCTCACCTGATGGCCCCCCTGCGACTGTGCCTGTCTCTATAGCCTCTCCTATTTTATACATAAAGAAACAGATTCAGACAGGTTAAGTAATCTGCTCATGGTCACAACCAGTGAGGGGCAAGTTCTGATTCTATATGGCAGGCACTATACTCAGGACTTCACAGGCAGCTTCTCATGTAAATCCTCTTAACTACCCTAAGAAAGGTTATTCCCATTTTACAAGAGAAGGAATCTAACATGCCCAAGGCCACACAGAACTGCTAAGGGGAGGAATCAGGACTGAATCTAGGTCTATCTGAATCCCAGGCCATACCTCTTTCTCTGAAAATTGCAACTTTCAACCCAATCCCCAAAAAATGTGCTTTCATAGCTTCTCTCTATCTCTCCCTCTCTCCCTCCCTCCCTCCCTCCCTCCCTCCCCCCCCTCTCACTCACACACACACACACACACACACACACACACACACACACACACACACACAAGGTCCATGAGAGCAGGATATATCCCCAGTGCCTGAAACAGTTCCTGGCATTCAATAAAGACTTCTTGAATGAATAAATGAACAAACCAGGAATGGCCATCTGACTCAAGATGAGATAACCAGATTCTCTCTTCCAGGAACTTGGAAATGAGAGATGCCAGGCCGCCTCTGCTGGCCCTTGAACTGGAAGTGATAAAAAGCTGGAGCCGGGCAGCTGTGCTTGGCTTTATGTGCAGAGAAGAAAAGGCAGCCAGTCTGCTGAGAGCAAAGAAAAGAGCAGATGCAGAGAGAAAAGTAGAGATGGGACCATGTGGCCCTGATACATAGACTGACTGACCTCTGTTTCTAGGGCTTCCAGATCCAAAGGCCAGACCCTCCTGAGCCCTTGGATCCTGCAAGACAGCCTCGTATCCTTTCAGAGCATGTAAAAGCTGCACAGTTCCGTTATTTGCAACCAGAAAACCCCTCAATGAGACCAAAGGACCTGCTTTTTCCAGCACACCCTGCTGCCTCTCAAAGTTCTCAATAAGGGCTTCATTTAGAGAATGTAATTTTTGAATCTGTAACTCAGATGACCCTTGTTAAAGGAAAAAAGTGAAGATGTGTTAGCTCATATTTAGAACCTATGTGTTAAAAGTCCAAATGAAGAGAAATGCCAACACATTAAATAAAATCATTTGATTTTCCAATTCTAAGACTATAGTTAATCAGAGTTCTTATCTACTCCAAGTTGAGAGGGCCAAGTTGCAAAGGCAGAACACAGCATTACTAATGAAATGGTGGTGACTCAATGCTTTCCAACTATTCCAAATTAGAATGAAGGCAAACAGACTCAAGCCCTTTAAATCATTCACATTATTTCAGAGCTGTGCCAAAGTGAGGCATATGTTATGCACGCTATTAGCATTAACAACTTCTATCTATAATTTACAGCATTTCACTTATTTACTTTGCATCCAATGGACTGAAGTTATTAATTTAGTAATCACAAATACAAAGAGATACAACATAGGTTATTTTCTTACAGCTGTTAAGTACTAATATAGCGAAGGAAAAAAATAACTTAACCAGGGAGGTTTCTCTAAAGCAGACTATCCAACCGAAGTTTACCAAGATCTAAGCCTGAAGTATGGGAGCAACACCTGCTCCATGTCAGTCGGCAACTGAGGACTCTTACCACCCTTATGACTGCCTTTCAATCCATGCCACCCTCATGAATCCCCAGTCAACCCTCATTCAGAAATGCCTTTAGTTCATTCAGTTTTGAAAAACTGCCCTTTTAAGAATCCATTCATTTGTTATGTGCCAGGCCATGTGCTAGGTGCTAAGAACACAATTTTAAATAGGGCCCAGAACTTCATAATCTCACCTCTTTTTAAGATCTTTCTAAAAACTGCTTAAGCAGCTAACATCACAATCAATGGTGAAAGACTGAAAGCTTTTCCTCTAAGATCAGAAAATAGACAAAGATACCTACTTCTATTCAACATAGTATTGGAAGTTTTAGCCAGAGCAATAGGCAAGAAAAAGAAATAAGAGGCATCCAAACTGAGAAGAAAGATATAAGATTATCTCTGTTGGAAGATGACGTTTTTATATAGAAAACCCTAAAGGTTACACACACATGCAAACACACAGAACTGTTAGAAATAATAAATGAAATCAGCAAAGTTATAGAATACAAAATCAGTACACAAAAATCAGTTGTTTTTTTATATACTATGAACAGTCCAAGAACAGAATTAAGAAAACAATTCCATTTACACCAGCATCAAAAAGAATAAAATACTTAGGAACTGACTTACCCAAAGAAGCAAAAGACTTGTACACTGAAAACTACAAAATGTTGCTAAAGAAATTAAAAACACACATAAGTAGAAAGATATCCCATGTTCATGCATTAGAAGACTTTATATTGTTAAGATGTCGGTACTAACAAAAGCAATCTACAAATTCAATGCAATCCCTACAAAAATCCCAAAGCTTTTTTTTTCTTTTTCAGAAGAGGAAAAATTCCTCCTAAAATTCATATGGCAACTCAAGGAACCCCAAATAGCCAAAACAATCTCAAAAAGGAAGAACAGTGTTGAAGGTATCACACGTCCTAATGATAAAGCTTATAACAGAGCTGTAGTAGTCAAAACAGTGCATAAAACAACAATGAGATATACCACTACACACTTATTAGGGTAGCCAAAATCCAAAACATAAACAACACCAAATGCTGAAAAGGATATGGAACAATAGGAACTCTCTATTCATTGATGGTGGGAACACAATATGGCACAGCCACTGTGGATGACAGTTTGGCAGTTTCTTATAAAACTAAACATACTCTCACCATATGATCCAGCAATTGTGCTCCTTGATACTTACCCAAATGAATTGAAAATTTATGTCCACAAAAAAAGTGTACATGAATGTTTATAGCATCTTTATTTATGATTGCCAAAACTTGGAAGCAATCAAGATGTCCTCTAGTAGGTGAATGGATGAATACATTCTGCTGGATCCAGACAATGAAATATTACTCAGCACTAAAAAGTAATGAGCTATCAAGCCTTGAAAAGACAAGGAAGGATCTTAAATGTGTATTTCTAAGTGAAACAGCCCACTTGAAAAAGCTACTTACTGTATGATTCCATCTATGTGACATTCTGGAAAAGGCAAAACCACAGAATAAAAAGATATGTGGTTTCCAAGAGTAAGGGGTCAGGTAGGGATGAATAGGTAGGACACAGAGGAACATGAGGGCAGTGATACTCATTAGGATATAATCGTGGACACATGCGATTACGCATTTGTCTAAACCCACAGAACATATACCGAGAGTGAATCCTAATATAAAGTATGGATTTGGGGTGATAATGATGTGTCAATGTAAGTTCGTCAGTTATAACAAATGTGCCATTCTGATGTGGAATTTTGATAGTGGGGTAGGCTGTGCCTATGTAGAGGCAGTGAATATACAGGAAACCTCTGTTTCTTCTGCTCAACTTTGCTATGACCTAAAAGAGTTCAAAATAAAAAAATAATAAAAATAAATTAATAAAAACCAGTAAGCTGCTGGTAAAAAGACAGACATATAGACCAATGGAATAGGATAGAGAACCCAGAAACAAACTCTTGATATTTGGTCAAATGATTTTTGACAAGGATGACAAGACTGTTCAATGGGGAAAAGACATGCTTTTCAGCAACTTGTTTTGGAAAAACTGGACAGCCATATGCAAAAAAGAATGACATTGGACCCTTAGCTTATACCATATGCAAAAATTAACTAAAAATGGGTCAAAGACCAGTTAGATTAGTTAAACTATTAAACTCTTTGAAGAAAAGACAAGAGATAAGCTTCATGACTTTCAACTGGGCAATGATTTCTTGGGTATGACACCAAAAGCATAGGCAACAAGAGAAAAAAGTTAATAAACTGAACATCAAGATTCCTTTTTTGCCTCAAAGGGCACTGGGTCAATAGAATGAAAGGAAACCCATGGAAGGGGAGAAGATATCTGAAAATCATTTATCTGTTAAGAGATTAATATTCAGAATATATCTTAAAAACTCCTACAACTTACCAAGAAAACACAATTTTAAAATAAGCAAAAGGCTTGTATAGACATTTCTCCAGGGAAAATATACAGATGGCTAATAAGCACATGAAAAGATGCTCAGCACCACTAATCATTAGGAAAATGCAAATCAAAACCACAATGAGATACCACTTCATACCCATTAGGATGGCTACTATAAAAAACATTAATAGTAAGGAAGTAAGTGTTGATGAGGATGTAGAGAAATCAGAACTCTCGTGCTTTGGGAAGATAAAAAGCTATTGTGGAAAATAAAATTCCTTGCGTGATCCAGCAGTTTCGGGATCTGGGATAACTTCTGGGCATATGCCTAAAAGAACTGAAATCCGGGACTCAAACAGATATTGGTTCACAAATGTTCAGAAAAACATTATTCACACAGTCAAAAGATGGAAACAGCCCAAACGTCTACTGACTGTCCATCAGCGGGTAAACAAAATGTGATGTATACACTGTAATGTTGCTCAGCCTTAAGAAGGAATAAAATTTTGACAACTGCTACAACATGGATGAACCCTGAAAATATGTGACGTGAAATAAGCCAGACACAAAAGGAAAAATACTGTATGTTTCCACTTACCTGAGGTAGCTAGAGGAGTCAAGTTTACAGACACAGAAAGTAGAGTGGTGGTTTCTAGGGGCTGGTGGGGGGGGAAAATTCAGAGTCATTTGTTTAACGGGTACAGAATTTTAGTTGGGAAGATGAAAAGGTTCTGGAGATGAATAGTGGTGATGGTTGTGAATGTACTTAATAGCACTGAACTGCACACTAAAAATAGTTAAGGTGGTAAGTTTTATGTTCTGTATATTTTACCACAATAAAACAGTAACAAAGAACTGTTATGCCCCCTGAGGCCAAGGGGCGGCCATGGCCCTACTCTGAGCTCCCTGTAGCCTGGAATGCTCCGGGGATTTTCGTGCAGCAGCTGAAAATTGGCAAATCCTTCTCATACTCCCGGGGCCCCGTATGTATTCCAGTTTGCAGCAGATTAGACAGTCACCCTATTCCTGAGAAAAGGGCTATTTGAGCTGAGATTAGAAGGAAGAACGGGTAGAAGATGAAGAAGAGTGTTCCAGGCAGAGAGAACAGATCATGTAAAAGCCCAGAGGTTGGGCTGACCACGCACGCTCGGAAGCCTGGAGGCAGGCCAGAGCGCCGGGACAGAGGACAAGAGGGAAGTAGTGTGAGATAAGGCTGAAGACGCAGGCAGAGGCAGTCAGCAGTGGCGCAGGGCTGTACTCCAGGGACGGACACAGAAACAGTGCGTCGCGAGCAGGGAGGGTGAGCCCACTGGGCAGTCTACGGGGGGCCGGAGAGAGAGGGAGCGTGAGCCATCAGAGGCCGGGGGAAAGTGTTTCAAGAGAAGGGAGAGGCGAACAGAGTGAGTGTGGCTGGGAGGTGAGGCTGTCGGAAGCTAACAGCGGCCCACTAGACAGCGCTGAGCTGGAGAGCTTTCTGGCCCCGGCAGCCCACGGTGGTCCCTGATCCCGGCAGCTCTGACCAGGCTTACACCTTGGGGGCGCTGCTATGCATTTCACATGTAACCCTCATCTCCCTCTTCACGCTATGAATATCTAGCGCTGGGGACAAGTTGACATACTTGTCACAGGTCTCCAGTGGTGTCTAACCAGGTGCCCCATGGATCCTAGGCCCACAGGAAAATTAGAAGCCCAGTCCTGAGAACCACCCATAACACCATGCCTCACTCTCCCTCCCCAACGTCCAACTGGTCAGCAAGACTTCTGGTTTCTTTCCTAATATATTTTTTAGTTTCCTCTCCTTCCTTAATACCCACTGCCACTGCCTTAGTTTGTGGCCTCACCTCTCAGCTGAATGAGAACTAACCAGCCTCCGCCCCAACCTTCCCCCGCTTCAGCCATGGTCGCCCTACACACAGAGGGATGTTTTTTAAAAAAAAACAACACACAGCTCTGACTATGTCACTCTTTTTCTTCCCACTATTCAGAACCTTCCCGTGGGCCACAGGAGCAAGTCTGAGCTCCACGCCTGGCCTAAAGGGCTCTTCCCAAACTGCCCTCTGCCAGCCTGCTTGCCTCAGGTTGGGCCAATCACACCTTGGGCCCTGCACGGGCACCGCCAGGGTTCTTTGGATACGGAAGTATGCAGCCCCTTGCTGTTTTGAGGCCTGGGTTCCTACATGTCAGTCCTTCTGCCTGGATTCTTCTGACTCAGCTTGACCATTCGCTCCCTTCTTCTACGAAGCTGTCTCACCAACCCTCCCTTCTATGAGGCCCCCATCACTGACACCCTTCACAGGCCATCCTGCCACATCTCATCTGTAAGTCTGTCCACCTCAACACCCTGTGACCTCTTCAAAGATGAAGACAGTCTCGTCATCATTTGTGTATCCCTGACAGCAGGTCTTCAGCACATCATCGACTTCATTTATAACCTTTTTGGGGTCAAAAATCACGTGGAGATTCTCTCTAGGAAAACACAAGCGTGCACAAAATTTTCCATATGATTTTAGGAGATTCAAAGACCTCCCTGAAGCCTCTACCTGTTCCAAGACACCATTCTTAGCAACATCTGCAGGTTTCATGAATGAATACATGAATAAAGGAGCTTATGAACAGCAGCCACTCCAATACATTGTCTTCATCATCATCAAAGTTAACAGCTATATATGCTTATTACTATGTCTCTGTGTTAAACGCATTACCTATATGATCTCATTTAATCCTACAACAACCTTACATGAGAGGTGCAATTATTAATCCTATTTACAGAAACCAGGGCTCTGAGAGAATAAAAACTTCCCAGGGCCGTAGAGCTGGTAAGGACAAAGTCAGGATCAACTCCAGGTCTGCCCGATCCCAAGGCCCAAGCACTTAACCACTACACACAGCTGATCTGAACTGCTCACTATAGTGGTATTTGTTTGTCTCACATGAACTATAGTAACTAACCTACCCCTGCCCCACATGCTACCACGAAGGCCACAAAGGAGGTTCTCCCCTCAGCAGATAGATCTGTGTGGACCCTAAATCTTTTTCCCTCTTGCCCAGAGGGGCTAAAACAAATTTGCAAAATAGCCAGGCTCAAAACAAAACCTGAAACCATTAAGGGTCTTTTGAGCATATTTGTGCTTAAGGAACTGATGCTCAGGTCCCTCTTCTAATGGCCCAAAGAGCAAGTGCAAACCCCCTGAGGGACTTTTACAAAATGAAATTTCACAGTGAATGCTGATGAAAGCACAACTCACATTTCTATACTTTGTGAATGGTTTTCTTCATAAAGCTTCTTCATGAACAGAAGAATCTTTCAAGTGATTGAGCATAAAAGTGGCAAATAAGCTTTGATATGGGAAAGCATATGTGAAATGCATCTCCAGGGGGAAATTAGCCCAAATTGCTGCTTTAAAATGAGGGCCCAAAGCACTCAGGGGGAACGCAAGGAAGGTGTGGTGGCCAGAGTACCATGCTTGAAGTAGAAAGACCCTGGCTGAAGCCCAGACCACCACCCCAAACCCAGAGACCTTGACACACTGAGCCTCAGCAGCTAATCTGCAACACAGGAAGACAACTGCAACGAAAACTGTTAAGTGGACTCAAAGAGACTGCTTTGTAAGCAGTGAATTGCTGTTAGATAGGTAGGTTATTATCTTCAATGTCCAAAGAAATCACCCCAATGACTAACATGAGTAACTTCAATTAAAAAAGACGCCAACCAAGGATCCAGCATCCTGAGGACAGCTCTTGAATAAGCACACAGCGAGCACCTGCACTGGGGAAACCTCAGTGATGCCACCAGGCAGCATTAACAGATTTCTCTCCAGGGCTCCCTCTGCACTTTGTTGGTGCCTGCAGCACAGCCACTGCCTTGCAGGCTACTTATGTTTACAGAACTGCCTCCCCACCAGACAGAAGGCTTCAGGGCAGACACATTCCGGTCTTCTTTCTGCCCTCTCCCCTCCCACCCATCTGTGGTTTCCTCTCAGATGGCTTCCCATGATACCTGCCTTCTGGAATTCACACCCTGTGCAGTCTTCTCCCACATGTCACAGGCTCAGGCTATGGAACCCATAGCTACAGCAGAAGTGATGGGATGTCCCTCCCGATAATAAGATATCTTTAGGAGAGGGAAGCCCTTCAGCCCCAGTCAAGTCTTCGGAGACTGTAGCCCTGGCCCACAGCTCGATGGCTGTGAAGGACCCTGCGCCAGAGCCCTCAGCTGTCTGCCTATGTGTCTCTCAGATAGTAGCACAGAATAGTCCAGAGAAAGCCAGTTGACACAAGGAAAGGACTGAGCAATTCCCCGTCAAGGGTGGACTAAAATCCGTGCTCTTTGTCAATCAAGGAAGCAAGCAGACAAAGAAAATACTGGTGAAAGTCCATCAAATCATGAAGGGTGTGACCTGACAGAACACGGTTCTGTCTGCCAAATGCGAGCATAGCAAAACCTGGCGGCGAGAGGACGGCTTACCCGCTCTGTTGCTCACTCTCGTTATCCTCCCACCACCCTTCATCCCATACCTTTTGGCTGGTAAGATATTGCCCAAAGGAGCTGGTGGACAGGGGTGCTTTCTAGGTGCATATAGTTAAATGTGCGCAAGTTTCATCCAGGGCATCCGAGCCACGTAGGTCTTCCTGGGCACGCACTTAACCTCCGGGGAAAACCCATCTTGCACAAAAGCTCCTTGACTTGAGTTCAAGAACCTGGATTCAAATCTCAGCCCTGCCAACTACTAAGGTCCTTGTCTCATCATCTGAGATAGGGGACTAGCCGAGCCTCCCTCACAGGGCATATCATGAAGATTAAAAACAGCTCTGTAAGTGAAAGAATGTGAGTGGCCTGGAACGTAAGAGGGGCCATGCTAGTCCTGTCACAGAGCACTGCAAGCGCATCTCCTGGGTGGGTCTCCAACCTAATGAAGTCCCACCGTGCTGAGGCAGAGAGGAAGCGTCCCCAAACATCCACGTGAGGTAGAGAGAGCAGAGGCTGGCCCTCCACAAATCCACCTCTTGAAAACCAATAGAGAACCAAACCTCACTCCAGGGATTCAGGGAGCCAGCCTGGGGATACACACAGGTGTGTTATCTCTATAACAAACGGCCACCTGAGCGCCCAGGAGGGGTGCTTGTTTCTGCTGCTGGTGAGAAGGGCTTAACCCAGGAGGGGCCGTCAGAGCTGGGTTTGAAGTAGGTGTTTGCCAGGCAGAGATGAAGAGACAGGGCAATCTGGCCAGGGAAGAGTGTGTGCAAGGCAGGGAGCCTGGGAGAGCACACGACGTTTCATGCGTCTGGAGCCTGGGATGAAGAGGGGAACACTGATGGGAAGGCCCACAGGGCCCAGACAGACCTCCAAGGGCTCCCAGGGCAAGCTGGGGAGCTCGCACTTGATTCTACATGTGCAGGGGAGCCGAGGGCAGCGCTCAAGCGGGCTGTGCCACACCCGGTGAGAATGGAGAATGAAGAGGAGATAAAGGCTGAGCGCAGCCAGACCACGAGGGAGTCGGCCAAGGCTGGGGGGAAGAGGGTGGGTGGGGTGGCGAGGCTCAGAGACAGAGATGGCTTTGTGGGCAGGGGAGGGGAAGGCATGGAAGAAAGAGCAAGCGCACATCACCAGTTTGGTGGTAAGAACTGTCCGACAGCCCACGTACTCCAAAGAAGCCCCACCTCTTCTGCCCAAGAGCTGAAGCTCTTGTCTCACTGCTCCACACTCCCAGTCGTTGGAGACTGAACAGAAAGGATCCCACAGGGATAACGAGCGCTCTGAGGAGCCTTCCAATTTAATAAAGGCGCCGTCTGGCTCCCATGGGTTTCCCCGGAAGACAATAATTACTTATCCTCTAATAGACCCAATAAATACAGCGAGGATAAGTAATTAACAACCATTTGCTGGAAAGCAGCAATTCTTTGATCTATGAAGTTTCCTTTTCTGTTCACTTCTTCATACTCTGGGTAAGCGCACCATTCATTGTTCACTGAGTTAATCACTAAAGCATGTTTTGTTTTGTTTTTTTTATTAAACTCATTCATTACACTTGACTCATATGAATAAAAGCTGGAGGAGCTGGTATGGGGCCTCTTGTCCACCTTGCTTCTGCTTCTGATCACAATACTTCTAAAGATCAAAATTGTTACCAAACAGTGGAACTCAGGAAAAGAGCCCAAGTCAGCAGGAGGGAAATATAACCTTGCCCCTTTCATAATCTCACAGCAATCTCCCCGGTTATTTATTCTGGTGTCTAATTTCCCACCCGCAAAGAATCTCTATTAGTAACAATTACACTAGGCAAGAGAAAAAGAAAAACTTCAGACTTCTAAAGTGATTTACCTCTTGGCTTGCAGTTTTAATTAAAATTCCCGTTTATTTAGCAGATAGCTCTGAGAAGATTAGATACCAATTTGGCACCATTTTTTTTTTCCACTTTCCAATCCGTGAGGGTGACACAAACAACAAAATAACCACGTTGAACAACTCTCACTCCATTCCTTCAGCCTCTGGAAAAGAGTTCCAATATCAATTATAAATTATAAATTAACTCCATCATGCTCTGCAAAATTATTGATGGGGTTCAAGGCAGGCTGCCCCCAAACATGCCCCTCTAGCATGTTATTTTGAATTAAAGTACATAAGCAACAGACAAAGCAAAGTGGGACACTCTGACCGTCCTTTGTCTCCCCAAAAGCAAGAAATGAATCTCCCCTGTGAGAGGCACGCTCCCTGGGCCAGCAGGAATGGGGGCATCTTTATCACCGGGGAGGGGGAGTTTGGAGCCCAGAAGGCCATGTAAACACTGCTGCTTCCTCTCTAATTTACTACCCCAAGCTTGAACTCCTTTGCTTTGTCAATTCTTCAGGAATTCATTGTTTTCTTGTCAAAAAGGTATAAAAGCTGCCTCTTTGGTCACTTCTTTGGGCCTCATATCTTTGCCCCCACACCCCCAAATGAAATTCATTAAATTTGTTTTTCTCCTGTTAATCTCACTTTTATTACAGGGGGGGTGTCTGAGCCAAGAACCTAAAAAGATAGAGGAAAATGTATTTTTCCTCCCCTACATTATCAGCAGTACTCTCCCTGTTCTCTACCGTGAGTGAATTATATCAATTCACCACTAGGCCTCTAATTACCCAGTTTCTTCCACATCAAAAATTTTAATGTGTTTATTAGCTGAAATGGAAACAAAGGAAATCAGGTTTCCATTTCAGCAGCACTTTCCCCCCACCCAGGATTATCAAACTTTTCCCAAGTCATTCCTGATACCTCTTAGGGGCAGCTAAGCCCCAGTGAACCAGACACCAGGCCATTCCAGTACTTTCCACAATGGCAACTCCCACCAGGAAGCTGGTCATCAGTTCATTCGCTCACCACGCAAGCAAGCCGTGCATTTGCACCAGGCGGTATGCTCAGGGAATGCTGAGAGGCTCCACATGTAGCAGCAGAAGGTAAGGGGTGGGAGACAAAGCTGAAGAGGTAAAAATAGAGGATAAATGAAACAGCCCTTACCTTCAAAGAGCTCATAGTGCAGCGGCTGAGTCAGACACATAAACAGACCACTGCGATGCTTGGAGCCACCATCACACTAAACAGCTACTACACACCTGCCTCGAGCTAAGCTCATTACCCACACTGCCACATTTACTCTCCACACACCCTTATGAATAGGCATCATAGCCCCATTTCACAGAAGAGGCAACCAAGGCTCAGAGGGGTAGACGTCCTCTGAGCTGGCTCTTGATGAGAAAACAGAAGTTGCCCAGACTACACAGGGAAAGGGGTTCCTGCAGGAGGAAGCAACAGCAGATGCAAAGACCAGCTAGAGCCCAGAGATCCAGTCCTCCTCTGTCTGTGGCCACTAATTTGCTGTGCCACCTTGGGCATTATTGCGTCTCTCGGGGTCCATTCCCCGCCCCACCCTTATTTGCCACACGCAGATTATTTTCCATTTTGCAAATCTGCAAGGAATTGCTCTTCTTTTCTGACAATTGATTATGATTCGTGCTGACCGTACAGCACCCAGTGCTGTCTTACTAATATGCCCAAGGGACACAGATGGAGTTTCCTAGAGGACTTACTAAAGAGGATCTGCCCCCCAAATTCATTTGTTCCTCTTGGTCCCTAAAACCAGCCTGTAATCTTTCAAAGACATGCCACTGACATGAGAGACTCAAACCACACCATCATGTATTATTAAGAAGAATTAATATGATTGTATCAATAATCTCTATAATAATAAAAATTGTGGTTACCATTCATTGAGTTTCTTTTATGTGCTCCGTATTTTACACAGGCTATCTCAATTCACCCACACAAAGGCACCATCAGGTAGGCAGATATAGCGCCATTCCCCTTTACAGATGAAGAAACCAAGGCCCAGAGCAATGAGCTGACTCAGTCTGTGGCAGTGTGATCCCGTAAGGAGCAGAGCGAGGTACAGATCCCAGCGCCATTGAGTCCTCAGTCCCCAGAGAACTAAGCCGAGAAGAAATGAATGACATTCCTCAAACAGGCACAGAACTCCAATGACAAGGAGGTGGATACCAAGGCTGGGGAGTGTGGACAGGGGAAGGGGCGGGGCAGGCCTGGAGGCAGGGATCTCTCCAGAGTGCTGAACCGCCTCTGCCAAAGTACTCTGATCAAGGACATCTGCCTGGGCGTCTCTGTCTGTCCCAACCCCTCCTCCTGATTTCAGTGCCTGTAGAGCCACAAATGGAATAGCCAAAGGAAATGGCATACAGCTGGGAGAGAAAGAGTTAACCTTGCAAAGGACTGAGCTTGAGGTTTAACTGGATCTATCTCCCAGGGATTAGAAATACAAGAGTTGGAGTGGAGAGAAGTCAAGGCAAGAAGTGCCGTTTCGGAGCCATAAGGACAGCACTAAAGAAAGCGTGGGCACATTTTTGGAGTGGTTACTGAGAAAGAAAAGCAAAGGGCCAGGGTCAGTGATGCAAGGGGACTCCTCCCCAGCAGTCCTAGACGGTGGGGGCCAGGGACAAATAACTAAACTCTCCATCCATTGAAAGGGGTCCAGAATCATGTCCTGTGAATAAATAACTATCCCCACTCCTCAATCTCCCCCCAAACAGAGCAAGAGATGACAAAGTACTCAAGGGGAAATAAGAAGTTAGCCAGCCATTAAGGTGACGTGATTCAACTTAATCAAGATCATAAGCACTCTTACTTGAAGTAAAACAGCTCCTTATATATTTGAGACGTCACTCAGAAAGGCCCTGAGCCTCTCTTTGGCCTTTCAGACCACAGAACCCACAGAACTAGCCCACAAAACCTAAAGGATTACATGTTGGGGTATTTATAAACACATCTCTCCCCCTGCTGGTAACAGAGATACTAGACAAGCACATTTATTCTCTGGTTCCATTTCCACCTCTACCCTCCTACATAACTTACATAAGAATAGCTTTGCTCTTTTATTAATTTAGTCTTTCATTCAAATAAACATTATTTCTATCAACCCGATGTCAGCCACTGGGGATTCAGAGAAGAATGAGGCACATTCACATAGGATGTGAACTTGTAAATAAATGACAATGTAAAGTGGCAAACACTCCTGCACATGAGAGTCAGAGGGCTATGGGAGCATGAAGCAGGGTGTGAGTGAATTATTCTTCTGGGGGGAAAGATGTGCTTTGGTAGAAACTTGAAAGATAAGCTGGAATTTATCAAACCCAGAAGCCAGGGAGGTAGCCTAGGCTGGAGGAGCCCTGTGTGCAAAGGCATGGGAACACAAGAGGGCATGTCTCTCCAGGGGAGGAACAACATCTTAATTATCTCTGTATTCTGGGTACCTGATCCATTGCCTGGGAGGGAGTGGCAGGTAACTGATACGAGAAGAATGAATGGCATGTAGCTTAGTGTGGAGGGAATCAAGCATGACTATGGGGTTTTGCAGCAGAAGGGAAACTGAGTGGAACCAGACTTCATAAGCCTCAAAACAAATCTTAATATGAAACCACTCAAGCGTAAGGCGGAATGTGCAGACTTTGGTCATTCATTTCTCCAGCCCAGGATTTGATAATAACTCTGCAGGTGAACAAGGCAGCTGTGGGAAAGGAAATGTATCCCCCCAATGCCAGTTCAAGAATGATAGGCTAGTTCACAGCTAGAACCCAGCTAACTGTTTAGAATTTAGAAAGGCATTATCCACAGTAACGGTGGGATCAGGACTGAGAGTATCCACAGTAACGGTGGGATCAGGACTGAGAGTGTATGGGCACCCTTATAAAATTTTAGAGTCTTTTTGTTGCTGATGTTGAACTATATTGTCAAGTTCAAATCTTCTCATTTTTCACAGCTCAACACAGCCAAGAGCTGTGGTGAAAACACTGCCTCCACCAGTTCCTTGAGATGAGAGTTGTTATTCTTCTACTGAGTATTTAAGCAATACCTTTTAATTTGCTTAATGAACTAAGAACAAACTGATTGATGGCCCAGCTCAGATGGCAATGGCAGCTGGCATTTCCCTGATGACCAGATAATTAGGCAATTGCATTGAGTGTATGTCACCCTGATCAGCTGACATGGTCTATTAAGGCAAAGCCAGCCTACTCATGGCTTTCAGTAAGCTTCCACTGAGCACAGATTTTAAGCAGTCTGGTACTAGTTTAAGCACCCATTTTCACAGTGTTACAGATTTGATGGTGTCCTGGATCATTCCTGAAGAAATTGGACCAGTAAAGTTAGTTTTGGGAAAATCCATATTCTGTGCAAATAATGATTAGTACATATAAGATTAAGAATCAGGAGACCAAGATTCCAGTCCATATTCATTAATTCATCCACCCAACAAACATTAATTGAATGCCTATTATGTGCTACCTGCTGGGCTAAGTGCTGAAATACAATAAAACTACCATCCCCACATTTGCTGAGTGTTTAATGATGCAGGCATCATTCTAAGCACTTCACATGTATTAAGTCACTCAACACTGCAAACAACCCTAGGGGGGAATACGATTACCATACTTACTTTACAGATGAGGAAACTGAGGCACAAGCAAGTAATTTGCCTCAATGTTCAACCTCATAAATGGCAGAGCCAGGGTACAAATCCAGCCAGTCTGACTTCACAGATCAGTAAGATGTAGTTCCAGCCTTCAAGAAGCTCGGTTTCTTGGAGGGTCATATAGACATGTTCACTTAATGGCTCTATGACCCAGGGAAGAAATTTTAATCTCTTTGTATTAGTTTTCTATTTCTGCATATAAACTTAAACCTAGTGGCTCCAGAGAACACCCACTTATTAACTCACAGCTCCTCAGGTCAGAAGTCTGCCATGGCAGAGCTGGGTTCTCTGCTCAGGTTTTCACAAGGCTGAAATCAAGGAGCTCCCAGGCTGTGGTTCCCATTTGGGCTCAGCGTCATCTTCCATTCTCACTGGAAGAATTCATCTCCTTGCACCTGTAGGACTGAGGTCCTCATTTTCCTTCCAGCTGCTATCCAGGAACCACACTCAGCAACTCGAGACTACCCGCAGTTCCTTGTCATAGTGGGCCCCATAGCCAGTTCCCAACATGGATGTTTGCTTTCTTCCAGGCTAGCTGGAGCACAACTGTCTGACTTCCTCTTCTGCAGCCAGACAAAGGGCTCGCCTGATTAGGTCAGGCCCACCCAGAGAAATCTCCCTTTTGCCATATAGTGCAACATAATCAGGGAAGTGATATCTCACCATATCCATGAGTCCCACCCACACTCAAAGGAAGAGAATTTTACACATGTGAGGGTTATTAGTGTCATTTGAGAATTCTGCTTAGCACACTTTCTAGGTTTGTACTTTCCTAGTCTGAGGCTAGACTTGATGATAATGGTACTACTAATTGTAGAGTGATTTACAGTTTAAGAAAGACTTGTTCATCTGTGTTATGTCATTTGAGCCTTATAATCCAGAGACTCAGGTGCTCTGGGAGGAAATGTTCACCTCACTGACAGGAAGAGAAATCTAAGTGCTAAAAGTTAATAACCTTTTCCCTGACATGCTGGCAGAGCGTGGGAGACCAAAGACTGTAACTCAAGCCTTCCAATTCTAGCATCCGAGCTCCCTCCTCTAACCCATGCTGCCATACTGATCTATGGAATCAGACATACTCTAGTGCCAGGGCCACAAGTGAAGTGGAAAGCACACAGACTTCAGAGTCAGATAGGTCTAGGTTCCAATCCAAGTTTGTCCCTTATTGGCAAGAGGGTCTTGGGCAAGTCACTTCCCTTGCCTGGGCATCCTCATCTTTAAAACGGGGGAGTTGAACTAGATGGTTGGCAAGAGCTCCTTTGGCCTGCAATTCAGCGCAAAAGACATGGTGGAAGATGATTAGTTCCATGTTTCCATTCCCTTGGTTGAGGGAGAAGCCCATAATTATACCCTCTTCCAGGTCCCTGGGTTTTGGGGAAAGGTCTCCATTTTGTTAGATTCCTAGGGCTACCATAACAAATTACCACAAACTGGGTAGCTTACAACAACAGACATCTATTCTTTCACAGTTACGGATGCCAGAAATCTGCAATCAGGGTGTTGGGAGAGTTGCTTCCTGCTGAAAGTTTTGAAAGATGATCCATTGCATGTGTCTCTCCCGCTTCCAGTGGATGCTGACAACCCTTGGTGGTCCATGGCTTCTGGATGCATCCCTCCAAGCCCTGCCTGTCTTCACGCGGCCTTCACCTCTGTGTGCCTCTGAGCCTTCTCTGTTTCTGTTTCTCACAGGGACACTCGTCACTGGACTTAGGCCCCATCCTTAGTCCAGGATCATCTCAAGCTCCTAGATTTTAAGATGTAAAATTACATCTGCAAAGACTATTTCCAGATAAGTTCTTATTCACAGATACCAGTTAGGTCATGGATGTACCTTTCAGGGGGACACAATTCAACCCTCATCATAAATTGGTTTATGTATCCCTCTAGTGATGGAAGACAGGTGCTTTTCAATTTTTCCTCATTACAAAGGACACTGCAATAAACATACTCATTGTAGTTCTCCGTGCACATGGGCAAGAATTTCTCTAGAAGCGAGATCGTTTGGATCACGGAGTATGCACATTTTCAACTCTGCCAGTTACTGCTAAATATTTTTGCCAATCTAATCAATGGCAAATGGTATCTCATCATTGTTTAAATTTACATACTCATGACTATACTAGTGAGATTGAATTTTTTTCAAATTTTATTGGACATTTGCATTTCCTCAAAAAATTGATATCCTGAATATCTATTTTTTAAAAACTCTAAGTCGTTCTCTATTAGGATTATCCAGGAGCTTTTTCAAAAGTACAGAGATGCCAATTTAGTAGAGGTGGGCTCAGGAATCTGAGTGTGAGAGAGCTTGCCAGGAGACTGAAGCACAGCCCGAGTGGAATGTCCACTGTATTATATGTAACAAACAGTCTTACGGGCACTTGGTTGTTAAACCCTCAGAGTGCACTGAGGGCACCATCTCATACAAAACCTTGATACTTACTGATTAGAAGGTGTTGAGGGGTGCCAATCACACAGGGGCTCCTATGAAGGCCTCTGGGTAAATCTCTCCCAGCCTTCAGTGGTAAGAAAAGCTGCACGTCTCTTGAGCAACATTTTTTATTTTATCTTACAGACACCATGACTAAAACTAGTATGTTTCTGTTTTTCCTTGGTAACTAGAAAGCTCAGAACCGAGTCTATACCCCATCGTAAAAGCTGTGCGAGATTTTTAGGTCAGGCATTTCTAGACACTAACTTCTCCCCCAATTTCATCTTGCTCTGTTTCATTTTTATTGTTCCTTTGCTCTGATTTTTTACCTAAACTTTTTAAAAAACTTACAACGATGTATGTAGTTTTGAAAGCCATTTTACCTACTTTTGGAGAATAAGATAAGCACAAATACATATTAAGATTATTTTAATTTTTACTTTATGCAACTTCAGCAATCATCTATAATTTACAGGAATTAAGGCCCTTCTTTCAAAATGAACCTATTTGCAAGATTCATCAAGGGCAATATCAGTTCTACTGTTGATGTGTAAGTAGAGACAAACACTTCAAAGATAAACTATTCACAACAATTAATGAAAACGATTAATGCTAGAAAATGGGTCACATTAATTGCCTAGTTGTAGCTATTCAGATGCAGAAAACACAGGACTGGGTTTTACAATACAATAGCCTTCATTTCTAAATGACTGTCATTGAGTTTTTAAATGGTGCAAAAGCAGTTACATTTATTTAATACCACCTGTATTTGGTTTAGTAGCTTTAAAAGTGAAATTAATTTTCAAAACTTTCACAAAATAAAAAAAGCGGTTTTAATTTCCAGGTCCCTGTGTTTTTTAAAACAGCAGAAAAGCATGCTAATGCTTACTTCACTGGTACGCTAATTCCTGTAGCAGGCTACTCTGTACACTCAGCAGATAGCCAACCACTCCATCCCAGCTTTCCCAGGACTGCCCAGATTTTAAAACTGAAAGTCTAGTGCCCTGGGAACTGCCTCAGGACAAACCAGCCAGGATAGCTGGTCACTCTAGCACTGGGGCAGCTTCCAGTGGCCAGTGTGTAGGAGGGAGGAATTATTAATAGCAAGCTCTTCTCCTGGACTTTAATTCTGAATGGCAGTCATACATCCAAAAGTTATTCCAAACTGGGACGGAAACAAAATTAAATCCTGAATTTGCTTCATCTAATAATAAAAGCCTGGATCTCACAGTCAAAGGATTAGAAGAAACCTTTACAAGTCACTGTTCTTATTCTCTTTTAAAGAATTCCAGAAAAAAAGATTCCACAAAGCTACTTTTGAAACCCATTTTACCACCCATGATCTTTTTAAAATACGAAGTTCAATGTGCAATCATATCATTTTCATTCTCAACACCAAACTGAATGAAGAAGACTTAGAGATATGCTATCGATAGGAAATTGGGTAAAATTATGAGAGACCTCGAAGTGGGTCACTAGAACAAAGTTAAAAGACCGGTGGAAGAAGTCTCTGGACTAGAGGGGGAAAAAAGGAAACCTAAATCCTAAAGTTTCAAAAATACTAGAAACTTCTTAGAATAAGTACAGCAAGCAAACGTTTAAAAGCCTCAGTTATCCCCTATTCTGCTCTGGTTCTCCAAAGGAAGTGTTAAAAAAGAAACATCGGGGTGCAAAGTACAATTTAGGAAGTAGAGTCAGTAATACTGTAATAACTCAGTGTGGTGACAGACGTTAACTAGATTTACCATGGCGACATAATGTATATAATTGTCGAATCACTGGGTGTGCCCCAGAAACTAAAAATGTCTGTCGACTATGCTTCAATTAAGAATATAAATCAATCAATAGATAAATAAATAATAAAAAGAAACAACAGGCCCAAAATGGAGTTTCAGCCTCCCCCAAGAATGTAACCTTTAGCCAGAAATCTGGAATTACCTGGTCAGCACTGGTGAGGTCATCTGTCTGGTAGACACTTAGCTTTCCCCAGAGGAAGGTGACCTTGCCAGAAAAAATCCACTCTTTGCTAGAAACTTCCTTTTTATGCCCTTCTCCTGCCTATAAAAGCCTTTCATTTTGTACAACTCCTTGGCACCCTTTTCTATTTGCCAAATGGGATGCTGCCTGGTTCGTGAATGGTTGAATAAAGTCAATTCGATCTTCAAATTTACTCAGTTGAATTTTGGTTTTTAACAGAAGGCAAAAACTAACATTTGTGAGAGGCCTACTATATGTATGCCAGCTGCTCTCTCGTTCACGATTTTGTTTACACTCCTAATAACCCTGTGGATAGATCATGTTCATCCGTGTTTACAGATGAGGAAAACAAAGCTCAGGGGTCATTCATACTAAATCATGCTGGCGTTGGGCCACAATAATATAAACTTATGAGAGTCATAATAATAAAAACAATAAATAGTAAACATTATGATCATATAATAAAGCACAAGGGCCCTGGGTCCTGCTTCCATGGGACTCAGAGTCTAGTGGGCAATGATAGACACTTGATAAATTATTACAAAAATAACTGTGAGTGACCCAGCTTGGGGCAACTCAGGGAATGTGCCCCTTGAGAGCTGCCGAGTAAGAAGACAGAGGCCGCAAAAGGAGGTGGGAAGAGAAAGGAAAACGATTTCCTGTTTCCAGGCGGAGGAACTGGCCGCAGAGGTCTCCAGATGCTGACAATCACTGTGCCCGGGGCAAGAGAATCGATGAATGGTCAGACTGGAGTTTTGAATCCTATGCTTTCTGACTCCAGGGTTCAGGTTCTCTCCACGGCAATACATGACCAGCTGTGCTTCAAATCTGAAGGGGGCAGTCCACAAAGAGGACCTAATTCCCAGTGATAATACTTTGTTTCCAAAGCTAGTCTGATCCTAAGAATTGCCTAAGGAGGCTTGTTTAAAAAAAATAAAGACTCCCCGGTCCCACCCCTACTGGGAAGTCAACGTTTAACAAATGCCCCAGGTGATTCTTATGCTGAGTTAAGGCTTCAGAAAACCTAAAAACAACATGCTAAGCGTTTACTTAACTGCCATCTCCTGGACATTTTTAAGAACTGGATGGAGCTCCTTAAGTTAATTTAGCCCTACATGGAGAAAAGGAATGGGGAAAAAAATAAAAACCTTCTAGAGATCAATCGCCAGTAAGTCAAATAAAAATGAACCCCTTCCACATTTTCTATGGATTTTTACTAGCTCTCACTCTGGATTAAGTAATGACCTTTCAGAATGTTTTATGTGACTGCTGTCAAAACAAAACCCATGCTCACACCAGAAGGTTCAGTAACATGCTGCTGATTTGGGAGTTATCGCTAATTGAGGAGGAGAGTAAACGAAGAAGCAAGATAACAAGAAACCACAAGCCTGGCTTTCATCTGGGAGAGGTTACGGTTCAAATCCCAGACCTACCACTTAAGAGATGAAACATGGACAAGTTAATGAACCTCTCTGAGCCTCGCTTTCCCCAGCTGCCAAGGGGGCATATAACACCCCCTCCACCAAGTTATATCTGAGGAGTATGTGAGATTACAGAGGTGGTGGACCAGTGCTATCAGGCCCTCAACAAATGTCCGTTAATAAGTAATGAAACAAGAGTGAATTTATAGCCCAACAAGAGAAGGGATGGTGCTAGTATGGAACTAAGAGTTAATAAAGATACATTAAATGAATTAAAAAGAGATTAATAGGCTCAAAGCATTGATTCTAAGCTATGCTGTGAAAAAATAGTCCCTTGCCAGTATCCAGTGGACTGAACTCTAATGTGCTTCTCTGGGTATGAGGGAAGGAGCTTTAATGAGCTAATTTTTGTTTGTAAACAACTCCAACATGGAGTTGGAGCTGCTTAAGGGGAGCCAGGCCGTCATGCTTTGCTCAGCGGACCTGTTGGGGCTGGAGAAATACGTGGAGAAGATTCGCAACCACATCACCAGGCGCGTGCTCTACTACGCCACCTGCAAGTGATGCTCCGGCTTCCAGCCCCTGGCCCCACTCACCTGCCCTCTGTGCTTTTGGGGGACAGACTGGGTTGGAATACTTTCCAGCTCCAGGAGACTTTTATGCAGCCTAAAGCACAGCCTGGTCAACCCCTGGTGTGCACCTGTTGAGATTATTCTGGGCTGCAGCTGAGCCTGAGCTGATGGGACCCAGGTGGTGAAGGCAGCCCGTGTCATGTGGGAGAAGCTTGGTTGGGCAGTAGTGTTCCTGCCCTTCATCCTCCACTGAGGCTGAATCCTGGATCAACACAAACTCTTAACAGAAAATGATATACAAAAGAAAAGCCCAATAAACATCTGTGGAAAGAACCCTGGAGGTTAAAAGAGGGAAAATGGTCTGTCTCCCCATTAAATAAAGCTTCATCACTTGAAAAAAAAAAATGCCCCAGGTGATTCTTAGGCTAGATTCCCTGGGAGCTGGAAGCAGTGAACCCAAGTTCCAGAAAAATAGAAGAGACATCAAGTTGAGGTGATGCCAGTTCAGAGGCTGGAGAAATGGGGGTCAGGGTAGTGGGGTGGGGGAGTGAGTCAGCAATAATAATGCCATAAAATTAAATGCTTTAAATGACCTTCCTTTGCTGAGAAAACACATGTGGAGTGTTTGATAAAGAGTGTGGGAGGACACTGAACCGGAGTCCACGGTCACGCAGACAACAATCTTGACTTAGAACTGAGGGGTAAAGACCATCAGCACTGGAAACCAGCAGAGCTGACAGTGTAGACTGGACTAGTCTTGAGAGTTGCTGGTTGAAAGGCATGAGGTCTAAACGTGCCAGACACCTCATGTGTGACCCTAACAGACCCACTGTCTCTACTAACCTCAGAAAGGCCACAAAATCTTGAGGAGGCACTGCTAATCATTAGGTGTTTATACAAGAGATAAAACTTACTTGACATTCGGGAAAGGTCTACTGAACCCCCTGATTACGAACCAGAGAAGCCCACAGACTGGCATAGTTATCAGGACTGGACTCAAATCTTGGTTCTGCAGGACCTTGGGCGGGTTCCTTTACCTCTGTGAACCCATCCCTTTCTTTGGGAAACAGGGATAATATTTTTCACCTCAAAGATGAAAAGATCAAATCATTTGCCAGGATCAAATGAGATAATCCACGAAAAATACCTAATGCAGAGAAGCACTCAACAGCGTTTGCTTCTCCACCACTCAAAACAAACAAGCAAGCAAACAAAAAACGGGCCTTTGTTTCTATGATGGCCGATCCAACTTCCTGGATGGGTATGGGATTGAGAAAGGGAGGCTGACTATTTGTTTATGTGGGAAAACTAACTCTGAAGCTAAAAACTGATTTGTACTGGTTTATAAATCTGCCAAATAATCCTGCTGGGGTCCAAGGCATCATGGGAAGAGAGAACAGGAGTCTGCATCTGTAATGGCTTTAAAAATAAGGAAATAGTGTACTTGATTTCCCACCTTCTCATGACAAGCCGAGTCTCTAACTCCCAATGCTTTCTCTCCACAACGGTTACCAGGGCAAAAACATTTCATATTTTAAATCCCAATTTTGAAGAGAATTAAATGCATGGTAGGAAACCTAAATTTTTTATCCTACAGATATCACACAAGCGCACAAAGGCATACATACAAGGATGTGGTCAGTGCAGCCTTATAGTGTGGCAATCCCCTGTCAACACTTAAATACGTGTCAATGGGGCACCAGTTAAGGTGATGATATAGACTCATACTGTGGAATGTTATGCAGCCATTAAAAAAAGGATGCAGTAAATCAATATATACTGACATGACACAGTAGCCAAGTTACATTGTTAAATAAAATAAAAGGTACAAAATAATTATATCATATAAAAACACTAGGTAAATAAAAACGGTTATTTATACAAGGATGCTTGTATATGCATCTCTCTGGAAATATACCAAGAAATTGCTAATGGTGGGTTGCCTTTGGGGAAAAGAACTGAAGGTGGGATGCTGAGAGACATGTTTTTCAGTCTTTACACTTTTATACTATGTAGGGTTTTTTTTACCATGTGCATGTTATTAAGCATTTAGTCAATCAGTGAAACTGAGATACATGGTCCTCATAAAGGTAATAATAAGTGGAAGAATAATGGTCACAATGTACTGGATACCCACCATGTACCACTGGGGCTTGCCCCACCTCATCTCTCAGTCATCCTCTGGGGTGGGGGTTACAAGCCCCCGTCACTCAGCTGAGGACACTGAGGCTCCAAGTTTGGAAGAGTTAAGTAACTCATTCAAATCCACACAGCTAGCAAGGAGCAGGGCCTGGATTTGAACCGGGTCCGACAAACTCCAAATCCTGTTTCTACACAGCACTGTAGCAAAGACTGGGGTTGTTCACCAAAATGTGTTTCCTCTTATTCCTGGACAAACACTAGATCACATTTCCCAGTCTGCCTTGCAGTGGCAAAGACTCCGTGACCAAACTTTAGGCTCCTCTGAACCCTCTGACCATCTGGGCCTTGACCATGGGCTTCTCTGTTCATCCCACATCACCCAGTTTTAGCAAGAATCCTGCTGAAGTCAGTTTAACAAGAATCCTCCAGCCCTGGTGTCTGATCACCCCGGCCTGCCTTTGGCAGGAATCCTTGTCACATTGGTTTCAGAATGCCCCGACCTGATGTCTCCTCTTAGCAAACGTCTACCCAGTGACCCACACCCTGCTCCTTGGCCATAAACCACCACACGTCCTAGCTGTGTTTGGAATGGAATCCAGTTCGATGCTGAGGCCTCTTTTCCCATAAGGCAGTAGTTCTGCTTTACCGCTGTGTCCAGCTCAGGTTTCCGTGTGCAGCAGCGAAGTGTGACCATCGCCTGGGCTCCACCCAGCAGGACATGGGCCGACCGACACGGGCCACTTCCCTCATCCATTGCAGAGGACGCCACTTTCCAAAGTCTCCTTGTAAATGTGACACCCCAAGCAGGAATCACAACTAATTCTCCATCAACTTGCTCATTACTAACCATCAAAGGTCTCAGGATGGATTCAAAACTATCTTCAAGGAGGGCCAGACAGGTGTGTCAGAGGGGCAGAGAAGCAGAGGAGAGGAAGGACAAAGGGAAATTAATGAGAGGGTGGTTGGCAGGCCAGCGACACTGCCCAGGGCAGCGAGGGCCTGCCACCCTCATCCGGCTGCTGGGCAGGTGGCACTGGGCCAGGGCCAGGGGGCACACAGGTGAGCACCTGCCTTGGGGGAGTGTAGGGTGTAAGTGGCACAGGTGCTGACCTCCACACCGTTCACCCTTTGCACAAAGATAAATCACTGTCTGTCTCGTGGAGAGAATAGACCGCAGCGCGGAGACGGCATGGTGCCGCAGAAGGAGCGGGCACCAGGAGGTCAGAGCCAGGGCTGGTTCCAGGTCCACCTCTAGGTGGCTGGGCTCCTTGGCACTCCATTTCCTTGCTTACAAATGCACAGCACCGTCTCTACTCATTGGCATTGTGTAGGTACCAAGAAACCAAGGCAAAAGCTTCTAGCCTGGCCCAGAGCCATTCCTGGTGAGGGTCTGCCCCACTCCTGACCCCTTAGGAACAGAGCCATGTGTGTGAATAGCCTCTTTATTTTATTTGAATTTGATTTAACTCTGCCTCTTCCTCCTCATTTGAACTATATCACTGGCTACTTAATGGCCCTTCAAGCAATGAGGCCTTTATTAAATAGCAGCGTGATACCCATGTGATGAGGATGCGAGTGGCCCACAAATCTCTCTCCACTGCTTTGGTGAAGCCAGCTTTCAGCTGCCCCCTGGGCCTCTGCCCCTCTCAGCCTGGAAGGAGGCTCGGGGAAGGGGGCCCTCAGGGGCTGGGAGCCTGAGGCCCCTCCCTCATCAGAAAGGGGGACAGCGGTCCCTGGGGAGAAGAGACACCAGTGAGCCAGTTCTCTCCCCAGCACTGCCACCCACCCCACCCTGCAGCACGGGGCAAGGAGAGTGTGTTTGACTTGGCATCAGCACAGACCTGGGTTTGAGTCCGTGGATCAGCCCAGCCTCGTATCCCCGGTCTGGAAAGTGGAGCTAATGATACATGCCCTGTGTGCCTCAGAGGGTTGCTGGGAGCGCCACGGAGTGACAGTAGTCATTCCACTGTCATTCTGCAGTGAGGGCCTGCGATCCAACTTGCTGGCTTCTGCAGGCTGACTCAGTTATCAAGAATCATTTCAGGGTTTATGTACCCCAGCTGCTGGCCAGATACTGGAAATTGAGCAGGAAGCCACTCTCCCTGCCCTTAAGGAGGTTTTCCCCACTTCCAGGTCATCACCAACCCCTAAATACTACACCTTCCACCCCACAGCCAGAGTGATCTTTCTAATAGGTAGGTGTGATTTGTGTCACACACACCTATTAAAACCTTCCAGTGGCTCCCCAGAGCTCCCCGTTTCCAGCTTGGGCCACGATGACTTAGCTCCTCCCTACCTTCCCGTTAGCATCATCCAACACTCTCTACTCCTTCAATCGTGTTTTCTGAATGGAGTGACATGTTTGCAGTCCCCCAAGTCCCGTGTTCTAGCTTGCCACCATGTCACCATGCATGCTGAGCCCTGCCTGAGTGTTTGTCTTGCCTCCATCCCTCAAAACCTTGCTTGCCCCCTCTTCCTTCCAGCCTCAGTTCAGAAGCCCATGCTCTAGGATGCCCTCACTGGGCCCAAAATCTGAGTCAGCTGCCCCTGGCCCCGACACTGCTCTTCCTCCACTGCATCATGATACCTAGAGAGTGAGCTCCCTGCGGGGAGAGACCCGTGGGGTGTCATCTCTGTGTTTGCCCTCTGCTCAGTGGAGTCAGTGGTACAAAATTAGGACTCAAGAAATGATCGAGGGATGAATGAGAAAAATCGCTTCAGCCATTATGTATGAAGAGCTTATTACTCAGAATGCCAGGCATTGTGCGCTGGACTGTGAGAATCCAATAATAGACAAGACCAATGTGGCCCCTGCACCAGTTGAATTTGAAATCTGGTGGGAAAGAAAGAAAATTATGCCATAACAATAAAGCTGATTCGCGCTGTGATAGCAGAGACCTGGAATCAGAGGAAGATGTAGGCAGGAGGACAGAAGAGCCACACGGTCCATCCAAAATAGGAACACCTCGCCAATCTGGCACTCAGCTATGTCACTTATGTAGAAAGTAGCAGGAACCCAGAAAGGAGGATTAGAGGCTACCTAACAGCTGAAATATGTCAAAATAACTATGCATCTTACTCACCTGAGTGCCTCTCACACAAACAAGCCTTTGCCAGTACCTCCAGGTTGACGTTGTCTTGCCTCCCCGTCTCCCACCACATTTGGTACGTACTTCTACAAGGACATCTCACCAGGGAATCATGAGCTATGCCTGCTGCTTCTAGACTGGGGTGTCCAAGGGCACCGTGTACGGCTTTGTAGGTCATATACAAGGGTGCATGGATACTGTTCACATGTAGGTATCTTTTTGAACACTTCTCATATTTTATAATTATATTTTTGACTCTATAGCAAATGGATTGTTCATAATAATAAACACTAGTTATATACTATTTACACATGATCATAATGAAATTACTTATTGATTTAAACTGAGAATTCAGAAATATTCTGGTTTGGTGAACAAACATCAGATGATTTTGTTTGGGCAATTTTATATTTATGATGAGAATTTTCTGGCATGTGGCACTCAAGTGTCTTATTTAACAAGACAGTATGTATTGTTCCCTTTGACAAATAGGATTACCAAAAGACTTTGTTGATTTAATAACATCTAAAATAGACTGTGTTTCTAAATAAGATTACTTTTACATCTGATGTATAATTGCTGAGTACTTTAAACTTTTTAGATTAATGCCCTGGTTAAATATGAAGTTTCATATTGTGGTTCAATCATCTGATATTTGTTTACTATGACAGAATATTTCTGGATTTCAGGTTTAAAGCAATAAGTACTTCACTATGGTACCATGTAAAAATTAATCACTAATATTCACTTATCACTAATCCATTTGCTATAACAAATTTGTTACTAAAATATAAATAATATATTGACTGTTGGAGGAGAGGAGAGGACACCTTTTTCTAATTCACACATAAGAACAGTCTGGGGCCAGTAGCGGCCCTGGTTCTAGGGCAGGGATGGTGTCTGTGTCTATCACAGTGCCTTCCTTGCACAGGACTGGGGGCACAGTAGACATTAACATATATTTGTTAAATGAATAATGAAGACCTTCAGGGCCTTAGAACCTAAAACCATATATGTATGCCTTATTTCACCATCCTTTCTAGAAATACTTCTGCACAGTCTAATGGAATAGTACTGCATAAACTCTGAACAACAGTCTTTAGTGACCAGCTGAAGCTTTAAAAATTGTCACCCAGCAGAGACCATTTGCCTCCCTTTGTTCTCTAGATGTAGAGCTTTTTTTTTATTCTGAGAAGTCTCAGAAGAAGTTCTCACAGCTATAGCATACTATTAGAGGAACATCTTTGCAACCTGCCTACAGAGTCACCAAGTTAAATAGTTTCTGAGAAAATCATAAAAATCCAGTAAGATGGTAAAGCTTTGTGTAAGTAGTTTCAAATACAGCCTGAGATTCCCTAAGAAAGGAACAAGTGCACAGGCTAAAGAAAGCTGTGTTATCATGGAAAGTAAACCCGGCCAAAACCTAAGGCTTGCAAGGGCTTACAAACAGCTGGCTCTCTATTTCTGGTTTGAGCTTTGCAATGCCAGAGATAGTATGAGTTCACTGCCTGGAATCCTTTATGTCATTTCCCCTTTAAAGAAAATAGTCACTTTGGAGATAGTCCAAAACACAGCACTAGAACCATTACTGAACTCACAGTTCTATTTAATTAACATTCGCAGAATGCCTTCTCTGTGCCAGGCATTGAAGGACTAAAAGATAAAGAAGACAAGTTCCCTGCTACTGAATATCTTAGCGCCTAGGGGAAGAGACAGACCATCTCAATCAATAACCTTGCCACCCAGCACCACACTGTCCCAGGCAGCGCCATCTCTCCGGAGGTCTATAATAGATGGCATCCTCACTCACCTCTGCCTCCACTCTGCAACTCTAATGCATTCCCCATAGGGCAACCAGAGTGATCTTTTTAAAAGGCAAGTGTAATCATCTTCTCTGTACACAGGCAGCGGTCCCACCCCTGCATGTGGCCTGAATGCCTGCTGGCAAGCCAAACAGCAGATCAGAAACTCCCAAATCAAGCCAGGCCCTCTGCAAGGCCCCATCCTCAGAGGGCAAACTGGGAGAAAACCTGTCTTGTCTCGGCCTTGGCTCAGGGGAGGGGAAAGAGAAGGAAAAAAGTCTCCCCTCAGGCTGCCTAACCATAACACCTTCCTGATGCAGGTCTGGAGTCAGAATTCTTACACCTGAAACCTAAAAGCCTAAGACCAAACATTTAGTTTAAAGGTTCTAGGTTAGTACAGCCCCCTGAGGCACCAGCACAAGTTGAAAATCCTTACTTGAAACTCAGGTGTCAGAGGAAACTCAGGTGTCCAGACCGGGGATACCAGGCTGGGCTGACCAGAGATGGAAGTTCCAAGAAACACAAGCTTACTATCAAAAAAGGTCTAGCAAACATCTACATCATAATTCCAAGAAGAGAGATGAGAAGGACTGGGTGAGAGACAATACTGAAAGAGAAAACAGGTGAGCATTTTCCAGAATTGACAGAAGATACCAAACTGCAGAGACAAGTCCCAACAAACCTTGAGCAGAATAAAAAGAAATCCTCACCTAGAAAGTCATAGGACACTGAAGACATCTAAGACAAAGAGAGGATTTTAAAAGCAGCCAGAAGGGAAAGATGCTTTACCAGCCAAAAAAGAAAAGATAAGTAGACTGAGAACTGACTTCTCAACAGCAAAAATGGGAGTGAGTAAACAGGGGCATGTCCTCAAAGTGCTGAGATCACCTAACTATCAACTTAGCACTATACATTCAGCAACACCATCTTTCATAAATGGAGGCAAAATGAAGGTCACTTGGGACATATAAAAACTGATAGAGTTTATTACAAATAGTCCCTATCTAAAGGAACTTCTAAAAGATTACTTCCAGAAGAAAGAAAAATGGTCCTAGAAGAAAGGACTGAGTTGTAAAACAGAATAATAAAGAAAGAAAATGGTGAACATGTGGGTAATGCTAAAATACATTGAGATTTTGTATGATAGTAATAATATCTAATTTGTGAAATTCAAAGAAAGGATAAGATAAGATAGAACTAAAATATTGGACAACAAAAGCATGTAAGTCAGGAGGAGACTGCAAAAGCATGCAACCAAAATGAAAGCACCCTAAGATCCTTGTGTTGTTAAGAGGAGAGTAAAGATGCCAACTTCAGACTTTGTGAAATTATACACATATTAAATGTTCTAGGGTAATCACTAGAAGAATAAAAATAGAATGTATAGCTTCCAAACTAGTATATGGGGAATAGGAAAAGAAAAAAATCAATTCAAAGGATGTAAAATCCATAATCATCAAGGGAAATGTTAATATGACTCTTTAAGTAGTTACTACTGGGTCAGACAAAAATATTAGGGCTATAAGGTTTATATAACACAATCCACAAGTTAATCTAATATACAAATATAAAATACTGCATTCAATAACTGGAGAACATATACTCTTTTTAAGCACACACAGAATATGACCATGAATTCACCTATAAAGCAAAAAAAAAAAGGAAAAAAAAGTGAGGAGGGAGGGCAGATGAGAGGGAGGAAAGAAGAGAAGTAAATAAATAAAGAACATCCCCTAACCATAACGCTATTAAGATAGAAATTAATAATAAAAAGATAAATAGAAATAATCTCATGTTTAGAAACTCTAAAAAACCCACAATCTAAATAACTCATGGGCCAAAGAAGAAATCTCCATGAAAATACAAAATACAGAGAACTCAAAGATGATTTTTTTAAATGCTACATAGCAAAACTTGTGAGCGCAGGTAAAGCAGTACTTAGGGGCAAGTTTGTAGTCTTAAATGCTTTTATTAGAAAAGATGATAGGCTAAGCATCCAACTTAGAGTCAGAAAAATAACAAAATAAGCCTCAACAAGCAGAAGAAAATTAATAATAAAGAGTAGAAAGTCATGAAATAGAAAACAAAGATACAACGGAGATGATCAATAAACCAAAGTTGCTTGCGTCTATGGAAAAACTAATCAAATTGAGATCCCTATTAAATACTATTAGTAACCAAGGAAGGGTTCACTTAGCCTAGACTACGATGGGGGCCGGGGGTATCAGGGAAGACTTATGACAAAGAGGAGTCATGAGTGCTCCTTGAAGGAGATGTGAGTCAGCCAAAGGAAGGAAGGGAGCACTGTAAGAAGGAACATGAATGGGCAAAGAAGAATGGCACAGCCCAAAGGCTCAAAGGAACTCCCGCAACGTGGCGTTGGTAGCGGATGAAGCTCAATGTAGGGAATATGTAAGCTAAGTGTAGAGAGGCTTAGGGCTACAAGTTAATAAAAAATACTCAACTGAGTCTTTACTATGTACCAGGTATTCTACGCTAAGTAGTTTACATTGTTGTATCTTTTTACACTGGCAGCCAACAACTCCATGAGGTATGGCTGTATTATGCTTGCTCTATACGTAAAGAAACTGAGGCTCCAAGTAAAGTTTTCCCAGTGTTACATAGTGAGTTGTTTCAAACCCATATCTGTATGGCTCCAAAGCCCAGGCTTTCAACCACTGTGCTATTACAGCATCTCAGGTCGTGGAAGGCTTCATATGAGCCTTTCTAAAGAGTCTGAACTTTATTCTTCAGGCAATATTCAAATTTACCCCACAAAAAACAAAACTCCCTCTTAACAATGAAAATCTGGAGTGCTGTCACAGCTGCCACTGCTCTGTGCCACCAGGACAGGACATTAGATACAGGTGTCCACGAAGCTGACGTAGCAATAATAACAGGCAATACAGTAATGCAGAATTAACAACAGGGGCACTGGGCTGATTTGAGTTCCTGAATCATATTTCCAGTTACCTAGGAGATGAGTTCTGGTCAATGATGAGAACTGGATAAGCATTTGGCATTTTTTCAACATCTTTATTGAAAGATCATTCATGTACTGTACAATTCACCCATTTAAAGTGTACAATTCAACAGTTTTTAGTATAATCATAGAGTCATACAACCATCCCATCAATTTAAGGACATTCTCATCACCCAAAAAGACATCCTGTCCCCACCAGCAGTCACGCCTTACCTCCCCACCCCCAGCTCTAGGCAGCTACTAATCGACTTTCTCTGTATAGATTTCCCTATTCTGAATATTTCACATAAATGGAATCACATAATATGTGGTCTTTGCAGCTGGCTTCTTTCACATAACATCTTTTCAGGGCTCATGCATGTGGTGGCATTATCAGTACCTCATTCCCTTTTATGGCCGAATAGTATTCTGCTCTGGGGTTGTGTACCACATTTTATTCACTCATCAGCTGATGGGCATTTGGTTGTTTCCACTTTTGCCCACTGTGAATAATGCTACTATAAACACTGGTGTCTATGTTTTTTGGTAGATAGATGTCTTCATTTCTCTTAGGTATCTACCTAGGAGTGAATTGCTGGGAGGTAGTAATTCTGCATTTAACATTTTGAGGAACTGCCAAACTGTTTTTCAAATGGCTGTACCACTTTACATGCCCACAACGAGTGTATGAGGGCTCCAGTTTCTCCACATCCTCGCCAACACTCACTATTGTCTCTTTTATTATAGACATCCCTGTAGGTACAAAGTGGTATTTCACTGTGGTGTTTGTTTTCATCTCCCTAATGGCTAATGATGGCACATGACATTTCAATATAGCTCTTAATGTGTCCTTTTTTTTTACACGAGATATTTTGATAAATTTGACAAAACCTAAGAAATAACCTATCATTTCAGCAGTTTCATTACCCAACTATATGTGAAATGTTAGAACCGTACCCCAGGGGTATATCAGGGATGGGGCAAGGGATCAGATGTGGGGAGAGGGTCAAGCTTAGAGAGTCAAGCATGTCTACTGAATATATTATTTGAACATTTAAAAGTGGCTTTACCATCTTACTACACTGATGGACAGTGACTGTGAAGGGGTATGTGAGGGGGACTTGGTGAAGGGGGGAGCCTAGTAAACATAATGTAATTGTAGAATAATGATACCAAAATAAAATTTTTTTTAAAGTGGCTTTACATTTTGATATGGTTATTTCAATTTAGACATGATGGCTACACTAAATAGCCGTATCAAAATGCCCTGCTTTGAATAGACACTGATTATTAGAATTGGAACTGGTAAAGACAGGGAAAAGATTCATTTAGTTCACTGTCTTCCCCAATATTTGTCATAATCTTCAGAAGTACTTACAGGAAGTCCAAACTGTCAAGTATAGATTGCTACAGCTTTTTTGGAAAGCAATTTGGCAATACATTCCAAAAGCCTGAAAATATACATGTCCTTTAACCGAAGAGTATCGTTTCTGCAAAGTTATATCAAGAAAATAATATGAAATATGGGTTAAATGCACTCCAGAAAATGCTTCATAGAGGAATCGATCTAAACACTTACCATGAAAATAAACAATGAAATACATTTCACTGAATGAAATATTTTGTAACAATTGAAATGATATTTTTGAAAAGTCTGCATAGCATGGAAAAACGTTGAAATTATAAGGTGGGAATTAATGTTAACATAATAAAAAGGTATCATCCCTGTAAAACATTAACATTCACATAATGTATCGGCTTTGGAAAACAGAAATTCATGCTTAAAGGAATGCTGGAATGAAATGTTTCAAAGTGAAAATAGTCATTGTATCTCACTGATGGTATTGGTTTTTTCCTATTTTTTCCAAATGTTTAATATTTTAAACAATGTACAAGGATCACTTAAGGTGATAAATGTGCTTTTTAAATAAAACTAACGGTCAGGCTCAAAGCACAATCCTGCACTGAATGATTTAAATTAAGTAGTTTCTGATGGTCTTATTTCTAAAGGGCCAGGAAATCATACTCCACTTCAGTGAGCAGTGTGGTTCACGGAACAGGACCTGGTCCGAGAAGCAAGAGACCTGTCCTCTTGTTCTGAGCTCTGTGTCATTTAACACCTCTGAAGAGTAGGGGAGTTGGGGCACATCCAATTTACTGTGCACTGGCTTTGGTATATAGGTTATATGTGCTATTAAGATGGGACAACAACCTGTGCGACAAGTCTCATGATGCCCCACATGACAGAACTCATGAGTGGTGAGGATTCAAACCAAATCTTGCTCCATACCACACTGACTTCTGAAAAACAGAAATAATGAAGTCTGCCAGACTGACAACACAGAGGGCAAACCAGCTCGGATTAATGTATGGGAAAGTTCCACATGAAATATCTAGTCCCATGGAACTCTAAGAATCTAAGGCTCTCCCCACAGCCTGTTAATTCACTGGAAGTTTAACAGCACCTGAAGATCGAATTGTGTGATTCTTCTACCCACTTAAGTTAACAAGTCAGTAATAGCTAAAGACTGTTTTTGGTAAATAGGGAGGAAAAAATTTTCAATTATAATAATGTAGACTATGCAAGGCAAGTGATTATCTATTAGATGTTTAATTAACAGGGGAAAAGACTCACAATACATAGAGACAAAAAGTAACTCTCCATAATAGTGACTGTAAAGGGGTATGTCGGGGGGACTTGGTGAAGGGGGGAGCCTAGTAATCATAATGTTCTTCATGTAATTATAGATGATACCAAAATAAAATGATACCAAAATAAAAAAATAAAAAATAAACTTGCTGAAAAAAAATATATATATATATACAGAGGTAAGTCATCAGAGCAGGAATGGTGGCTCTGACCTATGAGGTCCTCAGGGACTCAGGCTCTTTTGAGCTCTGCTCTGCTAACCCCAGGGTGTAGCCCTCAACCTCATAGTCCAAGATGGTGGCATCTCATGCTCCAAGCAGCATGTTGGAGGGAAGGGCAGACAGTGGGAAGGACATGCTTCTGCTGCTTTTCAAGGATTCCTGAGAGCTTCTATGTGACATTTCCATTTTTATATTATCAGTCCAAACTTAGTCACATGGTCACACGTATCTGCAGAGAAGCTGGGAAACACCTTTATTCTTGGCAGTTCTTTACCCAGCTAAAGATTCTATGTCCATGGATGAAGGGGAGAATAGATATGGGGGAAGGGCTATCAGCACCTGTCAGGGCTTTCAAAAAAAAAGGAAAGTAACACTCCATAATAGTCGCAAGAAAAACATAAACACAAACAAAATACAAGCAACCCAAAGATAAATGAACAAAGAATACATTTAGGCACTTCACAGATGAAGTGGTACAAAGTATAAATGACTAATAAACATATAAAAGCCCAACCCTGTTAACAAGCAGAGAAAAGTAGATTAAAAGAACACACTTAAAGATAAAAGTACTGCAAAGATTTAGAAGATTAATAGGATACAGTATTGGAGAAGATGTGAGAAGACAGGCATTCTCAGCACTGCTGGTGGCAATTTGACAGTAACTGCCAAAATATAAAGTGCATATACCCTTTAGCCCAACAATTCCCAGGAACTTATCCTACAGAAGTATTTGCACAAGTAAACACTTAATGTCTGAACAGTGATGTTTACTGCACCTTTCTCTGTAAAAGCAAAGAAAAAATATGGGAGCGGTATCCATCAATGAATTTTGTGGTGGTATACATCCATAAAATGGGCTATTAGATTGTTGTTAAAATGAAATGAACCTATACATACTAACAGAGAAAGATGTCCACAAGATACTGAAAAGGCACAAGCCACTTGAAACCAGTGTAGAGACTGGATATCAACTATACTTCATTCCAAAAAAAGCAATGGCGAAACACTACACATATTCTGCTACTCCCGAATTTAAAATAAAATTGTTTTTGTTTATATTTATACACAATATATATGTATTTCCTGTTACCTGTGATTTATACCGTGCTGGTCATCGGCACAGTTCACCGGATGTTCTGATTCGCCTGTTTGCTCCCTCATGGTAGGACTGCACATCCCCAAGCCTTCTGAGGTTAGCCCTGCCATGTCACACTTTGGCGGATGCCATGTGAGCAGAGCCACTTCTAGGTGAAGTCTTAAAGGCCAGAGTACAATTTAGCATGTTCCCTTCCCCTCAGTGACTCGCTGGAGCAGGTGTTGCACAGGAAGCCTGGGTCTCTGAATAACCAAGGTGGTGAGAGCTCCCTGGCCCCCTACCCCTGCCAGTTCACATTGAACCCCAAAGTATGAGCAAGAAATCAACTTTTGCTATATTAAGCCACTGATATTTTGTGGTTGCTATATTGTGCTACATATACATAGATACTATATATAATTGTACTATAGCACACTGTGGTTATCCTGATACATATAAGAATAAGAAAAAAAAATCTGGGACAATACATACCAAACTGTAATTGTGGAGAAGAGTTAGAGGGGAAGGTTGGGCAAGTAGGGAGTTGGGGCTTATTTTATATATTTGGGAACTGCACACATTTTTATAAACATATATTGTTTTTGGAAACTGACCGAGGTAATTGTAAAAAATTTAAGATGCCCAGAAAATGTTCCATTGTTGCTTTTTAAAATTCCAATACACCACAGCTCTGACATAAGAGAAATAAAATCTCCCTATGAGCATAAAGAGTAAAATATGAAAAGTGGCCTTCATAAAAGTTCTAGGCAGATGCCCTGAAGGACCTCTTGGAAAAGTAACACTCTACCTAAGGGATAACAGTGCAGGAGACAAATTGCTCTGTTCGTGCAGCTCCAATAAAGATGAGAAGGTTTAATCCAGATGGCATAGATGGGGGAAGAGAAGGAGCATCAAAAATGCCTGCTCGGACCTAGGAGGCATTTATAAAAATTACTAGATAAGGGTTCAGACACAGTCAGGGAAACAAATATGCATACAAATGGCAGTTGAGACAGCTGTAAAAGCAAAGCATGACAATGTGGCATGGAGAGAGAGATGTTAGTCCATCTGGAATAGAGAAACAAGATCATTGTTCTCTCCAGCAGAACAATGACCTTTGCAGAGAATCACAGGGACATAAGTCGGCTGCAAAGGAACAACCACAAGGAAAAGAAGGGTTCAAAACTAACTCAAGTACTAGCAAGGTTATTTGCCTGTTCACACCACCAATTTTCTTTTATAAAATTTAATTACAATGCCATAGAAATTCATCAGAGAGAAAGCCAAACCAACACATATTCCTACTGTAACCACCAGGCACTTTATTCTTTTTATTTAATCCTCACAACAACCCTACCAATTATTTTATGCTCGTTCTTAGAAATGAGGAACTTTTGGCTCAGAGAGGTAAAGCAACTTGGGCGGGGTCACACAGCCAACAGGATTCAAACCCCTGTCTGGCTAGGATCTTTCCAGAATCAGGGGAAGGCTGCCTAGGGATGAAAGGGTAAAGGAATCAGCCCAGGAAACCTGCACCTCTTCCATGCAGTTAATGGGTATATTCACATCCACACCTCAGTTCTGACTGTAAAGTCAAATAGCTAAAGTAAGTTTCCAGTGGCAATATATTTAATAATTAATACAACAAAGTATGAGATAGGTAACAACTCCAGAATGGAGGCTTTAAGAAATTCAATTAAACTCACAAAACCTTTAAAGGGTAATTGATCTAAAAGAACTTTAAATCAGTGTTATTTTTAAAATTTCCAACCTGGACTACAGCACACTGACATTTGTTCAAAATGCGATTTCCTTATCTCCCAGAGGCCTTTGTGTGTATTTGCTATCTGCTGTATCCCAAGAGCCCAAATGTAGTCTGGCACAAAGTAGGTCTCAAAATACTTATTAAATGATTCAGATGAACAAGTCATATCTGTTCTGATTAGCCAGTAACCTGTATATGAAGATTAAATTCTGTAAGTTTTTTTTCTAGTTTTTAAAAAAGTAGATCAACACAATCACAGGATAAATTGGTCACGGGGACAGTAGTACAGCACGGAGAAATATAGTCAATGATTCTGTAACATCTTCTGTTGATAGTAACTGCACTAGAGGGGGGTGAGGATTTAATAATATGGGTAACTGCTGAACCACTGTGTTGTACATTTGAAACCAACATAAGATTATATACAGATGATACTTTAATAGAAGGGAAAAAAAGGACAAAAAAAAAGTAGATGAAAAAACCAATGTCTGTAATTACTCAGTAGAAGGAAAATGAACACATACTGAATACCAATCATGTGCCAAGCACTGGGTTAAGGCAATTTACATACACTCCATCATTTAAACCACAAAAATCCTGCAAGGTAGGCATCACTTGCTACAGAAGAAACTGAGACTCAGAAGGGTTCTATACTCAGTAGACAGTTGGGTTGTTCACACAGGTAGTTAGCAGCAAAGATATTAGCTCATCTGTCTGAATCCAAAGTCCATGCCAGCTCCAGGACACAACACTTCGCCTCTCAAGAAGGCACTTAAAAAGTGGCCAATTACTTTTATAATGTGTTCTTTTCAAGGAATAGATTAAAAATAAATATAAAATGTATGATTGGATTTTTGCACTCAACTTCTGCTCATACAAAACCAGAATTCAGACTGCTGCCAAAATTGAGGCAATTTACACTAGAGTGCGCATTTCTATAAACATGGAAAGCAGCTCTAGTAATTACAATACCTGCTAAAAAACCAAAAGTTTAATATTGTAGTGGCTATAGGAGCCTGTGGAATTTATTATCTTTCAAAGGACTGTTTAAGGTGTTAGCGTGGAATCATAAAGCTAGTGCACTTACTGTATTGTTCAAATGACAGTGGAGGTGAATGGCGATTTTTATGGTATGACCAGCTTGCGAAGGAAAACTTCTGGTGGACCAGGCGTTAAAATAACGTCTGTTGAAGGAACACATTTGATGGGAGTAGTATATAAACCATTCTTAAATGTAATGCTGTTTTCAAAACAATGGAACGTAAAGCACAATGACTATCACTGAAATGAGAAAGGGAGGTAAGGTTAAACTATCTAATTTTTCATTTCCTCCTCTGCCTTCTTCCAGAAGGAACTGGAGACCTGGCAGTTCATACAGCGGGCTCACATCCGGTGGGGAGCGAGGCAACTCAGCTGGTCAGATGGGACCCAAGTCACTTCTCCTCCGAGGGCAGCAGCACGACAGGATTTGGACGGTACGGACACCAAATGCCCCCTCTGCCAGGCAGGCTGTATTTCAATGTGTTTTATTCAAAGTCCTATTTGCAATATCGCTCTCCTGGTTCTGAGCGACTCCACTGTCATCTGAGAGTCATGAGTCAGATGAATGGAGGGTTAAGAAGTGGAGAATTATAAAACACACTGACAAGCGGGCTTTGGAACACGGCAGTCTTCTGTTTGGCCCCTGACTCTCTCACTCTTGCTGTACCTACCTAATTTTCTTCAGTTGTTATCTGGGAATAATAAAAACGAGTAACTCTTGGCAGGATAGATTTTAGCAAAGGATTAGAGCGAAGAAGACGAAGGATAGGATTGTATCTGGCTGCAAGCACAGGCCCTGGATGGCTCTGCCACTTGTTACCTGTGTGGCCTTGGGCTAGCCCTGTACCAACCTCTCCCTAAACCTCAGTTTCCTCATGTGTAAATCTAAATTTGTTCATAATAGGATCTACTTCAGAAGTTTGCTATATGGATTAAATAACCCATAGTAGATGTTTGATATAGTTTTTAATGAGCATAAAGCACTTGGTGATGCCTAGGGAAAAATAGGTATCTAATAAGCTGTAACTAATACAAATTTTAAGTTGGACAATGTAAGAAGTGTATACATATTCTGAAGAAAGGCTGGAAAAGTTTCAGAAAACAACAGATGATTGTGAATCTCTGAAACAAAGAGCTCACACTGTAACAGATTCTGGGACAGGGACTTACACAAGCTATTATCAACAAGGGTCCACTGTCCAATCTCTCAGCACCCTTGCTCACGTTAGCTGGTGTCCATGGCACCACTGTGCACATATACACAACATGCCTCTCCAAGGAGAGCAGCTCATGGCAACAGTGGCATCTATTCTATTCTCCATGGCGTCTTTTCCCTAAGGTTTTCTTTAATGAGTGTCAAAACTGCAAAAGAACACACAGGGGATGGGGACAGAGGCTCAACACAATTGGAGACAACCATCCAATTTCATAAATATTTATTGAGCATCTACTCTGAGCCAGGAACCTTCTCTCTCCTTCATGTTGCAACTTCAGTGGTGACTCTGCAAACAGGATTTTGCTATTCTAAAATAAACTTTCATCTTACCTACAAGTTTCCAGAGCTAACATTTGTGAATTTTCCTCTGAGAAACACATTTAACATTGTGGACACAGCTGAATTAGACCTGACCAGAGTGGATATGACTGAAAACTGAATCATCAGAGAGTTGGCGTGGTTTGCCTGGGACTGGGAGAGAGTGGGCAAGGGAGGCTCGGTCTATATATGGCAAGAATCTGGTATCAGATTCACAAGTGCAAGCTTCTTGGTGTGTCCGCTATGATCTGGCTCCCTCTTCATCTCTTTCCGCTCTCCCACACACTCCCTAAGTTGCCATCACCCCATCCTGCATATAAAACCTGATACACACTCACTGCCTCTGTGCCTACTCTGTATGGAATGTCCTTTCCTTGCTCAGCTCCCATCCTGGACTATAACTGTCTGTGTGCAGGTCTGTCCCTCGACACTGGGAGTTGCTGGAGGGCAAAGAGTGAATCCTATTCATATCTTTACCCAGAAGGAAGCAGTGGGGAGAGGACAGAATTGAAGGCTGGTTTCAAAAGGAATAACACCTGTTTCAAATGCCAATTCTGTCACTTACTAACCAATGACCACCAAAAAGTTACCCTCTGTGTACTTCAATTTCCTCCTCTGTAAAATGCAGACAATCAGGCATTTTATTGGGTTGTTGGGAGAATTAAATCAGTGTGTATGTGTAAAGCACTTAGAAGAGTGTCTGGCACAGGGTAAGGACCATGTACAGTTGTTGTTCATCGTTATTGTTAAATGCATGTGTGCCCTGCAGCCCAGCACACGTCTGGATGCATGGGCTGCCTCAGTGCTGCCCTGCGCAGGGGACCGTGTGCCACCCCTCAGTATGCACTCACAAAAGGAGACAGACAGCTTTCACCCTGGTTGGTGTTCACGACCTTATTTCTTACCTGGGCTATCCGCCCACCCCTGCCAAAGCCAGCCAACTGGGACTCCCAAATCCTGTGGGTTACATGCAAGAGACACTGAGCTAAATGCCTTGGGCCCCAGCCCCCAGGGGATATCCATGCTCCTAGAATGTCAGTGCTGAGCATTAGATGACCTTGTCTAACACAGTCCTGTAACAGATGGGGAAACTGGGGCCTAGAGAGGCTGTGTTTGCACTCTGTCTGACCTGGTTTATATATATGTTACTTGTCATACAACTTTGTACTAAGACTAAAAATATCATAATCATAATTTAAAACTGGAAAGAACTTTAAAGTTTACCTGGCACTCTTCAAACTTCGCATTTTAGAGTGTCAAGATGTGAGATGTGAGCTCTGTTGAAAATATTTCATTCATTCATTTGGTGAATATTTATTGAACACCTATGATATGCCACAAGTCAGATGCTACTCCTGTTCTGAGGACCTCACAGACTAATAGGGATGAGTGACATTAAGCAAATAATCACACATCTGATAGTAAAGTCCTATTGTTATAAGTGAATTTGTTTTAAAATACACTAGAACGAGCACCTCCACGTATGTGTCAATGTGTTTCCAGAGTGGGAGAGAAAGGCAGCACTGGGGGTGGCCGGGGAGGTCACAGGTTGTGCCCTGGAAACTGCCCACCCCACCAGGTTCTCCAGAGCCAGGGACTCAGGGAGACTAACATCACCATCATGTAGCCGCAGCAGAAGAGGGACTGGGATTCACTGAACTAGATCAACCCATACCATTTGACAGATAGGCAAACTGAGGCCTAAAGAGTTTAACTCATTTGCCAAAGCAGCATAGCCGATAAAGAGAAGAACCTAAAATTCTGTAGTGGACCACACAGCCTTCCATAAACAAATCTACATCCCACCTCATAACCACAGTCTGACCCCTGCTCATTTTTCCAGCCTCAGCCCTCTACTATTCCACCCCCCAGTCTATGACCCAAGCATAGTGAATCACGGGCAAAGCCCTGAACGTACCTCTACTGTGCCCATTCTACTCCCCCTACCAGGAACCCAAAGCCAATGGCCCCTAAATAACTCCTCCTTCTCAGTGCTCAGAACTCAGCTCAGCCTCTCTCCTCCAGGAAGCCCTCCCCGAGATTCTCTACCTCCCATAACACTAATACCTTTTCACATACAGAGAGAAACAGTCATCATATAATGTATTCATCCATTCAACAACATTTATTGAGCACCCTCTATGTACCAAGCACCTGAGGACACAGCAGTAAATAAAACAGAGCCTCTGCTCACATGGAGCTTACATTCTAATGAGCCACATAATACACAATAGCATGTCAAGTAGAGTCTAGTGCTACGGAAAAAAAGAGGGAGGGAGGGAGGAAGGAAGGAAGGAAGGAAGGAGAACAGGGGTCTGGGGAAGGGATCATGGGGAAGCCGCTCTGAGGAAGCAGCATTTGATCACAGATCCAAAGTGACAGAGTAAGCCATGCAAGTAACTGGGAAAAGAGCACTTCAGGAAGCAGCAGTGGAGGCCTTTAAGTACGGTAATGATTCCTTTACTTGTGTTTTATCCTTTCTGATAAAGATCCTTGAGGGTAAAGGTTACAGCTTAGGCATCTTTGATTCCCAGGGCCCAGCATCCACAGTGAACACTTACGGACTGAGCGGGCCAGCATGTATGCTGGTGGTGGCTGAGACCATCCACCTCATAACCTAGCCAGCTTCACGTCTCTCTCAGGACAGAACTAAGCTACGCATAGGGCCATAGTATCATGGCACTGACAAGTTCTCCAACTTGATCTTATTCTGGTCCTCTTATCTCTGGCCTTGACCTGGAACCCTGTTCAGAACTGGGAATCCTCCCTCACTTTCTCCAGGATTCCTAGGTATGAAAGTCCTCAGTGGAATCCCAAGTCCCAAGGCTGGGGACCGACACCTGGAGTCAGACTCCCCAGTGGCTAACCCCTACCTACCTGGAAGCCTGTGCTGCCTGCTTCCTGACTTCCCTCCAGACCACATGATTCCCTCCTGCTGGGACACCAACCCTCTGACCTCATCAGTCCTTTCTGTGGCCATCTCTGCATGATCCAACTCCATAAAGCTGTTCCTGAACATCTTCCCTAGCCAAGGCACAGAGCTGAGTACCTGAGTGCCCACCTTGCCTGTTCCATCGGGGTCTGTCTCTAGGCCCGACTCTCCTCATTACAATCCTGACACTCCTGGAAGAGTGTTAAAATAGCCTTAGAAGCTGCAAATAAACTCAAATGGCTTTCCACTCAGCCAACTCCAACAGACACCTCTGGATGTTGTTGGTGCTGCGTCCCAGCACCCACCAGGTCTAACATGGGTTCAGGAATGAATAATCCATTTCTTCATTCACCCTTTCATCCACCACTTCCTGACACCTGCTATATATCACGCCCTAGAACACAAAATAAGGTAACTGCCCTAATACTGATGATGGTAACGGTGATGAAGAGAGGGAGGGGAGGGTGGTGAGATTACCACTGACTGCCCACTGTGCTACACAATAGGCTGTGAGTCTTCTCAGACTAACGGAACTATGAGAGAGATATTGTTGGCCTCGCTTTACAGAGGAGAAAATTGGCTTGAGTTGAGGTAACTTGCTCAAAGCCGCACAGCTAAGCGACAGGATGAGACACTATGTATGTCTTCCTCCAAAGTGCAAACTGCCCAAGAGACGCACAGTAAGCTTTAAACAGATTATAACTTAAATGAAGAAAATGAAAGAGAGGGTCCCAGCCCCAGGGACTCACAAGTTGGCTTGGGAGACATATATATAAACAAATATCTACCACGTGGGGAGGCAAGTGCCAATGGCTGGGGACCACAGAGGTGTAGGGGGCCCAGAGTTAAGGAGTGGCTAACTTGATCGGGAGGGGGCTGAAAGCCTTCCGGGAGAAAGTGACCTGGGGGCTGGGCCTTGAAGGATGAGCAGTTTGCGGCTGACAAGCAGGTTGAGCGTGGCGCACCGCGGGAGTTCACCCTCAGACCTGGCCTGGGCCGTGCTGGCTCCTCTGAGATGGTCCTGTCCACCCCCCTGTGCCCACGCGGCCGGGCCGGGTCTCACCTCCTTCCACTTGAGCTGGCGGATGCTTATCTTCAGGGCATCCAGGGAGGTCCTGGCCTTGGAGCTGTCCACAGTGACGGGCCTCAGTGTGCAGGACTGGTCGGCCCTGCGGCCCGAGCAACGCTTGCAGCTTGAGCCCTTGCTCCTGGGGTTCCCGTGCGGGCAGAGCCCCCGCGCCGGCGCCGGCTTCGTCTTGGGCCGCAGCGTGGGCGGCGGCCGCGGGGCCACACGGGTGTCCCCCTCCTCGGCCGCGCGGGGCTGCGCCCGGGCCGGGTCCTTGCACCGTTCCTCCGCCGTCTTGCGCTCCGGCTCCCCGGCAGCGCCCGCGTCCAAGAGGACCTGCTCCGCCGGCGCCTTGTCCGAGGCCACCGCCTCCTCCTCCCACCGGGCTGCTAGCTCCCTCTCGGAGCTGCCCCGCTGCATGGCGCTCAGGGCCTCTGCCGGCGCCAGTGCCGCCGCCGCCGCCGCCGCTCCGGCGCCCCGGCCTGCGGGCGAACTGCCGCCGCTGCCAAGCGCTCCCTGTCCGAACCCGTTGCCATGATCGCTCAGGCTTCGGTTGACAAGGGCTGGCGCCGCCTCAGGACAGAGCCCGAGAGGGGACAATCGCCGTCCAATCCTCAGCGACCTCGTGAGCTACAGGGTCCACGTGACCAGGCCTGCCACTGAGGCGGCGGTGGCCATCTTGGAAGAGGGCGGAAAGCCGCGCCGGCCCGCCCCCCCGAGACGAGCTGTTTCTGAGTGCACAGAACTTGGGAGCCTAGAGGTGAGGTAGATGGAGGGTAGAACGGTGTTGAAGACTTGCGGGGCTCCTAAGCCTGGGGACTTGGAAGAGACACAAAGTCCCAGACGAGAGGCCCGCCTTCCCCACTCCCGTGCACACCCGCCGGGGTCACGCCGTCTGCAGGAGAAGGCGCAGCCTTCCAGGGAGCCCCACCCTCCGGGCGCGCCTGTCTGACGACGGGCTTGGCAAGCCCAGGCCCTCGGGGAGCAGCTGTCCGTTTGAGGAAACACCCTGCTAGTCCTAGGAGAGCCGCAGGCGGTTCTGAGAGCTCCGGTGGGATGCGGAAGCCTGGAGAAGCCCCGCAGCTTCCCAGCCAAGTGGAGGGCATTAACCTCTGCTTTTAATAGGTCAGATTTTTTTTGTGTGTGTAAAATAAACATAACATAAACGATACCCCTTTAACCATTTTTAGGTGTACAGTTCCATGATACTAATATGGTTGTGCAAAAGTCACCACCAACATCCACTTCCGAACTTTTCCAACTTCTCAAATTCAAGCTCTATACCCATTAAACCTCAACTCCCCATTCTCCCTCCCCCAGCTCCTGGCAACTGCCATTCTTTCTGTCTGGATTTGACTACTCTAGGGACCTTACATATGCGGAATCATGCACTCTGTATCCTTTTGCACCTAGCTTATCTAGCCCAGCATAATACTTTCATGGCTCATGTTGTAGGGCGTCTCAGGATTTCACGCCTTCGTAAGGCTGAATAATGTTCCATTTTACGTATCTACCACATTGCCTTTATCCATTCATCCATCACTGGAAAATGTCCATTGATTTGGTCTGTTTCCACCTGTTGGCTATTGTGACTACTTCTACTATGAACATGGGCTCACAAATACTTTTCAAGTCCCTGCTTTCAATTCTTTTAGGTTGACATATATTTTTAAAGCCAATCCAAGGAGTGGCCCCTCACCTTACAGGGCCACATTTGGCTTTTAGGGAAGGCAGTTGGGAAGGTAACAGCACCCCAGACTGTAGACAGTAACCATAACTGCAGACTGGCAAACTTTGCTACACACTGCACTATAGGGTGAAGGGACACAGAAGTTATCAAGTAAGGTGACCCCTCTTTCTCACTCATTTTCCAGGTCTCTTGTTTGTTTGAGGCCAGGTTAAATCAACTGCCTTTAAACGCTCATTATACTCGAGGGCCAAACCCCACTTTTTAGCAGCAGAGGGCGCTCTCACTTCTTCCTCTTGAGCCCACCCTGACTTTATTTCAGTCAGACCATCTGCACGTAAGTTACCTAGGGTGCTTATTTAAAATGCAAGCTCCAGAACCCCAAACCCAGAGAATTTGATGCAGAACATCTGGATGGGCCTGGAGTCTGCGTGTTAAATTAGCTCCTTCCCTGATTCTAAGGAAGCCAAGGTAGCCTTTCCCAGGCCTCTGGAGGTCCTTGGAGCTGTCCATGGTACCATGGAGAAGCCCTCAGCACCCCCCAATCTCTCTACACTAGCCTACCCCCTCAAATCCTGTTTCTCCTCCTCCTGGCATCCCTGGTCTCAGCAAGGCTCACCACCTTTATTCTTAAACCGGTCCATTTCCAAGTCTTGCTAAGTTTTACATTTGAAATGTATCTCCCATCTTTCTCATTGTTCCAGTTCAGGCCTTTGTCCCGGGCCAATGCGCCAGCCCCTCATGTGTACCCTTGCCTCCATTTTCCACCACGTCCCAGCCACTTCCCACACTGCAACCAGACCTTCCACTCTCCTGCTTAGAAGCCTACTCTGGTCTCCCTCCATCTTCAGATAAAGTCCAAGCATGTTAATTGTCCTAATAGACCCTTCCTGACGATCATTCTCTGAAATCATCCTCTTCTCCCGGGCTCCATGCCTTTGAACACATTGTTCCCTCAGTCTGGACTTCTCCTTCCTTTGTGTTTCTGACTGGAAAACTCCTAAATCAGGATTCACTCAGATGACTCCATCTCCAAGCTTTCCTCCATGCCCACAGGCAGACATAGTTACTCTCTCTACCTTTCTACTAATGTGCATGTAACCCTCCACCATGGTCTGTCTGCCACACCGTACAGAAATTATCTTAGTGTGCTCCATTAGTCTGGAAGGAACATGTCTGGTCTGATTCATCTCATATCACCTCAGAAAGCAGTATGAATGCATAATTAACCTGTTTTCATTTCACTTGTCAAATCTGTTGGAAAGGCCATTCCATGTGGAGATACTTATTTTGGACTTGCACCACAAAAATCTTCTGCCTCAGGGGCTTTGCACATGCCCTTCCTCTGCCAAGAACACCCTTTCTCTAGATCTCTGCCTACTTCTCCTTCAGCGCTTGGTGTAAATGATACATATACAGAGATACAATGATGAAATGATGATGCAAGAGAGGAAAACAAGAGGCTTCACTAGTCAGTATAAAATTAAGTGCCAAATGAGGCAAAGAGCAAAAAAATTATTTAAGAGTTCAAGGAATGGAGAATTTACTGTGAATTAGAAAGCTAGATAAGAATTACTCTAAGAGAGAGAATATAATCTGAGTCTTCAAGATGGAGTAAGAATCAGGTAGATAGGAAATAGGTGAGGTGGCCATTCCAGAGGCTGTGGGCAGGGCTGCCATGTACAGTCACACAGGTGAACAAGGGGCCCCAAAAGGACTGAAGCCCAGCTTGTGCTCTGCCCATAAGGATTTACCCACTGAGGCTTTGTCCACCATAAGGAGGCACCTTTGCCAATTGGTTCAAAGGCTCCCTGGGCTAGGGAAGGTCCTGTGTTGAGCGCGAAGGGAGGAAAGGAGTGGTACAAGTTGATTTAAGAAGGGAATAATCATTAGCCTTTTCAAGTACCAGGAAATAGATCGGGCTACTTTAATCACAGGCCTCTGGGGAAAAGAGAACATCAAACAAGGCCCTTTAAGCTCCAGGTCAAGTCTCTGAACACCACGGTGAGCTCTGATTTCTCAGGAAACCAAGATTGTGTTAGTGGAAAGTCCAACCCCATATGGGACTTCTCAAAGAGAAGCTGGGGAGAAAAGAGCAGGTTATAATTAGGGGCCAGGCCTACTCCAAATGATATAAAAATGTATAAAAAAGGAGGTCCCTCCTTTTCCTTCACAGCACTCCCCAAAGCTTCCAGGGAGAGTTGTCTTGTTTGTTTACTTGTAATGGTCTGTCTCGCTAGCCGGGTCCAAGTGGCAGAAGTAAGGAGTGTATTGTTCTGGTGGCCACCGCATCCCATTGCCTAGTTCAGTGCCTTGCAGACAGTAGATATTCAACATTTATTGAATAAACAAATGAATGAATGGGAAGTTAATCTGCACAGCTCTTCAATGATAAGGAAAGAGTTAAGCAACCTATAGCAGGTGCTGTGGATGAGCACGTTAGCCACTTAGGAAAAGGTGGATGATGTAACAAAGCAAACTGGTGCAAGCATTGTAATTACAATGCTTAAAAACTGTTCTGTGTAAACAGGGCCTGGAAGAATACGGAGGCAAATGAGAACAGCTGTGGTGCTGGAGACACGAGATCTCAGTTGAAATTTTCCTCTCAATTTTAGCAAACTCTATCAACATTGAGGCTCTTCAAATCCTTAGACCCAGAAATCCATCCCATTTCTAGAGATTTATATGAATCAGAAAGGCAGACTAAGCTTTCTGTGGTGATCTATTATCAGTGAGAAACCCTTCTGCCCCAGGCATTGTGCTAAGCCTTTTACATACTTAGCGATGTCATTTAATCTTCACAACAGCCCTGGTTAAGTCCTTGTTAATCACATTACAGGTGGTAAAGAAAATGGTTACTCAGGGAAGTCACTTGCCTGAGTCACAGAGCTACTAAAAGCAAAGACAGCATTCGAACTCAGGGTATTCTGAGATGAGTACCCAGCTCCCAATACCCACACTAGCCCCCACACCAAGACCTTGTGCACAAAAATATACAATGGGTTTGAATATAACTGAGTCCCCATATATGTCTATGCATTTATCCATAAATATAGACACATTAATCCTCAGCTATGTGAAAACTGTATGCAGAGGGAAGCACTAAAGGCAAATATGCCAATATGCTAATGGTTATTATTAGTGGTTATTCCGGTTGGTGGAATTAGGGTGACTTACTTTCTTTCTTTATTCTTTTCTGTATTTTCCAAATTTTCTACAATAAGAACTCATGGTTTTGAAGATTACTGGGAAAATGTAATTTTTTAATAAAAAATGTTCCTTAATTGTTGTTCTGTCACTTTTACAGCAAGTCCATTTCTGGGGAAAGCGACAGGAAGGAACCGTTTGCGGAGAGGGGAGGAGGCAGCTCTTACTCCCGCTGGTTGCTTCGGCTGTTGGTATCAGAGACCACCACCAGGTGGCGCCTGCGGCCCGGATTCTGAAGAGACGGAGGCTCGGAGGCGGCTCAGGGAAGGGCCACGGCGGCAAGCATCTCGGTAAAACCGAACAGCGCCCGGTTGGGCCTATTTGCAAACACATTTTTGCACCTCTCTGGACTTTGGGCAGCTCTGCTCGCTCTGCCCGGTGCATCCTCTCCCACACCCAATAACCGCCTGTCTGCTCAGTGGCTGTTCATCCATCCTTAAGGCTCAGATCCCAGATCTCCTCCTCTTAGACAAGGTGTGAGGGAGCCCCGGGGAACACTGGGGTTCCTCAGGGACGAGCAAACGGCCTTCACGTGCAGTTTGGGGTTAATTTTCTCAAATAGGTGTTTGTTTGTTTTTTGTGCGTGTGTGTTTGTTTTTTTGTTTGTTTGTTTTGCATGACAATTATCTCCACTGTTCACTGAGCACACGTGCATCAGCGAAGACATTGATTGGTCTTCTCCCACCCTGGACTGGAACTTGGGCCAACAGCGGATCTTGGGAGTTGTCAGCCTCCACAATGACATAAGCCAATTCCTTATAATAAATCGACAGACAGGTCACTATCTATATCTATCTATATCCTCGGCCATTTTCTCTGCATGTATTCAGTAATGTATGTACAGAGAAGTTCTATGATTCTACAGCAAAGAGGTGCAGGGTTTCTTTCTTTAGGATGATGAGAATTGATAGTGGTGGTGAATATGCAAATCTGAATATACTAAAAACTAGTGAATACACTTTAAAAATATGAATTATATAGTATACAAATTATATCTCAATAAAACTCTTCAGAAATAGTAGGCCAGATTCAGCCCAGCAGCCAAGTTTGCTGACCCCAATGTACAGTCAGACACCAGCATCACAATTTGCACTCTTCTTTGTGACCTCAGGAAAGGTTATTACTCCTCTGTCCTCTCCTTTCCTCATCTGAACATTGGAGTGATAACAGTACCTCTGTCAGAGTATGGTTGTAAAAATTGAACTAAAATATGTAAAGTGCCTGCACATAAGTGATCTATCAATGGTGATATTTTTATGGTTCTCATTTTAGAGATAAGGAAACTGAGGCTGAGACCAAGGGAGGCTCATATCCAAAGTAGTACAGGAAGTAAGTGACAGAGCTGAAGTTCAAAGTTCAGTGTGCCCAGTGCTAAGTCCATGTGCTTTCCATTCTATCACACTACCATGCTGGTAGGTCGTAATGTACTAGGAGGCCCTGTGCCCTCTAGGATTCTGTTTGCCCCATGCCAAGTGAGGAGGTTGGCCTGGATGCTCTTTAAGAGCTCAAAAGAGCTGAACATATGACATTTTACACTGGTGAAGATGGTGTGGAAATGCTGGGTCTTGGGGTCCAGGCTCCATGCACCATGCATCCCTGTGCCATCAGTATTAAGCCCAGAGGATAGATTTCCTCTTCCTTCACTGGACTGTCATGTCACTGGACTCTTTTGCCAGGAGAAAAGGAGAGGCATGATACTCTACTTACAAGTCACAGAATAACAGCCAGGCTTGAGAAGCAGTAAGCTGGAAGTAACAAAACTGATAACGCGATACCACCCTATTCCCCAAGACCTCTGTGGAGGCAGAGAATAAACACCAAACTTCAAATTACTTTTCCTTAAAGGTCAAGAGAAATTGAAAGCCAATGCACTCTCCTAGCAACAGGCTTCTCTCTCGGAGAGCTGTCAAGGCTTAAAAATATTTTATAAAGCAATCATCTGTATGCACTCGAGAAAGATGCCTCCCCGGGACAAGAAGTGGGAGTCCCGGTGGAGCTATACTAGGAAAATCAACATTACTGAAAGTGCAGTTTTAACCTAACTTTGGAAAGCAATGTTGGAAGTGAAGGGGGGCGATGGTGGGGAAGGAAATGAGGGAGGGAAGGAAAGGAAGGATGGAGGAGCCGGTGGCAGGAAGAATGTCTATTGTTTTCAAGTGAACCAGTTGGAGAAGAAATACTTTTCCTGGTTGGTTTCAGTGTGAATTAGGGAGAGAATTTCCTTCTATTTTTGGATACTTGATTCCATTTCCACCACCCCTCCACAACCAATTAGCCAAGATCCACATTGGCTTCTCTTGGAAATTGCCAAAATGATTTTGAAAGAGCTTAAAGAATGTCCACTTTTCCAAAAGACTGGTTATGAGGACCAGGCAGGTAATTTCAGCAGGCCTGTACTCTCTTCTGTTGAATGGAATGTGTTATCAGTCAGGATAGACTATGTTATGCTGCATTGACAAACATCCCCCAAATCTCAGTGACTTAACAAAAGTCTATTTCTCACTCACACTATGTATACAACAGGGCAGAGGCTCTGCACATAGTAATCCCTCAAGGTCATAGACGAACAGGAGCTCCATTTCAACAGGTGCTTCTATGACCACCATGGGTGGGAAGAAAAGGGACATAGTGAATTACACATTGGCTTTTAAAGCTTCACTCAAAAGGTGATGCATGACTGTTCTGCTTAAACAGCATTGGCCAGAGCAGGAGTATCTTTATAGTTAGAGAAGATGGGCAGCCCTCCCATGTGACGGAGAAGGAGAGCCAGGAATGCTTAGTGAACTCTCTCATGACAACCACATCCACCTCAGATAGGGACATGGGCAATGGGGCCAGGCCTGGGACCCAAATCAAAGGGCAGCAATGTGGAACTCCCAGAGCTTAGTTGCCTCCAGGGCCTTCTGGGGCAAGGCAGGCAAAGTACCCGGTGTGTGCCTGATACCTGATAGGCACTCAATAAACACAGCACTCCCTGGCCCCACAGGATGATGACAGAGATCCACACAGGATGTTGGAAGGGATCTTAAAGGTCATTTAGCCCAAGTTCTTGAATCAGAAGTGGGAAAAGAGAAAGAGAAAGGAGGAAGGGACAGAGGGAGTGTGGAAGTGGGGAAAAGATTATTCTCACCTTCTCTCTCCAAGAAAAAGCCCTACCTTTCAGGGGAATCCCCGACTGTTCTCTGTCTTGGTAGGAAGCAGAGACTCATTCTGTCTTCTACTGCCTTTAATGACAGGTGTCCCATGGGAGGGGACTGTTCTCAGAGACCCAGCCTCCCAGGAGTAAGGTTGATGTTCAATGCTGAGGTTGGGGCTGGATGTCCCCCTACTGACCCCATTTGCAGACCCAACCTTGGCTAATGGGTCAGGTCCCAAGTTTGGCTGGGCCTTAGGCTCAAAGCAAGGGGATCAGAGAGTACTTCAAGCTGCCTGTGACTAACTCAGCTTGCCTTGACCTGATAGGTAGGGAGGATCCTCATTTGTACTTAGGGTCATTTCTAAAGAGGGAAACATGACCATGGTAGTTAGACTGATGACCCCAGTGAACCACAGCCCAGCCCCAGGAAGAGCCGTGTGACTTGTTTGTCCAATGACATGTTAGCACATATGATACAAGCCCAAGAAGGTCTTGCACACTAGCACTTGTTGTCTTGGACTGTTCCCCGATGGAAGCCAGGCTCCAAACTTTAAAGATGCAGAATAATGAGAGGACATGTGGAGAGGCTCTCAAGATGAGAAGCTCCAGCCCCAGCTGAGCTCCCAGCTGAATGCAGCCCAGGGACCTCAACTATACTGTGTGGAGCAGAAGAACCTCCCAGCAGAGCCAAGTCAACCCTTAGAACCAGGAAAAATAAGAAATTGCCACTATTTTAAGCAAGTCCACTTTAGGATCATTTGTTACACATCAATGAACAGCTGGACAAGTGACCTTTTGGTCAAATACACAGGATGCATGCTCAGGTACCTGGACTTGGCTGTCATTGTGCCTCTGGCTTAATCGACACTGAGAAACCTCCTGCACTCCTTCCTCCCACACAGAGTAAGACAAGGCTCTGGGCCTGGGATGCACCCTGTCTACTGAGAGGCCAGACATATCCATTAATAACTGCAGAGCTTGAAGTGCTATAGGAGGGAGACATGCAAGGTGGTCAAGTTGAGCCTCTTAGCCAGGATGACCTTTAAACCAGCTCCTGAAGCAGACAGTTCACCAGCAGGGAGGATGGAGTGGGGCCGGACTCTAGCCACGTGCAAAGACAGAAGCGTGGAACAGCCCCGCACACGGCTGCCTACGAGCACCAGGTTACAGCCAGAACACAGGACATCTCTCTATATAGCAGAGTAGGGGGACAGGAGGCTGGGAAGGTGGACAGGATCAGGTTATTCAGGGTCCTGCCAGCCAGGAGAGGGAGTGGGAACACTGTCCTGAGCTCAGCAGGGAGTGAGGGGACACTGAGGGTTTGGGACCAGAGCAGGAGGGTGGCAGATGAATATTTCCCAACATGTCACTCTGGCTACTGACTGGAGAATGGATTGGATGGAGGGAATCTGGAGGCAGCTGGTGAGAGCCTGGCTTATTCATTTATTCATTCACTCACTGAACACCTACTATGTGCCAGGCACCATTCTGAGTGCTGAATGCAGTTTGGAACAGTGGGGATGGAAAGAAGGGGACAGACCTAGAGATGTCTGGGAGGGAACTGGGGAGGTGAGAGAGCAGGTCCAGAGCAATCCCCAACCTGCCCCCAGCCTGTCCCCAAGGGGTGGATGTGTCACTCACTAAAATAGAATGAGAAAGAGCATAGGTTTGGGGGATGGCCGTGAGTTCGGTTTTGGATGTGTTGGGTTTGAGAGGCCCGCAGAGCTGGCAGAGACATCCCCAGGCCTAATTCTGCATTTATATCACGGGGACAGTGCACCTGGCTGTAGGGTCGTCGCCTGTGGAGCCCTTTGGTGGTAGACATGAGACAGGAGACACCAGAGGGGCCCCAGGGTGTGTGCCGGATCCACGGGGATTGATCAGGGGAGACAGGGTGGGAAGTGAGCGGAAACTAAGTGCGGCCTGAGGAGGTGGAGACATGGGCAGGGGGACACTGAGATCATCCCTGCTTTGCCACAAGGAAAACTAAGCTACTCACTTCAAGAGTCCCAGAGCCAGTCATGGGGGCAGCTGGGACCCGAATGCGGCCTGGGTAACACCTCACCAGGGACTCACTGCCTCCCCTCCAAACACAAGGAGTGGATGGGGTGGACTGGCTGCTGCAGGCTCAGCCCGGGGCACCTGCCCACAGCCCTGCTGGTGCCAGCGCTGTCCCACCTACTATTCCAGGCTTTAGGCTCCATTTTCAGAAGGGCCCTGGCCAGCTGCTGTCCTCCCTCCCAGGGGCAGGGCGCAAACTGGGCTTCCTCCAGACTGGGGCCCTTGAAGGCTGGGTCTGGGGGTCTCATCCAGGAACCATCAGACCTGGCCAGTGGTGGGCAAGGTGGCCGGATCAGGCCACACCCCCATCCACAGCCATGCCCAGCTGCCCCGTCCTGGCAGTACCACCTGCTTTCAGCCCTCAAGTGGCTTCTGAGCAAGGACTGGCCTTTGAGGACCCCAAGCTCAACTGGCTATATCCCTGGCCCCTGGGGCACACCCGAGGGTGCCCCACAGGCCCTGGGTGATCCCACCCCCACGTCATCAGCATGCCCTGGGCCAGCCCTCGCTCGCACCGGCTCGCACCGGCTCTTCCCACGTGATGGGTCTTCCTCACCTCAAAGCCCTGACGTGCGCAGGCCAGACCCCCCTCATCCTCCAGGCCCTATCAGAAGTCCGCTCCTCAGGGGGCTCCCCGAATCCAGAGTAGCTCTCACAGCACCTGGGCTTCCTCCTTGTCCTTCCTGACATTACTCCTTCCACGTCAGTCTGTGGGCCGGCTCGTACGAACGGGGCACTGGGCCACTCGGCTGAGCCTGACACAGTGCCCGGCAGGCACAGAGTGAACCCCCAGGAGCTGAGCCTGGTGCGCAGGTGTCCGGACACAGGGGGTGGGGTGGGGTCAGTGTCAAATGAAGGTCAGGAAAAGCTGCCCTCGGGACAGGCCCTCCTCCAGCCCTTACTGCTTCCTCAGCAGCTGTAACTTGGGGCTCAGTCTGGAGTTTCAGACTATCGGGGAGACCTGCCCCAGATCTGCCAGCTCTCAGGGCCTGTGCCTCGGGCTTGACTCTAAAAACCCCTCAGCCGCTCCACATCCCCCCTGACGCTAGCACACGGGCTCCTCCTCTGAGGAGCTCCCCAGGTGCGCCGCCTGCAGGAATCCCATTAGAACAGCCTCGGGTAAATTGAATTCCCTTCAGTAAACATTTTCAATCATAGTTAGAACTCAAGTACTAAGAGCTGGCAAAAAGCAAACTTTGATCGTAGCCACTGCCCACAGCTGCCCCAGAAGGGCAGAATCACAGATGAGAAACTCAAGGTCCTACCCATTCATTCATTCTCCGGTCATTCCCCAAGGGCTGGGGCGGCAGTGGTGACCATACAGTCAGCGCTGTGGCCCTCAAGGAGCCCAGGGACACCGTGGAGTCATTCCTGCGGGATAAGGAGCGAGAGGAAAGGGGGCGCTAGAAGAGTGGGTGAAACGGAGGGGTCAGACAAGGCCACCCAAGGAGGCCACAGAGAAGCTGAGGCCTGGAGGAGGAGGGCTGGGAGGCAATCAAACAAGGGCAGCCAGAGAAGCAGCTCGTTAGGAATTTGCCCAGCTACAAGTCAGAGCCATGGGTGGACCCTCTGGACTCCACATCCAGTGCTCTTCCCACCACATCATGCTTCCATACCGACTGCCCGCATGGCCAGGCCCTGTCCTGGTCACTGGAAAGAAGAACTGTACCATGAATAGTACAATGTGGGCACTGCTATGGGAGCCCGGAAGAGGGAGTTTGCCTTGGAAGAGCAGGAGAGGCCCAGGAGGGCTTCACAGAGGAGGTGGCATGCAAGCTGGACCTTAGAAGATGGGTAGGAGTTTGCCAGCTTGAGCAGGGCTGTCTGTGCAGAAGGGGTAGGGTGTGCAAAGGCTCAGAGATGAAAACATGGTTAGCATTCTTGGGGCCTCACCCCATGGGGCTGAGTGAAAGAAGGAAAGTTTCAGGCAGAGGGGTCTCTCACCTGCTGTGGCTTCATCAGGTCAAAGAAGAAATCCGAAGAGACAGAAAATCGGGCAGAGGGAGGAAAAACTAATCGAGAAGGGGAGCTAGGAACTGGTGCTGGGGCTGCTGCTCGGAGAGGGGACCAGCTGCCAGCAATTGAGGCGTGTTGTTGACGCTCCATTCATTCCCTGCCTCCCTCTGAAGCTGATTAGCAATTGTTCCTCCAGCTTCTTAAGAGGCCAGTGGATTGCAGGGAGGGAGGGAGGTGTGCCTCAAGAAGCTGCCAGGCTTCCACAGAAGGATCCAGATGAAATTTGGGAGGCAGAGGAGACCCCTCTGACACATACACACACCAGGCTCCCTCCCTTTCCAAGCAAACCTGGGAGATGGGGAGGGAAAAACTTCCTAAAAATACTCAGAAAAACTGAGGCACATTTGGAGGCAGGGGCATTTAAACCGTGGAGTTGGAGTGTGAATGGGGCAACAGAAAAAAGTCCTTGGATCATCAGACAGAAATCTGGGTTTGACTTTTATCTCAAGGCATACCTAACTGTGTGACCTCAGGTCAGCAGCCTAACCTCTCTGAGCCTCAGGTTCCCGGTAAGGTTGTTGAGAGGGTTTTAGGAGGCAATGCTGGCACAGTGGCTGGCAAACAGTAGGTGCTCAATAGATGTGCAGTGGAGGAGACTTGGAGAACCCAGGCTTCAAACACCAGTGGGGTTATCCTGGAGCACAGTCCTCAGGGAGAAGGGCTAGTGCAGAGACTGCCTGAGTCTAAGGACTGGGAAATCACCACTCTCACCAAAATGTTCCAAACCACCCCAGTCCTGGCCTTGGCAGCGCCTCTGATGTTGGAGGATGGGCACAGTGGGCCCCGATCCTCTCTGCTGCAGAGAACCGGCCTTGGTAAGAACAGAGGGCAGGGCCGTTCTGGACAGGATGCTTCCTGCCAGCTACCCTGTGCCTGACAAAGACGCGCCCTTGGCTCCGCTCCTTCCTCCCTGTGATGTTGGGGTACGAGGTCCTGTGAACCTGAGCTGAGTGCCCATCCCCTGCGCTTCCTGCCCTGGTCAGGCCTCCTTCTCTCAGCCTGATGGGGACGCCACCCTCCCCACTGCCCATCCTCTGTGGCCCTGATGGGCCTCCGCCCGCCCCAGACTGCTTGCCCCCTCTTGACTCTTGTGTTAGTATTTGCTGTTCCTTCCAGTTGGCAGTCCTGCTTCTGTACTGCTTCTTGCCCCTCAAAGTCCAGCTCCAGTGGCTTCTCCTCAGCCAACCATGGATCATTCTCTCAGCTCTGTGCTCCCCAAACCCTGGCCATCCCCTCCCGTCACCCTAACCCTCTGGTTTGTTTGCTGACCTGCCTCCCACGAGCTCCTTGTCACCAGGGCTGCACAGACAGTGGGGCTCGGTGCCTGGGCAGATGAGCCAGCAGACCCTGCAGGGGTCTGTCTGCAGCCAGCTTAGGATGGAGGCTCCGTGCCAGCTCCCTGGGGCACCCAGCCCAGCTCCCTGAGGGACAAAGACATCTTCTCCCTGGCAGCTGCCCAGCCAGGGACCCCAGGGCTGCTTTTGGCCAGCAGCAAGCCCAGCCTCTTCAGCGCCAGCCCCAGAGGCCCTACGGAGGCCCCTGGCTCACCAAGCCTGGAAGAAAAGCCCCACTCTTGTGCAAAGCATCTCCCTCCAAATGATTGGGCTAGAGGCGCAGGGGGCAGTGCGTGGAGTTCACTGAGAGTGGGGCCCAGCTATGCCTCACGTGAGCCTGTGCGCCCCAGTGGGACACCTGGCCGCTGTCGCAGAAGGACGGGGCTGCAAAGGAAAGGCTGTGGCCGGGAGCCCCTAAAGCTGGGATCCAGTCCTGGCCCTGCTCCCGGCCTTGAGCTGTGTGACCTTCTGTCCCGTGAGGGCTGGGACCAGTGGTCTCCCTGATCTCACAGCTCTGACATGCTGGCCTATGAGACCAGGGTCCCACACCCCCAAAAATCTGCCCTCTAGTTAACATCTTGAAAGGGCAAGCTCCCAGATTCTATTTCAGCCAATCAGGACCCGGATCCTATTTCACCCAATCGGAGCTTGGTCTCTCTCCTCTCCATTCAGCAAAGAGCTCACCCACCACCCTTAGACCCTGCCAATTGACCAGAGCCACGACCATCACCCTACCAACTGCCCTAGAACCCCATAAAACCTTTGTGGTATTGAAACTCGCTCTCTTTCTTTGGCATCTTGCCACTGCGTTGGTGTAGATGAGAGACTGAGCTCAAGCTAGCTCGAATAAAGGCTCTTTGCTTTCGCATCCGTGTTGGCTCCTTGGTGGTCTTCTGGGATTCGTGACTTTGGGCACAACAATCAACCCTAAATGGCCACCTTTTGCTTCACCAAGGCCCCTACGATGTACAAGAGCAACACACGTGTAAAGAGCTTACATGGGAGACAGGTGACCGTACCCCACTCTCGGATTCCAGAGTCTGGCACTGGGCCCTCGGGCAGTGCTGGGCTTGCCTAGGACTCACCGTGGGAACACCCCAAGGGCCCCTGCCTTGGAGCCCCCAGCTTGAGTTCAGACCCTGATTTTGTTACTTTTCAGATGAGTTACCTTAGACCAGGGCTTCTTGCCTCTGGCACTGTGAGTGGGATAATTCTGTGCTGGCGGGGGTTGGGGGGACTGTCCTGTGCATTACAAGGTGTTTCAGAGCACCCCAACAGCACCCCGGAGATATGACAACCACAAATGTCTCCAACCATTGACAAAAGTCCCCTGGGAATAAAGTGGCTGCCTTAGACCAGTCACCTGGTTTTCTGGGTCCTCGGTTTCCCCATGGGTAAAACGGGGCTTACCAGCACCAGGAGCAGAGATAACCTGCAGAAAGTGCTCACAGGCTATGAGGCAGTGTCCTAAGTGCTTTATATGTTTTGGGTTATAATTCATTAACTTCTCACGGCAGCCCTACAGGTGGGTAGCACGCTCAGGGAAGGAAACAGAGACTTTTAGAAGGTAACTCCCCAAGGTCATGCAGCTAAGACGTGACAGATTTAAGCAGCGATGTCTGGCTTGAGAGCATAGGATTGTAACCAGCAGGGAAATTTTAGGATCGAATGAGACAAGGAGTGTAAAGGGCTTTGTACTGCATCTAGAATTGTCCACGTGCCCAGTAAATGCTATTATTGGCCTCAAGGAGCCTCCCCACCCCCACCTGCTGGCCGGTCGTTTCTCCTGCTGATTCTGAGTCAGCTAACAGCTACTGAGCCAGGGTCATGGCATCTAATCCTGTAAGAATGTTCTCTCCCCAGGCTGCAGAGGGGGAACTGGAGACTCAGAGGGGAAGGGCTTGGCCCAGAGTCACACTGCCAGGTGCAGGTGACCCCTGGGCCCGGCGTGGCCTGCTGCAACATGGCCCGTGGCTGGACCCGGCGCCAGGCTCTCCCTGCCTCTGGCAGAACCGTCAGGAGGAGGAAGGTGGATGGAGTGGCATTGATGCTGAGGAAAGAGCCAGAGGGGGCCACCCCTTTCCTTTGTGTTAAACCAAACTTTCTAGGCTCCAGGCCCGCAGCCTGCACAGCGCTGAAAAACAGTTGTGATGAGTTGCCAACATTTAGAAACATTTAAAATTACAAGATTTCATGTTAAAATCTGTATTACTGCTTTCCTCTGAAATTTTGGGATAGAAATACACCTGTATAGGTGGATAAGAGCAGGGACTCCAAAGTCAGCCTCTGTAGATTCAAATCCCGCTGTGCCCTCACTTGCTGTGTGTTCTTGGCTGAGTGACTTAACTTCTTTGTGCTCTGGTGTCTTCTTTGTGTAATGGGGAAAGTACTAGTATTTATTCCAGAATAGCCCATAAAGCAGTTCTTTAGCACAACACTAGACACAAAGGGAGTGTTCAAAATATTAGCTGTTAATATTTGTATCATTGTTTACTTACATTAGCATCAGGCAGTGCTATCCCCATACTCTCCCTCAACCCACAGCAAACAACAGTTTGACCCGAGTAACAGTCAACCCAGTGAGAGGTGTGTGAGCCCCTCCTCTGTCCATGGCCCCCAGCACCACAGACCCCAAGCTGCAACATTTAAAAGGGTAGCATGAGGGACTTGACTTCCGGTTGCTGTGTGACCTTCACAGTCATTCCATCTGTCTGGGCCGGCATTTCATTATTTATCAAATGGAATCTCAGAACTTTGAAAACTGGAAGAAACCAGACACAGAAGGCCACATATTCTATGGTTCCGTCTGTGTGCAATGCCTTGAACGGGCAAATCCATAGAGACAGAGCCTTAGATCAGTGGCTGCCAGGGGCTGAGGGATGGGAAGTGACTCTAGTGGGCATAGGGTGATGGAAATGTTTCTTTGGGGTGATGGAAATGTTCTGGAACTAGATAGTGGTGATGACTACACAACTTTGTGAATATGCTAAATTCCACTGAATCGTGTGCTTTGAAACAGTGAATTTTATGGTAAGTGAATTGTATCTCAATTTTTTTTTAATTCCAAAATGCAAGTGTCAATGCTCAGCTGGCATGGGGTTTGTTGAGAATCAAATGAGAAACAGGCTGCAAAGTGCCCCACCCGCAGCGGGCACCCGCAGAAGGTGCACTCCAAACACCCCTGCCACCCCTGGAACTGGGGCAGCTTCCTGACCTTTGGCCTGGGTTCCTTCCCTCCTGGCGCCCTCTGTGGCCAGGATCTGGCTGGAGTCCTCATACCCTCCCTGGCCAAGGCCACAGCCAGTCCTGGCTCGGGTCAAGGACTATCTGCCAGGCAGGCTGGAGAGCTTCGCTGCAGGTCACAGCTGCCCTGATGCCCAGAGGAGACCCCAGCCCCATGGAGAGTTCAGGCATCCTCTAACTGCTCCCACCCTTACTGTGCCTGGCCAAGGCCACAGCCAGTCCTGGCTCGGGTCAAGGACTATCTGCCAGGCAGGCTGGAGAGCTTCACTGCAGGTCACAGCTGCCCTGATGCCCAGAGGAGACCCCAGCCCCATGGAGAGTTCAGGCATCCTCTAACTGCTCCCACCCTTACTGTGCCTGGCCTGGATCTGTTGGCTTCTTGAATGAGGGGCTGGGACACCACGACCCTTACCCCAAAACAGGGGCTGGCCCTTCTCATCTCCTCATCTTTCTGCAGGGACCACAGCTGCTGAGGGATAAGGGCTCAGCCTGGTGCATGGACCCATCCACAGGTCCGGAGGCCCCTCAGTTTAGCCTCAGCCCCTGGGTACCCGACCTGATGAGCCCAGCAGCCCAGCTGCCCTGGGGCCTGGTTACTGCCAAGATTGGGTCATACCTTGCACTCCCCCACCTCCAGAATTGCCTGTGTGTGCCACAACTCCCAGGACCTGAAGACATTTGACTATATCACCCAAGGTGCTCTACCCAAGACACCTTCCATTGCCATGCCTTCCAGTCCAAGAAAAAGGGGAAGTTCCCTCTCCAAGCCCTTCCCTGTCAGCTGAAGGGTGAGGCATGTATTTCATCCACTCCAAGCCAGGCCTGCTCTGGAAGCCAGGAGCAATGGCCTGGAGGAGCGGGGATGCTCAGAGGAAGGCATGTGCCCTGAGTACCTGCGTTTCCTATAAGGGTGCCCACAAGCATGCACACACTTGCACCTCAGCTTATATGTGTATATGTGCATATGTGTATATGCATGCTATTGGCACAGGGTCTGTGGGGATCTGTAGGTCTGTTTCTCCCTGTGCCTGTGTGCATGGCTGTGTACACACAGGTCTGTACAGTTGTGTTCACCTATTTAGGTGCATACACATGTCTGCACGTGTGGCTGAGCACATACTGGTGCTTGTGTCCACACGTGTAAAGCCAAGCTGCTTATACCTGCCTGAACCTGAAGGGCTGTGTTCATGTGTCCCTGCTCCACATCTAGAATCTTGGATAGGTTCCCCTGCCAAAGCCAGAGATGGTTGGCTACTTGCCCAAGGTCACACAGCAGGATTGCTGGCACTGCCCACTGGTCCCTGAGTGCTGCTGTGTGCTGTGGGCTGGCTGTGTGTGGAAGGGGGCCCTCCAGGCAGCCACTGTCTCCCTGGGCAGCCACTCCTGCTCATGGCCAGCTCTGGCTACCTCATCACCCCGCTAGAAGGGATCGGCTAAGGCCACATTTGGTCAGACGTGAGAATAAGACTCCACACATGACTCCTTATCCCAGCGTCTCTGAAGATCAGACCACAGCACCAGGGCCAGCAACCAGCTGTCCTGACCTTCAACATTGCCACTTCCCACCTGGCAGCTCTGGGAGGTGTCCAGGGATGGGGGTCAGGGTGACTCAGGACTGAGGATGGAGAGATGCTAAGGGAGGTCTCATGCCCTCTTCCCACCATTGTTTTCAGATGGGTCCTGAGGCCCAGAGAGGGCAGATGCGGATGAAGTCACAGAGAGGGTCAGCAGTGGGGATGACAAGAAACCTAGGCTGTGGCCTCCCAGCTGGACTCTGTCCGCAGGTACAGACAGCGGGGGCTGAGAGCAGACACCTCCCTAGCACACCCCACAGAGAGAAGCGGTCACCTTCAGAGACTGTCATTACAGACGGGCTTAACCCCCATTTGTGGGTCTTTGCTCTGCCGGCCTTGCACACGCCAGTGGGCTTGGTCAGGCTAGCATTCTGTGTTCCCACTCACATCCCCTATCTGCTGTTGACTTGACACACGTGTTCCATCAGCTGGGGGGTGCTGTCAAGCATGTCCCCTGCCATGGGGTCAGTCTCAGCAAGGCTGGAGGTCTAGGTGGGTGATGGGAGGATACTATAGGAAGGGGATACCCAGTGGGTTCCAAGAGATTATGATGTCCGATTGTCCCATTTTGCAGGGAAAGAAACAGACCCCGCGAGCCCAGGATCTGGAAAAGCAGTCCTTAGAAGCAGAAGTGGGGCCAAGGCATGACTTGTTCTTATGCTGCCCCCTTGTGGAAGAAAGAGGGACTGCTGCCAGCAGCGAAGCTCCTCCCAAGGGCAGCGGATCCACAGATGATGTATTGATCTACTTTCCTCCTTCCCAGGCCAGCTCCCATCCACCCCTGCCCTGCGACACCATCCTCTCCCCATTTCCCAACCTGGAAAAGCCTCAAGGACAATGGACACCCACATTTTCCTGCCCAAGGCTGGCCCCCTTGGGCAGGGATACCTGAAGGGGTGACGGGCTGCATGGTGCTCAGTAAGCATTTGCACCAGGGCCCACCCGGCAGCCCTGGGGCACGTCTTCAGTCCTCACCCCCTTGCCCTCTCTGGCTTCCACATGACTGACCACACCCTCTTTCTGGAAATTCTCTTTGCTTGGCTCCAACGCAGACGTTCTCTTGGCTCCCCCTCTACCTTCCTAACTGTCCCCTCTCAGGCTCCGTGGGCTTCATTCTCCTATGGCCCCTGCCTGTTGTTTCCTGAGCCTCTGACCTTCCTACGCTCGCCTGGGTTTGCAGCTGGGTCACCTTGCAGGCAGGCAGATAGGCAGAGAGCCTCAGGGCACCATCGGACCAGGAGCCCCAAGGAAAGAAGATTGGGAAAACATCAGTTTCTATGAACCTCTCCGTTTTGTGGTAATGACATTTTATAATACACATAAGTGTTATGTTTCACTATTTAGCATCCTTCCTGCTGGCTGACGGAAATAGGGTAAGTACCACCTGTTCTGTGCTCAGGGCTTCTAAAGGCACTGCCTGGGTGGCCTCACCTATTCGTTGCTTTAACTACCTGTCAGTAACTTGCCAATTCCCACATGGATGTCACCAGACCTGATTTCAAGTGCCTCCTGAGTATCTCCCCCAGTTGGCTGTTCCCAGGCTCTCAGGCTCAACAGACCTAAATCGTTCTCATCATCTCTGCCCAGCCCCCCATCCAGCACTGGTGTCCCCCTAGGCAGCTTCCCCATCAGCCCACCTCCTCCAACTCACTCGCACCACAGCCAATCCCTCACCAAACCTGCCAAGCCAAGGCCCTTAACAGCTCAGGACTGCGTATCCTTCTCACAGCCCCAACTCCTGCCCTGGCACTGGTCCAGGCACCTCCCCAGATAAAGTCCAGGCACCTGACGCTGGCCTTCAAAGCTCCAGAAAGTGGCCTTGCCACTCTCTGTGACCCCATCTTCCCCCAGCCAGGAGCTCACACCCATCCCCAGGTGCTGAGGAGGTCTCAAAGCTTGGCAGGTAATGAATAAACTGAATGTGAGGGTGCTCAGGCTGGGTGGAGGTAGGGTAAGGCAGGACATGCCACACCAAGCTGGTGATGACTCCCAAGGTTGTCTAAACTGCCACTAAAGGCCACCAATTTGCTGGTGTACACAGCTCAGCTTGTATACTTCCCATGATGGGGAGCTCCCTCCCTCTTACCATGCCTGGACATGTCCCACTATTAGCAAGTTCGGCTCCTGGAATGAGGGAATAGGGGCAGGGAATTGGAACTTGAGAGACCCTCATCCCCAGGGACACTTCAATGCCTTGTCCTGTCTGGGAGTCCCAGGTTCCTGGGGCTGGGCCCCCATTATGGTTCGGGGGACCTGTTCTAGGCCTGACAGAGAGATGACCAGAACAGCCACCAGAGGGCAGTGCCGCCCCATGCAGAGCCCCTGGGACCGGCCTGTCTTTGTTTCTCCCACCCTGTGCGTCTTTTTCGGGGAGAAAGTGTTTGCGGCGTGTATGGCTGTGTGAGCGTATTACTTTGGGAGTCTCTGAATGCAGGTGTTTGTCTAGGCCAGTTGGTGTATGTCATTGGCCATTTCTGTTCATATCTGGGTCCCCCACTTCCCACCCGGGAAAGAGTGTCCTGGCGCTCTGGGAAGGTCAGGAGGAGCACAGCCTCTCCTAGCGCATGCGCCCCACCCACTGACAAGGTCCCATCACCATCACCATCACCAGGAGTCTCTCGGCCACACCTGGCCTCCAAACCTGTCAAATGTGGCAATGACCCCAGTGAGCAGGGGCCAACGTGCTTGCTGCTGGCGGGGGCCCAGGATTCCTCTTAGAGGCGCAGCCCTTCCTGGCCTGTGAGGCCCGTGTGGGCTGGGAGACCCCCAGGTCTTCTCTCCCAGCCTCACATCCCCTCCTGCTTGCCGGCACCCACAGCAGGATGGTGTGAGTGTACACCCCTATCATGGCGGAGGTGTGTTAGTCTGGTCAGCCCTCAGCAGGGCACCAGGGTGACTCGGCCCCAGTCCCCAGGGCTTCCCAGGTCAGGGCCCGGGAGAAGGATGTGCGTGCACCCTTGCACACTACTATAACAGAAGGATACGCCTGGAAATGAGGGTGCTCAGAGAGGGGGGTGGTCGGGGGTTACTTCTCAGGACACGTGGGACAGTGCATTTGTGCCAGCAAGAGAACTGCATGTGCAAAGGCACTGAGTTGTGAGAGAGCATAGCTTGGCCCAGCCAGGTACCAGGGCTGCAGGGCGGGTGTGGGGGATGCATGGGGGAGCCAGGAGATGCAGCAACAGGATGGAACCTTCCCTCAGGCAGCCTGGTTTGGGGGACTGGCCGAGCCACCCCATCCTCAAACGCAAGGCCGGAGTGAGCTCCACTTCACATCTCCAAGGCCTCCACCAAACACACAGGTCCGCATCACTGTCCCTACTGTCGCAGGAACCCAGGGGTTTTCTGCAGCTAGAGGTGGCGGGTAGGATGCTCTGGAGAAGGGGCTGCAGAGTCCTTGCGTTTCTGTAGACCTGCGCCGCGACCGCGGAGTTAGAGACCTGGAGAGAGTCTGAGAAAGTGAGTCAGCCACATGGGGGAAGGAGGGACAACAGGGACAGAGACACCGGAGAGCAGCAGAGACGGGAGAGAGGCTAGGAGAGCGTCAGAGACGAGGAGACAGGGAGGCGGGGAGAGGACGGAGAGAGGGGGCGCGAGGGGAGGGAGGCGAACTCCAGCCTCCCTCCTGCGCCCTCCGGGCAGGCGCGCGCGGCCAGCAATCAGGGCCGGCGGGAGGCAGGTGGTCCGGGGCAGACAATGGCGCGGAGGAGTGCGGAACCTGGGACTAAATTTGGCGTTGCCTTTGGAGGGCGCGGGGCCGCCCGTTCATCTCGATGCAAAGGAAAGACGAAATGAATATGCAGCGCGGGCTGTAATTGGGCCGCCGCGGCCGCCGCCGCCGCCGCCGCACTATAATTTTCCAAACAGGATCTTGCAATCAGGGCCTTATTCATTAGCGCATAAACAATTTTGTTTCTCGGCACTCGAACCTGTCAATCAAGCCGAGAGGGAACATCTTGGCCGGAGGCGCAGGCCCCCGCGCGCGCTCCCACGCGCGCCCCCTCGAGCGCCGCCAAGTGGCTTTGTGCCCAGAGGCTCCTGGATGCTGGGGGTGGAGGGGTACGGGAGCACGCCGCGCGGTCCCCAGCCCGTCGAGTGGGACTGGGCGGTTTGGGGCCTGGCGCCCGGGTTCGAATCCTGCCTCTGGCAGCTCCCGGTTGTGTCTTTGGGCCATCCCCTCGGCTCCTCTTCAGCCTCTGAAATGCGCTGACTGCGCTTAACCCCGCAGGACTATGGGGTCATCTCTGAGAGAAAGGACGGACACCTAGTACTTCGGCTGCTGAGGCTGGGGGCTTGCAAGGGGAGGGGTCCATCTAGCTCCTTTTATTAGCGAGGGGATGAGAAGGCTCCTCATTGCACCAGGCCCCACCCGGAGCAGGCTCCTGTGACACTATGTGTGTCTATGAGGATGCAAGGTGGTTCTCTAGAGTTGGGCACAGCTCTGGACTCACCCGCAAAGGGGTGTGCACGTGTGAACTTGCATGCTTGCTGGCTGCAACTTGGTGCGTCCCAGGGCACCTAAGATTCTGCAAGTCAGCCTATGCCTGTTTCGAACGTGCCTGTGTGGTTGTGTCTGTGTGTGTCTCCCCTGACTCTGTGTGTGTATGTACAAATCTGTCGTGGGGTGGGCCATGAGCGTGTGTGTGGTTGCTCAGCTCCCTGGGAGACCATGGAGCTGAGTGTGGCTGCCCAGCTGTACAGCTAGGTGACAGGGACTGAGTGTGAGGGAAGGCCATGTGAGAAGGGCTATGTGATTCTGTGTGTGTATGATTCTGTGTCTGTCTGTGGAGAAGGGGCCTTTGCAGCCAGGTGACCTGGAAGCACTGTTATGTGGGTGGCTCAAGCACTGGGGGGCTGTTTCAGGATGAGAGCTTCTGTTCTCCCTGCTTCCTGCGTGGCCACCCCTCTATCAGCCCCACTTCCCATGCACAGTCAGCCAGGGTGCCCAGGCTGGGAAGAGGAGCAGCTGTATCGTACTGGCAGGCCCTGCAGGATTGGGGGGTTCACCTCTGCAGCCCCCTCAGTGCTACCTCAGACAGGTCTGAGACTCTGCCTCTGCTGTTTTCTCCATCAGGGGAGCACAAGGCCTCTAGAATTTCAGGCCCAAATGCTCTAATCAATTCAGCTTTACACAGCTGACAGCATGTGAGCTGGACAGACCCATTGCATTGATGAGGAAACAGAGGCCCAGGACAGGACGGGAAAGAGAACCTACCTGAGGTCCTCCAGCAAGTGGGGAACAGAGCCAGGATTTGAATTCCTGTCTGTCTGGATTCAAGGCAGGGACAGGGGCCTGATTTCCCCAGACACAGAAACACAAATGCACGCACACGTGCCAGCAAATACAAGCACACGCGCAGAGCCCAGACCAAGCCTAGGAGCTAGCCAAGAGCAGAGGCAGCAGGCCTCACTCCACCCTGCTCACCACCCCCACAGCCCCCTCTGCAGTGCCTCTCCCCCACCGCCCTACACAGTCCCTGCTCTGCAGAGACAAAGAATTTGAGGATGTGCCGGCAGCCAGCTGACAGGCCATCATTCTCTGCCCAGACACCCTCTTCACAGCTCTAGACCCAGCCCGGATGCCACCCCACCCTCTGGTCACCCCCAGCACCGGGCCAGGAAGGGAGGCGGCCGGGGAAGGGGCTGCGGGGGAAGGCACGGAGTCCGGAAGCCCTGAGAAACAGTCTTCAACCTGTGAATCCGGCCGCACCCAGCCCCACAGCCCCCCTGCTCCCACATGTCTCACTACATGGCTGACTCCAGCCCTCAAAGGACCCAGGCTATCTGTGAGGCAGCAGCTGTGAGTGAGTCCTGGGGGACAGCCTGCTGGCACCTCAGCGTGCTGGGCTCAGGCCAGAGGCAATGGCTTTGGACAAGGAGACCAAAGTTTGAAGCCACATCTGCCACTTCCTGGCTGGGCTACCGCAGGCAACTCACCAAATTTTCTGTGTGCCTCAGTTTCCTCATCTGTACAGAAGAGCTATTTAACTTACTTGGCATCCCCTTGACACTTGGAGTTTAGGAAAGGACAGGAAGGAGATCTCAAAGGAGGAGACTCCTTGGACCAGATTTATCCCCAGGGCCCAGACCCTAGACATGGTTTATAGCTTTCTCTCATGAGGGACCCCTGCCAGGCCCCCAGCAGCTGGAGGCAATCAGGTCAGGGTTTCTAAGCAAAACTCACCTGAATCTGTCTTTCTTGAAAAACCTTCCCAGCCCCGTGTGACCCTTCTTATGGAGAGCGTGCCTGCAGGGCCATCACGCGGCCCCACCCTGGAGAGTTAGGTTACTCTACTCTTCTATGAAGGTGGATCCCAAAGACTTGAGGGTCAAAATCTCTTCCCCAAGGTCACCAACTGGTAAAACGGGAGTCGGGACTTGAATCCACACATTGGAGCTCTAAGATTGGTTCTTCCCCCACCCTGTCACCACTCCTCTGCTGCCTTGGTGAGAGAGGGGCCTTCAGGTTGGGGAGATCCAGGCTGGAGCTGCCAGGTGACCGGTGGTCACCAATCACTGTCCCTTCCGTAGGGTTGCTGGGCTGAGCGTGAGCCAGGAAGCAGGCCTACACGCAGGTTCATCAGGACGTACAGGTCCCAAGGCCCTGGGCATCAAAGCTCAGCTGGCTGGGAGAGGGGGAAAGCATGTCACCAGGGAGATGTGCGGCTTCAGGACATGGGCTTCCTTGGGGAAGGCCTTCTGTAGATCCCACATGTACCCCATCCTGTTCCTTCCCGGGGCCTTTGCATCTGGGTGACCCATGCATCATGGGGTGGGGGACAGACTTACCAGCTAGTTGTGTGGCCTCCAGAAAGGCACTCAAGTTCTCTGAGCATCTAGGAGATGGGAATAATGATATAATAAGAATGACTGCTCCTTCCCAACTCACTCTAGCCCAATGCCTAGCACAGTGTCTTACCATAGTAACTGCTCAATAAACAACTGTCAAGTGAGGGAGGCAGTGAGAATGGCTGAACCAAAAGAGGCAGCAGAGAATGCTGGGCGCTAACCCTGTGGTTCCCTTCCCCCTTCCCAGACCCCATCAGCTGGTGTCCCTAAGGCACCTCTGCAGACTCAGCCCCACCCGGGGCCTCATCACCAGTAGGTGGGCTCCAGAGCCTACAGCTGTGCTGCCCGCTGCAGTAGCCACTGGCCACACGTGGCTGCTGACCACCTGACGTGTGGCTAGTCCAAACTGAGGTGTGCTATAAGTGTGGAATACACACCAGCTTTCAAAGACTTTGTATCCAAAAAGAATGTCTCATTAATTGTGTTTTATATTGATAACCTGTTGAAATGATAATATTGTGGAAATATTGGAATAAGTAAAATATGCTGTTTAACTTCACTGTCTCCCTTTAATGTCACATTACTAGAACATTTAAGATGACATGTGTGGCTCACATTTGTGGCCTGTGTTATGTTTCTGTTGCAAAGTAGTGATCTAGAAGATGCTGCGGATCCCAGCCCCAAAGGATCAAAGGAAGGCCCTGCACATTCAGTCGCAGGGACCCTAAGGCTCCCTCCCTACCCACTCAGGCTCAGGGCATCTAGCTCTCCAGTCCTTTGTGGTCCCAGCACCCTGCATCTCACCCACATCACCCACAGCCCTATTCCTGAGCTATAATAGCATCTGTGCAGGCCCCACGCTCCAGTGCAGGACCTTGGGTACACGTCCACCAACTGAGCCACTCAACCTTAATCCAGCCAAGCATTTTACCTTTTCCATCTCTCTCAGTCCTTCCACTTCTGTCCTGCCCTTCTGCTGCTCCTCTTGTCCAGGATTCATTCATTTATTCATTCATTCATTTGGCAAGCATTTATTGAGCACCTACGTACCAGGCACTTTTCTTGGTGCTGGACATGTATCAGTGAAGGAAACAGACAAACCCTTCTGCTCCTGTGAGCTGACATCCCAGTGGGGAAGGCAACACACAACAAATGTTATAAGTGAGTAAACGGCATGTGTTAGAAAGTATAAATGCTAATTTTGAAAAATAGAGGGTCAGCTTCCACACTGGTCTCCCTGCCTTCATTCTTGCCCCGGCAATTCATCCTCCTTGGGCTGCTGGAAGGATGTCTGGACCAACCATGCTACCTCCCTGCTTCAAAGCCCTCTCTGGCTCCCCAGTGCCTCCAGGTGAAGGTCCAAGCTCCTCAGCGCAGCAGGCAAAACGCCACCCAATCTGGCCTTGCCAGCTTCATGGTCCTGTCCAGCCATTCCCTGTTGTGCCCGCTAGTGCCACCCCATTGTTCCTTCTGCCAAGAAAACCTTCCCAGATTCCTCCCTTCCATAGAGGATCCTCTCACTGTCAGGAAGGTTTGCACCCAGCCGTGCCTGGCTCTCTGTATTCCAGGCCCCTGTGTGTGCTCCAGCTACATGCCTGCAGCTGCCATAACTCACGCACCTGTGTGCAGATTCTGTGTGAGCAGGCATGCATGGTCCCACGCATGCTCCCCCTCAGAAAGGCCCAGCCGGGCACGGGGGCTGCTCAGGTATGTCTTGACTTCCCAAAGCCTCTGCAGGAACAGGCGCTGTGATTCAGGAAGTCGTCATGGCAACCGCCGGCCCTCGTGCCATCTCCTGCAATCAACGCTGGGACCCGGACACCCGCTGGGCTTCCTGGAGATTTGTTCCCTATGATAGGAGGCTGGGGGTGGTAAGGGGTCTCCTAACCCTCCCCCTCCTCTCTTCGGCTGCCATCCCCTCCCCCACCCTCAGCATGGCAAGACTGCCAGGCTGGGACAGCCTGGTGTTTGAGGGAGGGTTCCCCTGGACAGGAAGCAGAGAATGGAGTTCTGCTTTTGAATATGTCTCAGGCGCCTTACGTGGCCTTGGATAGATTCTTCCTTTCTCTGCACCTCTGTTTCCTTATCCGTGAAATGGCTCCCTTGCAGGGTCACTGTGGGGTCTGGGGCAATGATGTGGCAAGTATTAGATGCTCAACTAAGACTGTTACCAAAATTAAAGGTCTAAAACCACCCCTCACTGTTATACGGTTTCATGGTGTTTTCTGTCTTCTGGTTCACACCAGGCTCTGAGGAGGATTTTTACCACCAGTTTGACAGAAGAGGAGCCTGAGGTCAGAGAGGTGGACAGAAGAGCCAAAGTCACAAGCCCTGGCTGGATGGGACAGGTCAGAACCACTGGGGGCCCTGGAAAAGCTCCCTGGGAGGGACGGGCTTGGAACCACAGGTGCCCCTGCCTGCTGAGAGTCTGGATCTCATCTCCCGGGCTGGAGCTGGTGAGTGGAGGGGCGCCGCTCAGATTCCAGGGCCCTCCTCCATGGAAAGAGCCTTGGACTGGGAGGCACGAGGCCTGGTTCCAGTCCCAGCTGGCCCTGTGACCTCAGGAAAGGGAGTCATTTGCCATCTCTGGGCTGCACTTAACTGGTGATCTAGATTAGAGGATGGGCCAGATGGCTCCCAAGGGCATGTCCAACTTGTACAGGCTGTGATTGCTATTCTACATCAAGACAAGCTCCCAGGACACTGCAACCCTGGGCAACAGTGACCTGTGAGGTCGCCAAGTGCCAGGCATGGATCTCTCCCAGGAACTAATGGGTCCTGCTTCACACACACTCCTGGAGAATCAGGAACAGAGCAGCATCTTCCTTCTCCCAGCCCTACCAGAGTGCTGAGTTTCTTTATTAGGATACTGCAGTGTCTGTTTCTCTATCTCACACTGCCTGCCAGAAAAGTCACCAAAGGGAGGGAAAAGGCACCACGTGCCTTATGACCCTTTTATGCCCACAATCCTGCTTAATTCCCACTCTGCAAAGTAACTCTTAATGCATGCATTTCATAGGTGAGGAAACAAAGGCTCAGAGAGGTGGAGTGACTTGCTCAAGGTCACACAGTCAGTAAGTGGCAGAACTGATATTTGAACCCAGGCCTATCTGATTCCAGAGCCCAGTAGAAAGACCATCCTTGATTTCCGCTTTACCCAGTTGCCTTGTCGCACCCTCAATGACAGCTCTGCTTCCTAGAGCTCCTCTTCCTTCTCTTTCTGGGGCCCCAGGTGCTGCCAGTGGCACCCCTTCCTCCTCATCCAGGCTGGAAAGACGGAGGATTCCAGAGCATCAGAGGTGAAAGAGCCCTTTGAGTTGACCCAGACCAGCCCTACCTGCCCAGTTCTGCCTCTGTACAGATGGGGAAACTGAGGCCCAGTGTGGCAGAACCAGGTCTGGATCCAGAACTAAAGGTGCAGCCTCCTGTCCCATCCAACAGGATGAGGGGCCACAGGCCCTCAGTCAGGGAGACATTGGAGGAGATCTGGGTCTCCTCCTAGGACAGGCTGGTCTGCTGCCCAGGGCTTGCATGGCTTGGGTTTGGACTGGCAGAGAGGAGAGGGAGACAGCCAGGCATGAGGGTGGGGGCTGGGCAGCCTGGCTGAGAGGAGGGGTCAGGCAGCCTTGGCCTGGCTCCCATCTCTAAGACCCAGGGCAAGCGCGTGAGGTGGGGCTGAAACATTCAAGCAGCTTCCTCTCCTTTGTTGGGAGTGATGTCGCCCATTTCCTGGATGTCCAAGAACCGGCTTCAAACAATAGCGCTGTCAGGAAGCCAGGAAGGGGCAGCTGCCTGGTGCCTGGTCCTGCCCCATCCCTCCCCACCTCCTGAGACCTGGCCAGGCTGTCCTTTAGGTTTATCTCTTTGAGCCTGATGCCTCACTCTGTCACCAGCCGGTTGTGTTTTCTGTAGACAGGCCACCTAATTTCTCTCAACCTCAGCTCCCCATCTCAAATTTGAGGAACAAATCCTTACTTAGCAGAAGTGGTAGGTCGATCAAAGGAGGTAATAACAATAGCAGTAGTAGCAGTTCTAGCTCATAGGCCAAACGTAGATAATATGCAAGGACACCTTTGGCACTTGGTAGGCATTTGGAAAATGTGGCTTTGACTTTGAATCATGGACATTGTCAACTCGTATTTTTCAAGCTTACTAAGGCCAAGTGTTTCCATATGCATTATCCATGGATGGTGTGGAAGGACTGGGTAAGACTTCCAGCTTTGGAATCAGACCAGATTGTGTTTAAACCCAGTTCTGCCATTTACAAGCTGTGTCATTTACAATGAAGGGCCCTCTCTGAGCTTCTCTAAAATTAAACAAAATAGGAATAACAGGAATACCTATTTTGTGGCATCATTAAAAGGAATAAATAGGTCAGTCAATGTAAAACATTTGGTGTAGTGTCTGGTAGAGAGAAGGCAGCCAACAAATGTTAGCTGTGGTAATTGCGGTTTCCACAATGGGCCTCCACAGTCCGGCTTTCCTATCTCCGTTGTCACTGTTCCCTGTCTACGAGCCCCTCCCGCCCCAACTCTACTGCCCAGGCATCCAACTTTATACAACTTCTAAAATATCTAGTTGCAGCCCCACAAGTAGTCCAGGGTAGGGAAGTCAGAAGTCTAGGCTCAGTCCTAATTTTGCTGCTATCTGAGCCCTTCCCACCTGTGGGCCTCAGTTCCCCTATATGTAAATTAAAGAGAAGGTATTGGTCTCTAAGTTTCTTCCCAGTTAGGCTGCTCCATGAACTAGTCCAGGCCCCAGTTAAGAGCCTGGCACTGGACATGCCAGTGAGTCGGCACCGAGACCAGGCGCGAGAGGGCGTCGGTGGCCCCAGTTCCCCAGCAGGCTGGACTCCTCCCCCAAAGAGAGAGCCACACAACTGGTTTGAGTTGTCTCCAGGCTCGGGAGCTGGGTGGCTGCTTTTGTCGAGGAACATGGCCTTTTCATTACTGCCATTGTCCACCAATTAACCCAGAGCTCACTCACAGGGAACACCGTGCTGGGGGCCGTTTCAGCAGGCGTTGTGTTCCACCAGCCCTCCTCCTACTTCTCTGGAAAACAGCAGCTCTGCTGCCTGTCCAGCTTGTCTCACGACCCCACTGCTGGTTGCACCTGTCACCCAGAGAGGGTCACACTCATCGCAACCTATGTGGGGCTGGGTGACGTACAATCATCTTGTTACTGAATCAATAAAACCATGCCAGAAGGGAAGCCCTGCTGTGACCCCCATTTCTCAGAGGGGGAAACTAAACCCCGGGGAAGTGAAGTGTGTTGCTCCAGTCCTGCAGGAGCGAACCGTCTCCGCCACTGCACGGAGCAGCCATTGGTGTAAACTGTATGTAATCATAGAACCGTGTGGCCTTGAGTCACTCCACTGTCTGTCCCTCCTCATGCCTCTATTTCCACTCATCCAATTCACCAACACTGAATCGACAACTCTGGGTGGAGCAGAGCAATGATCCCTGGTTTTGCAGCCAGTCAGGCCTGGGTTTCAATTCTGCTTCTGCCAGAAATAGAATATGCATACTTACTGTCTTTGAGAAGCTCAAGTCACAAAAGGGAGGTAGACCAGCAGACAAATAATCACCACATAATGTGACAGGCAAGGGAGCCATATCTCATAGGAATCTTCCCATGTCAGTAAAGGCACATCGTTCTTTTTGCTGGCTGCCCAGGTGTGCATTGTATGGCTCTATTGCAACTCATTCAACAGCTCTGCTACCCCTGATGGATAGTTAGATCCTTTATCTCTCTGTTTTTTTAACCAATTCCAGAATGAATATATCCTTGTACACATCTTAAAAAACATCTGAATCGGCACTTCCACAGTATAAATTTTTTACAGGTATGGAACAGTACACACGCTTTGTATTTTGATAGCTGCAGCAAAGTGTCCCTTCAACATAATATATTAGTGTATCCATTTATACTCCGATCAGCAAGGTGAGAGAATACCCATTTCCGCACATCTGGGTCGATACTTGATATTATCAACCTTTTACGGTTTTGCTGAACTAATCAAATGGCATCTCCCAGTGGCTGTAACTTGCATTGTTCTGACTATAGTGAGTTTAGACATCTCTTCGTATGTTCCTTGGCCTTTCTGATTTCCTCTTCTGCAAACTGCCCTTTCCCAGCTTGTGACCACTCCCTGACTTGGTTCTGCCTCGGTTCATCCTGCTCTTGCTCTTTGGGCTTCTGATGCTCAGTCCCCCTCATATTCACCCGCTTCTGCCCAGTCCCACTGATGAACCATCTTCCTGCTGCAGCTCTGCACGCAGCCCCACCTTCGGGGGCGGCCAGCCTGCACCCACCAGGGGAGAGGGCTTCAGACTGGATGTGGCCTAATCAGGAGACAGTTCAAGTAGGGGATGATCTCCAAAGGGTTTCTTTTAACTATAAAGATCAATGCCTTCATAATAACCCTCTGAAAACACTCAGCCTCAAAAAACAAGAACATTACAGCAAACAATTTCCAAATGGATGACCAAATCCCTAAATCTCTTCCACATCATGTCCTTCAAATGTCAGTGGGTGTGGTTTATTTAAAACAAAGTCCCAAAATGCTCTTCTCACTTGAATGAAATTTCCAGAATGAACTTCCCAGGTGATTCGCACTACCTCAAGAAAATCATCAGAACTCCACCATCTCCCCCAACAAGTGGCCTGGCAGAGAAACGGTGTCCTGTAACTCTTGGCATGGAAAAGAGCCTAGATACCACCTTAGTCCTGTATGCCGTTTCATAGCTAAAGAAACTGGCTCAGGGAGGGAAAGTGTTTTGCCAACGCTGCACAGCAAGGTCCGAGATGGAGCAGGGAACAGGACCCCAGCCACCATCTCCAACTGCACCTGCTGCCCATCACACTGATAAGGAAGAAGAGATGCCAAAGGACTTTCTTGAAAGTTCTTGGGTTTGAGTTCACCACTGCGGATCCTCAGATCCTTGGAACCCAGCCACACAAAGGTGCTGCCTGCTCAACAGATAATCAGAATAAATAAGTAAATAAAGCTTGCACATCCAGCTGCTGTCACACCATGTAATAACTTAGTTTCAGATGGCAAGTCAGAGACACATTATTATCGTCCTTTTTAGCTTCAACTCTTCCACCAGAGCAGCAGAGTTGATTAAAACAAGGCTTGCAGAAAGGGCATGCCCGCATAATTTGCATTCATCCCTCAATTAAGGGAATACCGGCATGCAATTATATTTCTTATTACTGTAGCCTAATTTGACCTTTTATGCATCCTCCCTTCAGTTCACAGACAGCATTTCTACTGAGACTATGACAAGGATTTCTGGGCTCCTTGTGAGAAAAATAACCACAAAAAAAAAAAACACTGAAGGTTCCCTTCTTTCTCCAGGGTGTTAATCATCACAGTAGAAAGCTGAGCATCTCTTTGAATAGAAAACACCCTGGTGTTTATTCTTCATAGAGGGACACACATTAAATGATAAGCTGGTCTACTCCCTTTCGGAAAGGCCAGTGGCTGTGTAACTTCCATTCAACAAATAGTTATCAAGCACTATCTGCCAGCCACTGTCATGTGGAGTAGATGTAAAGGGAAAGGAGATGGGGTTCTTGCTCCCAACAGGACAATGGCTGTAATGGACAAAATGCTCTCAAACAAGGAAGAAGGTGTGATTCACTTTGGGTGGAACTGAAGGATGCTTCTTCATAAAGGAGATAATTCGAGCTACATCTTGAGGGCTCACCAAGAAGAGGTGGGAGGACCGCTGGGACAGAGGACACAGCAGGCAGAAAGGTGCCCATGTTTGAAACGGCTCAGAGAAGAGCTCAGTGTGGACCAAGTGGTGGGGGACAGTGGTGGTAGACGGACCCAGAGGGTGTCAGACTCTGGAAGACTGACAGTCTCTCTGGGGAGGTTGGCCTTTATCAGACTGTGGAGACACCTACACCAGGAGACGTCCTCAGCCAGTGAAGGCAGAGGGGGAAGCTGCGACCGCATTGGGCTCCCACCCACAAAACCGCACTCCAGCCAGACTGTTCCTGAAGCACAGCCAGCCCTGTCCGGCCACAGGGGGTTGCTTCTGCAGTTCCCTCAGCCCGGGACACTCTTTCCTCAGCTAACTGGCTGGCTCCTCCTCATCCTTGAGGAGGAAGCTCAAACACCACTTCCTCTGAGAGGCCTCCACAGCCTCTCTCCTTAACATATTCTCACTACCTGTTCGCTTCCACAGCCACCCCGTTTGACTCCTTCACAGAGCTTATCACACCTTGAAATCGTCTTGTTTCCGTACGTACCTGTTTCCATACCGTTTTCATACTGCCTCCCCTGCTGGAATGCAAGTACCATGAGAGCAGAGCTTCTAGCTGGCTGGCTCATCCCCATGCCTAGAACGGCAACGAGCACATAGCAGGCTGTGAAATATTTGCTGAATTAATTAATGGATTAATTAAGCTATTTCCAGGGTTCTAGCTGCAACTATACCCCTTTCTCTCCCGCTGAAGAAAGCATATTTGAGTATAAATGAGCAAGACTAATATTATTTATTACAAAGCCTGTAAGTGCGGGCCACACTGAAGACCAATTAAACCAGAATATCTGGGGGTGAGACCCAAACCTCAGTATTTCAAGTTTCTGAGTGATTCCAGTGTATATCCAAGAATGAGATTCGGTGACTTGGAAGAACAAACTGTGGCCACTGAAACCAGACAATGTCCCTTTGTTTCCTAGATCTACCACTCAGATATGAAGCCTGGGGCTTCTTACTTAACCTCTCCTCAATCTCTTGAACTGGTTCTGATTTATTTTTTTTAATTAAATACATTTGTGAATTCCAGTATCTTATTAAAACAAATTACTAGTGGCACATATTAAAAATGATCAAGACACACAAAGATGTCACAACCCCAAACTAAGACTTCCTACATGGTAGAAGCAACAGGGACATCTTAAAGCCCATCACAATCCATTCCACGGCATAAGGCTACATCTCTTATTACACACAAAGCATTTCAGCTAGGATTTGATACCTGCAAAGATGGCAATTTAACCTCAAAGATTCACTCCTACTCTACATAATTAAAAGGAGTTTGTTGTTGGGGCCAGGAGGGGGTTTGAATGTTCTTGGGAAAGATAAACGTGGTATACAGTTCATCATTTCCTGGATGTCTGTCATGTGTTGGGCACTAGAATATAACAGAAATATAAGTAAGATCAAGTCCAAATCTTACATGCCAAGACGAGGGTAGATAAACAAGGAGTTACTCAAATGGAGTGCTATAGAAATTTCAATCATATCAACGTGGTACTAAGCATTTTGTCTGTATAACTCATTAAATCCTCAGAGCCATCCCCAGAAGTAGGTACTATTATTGTCCACCCCCATTTTACAGATGATCAAAATAAAGCACCAAAAGGTTAAGTAATTTGCTTAGGGTCACACAGCCACTAAATGAAAGAGCCTGGATTCAGATCCAGACAACACGACTCCAGAGCCCTTGTGCTCAACCCTCATGTTATACTGTGTCAAGGGAACAAAGGGGCAGGAAAGACCTCTTGCGGCTGTAGGAAGGGGATGCTTCCTGGGGAAGATAGCATTAGTGTTTGCCTTGAAAACTGGGTAGATCTCCAAGAGGCAGAGATGGGGGAAGGATTGCTTCCCAGCAAATGGACAGCAGCATTTGTGAAGATCTGGAAAGCGGAAAACACTCTGGAGGAATGGCAGTGGGGAGCCTGCAGGGCCCGTGATAAGTAGTGGTGGGGAAAACACCACCAAGCTAAGGCCAGATTACGGACTGTCAGAGTGCCAGGAAGGATTTGGGCTTTAGTTAATAGCCAGTGGGGAGCCACTGAAGGTTTCTGAGCAGCAGAGGCATATCCAGCGTGTTAGAGGATGAACTGGAGGGCAAGATGGCAGTAGGAGCCCAGTTTGGAAGTGTTAATAATCCAGGCGAGGTGAACAAAAACAGGCCAGGACAGTGACAGTGAGATAAAAGAGGAAGTGACCAATGTTAAGAGATCACAGAAGCAACTCAGCAGGACTTGGTGTCACGCTGGAGTAGGGAGAGGAGTGGCAGCCAAAGGTGCGCCTCGGGTTTTGACACTGGCAGGATGGAGTCACCACTAACTCAGATAGGGAAGACAGGGACAGGCTTGGCAGAGGAACAGGGGCAGATACATTTCCTTTGGGAATGTAAGGAATTAGTCTCATTATTCTCAAGCTAAACCAGCAGGATGATTTTCCATTATCTGCGGTCCTGCTCAGAGATCCTTCATACTAACTGCTCTCAAATTGTTCTGTGACCTTTCACCTACAGAAATTAAGAGATGCATTTGTTGTGGGAGATTTTAGGGATTCTTAGATACTTCAGTCTTAGAAGGCTGTGATGTGGTGTGATTCCATCAAGAATACAGGAAAGCCAAAATTTAATTTCTTTGTTCAAGGAATTCCAAAGCAAGGTGGGGAGGGGGAAGACAAGAACTTTAGTCCAACTTAGGCCAAAGTTAAAACATCCTAGAATTGAATTTGAAGCCATTAACAGTTCAGGCCTTGCTGCTCTGCTTCTAAAGAGGTGAATTAACATTCAGCGGGGGCCTGGAGCTAGACAGTGTGGCGGGACAGATTAATCAGACATAAATCCTGCACTCAGAAAGTATGTTTATTCCCTTGTTACCCAAAGTGTGGTCCAGCAACATCAGCACAAGAATTGTACTAGAAATCTGAGGTCCTACTCCAGACCAATTGAATCCATATCTTCATTTTGGTAAGATCTCAGGTCTAAACGCAGTGGTATACATTAAGAGTACAGGCTTTGGAATCAGATGTATCTAGGTTTAAATCTCAACTTGTATGTACTATCACCGAACGTCCTGGACCTGCTTCATGTATAAAATCAACTAGTGGCCCTATACCTTGGTCTCACCTTAGGATAACCTGGGAAGCTTTCATACACTCCATGCCCTGGTCATACTACACACCAATTAAATAAGAATCTCTGAGGGTGGGACCCAGAAATCAGTATTTAAAGATCTCCAGGTGATTCCAAGTTGCATTCAAGACTGAGAACCCCTGATGACTTTGAAGGACAAGAGTGCGGCCTTTGGGACCAGATAATCTGCATCTGTATCCCATAGCTACCATTTCTATGAGGACTGGGGCTTCTTAACCTCTCCCTAGGCTTTAGTGCCTTCATCTATGAAATGGGCGTCACATAAACTAGAACCTTTCAAAGGGCTCTGAGCACTGGAGTTGACACCTGGTACAAGGCACAGTGCCCGGTGAGTACTTGTCATTATTTAGTTAAGTCCCAGCTCCCTTGGCAGAAGAGAACCCAAGAGGCAAAACATGGCTTCAGGCAGCATATATGTGCCGATCTGTGACCACGCTCCTATTTTCCCTACCAAGAGGTTAATGGATGTTGCCTTAGCTATCTAAAAATTTTAAGAACCTATTCTTTTTCTTCATTATATTGGAGAATGGGGCAAAGGGCAGCTAGCAAGAAACTTTTGCACAACAGGTGAGAGTAAGATTCATCCAAAGTGCTCCCAACTGTGGGGCTGGAATGGGGTGGGGATAGGGCCAGGCAGCTCACACAGTGCTATCTTGTCCTAAACCTTTGGACAACCGACCCTGCACCCCTCTAATGCCTCACCACAATCTCCCCATTTACAGTATGTAGAATGGGAATTGGAAAGCTTTCAGACACACTTATATTATGACTTTGCTTTTTAGAGTTCTGCAAATGGGAAACCAAGGCCCAGGGAGTTAAGGTGACTTACACGGGGTCATTGCAATTTAAGGCCACAACCAGAAGGTGTAGCGCAACCCAGTCAGATAGAGAGGCAACAGCCTAGTAGTGAAAAAGGAATGAAAAGGAAAATAAAGACCTAAGAGTGCTTTGAACCAAAGAGCTTTAGAAATACTTGTGGCTTTAACCTGCCCAGGAGGTAGATAAGCATGTTCTCTTTAGTTTGTCCTCAAATTCAACCTCTCACAAGAGGTTAAGGAACACACCCAAGGTTGGAATTGACACTCAGACCTCCCGACTTCCTGGCTTTGGAACTGGGAGCCCAGCCTCCACCTCCCTTGTCTATCAGGAAAAACATCTGGGTTATAACGCTGGAGGATGGGATATCAAGGGGAAGTGGTGGAAGTTTGGTTCTTGAAGAAGCTTTAAGACCCAGCCAGGAGGCCCCTCCCATGGCCTGAGTCAGAAGGCTCAAACATTTCTTCACTTCTATCCTGGACACTTCCCCTGTACAAGCTTTAGGGTTATCTATTTCTATGAAATGCTGGACGGGAGGACAGTTGAGACTTCAAAGTATGTGATCACACACACACCCTAAGGAGCTGTCTCAGGTAACAAAGCCCTTCCTTTACACAGTCCTTTCTCCGTGATCTCCTTGGCTCCCCTGTCCCACTGCTGAATGCCTACCTAAAGCAGAGAGAGGGAGGGATGGCCAGGACCAAGGAGAAGAAAAAGTGAAGGGAAGTCATCTGCAAAGGCCAAAAGGTTATATAAAACATAATAAAATACAACTGTTTCCTTTAAAATTTTTAATGGCCAGGAAATGGTATAGAATAACTGCCAAGTGACATAAATTAACTTCTTGTTAATGTTTGTGATCCCGGAAGGAGCCCCCTATCAGTCGAAGCAAACCGCATGAGTTTCCATCAGTCGTCTGGGTGTGTGACTGAGTGTGGGCCGTGGACCTATCTTTACACGGTCCAGAAAAAAATGCGGCTGCCATGTCTGGCAGGCTTCAGATCTCCTTCCACCTCAGGGTTGGGCTCTGGTCTTGCTCTTGAGTGATAGGGATTCTCTGGTGAAGGTCGATCTGTCCTCACTTTGGTGACCTGTGAGGAGTGAAGGGGAAGCAGCAAAGCTGAAAATTAGGTGGAGCAGCTGGTGACCATGAGCACACCTCCCATGTCCCCTCTCTGCCCCTGCTGTCCCAGACACTCTTCTTTAAAGCCCTGGCAAATCATATTTAGACTCATTTAAACCTTGAATGAACATTCAAGAAAACCTACTATGTAACTCCACATAGTAGAAGAACAGAAGTTAGGGATACAGAAGGGAACAAGATGCACACTGTCCTCAAGGGGTTCACAGTCTCGTGAGGGAGCCAGGCAAGAAAATCCAGACTTCCAACCAAATCACCATAACTGAGACAGGAGCCGTGTGCTAGCGAAGCAAGGACGCTGGGCGCCCAACTCATCCTGAAGATGACGCTTGTTCGCAACAAGGTTGAGCACATAATTTTATTCTCACATTCCTACAAGGTCATTTTGAGGGGGTTCACTGGGGTCACCTAGCTATAATGGAAGAACTAGTACTCAAAGCCAGATCTGTCCACTCCAACTCCTGTGCTTCTAAATAACCCACTACACCGGCAGGCAGGAGCCAGACGATGAAGCGTACTGAATGATAAGCGAAGGGGTATGAATTTCAACCTGCTGGTAACAGGTGCCACTGAAGTGGGTTAGTACCTCAATCACATGTATAGGCTGGAAGGTGGAGAAGCTTAATGAGAGAGGGGCAAGCCCAGAACTGGAGAGCCAAGCCAGTGGGCCAGACAAGATGGTGGGCAATGGGCCATGGTAACAGGGGGAGACAGGGCGTGTTACACCCACATTGCCCCAATGGCCCCAAAGATCTCTACTGGAAACCCTGCAGAAACTGTTCTCATTTTGAAGATGAGGAAACAGGCCCAGAGAAGTGGAAAGACACAAGGCCATATCAAGAATCTTGTTATCTAGTAGTCTGAATGCTAAGCCACTCCACATAATATAACCAAATTGGTCTTCCATAGGTACAAATTCAGAAACCTTTTATTGTGAACAGAGCTTTAATGTACACAATTGCATAGTTATGACTATAATCACTCTTTGAGGCATAATTATCTCCAGTTCACAGATGCAGTCCAGGGAGGCTGACCTGCCTAAGATAAAGATATGTGGCAAACGGCAGGGCTGGAGCTGGAACCCACTTCTTCTGACTCCTAGTCCACTTTTGACTTCTGACTTTGGAACCCAAGTCCAGAATAGCTTCTTGTTTGTTTTTAAAAAGGTGTTATCAACTCTCTGCTAGACATCAGTAATAGTTCTATTATTGCTTATAGAGTAATTCCAAATGCTTCCAGCTGGCATACAAGGCTCCTTTAAGGGACTCAAGCGATCTATGAAATCAATCTAGAAAAATGTGTCTTAAAGTAATAAAAGGACCCTTTTAAAAAGGACAACATTATTCTGGAAAGAACAATAAAACAACTTCCTCTTCTGAATCCCACCCAAAAGAGAAAAGGAGCAGAAGCATGTGGTCAGACTAATTGGTAAGTAACTATGACCCTGGGCAGCCTACTTAACCTTCAACTTCCCATCTCTAAAATGGGGCTATTAGCTCACAGGATTATTAGGATAATACAGATAAAGTACCTGATGTATAACAGGTGCTCCATAAGTTATTCTCACTGTTAATATTATCAGGATGTTGGAATTCTGGTGAGAGAGAGCAATTCTGCCTCGGAAAGTCAGGAACTTCAAAGAAGGACATGGCATCTGAGCTAAACCAGAGGAGGGAGCAAGAACTCACCAGGGAAACCTGAGAGGGAAGGGCAATCCAGGGGAAGCAGAATGCAAAAGTAAATGAAGCTAAAATTTAGGCTTTCTCCCACCTATCTAGAAAGAGACTGGATGCTCATTTTAAGTATAACTAAAGCTGATAATCCTTCGAAAGAAATACACTTTTGACAAGAGTTAAGACAACATTTTTTTTATCTTATAGGTTTTAAAAAATGTTAATACAAAGATTCAGGAATACATTCTTTCTTAACAGCATGATTTGTTAATTCTCCTCTCATGAGAGAAATAAGAAAAGGTAGCTTTTATTATTAAATGTGTAAGTTCTGCCACTTTCCAACTCAGAATTATCAACTATTTAATTTATTCTGTAGCAAAAGAAGGTATCTGAAGATAATCAAGCCAGATGTATTTAAAAAAAACTGCTAAGCCATTCATCTACTTATAACACTAAGCTTAAGACCCAACATCCATAGATACTACACATGAAGGAAAAGGAACTAATATTAATTGTGGACACGTGTGCCAGACACTAGGCTGGAGATTCACACAAATTCTCTAGCTTAATCCCTACAGAAAACTAGGGATTAACACTGGTCCCACTTTGTAGATGTGGTAAGATAGGAAATATTAAGCAATTTTCTCAGGATCCCATAGCAATTAAGTAGTGAAACCAAGACTCAAATCTACTACCTGTCTCCATTCAAAACCTGTTTTCCCTCCAGGCTTTGCTTGCTACCTATGCTGTCTGAGAGAGAATGAGGGTGCTAAAGCTCAAGAAGCAGGACGGGGCAGATCATGAAGGGCCTTGCATGCCAGGGCATGTAGAGGATGCATTATCTTGCAAGCAATAGGGACCCCTGAAAAGTTTCTAAAAGAAAAGTGATAATTTGATTTATTTTCTGCACAGATCATGCCTACAGAGAAGATGTATTTATATCCTAAATTCTTCAATTTCAGAGGATGCCCTGCCTTCTAAAGTCCAAACTGATCTATCCTGCCTCCCAGAAATTTGCATAGCCCAGGTTAAGAACTCCTGTCTAAGAAGTGGGGCAAAGGCAAGGATTCAGAAAACATTCCAGAAGAAGCTGATCTACAGGAATTGATGACTGCATAAAGGAAGTAATAGTGGAAGTGAAGAAAAAAAGACATTCCAGTTAATAGCTCTGATGTTTCAACAGATGGTGATGTCACAACTGAGAGAGGAAATGCAAGACAAAAAGTCTGAAAATATACTTTTACAGTGACAGGCATGTAATTTTTGTATCTTAGGTATGTTCCTGAAAAATCTGGCATAACCCTGATATTAAATAAAAGATTTTGTTTATCTTTATTTGCTCCCTTCTGTTCTTTAATTAGCTAATTAACCAAAACAAATCTGCACATGCTAGAAGAGCTATTTAAAGGAATATTTCTATTAAATAAACTACCTTCTGGATTGTGCATAATCACTCCCTCATTAACTTGTTTGGGGAATTTGGATTTCTCACATCGTATCTGTACTCCCAGAGGACCCTTTCCTAACCACCTCCTGTCTTTACTCACCCTTAGTGAGAGAGTCAATCACTGGAAGAAACCTTCTTACCTTTGACAGCTCTCCCAGGTCAGGTCGCACCCAGCCCAGTTTGTCCAGCACACACTCATCAAATTTGGCCTGCTGTCTGCGACAGCGACGAAACAGCTGCAGGCCGGAATAATCAATGCAGGTCCAATACTCTGTAAAAGGCTCTGCACAGTGAACCTTTATCTGCCTGGGAAAGAACACTGGGTTAGGGTTAGCTCTTTGCAAAATAATGGAAAACAGAAAATGTAGGGAAAAAATAGGTACAGAGCTCAAATATGTAGTCTTATTTTTTGAAAGATAAGAGTGAATATTCTTACCTCACAAGACAACTGAGACAATTTGGAGGTCCTCAGGTTAATAATCCATAAACAAAAAAAGATTTCTGAGGCATAAGACCTAATTTCTTTATGTAAAAAATAAATGAAAACAAATACCAAAAAAAGATTGTGGTCTAAGGCATACAGATTTCACTCAGAGCCTAACTCCTCACTTGGGGCCTATCTATCCTTTTCGTTAGATCCCATTCTAAAGATTATCAGCTTAACAACATTAGGAGAGAAGGAGGCCTGCTGTTGGAAGTCAGAGGTGACAGACAATGGCAGAGGAGGGGGTAGAATCATAAAAAGCAAATACGCAAACAAGCAGAATCCTGGGGTCATTTGGTAGAAGGGACAAACTGCCCGACACTCCTCAAAGGCTCAAGATCCTGTTTCTATTAATGCATTAAACAAAAACAGAGATTTATCCTTGCCACTAAGAAAGTGAAATTATATTTGGTGTTCTCTGATAAGAAGAAGCAAGGTAGCCTATAACTCACCTTGTGGCCACCAAAAATAGTTGAAGGAAACTTTGTGTATGACAGGTATAAGCCTCAATTATTTTGCAAAATCCCCCTTCTCTTACCATTCAACCTTGCTAGTAGTCAAATAAATGCAAATTCAAGAAAAAATAAAATCCCATTATTTTATGTAAAAGCCATAGCTGAGGCAGCAGAAATACAGAGTACCTTCTTCCACCAACTGAATAATAATTATAAAGTGTTTGCTTGCCATACTCCAAGAATCTAGCTACACCAAATTGGGAATCTTATTTAACATGGATCAGAAAGAACCTCAGAGATGGCTGAAAGAAGCCCAGTGAAGAACTGACTTCCCACTGCTGCTGGGTTTCCTTCATGGGGGGCGACCCATGTTCCTGGTTCCTTATGTATCCTTCCACATAATCTAATATCACTTTGGGGGTGCAAGCAGGCAACAGGAAGGATGAAGGAACAGCAAAGTCCTCTTTTGGGGAGCATTTCTGAATACATCAAGCCTCACTGACCTAGATTTCCACAGTACACAAAATTGGACCCACCTAGCCTCTACTTGAGAATGGTCCTTGTAGGGACCTCCCGTTTCCAATGGAAGCTTTGTATTCCTCCAAAATGTGTGGCAGAAGACGGCCTGCAAACCACTACTATAGTACTCAGTCTCTGTTCTGGGCCTTGTTGCCCCGGCACCCACACTCAACAGACAATTATCTACTAATGGCTACAACAAGCAATGTCAACAGTGAGGAATTCCTCTCACAGAGGCAATGAGATACCTCCACGGCTTTTGCAATCCAAACATTCTCCACTTAAATGTACTACCTCTGGACCAATGGAGAAATGCTTTGCTGAAGTTCTCTTAGAAAATAAGACTTTTAAAAAGGAACATATATTCAACCTTGTTAACAATCAAATCAATGCAAATTCAAGTAAGGATAAAACCATTTTGTATCTACCAAATATTTCAATAGTAGGCAAAGTTAGTGAGGTATACCAACATACAACACAGAGGACAGCATAAACTGACCCAGATTTAAAAATATGGTGACTATAGTGCAGGAACCATAAATAATGTTTAAAGCCTTGCACAGAATAATCTCGACTAGGAAATTTACACATAGAAATTAATTAAAAAATGAAAAAGATCTATATGCAAAGGTAATCACTGTAGATTTATCCAAAACAATCAAAACCTGGAATCAACAAAGATGTTTAACAGCAGGAATCGGTCAGGTACATTATGGTTAATTTATCTATGAATGGAATATTATATAGTCATTAAAATGATGACCGTGAAGACAATACAGCAACTTGAGAGTTCCCAATAGTTTCAAGTGAAAAATGAATTTTAAAATTTACATATATAATGACTTTAACCACAAAAATATCTTTGCCTGTGGACAAAGACAACAGAAGGAAGCAAGGACAGCAGTTATTACGGGAAGAAATTTTATTTTTCCTCTAACATCACTGTAGTGGACATCTGTGGATTTGCCCAGCCAGCAGTATTCCCATTCTTCTGTAACATCCTTCTAATTTTCCTTTGGGGGAACAGCCCCTCCCTACCTCATAGCAGTGTGGTTTAGATGAATCTAAGTCTACTGCCCACTTCAGGCCTGACCAATGATAGCACTTTATTCCTGAAACACAGCTGATTCAGGGGTGCCTATGAAGTTAACCAGCCCGGCCAATCACTCTCAGTCAGGGACCTCCGCTCATACTAGCAGAGAATCGGCACTCTTTGTCCAGGTCTGCCAGGCAAATAGCACAGCAGTGTGGAGCAGCTGGTGGCATTTTCGCTACAGCAAGGAAAGCGTCTTTTTGAAAATGAGTTTGACAGAGAAAAGCAGAACTAAGAGACTGGGGGAAGATGAGAACAGCAAAAAGGTAGTTGTGAAATTATTTAAACCCTCAAATCCAGCTCTGTCTGGTGCCAGTCCTACTTCTGGCCTTTACAGCTACATGAGCCAATTCCCTTTGAGTTGAGTTTCTACCCCTTTCAACAGAGTTCTGACTAACATCAGCTACTAAAACATTTTTCTACAATTACAATTTGGATTTTTTTTTACTTACAGTATTGAGCACAGCAGCCTACCTAAAAACCTGAGACACAGCACATTTTTCTTCCCATGATAGTTGCCCGTTCTGTAGTAACAATAGTGATAACAATCTAGCCAACACCTGCTAACAAGTAGTGTAGTGAGTTGATTTATGTGCCTCTTCAACTTTTCACAACAGTCTGGTGTAAGACAGGTATTCTCCAATTTGGGAATCGAGATTCATGGAGGTTATAAAGAATACTTGCCAAATAATAAAATCAAGTAACAAAAATAGCTATCATTTATTGTGTGCTTACTTTGGCCTCTCTGATTTCAAAGGCATGCATATTCTGCTAAAATGAGTCCCTAAAATTATCCTTCCACTTAATTAGCTGGATGTTCACTAAGATACAGATTCCTTGAGGTTTCACCCAAATAGGCACTAATGTGAAAGGATTTGTACCTAAAGAAGTCCAGGGCACACTTGTTGACAAGCTTGCCTTCCTCTAAACACCGCCTCGGGTCTTTCTCTTCCCAGCGGCACAGCATGAACTCCTTGTTGGGCTTATCGCACTGAGCTCCATAGTGATGGGCAGCCGCCTTGAGCACCGAAGAGCTGACTTTCACCTGGGGAAGGGAACACCGGGAGAGAGACCACAGTGAGTGACCAGGACATCGCTTCCTCAACCGCACCTCACAGCGGGCGAGACAGAGGGGAACGAGGGGGTGCTGCTGACTCTGCCGCAACACTGAAAGACAGGACAGCCACAGTTACCCTCCGGCTACAGGGCTTCAGCAGTCACAGAGCTCTTCCACACAAATGATTTTCTAGACCTTGATGATCATCATCATCTTATTAGGCTGGTATCACATCACTATCTCCATTTCAGACCTAAGGAAATGGCAGCCTTGACAGCCCTAAGAACCCTTAGATCTTCAGGACAGAGAAAGGGGAGTTCCAGAGGAAGATGGTAGCTTGTGACGTAAGGGCAGGAACCAGCTCTGGGGAGCTTGGATGAGTCTCCTCTCCAGGAATAAAGTCATAGTGGTAGGATATAGAAAATTCCTGGAAGATGACAGTCACAGATGAGAAACTGGAAGGGATCAGTAAGAGCATCTAGTCCAGTAAGTTACTACTAATAATGAAGTACTATAATCTGTGGATTTTTTTAAATTATGGGGTACATCCCAGGTAGTCATCCCTGGAGCTGTTGCCTCCCTCGCCTGCATTCCACGGCATCCTCATGAACAGTGTAGTTACAGCGAGCTCCCAGAGTCCAGAGGCTAAGAGCTGCTGCCACAGCCTCACGCCTCTTGCCCATGCCACCCTTTCGTGGGCCCACACCACTATGTTTTAATTACACTGTAATGTAACAGAACACTTTATTGTCCAGGAGAACCATCCTCTTCACTATTTCTTTTCAAAATCATTTTGGCCTTTCATTCTTCCACATGACCACGAATAAATAATTTGCACTGGAATTACACTAAGTTCAGTTATATATTAAATTAGCAGGGAATGGGCACTCTTACAATACTGGTTCTCTGCTCAAACTTCATCTCCTGAGAGTGTCTCTCCACAGGCATCTTACACAAGCTGGCATCATGCGTGACCACTAGAGAGTGAGCTCCAAGAGGGTAGGGATTTTGTTTCCAAAAGGGATCCGAGACTGCAAAGATGTCAGTTCTCCCAAAACTAAGCCATAATTAAATGTAATGTTTACTAGGGTTCACCATGCACCCAAGACAGTGTCTAGCAGGAGCAGCTGTTGAGCAGGCACTCTGTGCCAGGTACTGGGGACACATAGTTACAAAAGAAAGAATACATGAATTATGCTTTCTCTTCCAGAATACAGTATGTCCCTCCATTTAGTCAAGTCATTCTAATGTCCTTTGGTTACAATTAGTTTCCCTCATGCATATAGGAACCTTATACATCTCATTTATTCCTTGGTATTTTAACATTTTTGATACTATCTATTGGATATTTTTTCCACTAATTTTCAAATCAGTTACTGTGTGCTTGTTCACCCTATCTTCTCTCTAGCCACCTTACTGAACTCTTGTCAATTCTGATACAAGAGGACTAACAGATATACATTCACAAATACAAACTGCTTCCCTTCCTTTCTTTGTATATTGTTTTTCCTCTTCTCTTCCCCCATCTTACTGCTCTGACCCAAACCCCTGGGATAGTACAGATGAGCAGCAATGGCAGTAGAAATCTTTGCCTTTTCTAAACTTCTCGTATGATACTAGCTATTGGTGTCTGGGATACAGCAGTTTGGATATGTCTCATTAAGCCAAGTTTCTTTCTACTTCTAATTGGTTTTGTTTTACTGTGGTTTTCACCAGGAAAGATTGAAATTTTCAGGTTTCTTTTTCATTAATCTATAAATGTAATGTAGAGCATTAACAGATTTTCCAAAACTGACCTATTGTATCTAGAATAAAATCTAGGCTGCCATAATGTCTTAGGCTTTAAAATACCACTGGATGTGATTCGCACGTATTTTATTAGGAATTTTTCAGTGAGAATAATTTTGTAATCTTTTTATAATAATAAAAATTTTATGATTTTATTTTTTATGAATTTCACAAGCTTTATGTTAAATTAATAATATAAAGAGCAAGGAAAGATGAAGAGTAATTCATTTACACTAGAGGAAGAGGAAAATAAAGTTTCAACTCTATATACTAACATTTAACTTATCAAAGCAAAGGTGAAATTGTAAGTGAAATTTGCCATGACAATTCTAATAAATTTGTTTAAAAAAAATCTGTAAAATTTTATACTGTAGTTTTTGGTAATAAGAGTTTATTTAGGTTAATAGAATGGTATATACTTGCTATATTACCTATGAAGGGCTGGGAGGATAAAAATCAAGACTCAAAACGTTTTTTTAAAGCTTGATATATTTTAAAAATTCAGTTAGCCATATTTACTTCCTTGTCAAATGCCTTAAAATATCTTTAAATGGCTGATTTAATCACTCAAATGCCTTTATAGCTATCACGCCCAAAAAAGCCCATGTCATTCTTTGCTTTACTTTGCTACAAAGGTAGAGGTCTTATCAAAACCTAGGTGTACCCATGTTGTTGAGCCAGTAAAAGATGCTCTGTCACAATCTATTTCCTAAGGAAAAAGAGGGAGGTGCTCAAGATGATACAGCAGGTCAATGGGAAACAGAACTGTAACCCAGAGACTGTGACCTCCACTCAGGCCTCTTCCTGTTACATCACCATCACTGAGGCGGCAAAGAACTTCAGTGGCCACCATCTCCCTCACCTGCTTCTTCACTAAGGACTGGTGAATTCCAAAAGAAACAACACCCTTTTGCAGCTGCTTAACGTGAATACACTCTCCAGTTCACTCAGCTCCTTTGAAAGAAAACAGAACCTCAATGTCCCTCCTCATTTACCCTCACAGCAGCTTCGCTGCAGGGCAGGTTTACACAGTCTGCAGGTGTGAAAAGGGAGGCAGAAAACAGCTTACAATCCACATCCTATCTTCCAGTCCCGTTTTCTCTCCCTTAAACTATGTCTGCACCTCTTTATAGTACTCGATTTATACTATGCCTTACAATTTACTTAATTTATGTGAAATGGGGGATAATGGTACTTATCTGACAGAACTGTTAGTCAGTATTAAATGAGTCAATACATATAAAAATGTTAAGAACAGTGCCTCATACATAGAAAACACATCATAAATATATCACATTGGCTATTATTTTAATTCAGATTTGTCAGTGTGTACAAGCTTCTAACCACTTTTTCCACAGGGATGTGTTACAACCCGAAGTCAACGAGATCAAAATGTATTTAACTTGCCTCTCAAACCTGCTCCTTCTGGCTTCCCCAATCCTGTTGTCAACCTTTCCTGTCTCTGGAATCTAAGTTGTGGCTAAGTCTGCTCAATTCTAGATAAATCTGTTCTTTCCTCTCTGTAAGCAGTTACCAATTACTCTGGGGTCATTAATGGCTTCCTCAATGATTTCAACAGCCACCAGGACTAGTGTCTCTGCTTTTCTTTCCCTCTCTTCAATCCATTCTTCAGAGCTGCTAATGATCTTCCTAAAAAAACAACTCTTATTTTACTCTGCTATTAAAACAAATCACCAACAAAACCCTGTAAGGATTCAGGCTTAACAGCAGAATAAAGCCTAGACTTCTTACAGGGTACGCAAAGCCTTGTGGATCCAAGTATCTTTCCAGCTTTCTCAACCATGACACTTCGAAAAGGACCGCTGTTCTCTCAGAACATTGAATTCACTGTGCCCAGAAATCACCACTGGCCCCTGCATTTTCCCATCTCTGTACCTTTGCTCAGATCCTACCCTTGCTTAGACAGCTCTTCTCTCCAGCTCTGCCTGTAATGGCCATTCTTCAAATGCCAATTAGCCAAGTCTTACATTATGCCCAAGAAGGGCTTTCTCTGTTTCCTTTAAAGCCTCAGAGAATTGTACAGCTGGAATCACTTCATCTTACAAATAAAGTAACTGTGCCGGCAAATACTAAACGTGACTAATCAAGGTAACTGAACAGTTAGGCCTAGAATCAAAATCCAACTTCAAATCCTACTGTCTTTTCTTAAACCATGTCCACTCCTCTTCCAGAGCACTTAATCAAACTTTGTCTTGTATTTCAGTTATTTATGTAATTATCTGTTTCTCAGTTCAACTGTATGAACTCTAAAGGCAAATTTATTCGAGATAAATAGAATTGCAGGAAGTAATCCCTCAGATGTTTGTTGAACCAAATTAAAGTTCCAATAAAAAATACAGCAACTTAAGGCTAACTCAGCTTCTTAGGTTCATGGTGGGACAAGAAACAAAACACTGTTGGAGCAACCTTCCCTTCAGTATAAAATCTCTGAACACAGCTAACAATTTATTTGAGGAAAATAATAGTTGTCATTCTTACAAACATCTAAGATTAAGTGAAATAAAGCAGACAAAGCACTTAACACAGTGCCTGGGATAATTTCTGATGAATGATTTTTAGTTTTGTCCTCCCCCTACTATGTAGCCTGATTTTCCTACCATCCAGTCCTGCCAAGACACTCCTCTAACTTAAAACCTTCACCTCTCCTCACCACCTTGCTTACAGGATAAAATCTTCATTTGCAGGTTTAGTCTGGCCAAATAGAAGTTGCTTCCCAGGCCTGCCTCAGCCCAAGGTTTTGTCTGAGCACCTGCTGCTTCCCGCAAACACTAGAGTCATCAAACAGCACTTGTTTCCCTAAACACATAAGGTTCTGCTAAGCCTGCATCCTCTTAAGGTTTTGCCCATAATACTGTAGTTTAAAGGCATGTGTTTTAATTCAAACCGGGGTTCACATTCCACCTCTACCACTTACTAGTTATGTGACCTTGGGCAAATTTCTACTCAGAGCCTGTTTCCTTATCTATACCATTATATCCTACTTCAATGTTGTTGTGAGGATTCTATGAATTCATGTATGCAGAGTAATTAGCATTTACTGCCTGACATCTAGAAAAGGCTTGATCATGTTTGCTGCAGTTAGTTATATTGTTTTCACTTCTCACAGCACGAAGTACACTGAACTGTAATTTTCTCTTTAGATGTCTGTCTCCCTATTAGATTATAAGCCCTATGAGGACAGGGCTCTCTCTCTTTTATTTACCAGTGCATACGGCAATTATTCAAATGTTATCTTTTGAATTAAAAAATGCTTTAAATGTCCTATTACAAAACACCTTCCCAGGGCTTAGCAACTTCACTTTCCAGTATCACCTTTTCCCGTGGCTTTCCAGCTCCACTCATTGCACTCTGCACCGACGGTGCTGCTTTAAGGTGACTGTCTCTCTCCCTCGACTGTGAGCAGCCGGGGTTGTGTACTCATTTAGCAGGGAGGTTTGAATAATAAATGACATAAAATAAAGTGGCCCTGGTTGGTGCTTAGTAAAAAGTACTACCAGAAGAAGCAGGACGCTGTGGGGGTGAGGGGGAGAGGGAGGACAGTTCTAGAGCCACTGCAGGACGGGGTCGGGATGGGGCGATTCTAGGAGCTACGAGGGGGCGTCCAGGGGTGGGCCTGTGTATGTGTTTGGGGACATGGAGGAAGGGATGCAGGGCCCAGGGTCCGCGGATTCGAAGCAGAGCTGGGGCTAGGCCCGGGAAGTTGCAGCCCTATGTCCCGCTTGCCTGTTCTCTGAACGAGCCTCACCTCCTGCACTTTCAGATCCTCCAGAGTGGGCAGCTCCACTATCCCAGGCATGGCAGCGGTAGCCCCGGCCCCGACCCGGCGCCCACAGCGGCGTCGCCCCCGTCTCCTTGAACTCCCCTTTGAACGGTCGAGGGCGACCTAGCACCTGCGCATGCGCAGCGGGCAGTGCGCAAGCGCACTGCTCTGCTCAACCTCGAGCCACGGAGCGCGCGCAGCCGCACGAAGGTCTGTGCCTCTGGGGGCAGGGCTTCGCGTAGGCCCCACCCATCCCCCCGGTTGTCATAGTGAGGCGGGATCCACAGAGACGCCGGGTTCCCAAGGCTAGAAGCTACCCGCTGGCGCCATGGAGTACACGGGGAGCCAATATATTGGGGAATATATAGATGGGAGGTAAGGGTCTCATTTGATTCACTGTCTTGAACGTCTGTGACTGGGAAAAGACGGCTGTCCTTTTGCCTTTGCGAAGGATCTTGTACCAGACACTTTCACAAATTTGATCCCTTTCAACATTCAGGACAACCCTTGCAGGTAGAATTGTTTATTGCTATTTTAGAGTTCAGGAAATTGAGACTCTGAGAAGTAAAGTAAATTGTTCAAGGAAGGACACTTGTCCAATTAGTGGCAGAGCTGAGATGCATTCACTCCCTATATACTTGTATGTTTGTGTGCTTGCTAGCTGCCAGGATTAGATATAGGAATGAGAATATAAAAGATGTCCTGATCCTTGCTCTCATGGTGTTTACAGTCTAGTTGGTGCAGTGCCAGTAAACAAATGAGATAATTTCAGGTGGTGGCTTTGCCTGAATACTCTCCTCCTCACAGCAACCCTCTGAGGTAGCTGTCATCATCCACATTTTACAGATGGGAAAAGTGAGGCTCAGAGTATTACATAACTAATTACATAACTTGCCCAAAGTCACCTAACTGGCTTTTGGCAGAGCAGAGATCAGAACCCAGGTCTGTTTTCAAAGCCCATGTGCACCCAGTTGGTCCTTGAAGGCTTTGTGAAGGAGAAAATATTTGAAATGGTCCCTGAAAGTTGGGTAAGATTTAGATGAGTGGATATACAAGATGAAGAATGTTGCCAGGCAGAAAGACTAATAGCATGAACGATAGCTCAGTGGGCCTGTAAGGGGAAGAGCAGGCACTTCAGTTTGGCTGGAGTGTAGGATGTGCCTAGAGGAGAGTGGGAACAGAAGCAGAAAGGGAGGGTCTGTGCTCTGGCATAGAAAGATTTGAATACTGTGCACTCTTATGTGGGTGGGAAGATGTTAGATCCACTGATAGATCCTTTTTAGGGCCAAACATTGGGAAATCTAATTTATTTCATCTCTGTAAGCCTCCTCATAATGTATATGTCTGGTAGGTACTCAGTAAATGTTGGCTGAATGAATTAATAAGAGAATGAATGAATGACATTTGAGATATGGTAATTGTATCCTTAATATGGATTGAAATCTTCATTATAAAGTAGCTCTCTTTGTTCTTTTTAACTTACTCTGCATTTGGAATGAAGGCTTTTGCCTTAAATGAATGAAAGAAACTAGAAGGAAAGGAGAGAGAGTAGAAGGGAAAGAGTGAAAGGGAGACAGAGTGTAAATGGGGAGATCACATCAGAGCCCACTGCAGTTGTCCTAGTAAAAGGCAGTAGGGCCCTGAAACAAGGCAGAGGCAGCAGGGCTGCAGGAATTAGAAAAATGTAGGAGAAGTTTGGGGATTTTATTGCTAAGACTTGGCAACTGATTGGCTCCCAGCCCACTCAGAAACTGCTTGCAGACCCAGCACAGTGCCCAGCTCCAAGCTTTGGACCCAGAGGATTCTGATACCATTCATGGAAATGGAGAACTCCAAAGAGGGGCTGCTTTGGAGGAGGATAGGATCCATTCGGTAAGCTGGAGATGTCTGCAGAAGGTCTGAACAATGATGTCTAGTTTGCAGTTTAAAAGGGGCAGGGTGGGGGCAGGGTCTAATCTCAGAGAAAGATTTGGTAGAGACTGAAATGATAGCTGTGATCTCAAACAAAGAGATAAAGGAAAGAAGAAAAGGAGTTCTCTCCCCTCTCATGTCTTGTAGCAGAGTAAAAGCAAAATCGTTTTTGAGCTCTTATGTGCTGGGCATTCTGCTATTGTTTCATCGCCATTATTTCATTCAATTATCTCAAGAACTTGGTGGGGGTGGGGAGGTTGTCATCATCCCATTTTAAGGATGAGAAATTCAGGCTCAAGGAACTTGTCCAAGGTCACACAGGCACAGAGAGATGGAGCCAGGTGTGGCTCCAGGCCTGCATGGCTCGGAAGCTGTGCCTACTCTCCTGCTTGGTGCCTGTGCCCCCGTGGGGCACTGTCATCCATTCCATCAGGTCACCAGCCCTTCTGCTTCCTTCCTTCCTTACTCAGTAGATGTTTGCAGAGCACCTGTTTAAGAAGAAACATGATTCTAAAAGCTGAGGATACCAAGGTCTTCCTCTCAAGAAGTTTTGGTTAACTAGGGGAAATGAATGATACAATTACGATTCAAAGCAGAAAGTACTAAGCATCCGACAGAGGTACAAACAAAAGCCTAAAGAAGTTCAGATTTAGGAGCGGTGACGTCCAGCAAGTGGAGAAGAATGGAGAAGGAATGAAGGAAAGCATATTTCTTTAACACTCACTATATGTCAGGCCTTCTAGTAGGAAAACTGTTATACTGTTATATCTGTGTTAATCTTGGGCATTAAGCTCAGACATTTCACACATGAAGTAAGCGGTCAGATGGTCACCTGGTCAAGCTGGGTATCCCTGCCCTGTGCTCCTTCGGGGGCGTGGCACTTCACACATATTATGTAATTGCTTGTGTGCCCCCTGAGGCTGCTAGCCCCCTCTAGGGCAGAGATTACATTTGTCTTAATGACTGTTGTGTCTGTGTTGTGTTCAGCAGTCTAGATTCAGCACATATAATAGTTGCTGATAGATAATAGATGCTCTGTAAATATTTGTTGGAAAAAAAGGAATGAAGGAAGGAAAACAGAAGTTTAAGAAATACTCCAAGATGATACTTCTAGGAAATGGTGAAGCAAGATTCAATCTCATGTCTCTTGTCTGAATTTCATACGTTTCCAAATTCCTCCTTGTGATATAAAGGGCAAGGGTGGGCTAGTTGTGGGGGACAGGGAAGACACAGAACCAGCTGCCAGGTAACCTAGCCCTAGTCCCTGCTTCACAGGGCTTACTGTGTGGCTTTGGGCACATCATTCCCCTCTCTGGACCTACCAAAGGTGTTTCTGGGGCAGTGTGGTTTCCAGAACAGCCAGCCTCCTAGGTAAGGGGGAAGACAAACAGACCAGCACCCCCTTGCACCCTCATACCTTCAACAACACAGACCCTTTCGTTTTTGAGCTATTAATGGAAACAAAACGAAAATTGTAGCTTTTAACAGAATATTGCTGGGACAATAATGTCTCGGGACTCTAAGGTGAGGTTCCTGCTCACGCTCTCATGCCTGCCAGCTCTGATCCTCTGGCTGCCACGCAGGGCTCAGTGACCTCCCTTTGTCCTTACAGGATGGAGGGCAAAGCTGAATACATCCTCCCTAATAAGACAAAGTACATTGGGGAAATGAAGGACGGCACGTTTCATGGCCCAGGAACCCTGTACTTCCCCAGCGGGAGCCGATATGATGCTATTTGGAAAAATGGTTTGGTTGTAAAGGTAATCAGCTGGAGGGGCACGGGGATTTGCAGAGGGGAAAGTCTCAGACAGGAAGAGCCCCCCCATCCACAGCCAAGGCACCCTGCCCTCCTCTTTCTGTTCCCCTTCTCCCCTCCTCTTGATCTCCCAGGGCTCTGAAATCCTCTCTCTCTGGATCCAGAAGGATCCCTGGAGAGGCCCTTGATGAGTTTGAATTCTATTATGCCGCTAACTAGTATTGTCACCTTGGGCCCATGACTTCCCCTTCCTAGACTTCTGTTTATTGTCTATAAGCTGGGGACAATAATTGTATCACTTTCATATTGCTGCTGTAACAAATTACTGTAAACTAAGTGCCTTAAAACAACCTAGTATCTTACAGTTCTGGAATTCAGAAGTCTAAAATAGGTCAGCAGTCCTGCATTCTTTTTGGAGGCTCCATGGAAGAATCCATTTCCTTGGCTTTTCCAGCTTCTAGAAGCTTCCTTCAATTCCTTGGCATGTGGGCACGCATTACCCTTACCTCCACTTCCATCATCACATCTTCCTTCTCTCTGCTCTTGTCATCATCTCATCTTCTAGCACTCCAGCCCTTGCCTCCCTCTTATAAGGACCCATGTGATTACATGGGCTCACCCAGATAATGCAGGATAATCTCCCCATTTCAAAATCCTAACTTAATCACATCTGCAAAGTTCCTTTCAGCATATAAGGTTAACATATTTACCAGTTGTCATGATTAGACGTGTCCCTCTTTGGGGGACCACTATGCAGTCAGCCACAACTGCACAAGGTGCCTCCTAGGATGGTTGTGAGAGTAAATGACGTACTAGGTGCAGGTGCTGTGCTCAGTACCTGGCACACAGTAGGCGCTAAGTGTTCGCTGTTACTATCGCTGCCACCACCACTATGACCATCATGGTAAGTCATCTGACCTGAGGATTCTTAACCTGGGATTTGTGGGCCACAAATAGATGTCAGGAAGTCGGTGAAATCTCCTGATTTATATACAAGAGTTTCCATGTAGGTGACTATCTTTTCTCCTGGGGAAAGATCAATAGTTCTCGTAAGTTTCACTAAAGGTGTGCATGAGGGCTGGCTTATACACACCTGAAAAAGGTTAAGAAACAGTACTTCCTCTAACAGCTTTGGAGGATCTAAGCCCCAGGAAGGGGGCGTGACTTATGCAAGGTCACACAGTGAATTAAGAGTCTTGGAATTTCCACCCATGTTTCCTGATGCCCAGGCCAATTCAATGTCTACATCCTGGGGTTTCCTTTAGCTCTAAGGCAGTAGAAGCAGACCATCCATGTCTATAACTGATGGCTCTGACCTTTTTAGTTATGGTAATAATACAAGCATAATAGTAATTTAACATCTATGGAATGCTTATTGTATGCCAGGCACTGTGCCAAAGGCATTATGTGTACTATCTCATAGGATCCCCTTGCATCAACCCCATTAAATACTTGCCATTATCCAATTTTACAAATGAGGGAACCAAAGGCTAAAGAGGACAGGGCCATGCCCAAGGTCACACAGGGAGTTGCCATGTTTTGAGTAACAGTCACAGAACTCAGCACTTTATATCCATTTCTTCTTCTTCTTGGAACAGCCATCACTGTGGTAGTTACCATTTCTTTCCTGCGCCAATGAGCAAGCCACCTCTTCCCTTGAGATATGATCTACTTGACAAAAGAAGGGATTCCTCAGACCCGAGTGGGCGCTCCTGTCTTCCAGGGCACCTACACCTTCTCAGATGGGCTGCAGTACAAGGAGAAGAACTGGTATTACTGCGACAGCTACGATCGGAGGTTTTACACAGAGATCTGCTACGGCTTGAAGCCTGCAGGTACCCAGACCCCCTCCATTTCCCTCACCCCCACACTGAGAGAGAAACAAAAGACAGTGTAAATAAGTGGGCCGTGGCCTGTTGAAGTAACCCCAAAGAGGAGGAATTGAACAAAGGCTACAGCACACAAAAGAGCTAGGTTTTGGTGCCAGAAAGGCCAGTCCTTGAAAATCTCAGCTCACAGTGCTATCTGGGGGTCAGGGACAGGGCATTCACCTCTCTGTGCTTCAGCTTCTTGCCTGCGCAATAGGACAGTAGCATCATCTACCTCGTAAGTCTCTTGTAAATAAGATGATGTGTGCAAAAGGTTTACAACAGTGTCATGTACACACATTAGGTGCATGGCACATCTCAGCTGTGGTTATGTGTAATACCACCTGTAACACTGAATCCAGCAGCAGTGAAGGAGCACGTGCTTTGCATATCGGGTGCTGGATGGGGCTCAGTAATCCCCATCTCATAGAATCTCCAGAGGATCCTGCCGTGTCTGCCTTCTAGTCCCATGCCATAGATGAGGAAGCTGCCGTCACGGAGTCCAGACGTGTCTCCCTGCAGCACAGCTCTCCTCGGAGCCTGAGTCTTCCTGTCTGTGATCCCCTGTATCATGCTACCTCCCTGCAAAACTCATGTTCTGTCACCCAGGGTTACTTTTGAGCCTAGAGTCTGGATTCAGAGAGAGAGAGCTTAAGGAGCTCATCTGTGTTTCGGAGATTCGTGTGTTTCTGGACAACTGAATGTCCAGAGTATAGTTTTTGGCACAGATGAGACAATATATGTCAAATGATGGAGGGAAAACGACTTTGCAAACTACCTTATGAGATAACATGGTGTATCTGACAGAGCATGGAGCCGGGAGATCTGGGTTTGAGTCCTAGTGTTCCCTCTCAGTAGCTGGATGAGCCTGGGCAAGACACTTCCATGAGGAAAGAAACCTCTAGAAAGCACCCAGGATTGGGGTCAGGCAGCAGAGCTCACACCCTGGCTTTGGGACCTTGGATCAATTAATTGACCAAGTGAGTCTTCTCCTCTCCCTTTGTCTCCTTTGCCATTTCCTCCTCCCCCCAGTTATTAATTCTGGGGTTCCCCAGGGCTCTCTGGCCATAGGCCCTCTGCTGTCACCTGTCTGTACCCTCTCCCTAAACAAGTTGATGCACTTCTCAGTCTTCTTTTGCCATCCAAACTGAAATCAGAGCTCCCACACCTCAGATGCCTGCACCCAGCTTCCCCAAACCTGTATTTTCACATCCCTCAACTTGCTGCGCTGGATCCATTACCTTCCCCACCAGCCCACTCACCCCCAGTGATTGCTCCCTTAGAGAATGTCACCCCCGGCTACCTAGATGAGCCTAACCCGGCCTTCTCCTTTCCCCCACGTGCAAGCAATCACCCACGCCTATGGAGTCTGCCTCTTGAGTATATTCATTCGTTTTTACTGAGCACCTCCATGCACCAGGCCAGGTTTCTTTCATCCTCTCTGGTCCTGCCTTATCCAGACCTCCGTCCTCCCCACCCCAACATATTACCTGGTTGCCTGAGATCCACTTTTGACCCCCTCTGGCCATTCTCCTCTCTGCAGTCACTTTCATCTTTGAAAAATGTGAATCCGATAGCCACTCTCCCAACTCTCTCTCTGTCTCTGTCTCTCCTGTCTCTCCAGAACCTCCTTACTACCCTAAAGATAAGTGACTTGCATTTTCTGGCTCCTGCTCATGTCCCCAGCCTTACCCTGTGCTACCTGCCCTTCTCAGATTTTCTTTTCTTCCCTTGCACCCTTGCTTTCTCTCTCTTACTCGAAGAGATCAGCCTCTTTCCTGCCATTTCCTCTGCCTGCAATGCCCTAACCCTCTCTTCACCCAGATAGCTTCTTTCCACCCTTCAGGTTGCAGCTTATGTCCCTCTTTCTGGGACCCCCCCTTCCCTGAATTTCCAGAGCAGCAGGATTCCCCTCCAGAGCTCCATCACAAGCGCTCCATCTCCCCGAGTCCACTGTGAGCCCGTGATGGCAGGAGCTCTGCCTTATTCACTGCTGTGTCCCCAGTGGCTAGCGCATGCCTGGCACTTCATAGGCACTCAGTAAAGTGTTACCAAACAGGGAGGCTAATACTGACATCACAGCAGGGGTGAGAGGTTGCATGAGTGAAGGCAACATTAACAAGCCTGAGAACCTGCTCTTTGTCAGACATTGGCTGGACCCGAGGGAGGCGAGAGGACACAGTCTGTGCCTCCAATCAGCAGCCAGTCTAGATGCCAGTTGAGAACCTTGTAAATGGCTCCCCCTGAGTCAGGTATAATGGAGCCTGGACTTAGTCATGGGCTCCTCACTCCAACTGAGGCCAATAGGCAGTAAGGTCACCAGCCTCGGGCCCTCGGCTCTCACAGAGTGCCTAGTTTTGTCCAAGCTGGGTCCCTACCTGTCTTGAAGGCAGCACAGTGACCTTCCCTGCACCTTTCCTGTCTCCTCCAGTGACTCCTGGCAGAGCAGCTTTATCCTAAGGACCCCCGTCCTTCCCAAGCCACTAGGTACTTTGCATACCTCTGCACAGCCACTGCTTGGCCCTAGGGGCAGCACTTGTAGGGCAGGGTGAGGGTTAAAGCCACCCCTTCTCCTCTCTGGAAATTTGTGAGATGGGCCCTGGTATGAGGCTTCAGGGAGAGAATGGCCATAACATGCCTGCCATGGAGTAAGTGCTCAGTAATCGTTAACTAATAGTGTAGCCAGTTGTTAACCAATGCAAGAGCACCTCCTGTGTGCAGGACCCTGTGCTGTGAGCGTGGTGCTGTGTTCAGTGGGCATCCAGCCCTCAGTCCAGAGGACAGGGCATCAGAGGAACCACAAATTCAAAGGAACCCAAGAAGTTATTTATTTCAACCTTGTGCCCATTTCTTAAGCCTCAGCATCCCAAGATGCACAATGCACAGGGCGGCATGATCGAAAGGTGAACTCCTCTTTCTCTCCCAGTGGTCCCAGTTTCCCCAGTCCTGGGTGTGGTACCCAGGCCCTCTCCTCCCTTGATGTCAGCACCTGATCAAATATGTTACACAGCTGAGTATCCTCACTGGATAATCTTGGGCACATTACTCCACCTCTACAGGGTTACTTTGAGAATCAAGTAAGACACTAGGAGTCAAGCACCTAACAGTGCTTGGCACATAATAAACACTCAATAAGTGGCAACTACTATGGTAATTTTGATGAGAGCCAAGGTTCTCCATTACCCGATCCTTGGCCACCTGACCCATTTCTTCCTATTCTCCTTTTACATGCCCCTCTCCACAATGTTTCCTGGGTGAGGCATCATGGCTCCTGCCTCTGGCCTTAGCCTGCACCCTGACTGCCATCGCGCTCCTAGACATGCCCTTCCATCAGCACGGCAGACTGATGCATCCTCAGGGTTTCTCTATCTCCAGAACTGCGCCCTTGTCATGGTGTTCCTAGAAATGGAGGGTGGGGTCCAGGGAAAAAGACATGATCTAGTCCCCAAAACCCTGCTCACAGGGCTATTTTCAGGAAGCTCCTTGGGGCACAGCTGCTGACCAGGGAGGGTTCAGGCCAACAGCAGAGCCAGAGAGGCACAGAGCAACCAGCATAAGTGGGCTTCAGCGTGGACTGGGTTTAGGTTTGGCTTTGGTGGCAAGTTAATTATCCATTATATCCTTTCAAGGTATCTCTCAACTCACCAATATAGACCCACCGAGAAAAGTCCCTAACGGCCATTATGATTGTGGAGATGGCTTCTATAACCCGCTCACGAGGGTAATCATGGACTACAGGAATCGCTTTCTGAGAAATGCAGGTAAGTTTATTCTGACACCCTGTGGCACGTTTTCTCTTCTGTCATCTGCACAGAGGTTTGTGCATAGGTGTGCGCACTCACGTATGTGCTTGATGAGAAAGAAGCTTTTGCAGACAAGGGACAAAAATTTATTATCTGAATGTTTCACAATTTGGCATTCTCATGGCTGACAAGTCTATACATAATCATGGCGTGAGGTAAGGGACGCTAGTGGTCTAACTGTAACAGTACAGAAGTGTAGCACCAAAAGGATTCAAGTCCTTATTTTTGTGTGCTTCCCTTCAATTAGTATTTAATGAGCACCCACTGTGTGCTAGACACCATGCTTAGTGCGGGCACCAAAGCAGGACAAAGCTACACATAAACCCTCATCCTCTTGGAGCTTGTTTTGATAGGTAGCAGATAGGTAGTATAAACAGTTGATGACATCATGGAATGAGCACAATGGAAGGGAAAAACATGGTCCTAGATTGAGGGTCGGGTAGGGGTAAAAGTGGGGACCCAGAGGGGTGGGAGTGATACTGTGGGAGCACAAAGAAGGGGTGCCTAATCCAGAATTGGAAATGCAGAGTGGGTTTCAAGAAGGAACTGACAGTTAAGCTGAGACCCGAAGGATACCTGGGAGTTGACCACAAGGCAAGGGGAAAGGTTTTCCAGAGAGAAAATAGCACAGGTAAAGGCCTAGAAGGTGAGTGATACCATGTAGTCCAAGTAAGCTGGCTGGCTCCTCAGGAGAATACCTTGGAAGACCCAGAACCTCAGTTTGGTAAGAGAATGCAAACTGATCAGAGACAGACTAACTTGCAGTGACCAAACTCACAGGAGGCCAATGTACACGTAAGAATAAGAACATTCTCCTTTAACATGGTGATTCCTAACTTTTATTGTTTCTAGAGTCACACTCCCACTAGGAATAACAAAAGCTATGGACCCTTTTCCTAGAAAAGGGTTTCTAGGTTTCCCACACATGTATGCACACAAATATACATGTGTTTATTCACATGGTCCTAGTCCCAGCATCTCAGAGCCAAGCATAAACAAACAGGTTTGGAGCTGAGAGTCAGTACTGTTGTCACGGGCTCATTCAACTCTTTGTGTTGCTCACCATCCATGCACACTTCTCCATACTACAAAGGTCCATTCTCAGGCAATATGGAGGACAGACACTAATGATTGTTTAGTCAAATATTTATTGATTAGTTGTTATGGGTCTGGATTTGTGTTAGGCAATATAGCAGCATCATAGACCCTTCTCTCAGATTGCAGGAGAAACTGATGGTAAAATGGGCCATAACAATTCAGAGTGGTTGTAAGAGAACCTAGAAGGTATACCTAACCCTGGAGGTCAGCAGACCAGGGAGGTTTCCTGGAAAAGCAAGATCTAATATGACACCTAAGACAAGCAGCAAGAGCAGCAGGTTTGGGAAGAGTGTTGAAAGCAGAGGGAACAGCAGGTGCAAAGGATTAGAGATGGGAGAAAACACAGCACGCCTAGGGGGCTACGAGTAGTTCAGGAGCATGAGATAACAGTATGTCAGGAGAAGAAGAGTAAGTTAGGAAGCCCAAGAGATGGGAAGGGCGAGGGCAGTAGGAAGATCATGGGCATCTTTCACCTGAGGGTAATGGGGCAAGGGAAGTTTCCAGGCAGTAGAGTAGTAACTGATTCATCCTTTAGAAAGATTTCTCTAGTTACATATAAAGAAGGGGCCAAAGGCAGTAAGATTAGATAGGAGATCCTTCTGGCAAGATGGTAAGAGAGGGGCATCTGAAGGACCACAGGCCCCAGGGCGATGGAATAGAAACCTGGGTTCCAAGCCCTGGACTTAGACTACCTGCTGGCTGACCCTAGGCCAGTGCCTTCCATCTCTGTGCCTCTTTCTCTTCATCTATAAAATGAGGGAGTTGAGCTGGATAATTCCTAGGGTGCTTCCAACTTTGAGAGTCTATGATGGAGGAGAAAGGTAGCCAGGGGTATTTCAGTCCTGACAGTATAGGACAGATTAAGTTTGGAGCATTCAGAAAACCACCAAAATGGAGTGTGTGTTTGTGGCCACCGAGTCATTACCTTGGACTCACCTCGTTCTGCTGGTGCTTAATTCAGACTTCTGCCCACCCCCCGGTTTCTTGAGGGCCCTTCTCCCCTGCATTCCAGTCTGCCCCCATCAACAGTGCTGCCCACTGGCATCCTGAAGGCTCAGGGCTGGTGACCATGCAGGCTCTAGGTGGGTGCCTGCGGCCCCCAAAGTCAACACAGAAACACAGTGGCCTGAGTCCCTGCTATTATGAAGCATATGCCATCTGGGTGGGTTAGAGCCAGGGATGCTCATTTTGTAGGAGTCACAGGCTGGGCACCAGCAGAAGAGTTGCCTCTGGCTCACCTTTGGGCCTCTGCCCTTCCCCATCTTTCCCCAGGCAGAGAAACTGGCTTTTGCCTAAGTTAAAAAGTTCTGGATTATTGAGCTACAAAGCTAAACTGCAGACAGATTTGACCAGTCCAGGTTTGCTAGCCTGGGTTTTGGAGAATTTCTTGGCTGGGGAGGATGGTACTGCCTGCTGGATTGCTGTGAGAATTGAAATCCAGCCTTCCACTCATCAAACAGTCTTTGAGTGCCTGCAATGTATACCAGGCTTTGGGGATCCAGACAGATGAGAATTCTCACTGACTGGCTCTCAAACTTTTGGACCCTAGCTTGAAGTAAGGAACAATTTACACCATGAGCCAGTACATACAAAAACACACACGTGTGTTCTTTGTACATGCGATTTACTAGGATATTTTTTGCTCTGTTTAATTTTTTTAAATGCTGGTTGCTCCACACTAAACTGACTTCACAACCATCTTAAGGGTCAGGATCAGCCATTGGTAGACCATTGTTCTAGGCAGCCTCCCCTGACCAACCTCTCCCGGCTCCCTCCCTCCACTGCACTGTCTGGTTTAGGTGTCCCTCCTTTGAACCCCAACAAGCCTCCCTAATAGCACTTAGCCTGTGACAGTAGGAGTATCTTTATTTACCTAGCTTTCCTAATAGACTAGGAGCTTCTTGAGGGCAGACACTAGGTGACCAGGTCTGATTCATCACTTGGCACCCTGCAACTCCACATAGGCCCTGCAAGTGGAGGTGATTAAATGTTCATGAAAGAAAAGCAGGCAGGCAGGTAGGGGACCTGCCTATAAGTCCCTCATATTCTTCAACAAATTATACAAAATTCAGTCCCTGATACATAAAAGACAACTTACTATTTTGAATAATAAAAACAATTCATCATATTTCTCTGTGCCTCTAAGTTTTCAAAGTTGTGTAAGCTTTGAAAAGCTTAGAAGCTTAAGCATCAGAGGTCTTGAACTAGCAGCTCTCAGACCAATCTGGTGGGTAGAGTGTTTGTTTGGTTGGGCCCATGCTTGAAATTGCCTGGGTTGGCACACCTGTGTGGGGGACACACTGCCCAGGTCCCTGCCATTCCCTTCTGTCTGACCCCCTGTGGTGTCAGTCATTTCTGGTGCCCACCTTAAAGCTTTGGTAGTCATCAGCTCTGCCTCTCATGTGAACTTCCCATGCATCCAGTGAGCAGGGAATGAGCCTGTTTCTGAGACCAAGAAACGAGGTTTTAGAGTAATGAATCACAGATGGGAACTGGTGAAGCCAGAATTCAAACCCACTCCCATCTTCCTACAAGTCCAGTGGTCTTTCCACCATACTCTGCTGCTGCCTCTGTTGGGAACAGAAAACCATAAAAGGTAGCAACTTGATGCAGGCAGTATTCTAATCAATATAGCAGACACAAAGCAAAACAGAGACTGAGTTAGGCCCTCCTTCCAATGGGAGACTTGAGAGCTGGGACAGGTGTGGGAGACAGCATGGTGGTGGTTGAAAGGCCAGGATCTGCAGTCCACTCTCTGGCTGGCCTCTGGTCCTCACTCGGTCCCTGGCCAGCTGTGTGGCCATGGGTAGCTGACTCCTTGTCTCCTCTTGGAGCCTCAGTTTCCTCATTGTAAAATGGGCATTATAGTAGTACTTAATCTGGAGGAACTGTGGTTAGAAAAAATGAGATTAAGCATGCAAAGTACGTTGTAGCACAGCACCTGGCACAAGGCGAGTGCCCCGTGATAGGTAGGTGCGGCTGTTATCATTATGATGACTGACTCAGAGCCCGGAGAGAGGTAGGCCCTGGGACTTGCTAAGATTTCTCAAGGAGTTCAAGAGAAAAGAGGCTCTGGGGAGCTATGTGCTTGGTTATGCCGGGTCTGCCTGCCTTCTCCAGGATTTTGCTTGGGAAATGAAATTCTGCTGGAACTTTGGTGTCTGCAGGCTCTTGTTAGGGTGCACAGAGCCCCGGTCCACCTGCCACCCTCCTGTCTCTCCCACCCAATGTTCCAGCCCAACCAGACCAGCTGCCTTCCATTGATGAGCACACCTCTCTTCACACCTCATCTGTCCTCCAGCCCAGAAGGCCCTTCCTCTTCTCCACCTGCCACAGTCGTCCTCCTCTTTGCATGTTTACCTTCCACGGAGCCTTCACCTGTAACTCTGGAAGAATGGCTTGTGGCTTCCCCTGTGCATCCATCCACAGCTCAGGGAAGGGAAGCAGGGAGATGTGATCATTACAGAGGGTCCTTGCCGGGCCCTTGCAAAGCACCTTACCGACGTATCTCCTCTGCTCCTTCCCAAGTGGGTAATTTTCAGGAATCAGAGTTTGCAATGAGGACACCTGGTCTCAGATAGTGAATAACTTGCACCCAGCCATACAGCTGGTAACAGAGTAGTACCAACTCTGCCCAAGCTCTGCTCTTCCATTTTTCTGGCCAGCTGGGTGGCCAAGTTTATTATTTACTCAGCTCCCTCCCTCCCTAGACAGGGCTGCGTCTTGTGCCTAGCTGTTTTGCCACCTAGTCCAGCTCCTGGCCCCCTGGGGGGAGCTCAGCGATATTCCTAAATGAAAGAAAAGGTCCATCTTAGAGTCTTAAGACCAAAACACCACAGTCCCCAAAATGAGATGCCACCTATTTGATAAAGGGTCCTTTACACACTATGGGCCAATAAGGAAGCTTTAGAAAGTATTTGGGATAATTGCCTTTAATATTGTGGGAAATTGGGAGATTAACTGTTACCCTCCTACCCGTCCCTTTCCTTCCTCTCAGGAAGGCTGAGCCAGAGCCATGTTAGTATTTTGGACGTGTGTCTCTTCATGTAGCCGCTGCTTGCTCAACGTTACTCGTAGGAATCATTTGCAAAATAGCTGCACCACTAATCCTTACTCCCGCCCCGCAATTAATGACACCCCATGCGAGTGTCTCAGATGAAAGGCACATTATTAATATTCAAAGGAAAAAAACCCTCGTAACCATTTTAACATATACAACTAACAATGAACTAAATTTGCTTTGTGGAAGACAGAGAGTGAGCATCCCAAATTAGTTTATGTAAAAGCTGAAATTCTTCCCCGAAAGGTCTCAGTACCATCCTCAAAGAATATCCTGATCATCAGAAATGCCGTCAAGATTCCCGCCAACATTATCCCCTTTGTTGTCTAAAATGTCGAATCAAGCACATCTGGCAAATGTCCTGGAGCTCACACATCTTTCAAACGGCACATGATTCCCAACGGTTAAAGAGAGAACGCCGCCGCTAATCGTGCGCTCTTCAAAATAGCACCAACTTCCCTTCAATCAGAAACAATGGCTCTGGTTTCTTAAAAATATCACATACCAGTGATTATTTGCAAAGAGGGCCCCTTTGCGTTTGAACCTGTGAGTTCCAGACAGAATTTAAAATCAAGATCGCAAGCCTCATTTGAATGTACGCTCAGTTAAATGGACCTTGGGGAGAAGGAGTGTGAATCGGGTCCAAAAAGTGACCGGGCCTGTGTGATTCAGTCTTTGGGAGGTGAGAGCTGGCATTGATTGAGCATTTACCCTGCACCACTCAACTGAGGTAGGGGAAAGGGGTATTCCTATGATCCCTGTTTGGCAAACCGCAAAACTGAGCCTCAGCCAGGTTACAGAATTTCCCACAAGGAATTTGGCAGAAACTGGGATTCACCCTCCGGCTCATCCGCCTTCGGAGGGTCTCCTCTTTCCATTTTGCCAGGCCAGCTCCAAGATCATCTGTCCAAAGATGCATGGGGTATGGAACTCTCAGACTTTGGTGTTTATCTGCTTCCCATTCAATTTAGAAAAGCTTTGTAGGGAACACCTAGAAATGAAAAACTATTTTGGTATTCTGAAGTTTCTCTGCCATAAAAGTGGAAACATCCCAAATGTTCAACAGGAGGGAACTGATTAAATAGTACATGGCATATTCTAACAAAAAATACAGAGGGGCCATTAAAATGGCAGTGAAGAAATGGATCTACACAAAGGTACCCTGTTTTATTCCAGAGGAGAAAGCAAGCTAATAATGACAAACAGCATTTACTGAGCACTTACCATGTCCCAGGCACTGGCTTGAGCACTTCTCACATTGGATTTTATTTTCATCTAAATCTCAGTCACCCTGTGAAATAGCTGTCTTTATGATACCCACTTTACAGATGATGAAACTGAGGCGAGGTGAAATGCTTTTCCCAAAGTAACACAGGTAATAAGTGGCAAATTTGGACTAGCTGACTCAGAGCTAAAGATGACATTAGAGCTGGTTCTGAACGAGCAACTAGAGTTTATTAGTAAGAGAAAGAAAGAAAACCGAGGGCCTTCCTTGCAGCTCAGAGATATAAAAAGTACACACCCAAAGAGTGGGAGATAGCAGTGGTGGCTCTTTGTCCCTAGACGGTTCTCTGCCCACCTTTTGTGCAAAAACTGACCAAAGGACAAGAAAGATTCTTTCGATGCCACTGAGGGACCAAGACTCCTTTAATTTTGTAGCCCCTGCCTGCACCTGACAGGTGAGAAACTGAGACCTAGGAAGAACAATTCATGTGCCTGAGCCCACACAGCCTGTCCATAGTCGAGTTGGGGCTGGACCTGGGTTTCCCACCACCAGCCAGGCCTCCCTCCACAAACCCAGGCTGCCTCTACACGATGCTTCCCCTTGTGGTTTCCACAAAATTACTGAGCAGAGCTCCTGCTCAGCCCCTGCCGTCATCTCTCCGTGAGACAAAAGGCAATTTACCCAAATATTATAATCACCTGGAGGCTGGCACACGGGGGCATCCCTGCCTTATCTGTGGTATTGTTAGCAGCGCCATAATGAAGGCTTTGTGGAGGGATAATATCATACTTGTAGCTGCCAAATGAAATGCCTGCACAACCACACAGCCCTGCCAGCAGACTTGGGCATCTGCTGTAAGCAAAAGGGGTAGAAAGGGAAATAGGAGTATTGAATGCCACACTGTGCCAGGGACTTAGCACATCCCGATCCTTTGAGGAATATGTCATTTCTCTATTTGACGAATGGGGAAACCAAGGCTCAGAGAGTAAATTATTTCCTGATGGATGCGGCTAGTAAAAGGAGGAATCAGGATTTGAACCCAGGTCTCTCTGACACCAGAGGCTGTACTCTGAACCAATGAGATATGCTGTGGTATCTTCTGAGTCATGAACCTCTCTGAGGATTGAGGCAAAACTATGGACCTTCCCCCCAGAGAAATACCCTTGAACCCACCAACAGAATTTTGCCTAGAGAGGAGACTTTGACACTGGGCACAGTCTTTACTCTAGAATAACAGCCTGAACCAGCTGGCTGGCCCTCCCTGACCTGCAGGAATTGCCCAGTGCCCTCTTCTCTCCCCACCCCAATTCCTAAGGCCCTGGAAATTCCCCTCCAGCCATTGTGCCCATCCTTTTCTGGTAACAATACATCCCCACCCCCATGGCAGCCTCCCTGAGGCGTCCAAAAGACATAGTTTCCACAGCTTCCCCTTCCGTGGCTGGAGTCAACCCTGGCCAGCACCATAATGGTTTGTTTTGTCTCCTTTAATAGAAGTGAATGCAAGGCCAGAGCCCAGGGAGCAGGAGCCTCAGCTCCCTTCCTCAGCCGGAGTCCGGAGCTCAGGGCAGTTGGCAGGAGGCCCTGCTCAGCCTCGGGTCCAGGCGAGGCAGGCAGGGCCTTAGAGTCAGCCAGATCCGCCATCGGAGCCCAGCTCTGCCACTTGCCCCCTGGGTGACCCTGAGCTAGTTTTAACTTCTCTGAGCTTCAGTTTTCAAAATCGGGGGTAGGAAAAGGACCTGCCTTCCAGGGCTGTGGTGAGGATCACTGAGATGCTGTGGGGACACGGTCAGAGCGGCACCTGGCCCGGGACGAGCTTAGCGAGCATCAGCAATCACTGTTGCGCTTGTTCAACACCCCGGGGGTGGGGGCAGTTAGAGGCAGGGGCCTCCTTAGCTCCGCGGCCCAAAGGCGGGAGCCAGGGCCACCTTGGCCACTACCCTTTGGCTGCTCCCATCTGCTGTTCACGCTGCTTTCAAGACCGGCCTAGAGGCCTCTCTCCCCAGTCCTCGGTGGTGGTCTGGATACGTTCCTCATTATCCTCATCATTCCTTATCCACCTACAGCTTAAGGCCCCACTAAGACACCCCCAACACAGGCCTTCCCTGAGCCCACAGACACCAGGGTCTCACTTGGAGGCCAGACCCCGTGTTTGCCCCTCTGAACCAGTGCAGGGGGCTGGGGGAGGTGGAGCAGATGCAGAAACAGTCATAGGAGCTGGGATGGGCACCTTTTGGACAGCTCCCAGGGCCCTTAGGCAGCCTCGGTGCTCAAAAACTAGTGAAGCTCCCACCCTTCAAAATATAGTTCGGAAATAAAAAGCCATATAAACAAGTATATGGAAGCAAGTGCAGCATAATTCTGTCTTTCCTATCATGTTTATGTTAATGTTGAATTAAAATATCAGGTAAGAGATCTTTTCTCCAAAAAACTGGTATGCCCCTGCCTTGGGGTACCAGGAGCCAGAATCATAGTTGGCTGGGGGAGAACAGAGAAGAGCATATGTATGTCCCAAGTGTAGTTGGGGTTGAAAAAGATGGTGTTTGGCTAGGCCTTAAAGAATGGGAGGTGGGCTTTGCTGCATGGAAGGCAAGAACAGAGAGATTCAGGGACACAGGATACTCAAGGTGGAATGCCTGAGACCTGTGAGTGTGCTGGGGGACAGAGGAAGAGTCAAGGGAGCTCTCCCTTGGGCAGTGATGGATAGACTGGGCTTTGACAGGGGTGTAGGGCTGCATCTGAGCTGGGCATTCAAGGCAGGCAACCCAGGGCTGGGGACAGCCTTGAATGCCAGGTTAGGGAGCTTAGTTTGCGTCCATCCTTCAGACAGTGAGGCGTAAGACCTGTCAGTTGCAGAAAGGTTTTTCAGGAAAGCATGCAGTAGCAGAGAACCGCAGCTCTGGAGGTAGATTTGTGCGGGACCCTGTACCCACTCACTAGCTGAGCAAGCATGAGCAGAGGTTGCCACCTGTCTGGGCCTCTGTGCTCCGCTGTGAAGTAGGTGGGATAACACTGACTTGGCAAGATCGCTGTGAGGATGAAATGAGTTCTTCAGATCTTAAGCACCTTCCCATCCCTCCTGGCTGTTCCCACTGCCCAGCCAATTCCAGGACAGAGGTCCCAAGTGCCAGGCCTGTCCCCTTCAGCCCATTGTCCACACGCAGCTGGAGAGCAGAGGCAAAAGGAAGCAGAGGTCAGAGCAAAGGTGACAGGGGATTAGGCTGACTGAGCGACCTCGGCCTTGGCCCATGGCTTCCCTGAGCTGCCTGTGTACAAGGCATCATGAAGGTGCTTAGTGAATACAAATTCAATGATAAGTGCTTGAAAAATGTGGGCATCGGGGAAGCAAGAGGAAGAGCAATGCAAGTGGCATTGGTGGTTCAACAGCCTCCCTCCCCTCAGCTCCTACTCTGGATGGGGAGGCGGGAGTCAGTGGGTCTCCGTCCCTGAGTGCCTGTTGTGTGAGCACCTCACCACACAGGATGATTCTAGTATTTGCAGATACTTCTTTTTTTTTAATCAGCTTGGCCCACAAACACAAGCTGGTTATTCATCTCGACCTTCGGCAGCAAAAATGACTCTATGTTCCAACAATATGGGACCCCTGGGGGTGCAGCGCTCACTGACGTGCACGTTCCAGCATGAGCGATAGCCTTCTTAAGAGGTTCCCAGGGCCATCATGACTCTGGGTGCTTTTCCCTTTACCTGGCAACTGGAGCACCTAAAACGCTCCTGAGAAAACACCAGCTGTGCAAACGACAGGGGTGATGGCAAGGATGGCATGAGGTCAGGGGTGCACAGGGCAGGCCGTGGTGCCTGACACCAGGTAGCCTCTGCCTTCCCACTCACCCCTCCCCAGCCACAGACCTCCAGTCTGAGGCCTGACTTCGGAGGCCTCACCCCAGTTGTTTCAACATATTATAACAAACCATATCCATCCACATAACATATATATTTTTTTGCTATTAAAACTTTGGGAGGATTTTTACAACTTTGCTTGGTTAATTGTTCGACTACCAGCCTTTAACAATTGGCTGTGATTTCTTGAGAGCCACGTGCAGACTGGAGAATTCCTGCAAAATGAGGAAACCAAGCCAGCAAATTGATTTCAAGTGTAATAAAACTGTTTTGACTTCTAAATTTAATAATTAAGACTGAATACATTAATCATAACATTTATTTATTTCAGTTATTTCTCTTTTTATATTTTAGAGTCAGTCATTTTTTTCCAAGCCTCTCACGCTTGAATAGGCCTTGAAAAGCTTGTGAGTGCTGAGCCCTGAGTCTCTAGTTGCCAGTGGGTAAAGCAGCCTGGCCTGACCCACCTCAGGCCCTGATCCTTCCCCCAACAGCCCAGAAGATGCTTCTTTACAGGGGACACAACGGTGGCTCTGCTGCCCTGTGGCAGGCTTTGCCTGGGCAACAACCCTCAGTCAATACTGGCTGTGCCACAGCCTTGGCCTCTGGCCACCACCAACATGCTGCAAAGTTCAAAGCTTCTTTCTTGACAGGAGGCCTGGGCGTTGCCATGCTCACTGCGGGCACTGGCTCTGCTCAGGGCTTCAGCCCTGCCCCACCCACTCATGCAGCCCTGCATTTGCACAGAGGGTGCGGATAGGCTTTGGGATGGCACCTGCCCACAGGCTGGGGCGTTGGGTTTGCCTTACACATCCCATCCCAGCTTGGAGCCACAGCTCACACAGGAGCCGTCTGAGTGGGCCCTGACCGCAGGAAAAGAGAGCAGCCCTCGTGACAGAGCCTCCTGCTCCAGCTGGATCTTTGGGACGGGCAGCAAGCTGTCACTGTTGGGTGTTCGTGCCTTCTTCCTCAGCACCTGATCACACACACACTCAGCTTCACGTCCTCATGCTGCCCTCACCCCACCACACAACACGTGTCACATGCACACTGAGCATTCCCATGCACACATCCTGAGCCTCAGACTCGGCTGCTCGCACACTCACAGCATATACCTATTCACACTTGCACACACACTCACACTCGTACTTAGGTAGGTTTTCACACACATTCACCCAGCTGGATGGAAACACGCCTGTTTGTGCCTGTGCACATGCAGCCTCTCTGAGCAAGGCTCTCGTGTCAGCACAGTGAGCCCATCTGCTCCGCCCTGCTGGAATCCCGTGGGCCACACGGTCTCCTCTCTAAGCCCTGGCTCTTCTTTAATGGGAACAACCACATCTCATGCACTGAAGAGAGGGCGGACGTGACCCTCTTCCCGCAGTGCCAGGCACCGCCTCTGCGCCCCGCCTGTGTCAGTCTCTTGCCCTGTCCTGAGGCGAGATGCCTTGTCTCATCTTGCTGTCCTCCTCCTCTGGCATGCACCCGAGCCCCCACACAGGGCGGGGGCCACCTAGCAGTGGTGACTGACTGCAGGTTGCTTGGCCCAAAGGCATGCAAAGAGGTAGCACAACCCAGCTTGTGGGTGCCCCGTAACCCGGACCCACCCGATTGCCCTCTCCAGGCTCGCCTGCCCCAGCCTGCCCGCTTTGCTTTGAACAAAAATCATTAGCTGATCAAGGTTCTTGATCCTTATGTAAAGATGACACAAGGATCATCCTCCGTCCACCCCCACGGAGATCCAGACGCCCCAGGGGTGCTCTGAGTGCGTCTCTGAAGAACGTTCCCTTGATGGCATCCAATTTGGGAATGAAAGACCCATCAAAATAATGACCACAGCTCCTTCTTCCTGGGCACCCCCACCCTTCATCCTGGCTCTGCAGAAGGTCTGGGTGAACTCGCAGTGTGGATGAGGGGCCTGGCTCAGAGCGCCCAAGGTCACCAGGTGAGGTGGCAGCAGGGCTCTTCCCGTCTGTCACATGTGCCCGAACCTCCCCTGGCCAGGACTCTTTCTGGCTTTCCTTTGGTTTTTGGCATTTCTCACACACCAAGCACTTGCTAAGCACTCTTCAGCAGTGATCTCACTCGATCCTCACAGGAAACCTAGGCAGGCACCTTTGTAGACAAGAAAATAAGACCGAGAGAGGTGCGAGGCCACTTGCCCAGGGTCTCTGAGATGTGTTCTTAACCATCATACCACCCTGCCTCCATGCTGAGTGTCTGGGGAGCAATGCTGTGCATCTGTTAGATGTTCAGGGCCTCTTCCCCCAGCCCTGCACGCCACACAGCCTCGGTGACCCGGGCGCCGGTGGCCTGTGTAGACCTGCCCCTCTCCACCCTCACTGGTAGGCAGGCCCCAGGCCAGGGCTTTGAGCTTTCTGAGCGTGCTTGGCACCTGGCGCTGGGGCTGCTCTATCTGCGGCCTCCAGACAAAAAAGGGAACAGCAGCCAGTGACCCTGGCCCTGCTCTTGGCATGTGCTCTGACCTCTCAAGAGCTGTTTGCAGAAGGTGGGGGAAAATGTGTCCCTTTTGTCCAAATCCCTCAGGGTAAACCTATTACTTTCATGTCCCCCAATTTACATTTCTTTCTTCATTCATTCACCATATATGTATTACATTTATTTTTTCAAGTGCCAGATCAGCACTGGGCTCTGAAGACCAGAGCTGCCCCAGGCCGTGAGTACCCCAGGCTGGTGGGGTTGACGCTGATGAACACCAGACCAACACTATGACCTTGGCCTGGATGTGGGACGGTGACATCCAGGCAGGGTCCATGGGGTCAGAGGACAGCCAGGAGAGCACTGGGCCCCAGCCACACACATTCATGAGGGCCCTTCAGTTTGGACTGTAACGGGACTGAGAGAAGACTGCGTCAGACAGCTCTAGATTCACACCCCTTCCCTGACCACTGCCTGTAGTGCACTGTGGATTAATACTTCTCTGAAAGAAATCCTGGAATAGCACATTGATATCATATTTAGTTATTTGTGTTAAAAGCATTTATTTGTCAATTACACATGTTTAAAATATCCACCATTGTTAGACTCTTGTTCAGGTCTTTTTTCACTTTCATACATATACCAAGGCCCAGAAATGGAAGTGCTCTGAGAGGCCCAGCACCTGAACCAGTTCCTGAAAGGAACCCCCCAACAAAATACACAAAACAGCAGGTGCAAAGGCACAGAGACACCGGTGAGCATGTGCACACGGGCAACTGCAGTAGGTTAGGTGGCTGTGTCTCAAGGCCAGCCTGAGGGAGGCAAGCTGGAAAGCAAGGTCTGGAGGGCCTTGAAGTGCAGCTGAGGGAGTGGGGAGCCTTGCAGGGAAGTCTGCTCCACAGGAGAGCCCATGGTCAGATTTGGGGTCTCTCTGGCAGCAAGTCCTTTCTCTTGCCTGTAAGACGTCCAGTTCTAATGATTGATGGGATTAGTTGGGGGTGTGGGTAGGAGGTGGGTATGCAGGTGGCAGCAAGGTCACTTCCAAAGCTTCAGAACCAGAATAAATCTTTCTGCCCCAAAGGCAGACAGACCTAACCCTGAAGAGCACCTGGGTCAAGCCTTCTTCGGACAAGGCTTCCTGCTGGGTCTCAGCCCCCCCACTCTGTCCCCAGTATTGGGCACAGGGCTGGCCATAGGACTGGGCTTGTTGACTCCATTCATTCATTCATTCATCAGATAGGGACTAAGCACCTCCTATGTGCCAGACACTTGTCTAAGCTCTGGCAATAATCACAATGAATAAGCAGACAAGGCTCCTGATTTCACTGAAGCCGGCAGTTTGGGGGACAGACAGACAGCATGTAAATAAAGAAAACCCCAGAGACAGTTATGTACTATGAAGAAGATAACATGAAGACAGGAGATAGTGACTGCAAGTGAAGCCAGTTAGATTAGGGATCACTGAGGAAGTGGCATTTGAGCTGAGACCCGGATGCCAAGAAATAGGTGTGCAGGGAAAATTTGTTGATGGCAATTAAGGCAAGTCACAAGACAACAGGCTTATTCCAGACTTCATCTGGCAAAGCATTTATTGGTCACTTCGTGTATGCTGGGTCCAGTGCTCCACAAGCAGGCATGATCCCTGCATTGATAGCTTACAACCTATTGGCAGAGAAAAACATTGTGATATTTGGGGCCAGAGAGAGAAAAGGGGGTGGGAGTCTTTCTTTTGGATGGTTACATGTATGAAAAGGTTTCCACTCCTCTTGGAGAACATGATGATCTTGCCTTTCAGGGAGCATGCTGGATCTTCACGCATTTTTAAGTGAATGTTTTGTATTAGATTTACAGAATTATTGCAAAGATAGTACAGAGACTTCCCAGTACACCTCACATCCAGTTCCCCTATTATTAACATCTTCCACTGTGTGGTGCATCTGTCACAACGGATGAACTAATATTGGTACATTATTATTAACTAAAGCCCACCCAGCATTCAGATTTCCTCAGTCTTTCCCTGATGTCCTTTTCCTGTTCTAGGATCCCACCCAGGATCCCACCTTACATTAAGTCATCATGTCCCTGTGAGGCCCCTCCTGGCTGTGACAGTTTCTCAGACTTCCCTCTTTTCTCATGACTAGACTGGGGTTGTGAGGGGTGTGTGGGGAGACCACCGAGGCAAAGGGCCATTTTCATCACTTCCCATCAAGGCTACACACTGGCCACATGCCTTATCACTTCTGATGTTGACCTTCATCCCCTGGATGAGGTGTTTCTCCATGGCAAAGCTACATTTTAAAAATACTCTTTTTCTGTATTGTCCTTTTTGGGAGGAAGTTGCTATGCAGCCCACATCTAAGGAGTGGGGAGTTATGCTCCATCTCCTTGAGGGCAGAGTTTCTACATTAATTATTTGGAATTCTTCTACACAGGAGATTTGTCTATTCTCCAGTTTTTTATGCATTTTTTTACACTGGGTCTTTTTTCCTTTTAGAAGTTCAAGAACACTACTAGTGTTTCTAGGAGCCTAGAGAAATATTCTATTTCAATTACCAAAATGCATGAAATCACCAAGGCTTTAAATTGGAGAGGAGGAATAAAGCCAATAATTATTCTTATTTTTTCTATGTTGAGATACATTAATAAGAAAAAGATTAGGAAAGTGCCCAAAACAGAAGAATTGACCATTATTTGCACTCAATTTATTTTTTATTTTTCTTCAGTGCAGTTTTTACACAGGTCATACTATGTAATTTTGCCTCTTGCCTTTTCCCACTTTTTACAAACTTACCATATCAAAACCATTTCTCCTGTGTTGCCACACACGCTTCATACCCATAGTTTTCAACAGCCTTCATGTGGCTCGCAGTGTGCTCACAATGTGCTGTCAAATTTAGCGCCATGCCTGGCACCCAGTGTTTAGAAATTATTTGTTAAATGAATGAGTATATGGCAAAGTAATCATCCTTTTGTTTTTTTAAATGTTGATTATTTCTGTTTTCTTGATTCTAAATAGTACTGAGATAAATAGATTATTTCCTTAGGATAATGTCCCAAGTTTTGGGCCATTCGGACCAAAACTTTTCAAGATGCATGCACCAAGGCAGCCTCTCCCCTCTCTTCCCCTCTGAACCACTGTCAATTGTACCAGGGTAATAATTTACAATTGATTAAAGAGTTTGTGGGGTGTTTTTCCCCCATCTTTTTTTCCCCTCCTCTCTCCCTCCCCTCCTGCCAAAAACGGGGGAAATTATCTGAGAAGGTGAAGATGTTCTTAGACAATCATATTAACATATTCCAACAATTGCAATTTGCAAAATAGTAATCACAACTCCCAGGATCGGGGAGGCATTAATCAAAGCTGCAGGTTTAATTCCATTTTAAATATTGATGAAATGTGCTTCGGCAGCCTCACCCCGGCCTGGCAGGGCCAGGGAAGCCAGCGAGGCGCAGGGGAGGTGGAGGGAGGGTTGGTGAGCAGCTGCCGGAGGGGAGGCATCTGTGATTCAAATTGGTGGCTGTGCAGCCAGGTAGAGAGTGAAAGGGGTAGTGAAGAGGGCTGTTAAGTCCATTGCTGTCAATTTGTAACGATCAGGGAGGGGCCCGAGGACTGGTTCAGCACAATAAACCCAGTTTGTCTGGTTTCAGGGGTTACCACTGAAGAGGTTGCAGCTGCACTGATTCGAATAGCCTGGAGACTTCAGAACTGTAATTATCAACCAGGCTGCTCACTCGCGGTGTGGCAAAAGTGGGCTTCACCAGCGCTTAACTCCTTGTGTGCCGCCGCTCTCCCCGCCCCCGGGCGTGGCCGCTCCTTGCGCATTCCCAGGCATCCTCCCCAGGGGAAACCGAGGCCCCGTGGCTGCTTAGGGCAGTCCTCAAAGGCCAGAGCGTGCCAGGCAGCAAGGTTTTTTCCTTAGGTCACATACAAAAAAATAGTGGGGGGGTGGCGAGGAGGCTAGTTCTCTGCTGACAGATCACCATCTGGCACCATCGCCTCTGCCCTGGGGTGGGAAGTCAGGCTTCTGAGTCCGATGACACACTGGCTGTGGATGTGGGACAAGGCTCACCCCCTCTGTAAGTGGGAGTAATCGTCCCTACCCTACTGAGCTGTCACAAAGACTACCTGAAATCCCGTTTGTAAAGCACAGAGCACACAGTAGGCTGTCAATAAGCCTCCTTCATTCTGATCCGAGGCCTGTTGCTGTCAGAGGAAGACGGGGTGGGCTGGGGTGGGATGTGGGGGGGATCTGTTTCCCAGCAGGGGCACCTGAGGGCAGGACTTCTGCAGGCACACCCCCCATTTCAGCTCTCAGGGAGTCCCTTCATTCTCCAGCCACTGCCATTTGTCACCCAAGGGACAACCATCCTCCCATCCCTTAGGCAGGAGGCACTGGGTAAGGAAGGAGAAGAGGCAAGAGCTCCTCCAGTGCCCTGAGGAGGCCGCTGAGGGGGGGGGTTGGGCTAGTTCTCGGGGACCCAGAGCGAAGGCAGGAATGAGGGAGGGGCAGAGGCCAGGAGGGGCATCCCGAGGAGAAGGCTTAGCTGAGAGTCCTGGGGACTGGCGTGTGTGTACAACTCAGGGGACCTCCTCCTGGAATACAACCCCAGAGAACTTCTCCCACGTGTCCACGAGGGGATGTGCTCCAGACTATTCCTCCCAGCGGCACCGCTGGTCACTGGAAGCAGGCCAGGAGGATGGCTGGTGAGAGGTGGCAGAAGCCCACCCCGGAATATTAGCAGCGGTAAGAAGCACGGAGCTAGATGTGCACGTAGCAACAGGGATAGGTCTTGAACACGTAGTGTTGAGTGAAAAAAGTAAGACACAGTGGAACTCAGCACAATGCCCTTTCTGTAAATTAAAACCACATTCGCACACAAAACAGTACATATTTTATAGAGCTACACGCATTTGAGGGGTGTATAGCCACCGTTAGAGTGGGTCTTTGTCGTGGTTGGGGGAAGGCTGGGTGTGGTTTTTGGGGATAAAGGAGAAAAATAAAAATAAAGTCCAACCGCAGAGAGGCCTGGCGCAGGGAAGGACGGGTGTGCTGTTGCCTGAAGGGTGAGTTTCACTCAACTCCATCTGAGGCTTGCAAAACAGCACGGGCTTTGCAGTCAGACAACCCTAGGCTCAAATTCCAGGCCTCCGGTGTACTACCCCTGTGGCTGTGGACAAGGCTCTCTAGGCCTGTTCATCTGTAGAGTGGAGGGCTTGCTGCGGTCACAAGGACTGAATTAAGGGAGGTAAATGCAGGTAGGGCCTACAGGAGCATCAGCTCCTCCTGAACGCAGCTCCTGGAAGGGCCTGAGTACGCAGAGGGTGTCAGCTCCCTGAGGTCCTGAAGGGTCCAGACTGGAAAGCCCAGGAAGGGAACTCAGACCTGAAGCCTCTGGCTCCTAGCACATCTGGCAAGCCTGGACCAGCTGCCCTGGGGTGCCAGGTGTGGATGTCAGACTAGGCAAGTGTGCGGGCAAGCTGCCCGTTGAGGGCCTGGCACAGCTGCCCACCTCTGAGTGGCCAAACAACCTCATGCCCACCTCCATCAGTGACATCCACCATCTGTAAACCCTTTTGCACTCAGTTCCCCAACAGCACATATTCACAGGCAACTGAAGGATTTGGTTTTAGGGAAACAGCTGTTCCTCCCCAACACAGGACTAAAGAGACTGGCCTCAAAGGCCATCCCCCTGTGCTGGAATGCACCTGTCCGGAGACCCTGCCTGGAGGTCTCCCAGGGCAGGGACGGCCCCGTGAGCATGACCAGCAAATCCTCTTCCTTGCAGACGACGATGAGCATGAGTGGATCATCCGGACGTGTCGGAAAGGCTGGGATGAGATTGTAGGTCACAGACCCAAGCTGTGAACCCTGGAGTTGCATCCACCAGAGGTATCCTGCATCGCTGGCACTGACTGGCCCAGGGCACAGGCTGTAGTTCCAGAACCTGAGTTTGGAATCAGGAATAAAGGCTTTCTGCAATCAGTAGTCCCAACTGCACTTTCCTTAGGCTGTTTCTTGGAGTAGGGGTCCTCCTTCCACCTGCATCTAAATCACCTGGGCAAAATTGTGAATTAAATACCCCTGGACACACTCCTTAGACATGCTAATCAGTCTCAGAGAATGAGGTCTAGAGATTTGCATTCCCGGGTATTTGTTATGCAAATGAGCTTGAGAACCATCAAGCTTATAATAATAGATATCTGAGCAACTAATGTGTGCAGGCAAGTGCGTGTGTGTATTATCTCTGCACTCACAGCAGCCTTGTAAGAGTGGGCTCAGCATCACCTTTTACAGATGGGGAACCAGACTCAGAGAGACTGAGTGACTTATCTAGGTCACACAGCATTTGAATCCAAGTCCCTCTGAGGACAATGCCCAGCTGTTTAGTTTTATTTTTTACTATATGGAGTTGCCTTCCTTGCTGGTCTTTGTCTCACAGACAGTAGGGTGGGATGTGCCTGGACACACAGCTAGTATCTTCCTATAGGACCAGGAGTGATTAGTCAGGACTGCCTCTCCCTCCTGGCAGTTCTCCCATTTGAGCCTCATACCCTAAGCACAGAATCAGTGTGGAGCCATAGAAAGAGCATGACTTTGCATCACTGTTGATAAAATGAGAGTTCCTATGGCCAGGATTCTCACCTGGCCCTGTTGGCTAGCTCACTGCACACCTGTGGGCAATATATGGCCGTTGACTCTATATAAAGAGCTCCACCCAGTGCTCTGGGCACAACACGGTGGCATGGCTGCAAGACTGCAGGAGAGCAGAGCAGAGGCTGGAGTGGTGGCAGCACTGAGAACAGAGGCCCAGAGGACAGCTGTGTGGGATGACTGTGCAGAGAGGCCCAGAGGCAGACACTGGCTTGCTGCATGCAGACTCACTCTGAGTGAACGGGATTTTAGTGACTGACCTGCCACCTGGAAATAAAGGTAGGTATGACCCTTTCACCCCAAGAATGTTTTGCTGTCAATTTCTCTGGTCACATTGAGTCCATAGTGAACTTGCCTGGGCTAAAACCCACTGGCAAGACAATCACACACACCTGGGTTCAAATCCCATCTCAACCACTGGTGGGATGTAACCTTGGGCAAGTCGCTTCACTTCTCTGAGCCTCAGATTCCTTATCTGTAAAATGGGTTTAATGGTGTTTAAAACAATAGGGTAGCTGTATGGATCAAATGATGTAATAGAAATACAGGAGCTGCACTTAGCAGGTACTCAGTATGTGCTTGCTTTAAGGAATAATTTGTTAGCTGTGCCTACAGAGTAATCATTCCCCAAAGTCACCCCCCAAGACTACATGTGTAAGCTGACAACCAGAAAAGGAAGCAGTGACATGTTTCAGGGCTACACTGGAGCCACAAGCATCCTGGATTTTTGCATAATTGTCCCTCCTTAGAGGCTGCTGGATGCTTAACCCTCTTATTTATCTCTGGCTCACAAAGCTGTCCAGGAGAAGTCAGGCCTGGGAGGGCTTTGCCAAGGTCGGCAGGGGCAGGACACCAGCCCTCAAACTGGGGACCCAGAGTTGGCAAGCTGAGGCAAACGGGGAGTCAGAGGGAGGTCTGGGCCCATTCAGCTGCACCACGGAGAGGTCCCAGGGGCCACCTCCCCACCCCTCGCCTCGGTAGAATGATGGGGTTGAGCAAATGGGGGGTTACCAAACTGTTTTGAAAACAGAAGGTACAGCCATGTAAAGAAACACACACGCAAAATTAAAACTGTTTTTCAAAGCTACACATATACCTATATCAACATCTGATCAAAGGATTGGTAGAGTAGAGTGGGAAGGGGCAGAGATGGGGGATGAAACAACTGAAAGAGAGGGGCCCTGCAGGGCCGCTGGCCATGCACACCCTGCACTGAGGTTCACTGCCAGGCCATGGGGGTGGCCTGCTGGGGATGCCTCAGCACTGCACGGGGCCACTTCACTCTTTTCCTCACCAGCTTTGGCTTGAACAGACAGTTCGGCAGCTGAAAGAAAATTTAGCAACCAGCAGAAAGGTGCTCTCTCACTCTCCTCAATTATATGGCGGCTCTGGAACCTCCAAGGCCAGTATGAAACCCAGGCTCGAGCAGAAGCTGGAGCCGTCTCCCTGCCACCCACTCCACGTTCCCTTTAATCCCCACAGCATGCTGGACGGATCCATCTGCTGCAGCATTTACCAGGCTGAGAGCTCCTGGAGTGCAGAGTTATCAGCTGGGCCCTTCCCTGAGCCTGCAGAGCCAGACAGGGCCCCGCAGACAGCAGAGGACAGCAGCCTGCCTGATTCCCTGGGAAGCAGTACCAATTTTCCAGGAAGGGACATGGCACTGTCTAGCATCTTGGATGCTCTGGGTGCGCCCGATCCCTTAACCAGAGAGCAGGAAAGAAATGGAATCCCATCGAGTTCTGGATTTAAGTGCCAGCACTTCCACTTGCATTAACTTTATTTATTACACAAATAGGACATTTACAAAGCACAACATGAAAGGTATGTAACAAAACAGACATTGGTTTTACAAAAAAGTGCTTACAATTTTTTTTTCCATGTGTTTTCCCCTTTTGTATTTAAATAAATAGTCATGATGGCCTGTGCTTTCCCAGGCTGCTCTAACAGGCTAGTGGAGACATGTCTGAACTGCAACATGCTATGACCACATGATCCACGCAAGGAACAGACCCCAGGCAGGGGAGATTCAAGGCAGAGTGGGTACTGGGTGGCCCTGGGTAGAGTTCAGCTGGCCATTTTACCACATGGTTGTGCTTGAGGCTCCAATCAACAGGAGCAAAATGAAAGAAAAGATTAGAGCTCCCAATCACCAGGGATCAGGCCCAAGCACCGGAAGAGGGCCGGTGCACCTTATTCACTGGATGAGTTCTGAACCGAGCTGCACTCACCATGTTTGGAGTGGTGCCTTCTCTTTGCCCTGAGTCAGCTGGAACCATCTTTGGAAGGGACAGTGAGCAGTTTCCTTTCTTGTGCTGCTCCTGTGCCTAGCCCTCCTCCAGGTCCCAGAACAAGAATGGCAGATAGATTTTCATTTTAAGTGCCAACTTCAAGCATTGGGATTCTGAAACCTTATTCAGACTCAGTGAGATAGAGAGTGCTACAATCGACTAGTGATGCCTACCATGGGTATAAGAAGGGGCAGCAGATACATATGTACCATGAACTTGCTTCCCAGGCCTAGAGTCTCCTTCCAAAAGCAACATATCAGGTTAACAGAAGCTGGAAGGAGGACTTGGGCTAAACATGCCTATGAGCAGCCTCTAGTGGGAAATTCATCAGGACACCAAGTAACTCTAAAATTACAGGATAAGCTTGGGACAAATGGGTGTCCCCTGAAAACATAAATCATGGTCTTGTATAGCCCGAGCCCTTTTGTTTGGGGTGAAGAGTTGCAGCAGGATAGGGTGGATGTGAGCACAGCTGTGTCTGGCCCTCATTCTCAGGAGTGGGTGGGGCTGGCTCTGGGCAGGGCTGGTGGGGAAGCCCAGAAGTCCCAGCTGGAATCCTGGGCATGGCACACTCACCTAGGCAGTGGGCACTCTCTCTATGCAGAGATGGGTCCTGAATGAAAAATCTGACTGCCACTTCCCTGGGCTCGGTTCCCCAGCTGCCCATGCGTGGTCCACACCAAAGAGGACAGGGCCCAAGCACCCCATCAGGAGTCAATAAGCAGAAAATTGAGATCTCCCAATTCCACATGCCCAAACATTCAGAAATGTCACCACACAGATCAAACTCCATCTCTGCTATGTCTCCTGTATATGTGCTGGATAGGTAGGCATAGGGAGTCCCTCAACATACCAAGTTTTCTCTTTCCTCTCCTTAAAATGGCAAATGCCTCTCCCAATTCAAAGTGCCACGTTCTTCTCCTTGATCTCCAAACCAAAGGGGGTCTTTGTCCTCCCCCACAGCCCCTGCCCATCCCTCTACCTCTTGGTCTGGGCAGGCCTCCATCTCTGCCCTATTGGGCCTCTCAGAGTTGGTCAGCGTCTCTCTCTGAATTAACATGACATAGCCAGACAGATGGAAATGATAAAATTAGAACATAGCTTTCCTTTGGGGACATCCCACAAACACTGTAGAGTTTTCCAGACAAAAGCAACAGAGTGGATAACATTGGGGGTTGTCAGCTATTCAGAATTCAGAGATGGTTCAGGAAGTAGTAAATAAAGGCCAATATGGGAGGACAGAAAACCTGTAAATTAGAAGGCTGTTGGCGTCGCACCAATTCAATTTGGCCTTTTGCTATTGTAATTGGCTTAAGTCGAAGATGACTCCTGTTTAAACGGAAAAACGGGCTGTTGTTTTCGCCCTGATTCCAAATTTCAGGGAGCTCTGCCTTCCAAGAGGAGCACTACATGGTGCTCCTGGTGGGTTCTGGTTCTCTGCAGGAGGGGGGACAGCCAGGCCCAGGGACCCAGCTGGTGGTGGCAGGTAGGATGGCAGACGAGGGGCAGATGCAGAGCAGATGGGTCCCTGGCAACAGCTCGGACACTGGATGTCAGCGGCTGAGGGGCAGCTGGGGGGTGCCCATGGACAGATGCGGAAGTGATGGCAGCGTTAATACTGGAAAAGGATGACCTGCAAGAGGAAAGCGGGGAGGTGGCTGAGTGGGGGCCTGCCCCACCCGGCAGCCCCCCAGAGGTCCTCAAAGGCATGGAGAATGAGGGTGGCTCAGGGCCCAGATCTGGGTTCAAATCCTGGCTCTGTCACTTACTTGCTGTGAGACCTGGGGCAACTCACTTCACCTCTCTGAGCCTGTTTCCTCATCTGTAAAATGGGGATGACAAAACCTCTCTCTCAGAATGGGGAATATTCAGTGAAAGCCCACATGCACGATTTCATGGAAGCCTCACCTCAACCCCACAAGGGCCCACCATCATCTCCACCTCACAGGGTTGGGCTCACAGAGGAAAATCAGTGGCTGAAATCACACATCCAGGAAGAGGTGCCCCCAGCACGTGGGCCTGGCCCCTGGGCAAACTCTCCTCATTGTTAACACATCGCCTCTGCCTCTTCAAGGCCACTGTGACAGTAGTCCTCGATGCTTACTACACACCAGGTAATGGGCACTTACACCTCACAAAACCCAGAGGCACATGGCCCGGACAGACCAGGAGCCTGCACACAGTGGGTGAGCCGTAAGGGACTATACGCCCCTTTCCCCCTCCCTCTTCCACCTGAAGCACCTGGCTGGCTGCTCATGGCTCCCGACACAGCTAGTTCCCTGAAGCTCAGGTCAGGGATTACTATGGCTGGGCAACGGGATGTGACTTCATAACAAATGTCAGGAGATGTCAAGTGGCCCAGAGACATCAACTGGCCATGGCCATAGGACCCGTCCATTTTATGATCAGGAATGTTAGTTGCCCAGATTGGGTCCCATGAGGAGGAGATGGAGGAGCCAATGGTGGTGATGTCCATAGGAGTAATCATAACCATAACCAACATCTGCGGAGCACTTCCTGTGTCCCCAGCACTGTGCTAGGGTGTTTACATACATTATCACTTGTACTCCCAGCAACGACCTTAGGTGGTGGAACTATTATTGTCCCCACTTTGTGGGTGCAGGAATCGAGGCCCAGAGAGGCTCACTGTATTCCCAGGTCTCACAGTGAGAAGGGGACAGGGTGGGGATGCACAGTCTGCCTCACTCCAGTTCATGCTGCACCCTTGGGCAATGCTCCTCTGGCCTCTGCGATGTCTGGTTTGGGGCTCTTACTAAGAGAAACTCTCTCAAGAGGGATGACTCTGGTAAGACCCTTCCCCTGTGGGCCTCAGTGACAGCTTGGCCCTGATTTCTCAGAAGACTTCCAAGCTCTGAAATTGTGGAGGCAGGGGATGTGACCAGTGAGAAATGTGGTTCTGGAAACTTCCAGGCCTGTGTGGCCAAATGATCATGTGGCAGAGGCAGAGGGTGCTAGCCACGAATGCCCAGAGCGCTGGTCTTGATGGGTGGGTTCAGGGGCCTGCCCCAGGCGGCACTGAGCCTCTGCATAGCTGGGTTACTGGAGCCTGGAGGAGCTTGGCAGAAAGCCCATACAGTCTTGCACCGACCATACACAGCCCACCAGGCCTGATAGCTTTGGCAAGACGTGGACAGAGAAGGTCCCCAGAAAGGAGCTGGCAGGAAGGCCTGGCAGTAAGAAGGCAGAAGGCCATGAAGGAGTGAGGAGACATGTCTCTGCAGAGCTGCTGGATGTGAAATTGGGGACGTGGCCCAGCAAGAAAAAACTCTGGCTCAGAAGCCAAACCCAGGAAACCTACAGCCAAAGCTGCCAGACCCCAGACTGGCTCACCCTTCAGACTGAAGCAGACATAACCACAAGTTTAGCTGAACACCCAAGAGACAAGGGATTGTCTCCAGGCGCTGAGCCCAGCCCTAAGCACTTCCACGCACTACCCCTCCACCACCCTCCATATGATTCCCAAGCCCCTGGCTCAAAGGTCCAGGCCTTTCATTACACGACCACTGTCAGCGTCCCTCACCTCCCTTGGGCCTCACCCATGGTCCTTCACACCCAGGCTCCTCCATGCCTCTGTGCTCTTCCCTCCACAAGGAATGCCCTCCTTCTCATCCCTCTTCTCCATGAGAGCTCGTACTCTCTCTTCTGGGTCCCCGAAGGCCACATTCACTCCTCACTTCAACTTCCCCATCACCCTGTGGTGGAGCCGCCGCCTCCTGCTCTAAGCTCCATGCGCCTGCAGGACAGGGACCATACCAAGCTCGCCTCTGCAGTCCCTGTGCGGGGTCTGACAGGACGAATGCTCTCCCCCCAGAGAGTGCAGCTCCAGGGCAGGAAGCCCTAGGACTGAGGCCAGCCGTCTGCACACTCACTCTGTGAGCCCAGGTCAGGGACTGCTCACCTGAGCCCCAGTTTCTGCAGGTACGAAATAGAGCAATCATAATCCCCCTTCCCAGGGAAGATGTGAGGGGTGAGGTCAGAGAGAGCACCGTGTAAACTGTGAAGTGCTGCACAAAAGGCCATGATCACAGACCTGTCTGGACATCAGAGGCTGACAGCCATGCAGCATCCTGGACAAGCGTGACCCCTCTCTGAGCCTCGGCTTCCTTATCTTTACCATGAGGACGGCCACTCCCACACCTACAAAGTGGCTGGAAGGCATCGATCAGACAAGGAGGGTAAAGTGCCTGCTGTGAACAGTGGAGTTGCTCAGACAACAGCAGCTTTTACTGTGAGAATGACAATCTCAGAGGGGACTTTCTGGGCCGTGCTCAGCCGCCACTGGGATTGGTGGGATTTTGCATTGAGTGCTACCATTTACTTAAACATGTACCTGTCCAATGGGGCTGTCCACACTATATACCTTCCCCCATGGTGCTCAGAACAGAGCCTAGCACACAGTAGGTGCTCAATCAAGAGGCAGAATAAGAGGGGCTTTCCTAGAGGAGTGGCCCCACTCGAGTGCCCATGAGAATCACATGGCTGGGAAGTACACTCCCAGGTCCCCACAACACATCTCCCTGGCAGACTCTAGGGGCGAGGCTAGGGAATCAGCATCTCTACAAGTTTCCCAGGTGCTTCTGGGACACATTAATACTGAATTCTGCTGGATTAGAGGGGCCCTTCCAGCTGGAAGGCCCTGGCCCCCTCTCCCTGGCCCAGCACACCTGCTGACTCCTGGGGCTCCCTGCATCTCTGAGAACTGCAACAGTGGTATTTCTAAAAGAGGCCTCCATTCAATAGAACTGGAAAATATAAAATAAAAGAGTTCTCCAGGCCCCCCACCACCTCAAGGCAAAGTCCATACTCCTCCTCCTGGCAGCCCCAAGGTCTCACCCTACCCTGCTGCCCCGCCACACCCTGCACTGTTCTTCCCAAGCCTCCAAGCCTGCGTGCCAGCATCACTGAATTGTTCAGGGTTCCCTAGAGCTGCGGTGGCTCCTGCCTTCCTCACAGGTGCTGATTCAGCATCCAGGCCTGTGCTCAGACGATGCCTTCCTCCAGGAAGTCTCTTCATACTTCTCCTGAGCTGCTGCACCCCCCACTCCCAGTTCCCTTGGCTGCCCATCACAGTTTGATCACACTGTGTTGTAACTGTTCGGGTGTGTCTCCCCCTCCAGATAGCGGCCTCCTCAGGCCAAGAACCATGCTTTCCTTATCGCTGTGCTCCTGGCAATTGACTCGGGGCCGAGGGACACAGTCAGGACATAGCAAATGTCAGCCGAGTAAGTGAATGAACAAATGCACAGGTTCTCTACAAGCTCTGAGACCTGGAGCTGCCTGTGCCTCAGTTTCTCCCCTTCTAAAATGAGGTGTTGACCTAGGGTTGTGGCTCTCAAGGCTAACTGAGAGATGTCACAGAGCTGAAAGGGAGGTGGGGGCCCTAGTCCCTCTGCACTTTCCCCCAGAGCAGCTCCATCATCATTCATCTGCATTATGGGTTATGGAAAAAAATAGAGAAAGGGTTCCAGTGCTTAAAAACAAAGCATTCAAGTGCTAGACTGGGTGAAGTCAAAGCATGTTCAGTTCTAATGCTTGAGGATTCCACAAAGGAGGCCCTGCCAGTTGGCCAAGGTCACCTGCTGACCTGCTATCCCAGAGCCTCACCAGCTCAGCATATTCACTCCCAACAGCCAGGAATAAAAGGAGGATGTGGGAGGAACCAGTGAGACAGCAGAAGGCAGGGTGTGTGATATAAGCCTTCCCTGGCATGGCACAGTTTGAGCAAAGTAACTAAATTCACAAATTGAAAAAGAGAAGGCCACTCGTTGGTAGGGGGCTGCAAAGAGGCCTTTGGAGTGGCCAGGCACATAGAATGCACTGGCTCAAGTGACTCCTTGGGGGCACAATGAGGGCCTGTGTATGCTGAACAGAGAGGGTCTGCCACACAGGGACATGAGACCCACTCAGTGACAAGGAATGCTGCCAGGACCCCATTCCTGGCAGATGGTTCTGACCTGCCACACCCAATCCGCCTCCATTTACCTTCTCACCCCGGTTGGAGAGTGGCCCATCCATATCGGCTTTGAGGTGGACGGGGGGCGCGGTGTAAGGCAGCCGGCAGTGCACCTGCCCGCACTGTACCTGACCTGTGGACAAGAGTTTGCCTTGGAGCCCATCCCCCAGACTGCATGCAGGATCCCACAGGCCCCATGCTCCATAGGCTGGAGCCCCAGGACCACTTTCACATCTGCCACCTAAAGGCTGAGTGGCTTTGATCGAATTTCAATAGGGTTGGTTGCAATGCTCTGTGCAAAAGTACTTATAGTCTATAAGGTGTCATATGGTAACTGTCCAGATTACTGATAAATAAATGTTCATAAATGAATATGTACTGACCATCTCCTACATGCAAGGCTGTACCCCATCTATTAGGATCCTCCCTCAGTGCCTTGTACTTTCTGATCTCCCAGGTTATCACCAAGGCTTTACCCAGTACCTCCTAGAGGATCTGCACTCATGTCCCCGTCTTCACAGTGCTCTCCCTGACCACTCTATTTCAAATTGCAGCCAACACCAGAACCCTACCCCCACCCTCCCTGTCCTCCTTCCCAGTTTTATTTTTCCTCCTTAGCACTTACCATCATCTGACTTACTGTATACTTTCTTTTATTTGATATTATCTGTCTCTGCCAACTAGAATGCAATCTCCAATTTGGGCAGGAATTTTTGTCTGTTTCCTAGATTCTAATCTTTTTGGATTTCTAGTACCTCGAACAAGGCATGGCATCTCGTAGGTACTCTTTAAATATTTGTTGAATGGATCTCTGTACCCTATTCCAAAACTGTGGGGAAAGTCCATTCTTATATCTGACCCAATTCTCATGCTTTATCCTCTTACCACTCCTGTGGAGAACTCCTCTCTCTCCCCTGTACATCATCCTCTTTAGTCACAGGGGAAAAAGCCCTGTACAAAGACTTACCATTAATATGCAACTTGGGACAAGTCATTGTCTTTCTGAGCTACAGTTCCCTCATCTGTAGAATAAAGTGGTTAAGGTTGGGAATTCTTCACCTGGGATGTTCTAGGAGTCCACGGATAGCCTGAGATTACATGGCAAACCATGTGTGTCTGTGCATTTTTCTGGGGTCTGGTTTCAAGCTCTAAAGATTCAGGAAACTCAAGGGTCCTCTGACTTTAGTCAACTGCAAAACAAACTGCTGAGCTGGCCTTCAGTTAGTTGTGCAGCAAAAGGCAGCAAGTCCAAATAACCTTAACATCTCTTGCCCCAAGCTGGGTTCCACTCAAGAGGAAGAGGAAAAGGCACCTCAACTCCTTTCTAGGCAACAAAGACAGATCAGGCTTGGTCAACAGAGTAGGTGGGAAGAGTCCTGGCAGGACTCTGAAGGCCATGGCCCCACTCCCAAGGGGGTCACCTAGAGCCCTTAGCAACTCCACATCAAGAGCCTGCTGGTAGCTCAGACTCCTCGTGGCCAGAGTGTCTTCATCCTTGGTGCCTCTAACATGAACTAGCTGTTCCACAGGATCTGTGCAGCCTGAACATAAGTAATTGTTTAGAAAAGAAAGAGAGAAAAAAGTCCCTCCTACTGAGCAGATGGTTCAGAAACAGAACAGTACAAAGAGACACAGTTTCCCACTGGCAGCCTGGGATGGTGGGCAGGACTCCCTGCTGGGCTGACCAGAACCACCAGCACAAGAGTGGCTAATACTACCCAGCACTTACTAATGCTGGAGACTTCAAGTCCACAACCTCATCTGCTGCTCATGACACTGCTTTGAGATAAGATTTTCTTACTGTCCTCATTTTTACAGATGAGGAGACTGGTAGTCAGGGAAGCTAAGAGGCTTGCCCAATGTCACACAGCTAGTAAGTGGCAGGAACGGGATCTGAAGCCCAACAGTGTGACACCAAAGCCCACACTCATTTGTTAAGGAAAACTGGCTCCCACTAACATACTGTGGACTCTTGGTTTCCTCACCTGTACAATGGGATCTTGATCTCTGAGGTTTAGAAACATGGTTAGTAAAATGTCTGGCATGTTGCAGGGACTCAAAAACAGCAGTGCTCTCCCTAACCTCCCTTCTCTTTCTCTTTCACTTGGAGCCAGAGAAGGAAAGATTTGTGTTTGTGGGTATGTTATGACCACTTCTATTTTTCTGGTCACACCCAGCTTTAGGAAACAATCAATGGAAACAATCTCAAAGGGGAAAGGAAATCTGTGATAATCATCTATTCAGTGGCAGATTCGCTGAATGTTCATCCCCCAGAAATCTACAAGGCTCTGCCTTCTCTCCTCCAGGTTCCTGCTCAAAGGTCACTCCACCAAGACCCCGCTGGCATACTTCCCTCTCTCCTCTAGTAGTTTATCGTCTCTCCACCCACGTCCCACACTGGAATGTGAGCCCCAGGAGCACAAAGCCTTTGGTCTATTGTGTTCTCCATTTGTATCCAAGTGCTGAAGACACACAGGAGGCACTCAAAAATTATTTACTGAATACATGAGTGGATTCTCACAACCCTGTGAGGTAGGTATTATTAAGATCCCAGACAGGGGAGGAAACTGGGATTCAAGGAAGTTAGTTGATTTGCCCATGGCCTTACAGCCCTGGGGACACCTGCCATATCTATCTGCCATCTTCTGCAACCCGAACACACCCATGCCACAATACTTTCTGGGCTAAGGCCTGCCTACATTCAGTTCGTCTGCTGCTGCGCACTTGTCTACCCACTCCTTGTGTCTCCTATCCGTCCTCCCAGGCTCAGCTTGCTGGGAGAGGACATCTCCAGGCACTCCCACAGGGCACCTTTCTTAAAGCATAGCAATTAAAACCACATGCTCATTTATCTGATTGTTGTTCCAAGTTGTGCCTCCAACCAGAATGCTGGCTCCACCAGGGCAACAACTTTAGCCACCTTGTTCTTTCGTAGTCGCCAGGGGCCCTGGTACAGAGTGGGTGCTTGGAAAATATTTTTTGAATAGCTGAATGGCTTGAGTCTACTAAGAGTCCCGCCTCCGCTGAGGCAGAGACGGGGAACTTAACCCCTCTCCCCAGCCCTAAGCCCGAGGGACCACTTACTCTCAATGTAGCCGTGCAGAGTGACCATACGCGCCCGCTCGGGGCTGCTGAACGGGGAGTAGTGGATGTCGTCGGACAGGGCGGAAGGGAGGCGGGACGGCGGCGCCCCGGAGGGCGGCACGGGATGTTGCGGTGTGTGCTTTTTATGTCGCGCCCGGCAGTTTTGAAACCACACCTGAAACGACAGCTTCAGCAGCTTCAGCCTCGCGCATAAGATCGGACGCGCCGCCGGGGTACCCCAAGCGCGACTGCCTCGTAGCCGCCGGGAGAAGGGACGCCACGTGCGCCCGGACCAGCAGCTCTGCAGCCGGCTGCTCAGTCTAGGGCCCGCCCCCAGACCCCCGGGCCCCGCCCCAGACCAGAAGGCCCCGCCCTCCCGCGGCCCCACCTGGATGACCCTCCGGCTGAGGCCCGTCATGTCCGCAAGCTTCTGCAGCGTCTGCGCGTCGGGGTTGTTGTCCTGCGCGAATTGCGCCTGCATAACCTGCCGGGCGCCGCAGGGCGGTGAAGCAGGGGCGCGCGGGTCTCCGAGGTCCCGGCCCAATCAGAGGCTCCGGTCCGGAAACCACGCCCCAAGCGGCTACAGCCCCGCCCGGCCCCCCGCGGGTCCGGGCGAGGGGGCAGGGCCAGAAGGCCCTCTAGGCCACGCCCACTCCTAGGCCACGCCCAAACCCGGCCTTTCGCGGCCTGCCCGGGTACCTGCAACTGCTCTGCGGTGAAGGACGTCCGCGCGCGCTTGGCCGGCTTGGGCTGACTGTCCTGTTCGGAGGGCACTGCACCCTCTAGCGTGAGGCCGTTCCCTGGGGGCGACAGAAGTGGCTGACCACGCATCCCCATCTCTTCTAGTAGCATCCTGGAAAGGTTGGGGGTGGGGGGAGCTGGTCCCTGTAAGGGTCAGGAACGGAGCTGGCTGGGAGCAGGGATCCCAGGGTCCTAGTCCCTGAGCTGGGTCTTTGGGGAAGGGGCTTTCACTTTAGAGCATCTGCTTGTACCAGATGCTCCTCTTTCGGTATGTCCTTAATGTCTCAGAGCCCAAAGAACACGCCACATTATCCTCGTTTTATAGGAGGAAACTGAGGCTCAGAGAGAAGCCCCTGCACTTAGTAGTCTGACAGCTGGCTAACTAGCGCCCCAAATTGAGCTCCCTCCTGGCTAAACTGGGGAAATCAAAGGCTGGTGGGCATAGGGTGCAAGCAGGTGATTACGGAAGTGATCCTCATTTTGTAAAAACAATGGAAACATAAAGGTTGGGAGGATGTTACACCAAGGTGTTAGCAGTGGTTACTTCCAAGGAATGTGATTATGGGGGCTCTACTTTCAATATTTCTGTAACTTTTGAGGCTTTTACAACAATCACATGTCACCTTATTTCTCCAAAGTTTAATTTTGTTAGCTGGAGTATATGTTAGCTACTCTCTTTCCACTTATATTACTTTTACAATTACACTAAATATGTTCCCATTTTATTCTTTAATATCTCGTTTATCTAAATACAAAAGTAATACATGCTCCTTATCAAAAACTCAGAATATTCAGATAAGCACAAAGAAGAAAATAAAATCACTCATAATTCCACCGCTATTCACAATGTGTTGATTTTTCTTTAATTAGAAAATAAAGTTGAGGGGAAAAAAAACACTCCAAAGTACAGAAAAAATCTGCTAAGATATATACACTAAAATATGAGAGGTGGCGGCCTTTAGGGTTATCTTTATTTTCTTCTTTTTGCTTAACCATCTTTGCTTAATTTTCATAAGGGATGTGTGTTTTTAAGTTTAGAAAGTAAAACAGTAGTCAAAACTTAGGGCTGGTCAGTAAAGGAGATATGAAGCCCCAAGCCTTCAAGGTTCCCTGCATGATAGGAGTCTGGGGTCAGGCCTGGCTCTGAGAGCTGGAGTGTAAATGTCAAGGCTGTGGCTGGGGGTGGTCCTGATTAGTCCTGGTGCAGAAGGAGCCTGGGGTCACTGATGAGCCATGGGTAAAGGGAAGCTCTGATTCCTGGGATTCCATCCCAGCTCCACTGCTGGCTCACCCACCACTACAGTTAACTAACTAGCACCCTAGCTTCACTTGCTCCCCACCTAGGCCCGCTTAGCCCCCACCCTAGCAGGAAAAAGTGATGGCCTTGGTATGGCCATGGCCAGGAACACCGTGGAGATTCCTGACTAGTCTCCAGGCTGGAAATGAGGCACGGTGGTTCATACATCCTGTCCAGAATGAGACAGACACCTTGTGTATTAATGTCCCCTGGGAGAGCTGGCAGGACAAGGATTTGTGCCTTTTTTTTTTCAATGGGAAATGAAACTCTCGTATAGGCAGGCAGCCACATCCAAGCAGCCTCCCCTGCTTAGTGAGGTCTGATTAGGAGGCCCTGGAACTAGGGAATGGGGTGGTATGGTATCATGGTTAAGAGCCTGGGTTTTGGAGTCAGACAGACCTACTAGTATGTAACCTTTGGCAAGTCACATACTGCAAATAACTGCCTGCTTCCTCACCTGTAAAATGGGGATACACCAGCTACTTCCTAGGGCTCTTCTAAGGATTACATAAAACAATCTACCCTACGGAGAAGTTAGCTTCCACAGACCCAAAAAGGGGAATTACAGAAAGGATCCCTGCGGCTTCCCACATTCCAGCCTCCACGCCCCCTTCCAGCCCCCAACCCACCTGTGACTTGGCCCTCACAATCCCTGGAAGACCTGGACCCTGTCCCTGGGCCTCTGTGTCTTGGGGAATCACAGTATCAGAGCCAGAAGAGATTTAGGGACCATTTTAGTCCACCATCCGTCTTGCACAGATAGGGAGAGTGAGGCCCAAAGAAGAAAGGAAACTTCCTATGTCCCCACACATGCCAGAAGGAAAACTGGAGCTCAGGTCTCCAGACTCAAATGCCTTTCTCCCTGCAGGCCAGGATGAAACCCCCAACCCCAAACCTTTGGCTTGGAGCTGCTGTGATGGGAGTTGGGAGAATAGGGTCCTGTCATCTCTTCAGGATTGGCCCATGCTTGGTTCCAGGCAGCTACAGTGGATGGGCCCTCAGGCCAACCAGAGCAGTCTGAAGGGGGGGCGGGCTACCCCAGTATGAGAAGCATCTCTAGAGCTCACTGAGTGCCTCCTGGCCTTATAACACATGGACTCATCTATCTTTGAGAAGGTGTCCTATCACAGCTCCATCTTACAGGTATAGCTGCAGAGAGGGGCAGTGACTTCTGACTCCCAAGCCACTGGTGGAGCCAGAAGTGCGTGCTCTGTGCACAGCCCCCACTGCTCTGCGTCCAGATGATAAAGGCAACACCTATCCCTTCCTGGAGTGCTGGGTTTGTGGTGGCAGGGGATGGGGGTCTGGTGGGTGGACGTGGGAGAGGGCTGGGGGCAGAGGTATGGCAAGTTGCGGGGTGGGGTGGTTGGGTACCGTTCTCGGCGGCCCGCTTGAGGTTCTCAATCATGGTGTCGTAGTGGATGCGGCAAAGCACCTTCTCTTCCACCAAGCCAAACTCCTCACCCGTGGACAGCTGGCGTTTACATGAAAAGCAGGCGAAACAGGCCAGATGGTAGGCGTTGCCGCGTGCCCGCCGCACCCAGTCACTGGCGTAGATCTGCCGGCCACACCGCGCACACTTGGTCCCAAATCGGCTGTGGGACATCACGACAAAAAGGGGGTGGCGAGGTTCAGACAGGCCACTCCTCCCCTCCAAATCCCAGTGGCCAGCCAGTGCCCAGGCTCCTGGCCTCAGGACTTTTCCTAGCCCACGAATTTCCCATCGCCTGGATCCACCCACTCTCACCTCCCTGCAGACAAGTCCCACCTAGAAGGTGAGCTGGTGGGTGGTTTTTATTTTATTCTGGGTGCTTTTCTGAGTTTTTCTAATTTTCTACAATGATCACTTACATTTGTAAATAACATTAATCTGCTCATTAAAATATATTGTGTTAGGGAAAATACAATAATAGTAACAATACTAGGTGAATTTTTTAGCACTTAACCACGTGCGCAGCTAGATTCTAAATGTTTTATATTTATTCATTTTGGAGATGTGGAAAATGGAGACCAAAGAGGTAAAGAAATTTGCACAAGGTCACACAGCTTGCAAGGACAGAAACCGGGATGAATGAACTGTACCCCAGCTGTAGAGAAGCTCCAAGTTTCTTGGAAGTAAAGACAGATATGAACTCACTGGCTTTGTGCCCCTGAGCAAACTGTTTAGTCCCTCTGAGTTCTCAGTTTCCTCACCCTGAGCTGAATGAGATGACAACAGGAATGACCACTCTTATTTGCTTAAAACGTGCTTTGCAGTCTCTTAAGTATCTACTAGTCTCAGACTCTGGAGCTCCGTGAAATTCTGAAAGTCAATCTAAAAAAGATTTTTTAAAAGCCCCCTCTCTATAAACCCTCCTAGATTCTGCTGCTTCCCCCTCTCCCTCCCACATTATAGTCCAGCCCTTTGCATGTGGCTGCCTTCTCCACCAGCCTGGGAGCCCGTCCAGGAAGCTGCAGTCTCGTTTGCCTGTCCCAGAAGTCAGCCCAAGGCCTTACCCCTGAGCACCAGGGAAGGTTTGTTCTTTAAGTGGATGTTCTTTAAGACACTCACCCAGTGACCCTGTCCCAACCCTCTGAGACTCAGTTTCCTCTGGTGCACAGTCTGTTTCAGAGAACGGTGCGACCACTCATCTAGGCCCCCAGACTGAGAAACCTAAAGCTACACCCCTCACTCTCCTCAACCCTGCGTCCAGCCAACCATCAGGTGCTGTTGGCTCCTAAGTAGCTCTGGGACCCCGTGTGCCCCTCTCCATTGCCACTGCTGCCCATCTTGTCCACGCTCCCCTCCTGCACCCCTCACTGCCAGTCTCTGACCTGGCCTCTCTCCAGTGCCACCCCTGCCAACTGATTCTCCATATAGTGACCGCAGCACAGCTTCCCACATGCATGATGAATCCTGTCCTGCTCTGCTGAGAATCCTTTGGTGTCTCCAATTTACCCTCAGGATCTGGTCCAAATCCTTAGAGTTTACACGGCCCAGCAGACCGTATCATCTCAGGCTCATCTGCCCCTAATCATCCTCAAGATCCCCCACCACACATCCACAGGTAAGTCCCAGTTAGCCACAAAGGTCCATCCCAGGTCTTTATGGCCCCCTTGGGAGAACTTTCCAGTCCCGGCCTTTGCACAGGCTATTCACTCCTCCTACACGCCCTCCCTCTCTGCAGCAATCACACCGGTGTGTAAATGCCAGATCCCCTGCTCTCCCTTCCACCCCTGGCACTCCTGGGAGAGGGCCCAGAAGATTCGCCTCTGTGTCCCTAGGGCCTGCACACTTCCACCCAAAGGAACATTCAGAAATGCCTGTGTGTTGAGGAACCAACCCAGCAAATTCTCTCTGATCACAGCCTCGCCTGCCTTGGCAACTGTCAGTTGAATAAACGGTCTTGGGTTGCACTGAGTGCGGGAGCGCTGAGCCCCAGGCCAGTCCAGGCTCCCACAAGTCACTGTCTCGGACCAGGAGCTCAAGGGGACACAGTCGCTGGCGGCGAGGTTGGCCCAGGCCAGGTTATGCGCCTTTGCCGGGTCAACCGCCCGCTAAACAGGGGCGGCTCCCGACCTCGGAAACTCGGTTTCTCCGAGGGAGAGTCCGGTACGGCCCGGACTGCCTATCCCAGACTACTCCTTTTGTGGGGCCAACCCCGGGTTCCGCTGATCCGCTGGAAGTAGCAGGATTGGGAGCACTTTCTAGCCTCCGAGAGAAGGGAGCGCCCAGCCGCGTGAAGTCAGGCCTGCGGTCTCAGATCTCTGGGTGCAACACCTTCATTGCACCCCCTCAGTTTCTCCGAAACTGCGTGAGGTGGACACTGTGTCACCCATTTTGCACACGTGGAATCAGAGGTTCAGAAGAACGGGCAACTGACTTGCCCAAGACCACAAAGAGCGTGGGGCCAGGGTTGAGGTCCGCTACGGAATGCAAAAAGGACCTAGAGAACCTGCGGAAGCAGCCAGACCGCAGATGAGAAGAGCTGGATCCTGTCTACGAATAGGAGGGACCTGGTCTGACCCCGTCGCGTCCCCACCCCAAGCCGCGTGTCCTGGAAAGTCGCGTGCGTAGGACCTGGGTCCCGCGGATTTGGGCAGGCGGGGAGTGCTTTCCCAGAGAGTGGGGAGAGCCCGCCAAGGGAAGGTCCCGGCAGCAGAGGCCAGGCAAGAGACGCTGCGTCTCCCGCTCTTGGTCTCCGTGCGCCGTCGGCGCTGCGCTGTGCCCGAGTGTAGGATCCCAGGTCCTCCAGCTTGGCTGTGCGGGATTCCTTGTTCTCCGCCATGTACGCGTGCACGACACCCTGCGCGCCCCTTATCTTCCTGCTCCCCGATCTGCTATCCCCGGGCGCGCTCTGCGCCTACAGTGGCTGCTCGCAGGGCGCCATCCTCTTTGCTCCGCGGCTAGCGCCGCGAAGGCTCTCTCAACAGCCTCCTTCCTCTCCGCATGTCACCCCAAATGCCAGGAACTGTCCCCAACCCTAGGATCTTCCCGTGCTCTCGGGGGCTACGCCCAGTTCACGAAATCATTCACGAGCTGGATTCCTGGGTGGGAGTGGGGAGTCTTTATGCAGTTTTGAATGCGTTGCAGGCCGTCCTGAAGCGTGTCCGCCACCCAGGGCAGGAACCGGTGGCACAAACAAGGGGCACAGGGAGGCTCACAGTTGAAGCCTCTGACAAACCGACAAACTCCTTTCCAGGCGGGCTGCGAGGCCCTAACTACCGGATTCCGGAAGCAGCGAAATCGACCGCGGAGACAACGAAACTTCAAGAAAGGAGTATTTGCCAATTGCGAAGGGAGTGTCACAGGGATCGGGGGGCGCGGCTAGTGACCCTGCCACCCTCAGCACAGGCTCGCGGGTCCCTGGGCCCCGCGCACGTCGTGGGGCAAGGGCGCAAAGGACAAGGGGTTTGGGGATGGAGAGGTGTCCGACACATACTGCGCTTCCTGGCAACTGCTGAAAGGAGTAGGGTGGGTAGCTTGCACCTCCTTGCCCTCTATCCCCTGCGCAGGAAGCAGAGATATCTGGGTACTCGCGGTTGTGGGAAAGGAGCTTGTGCGCCTTTGACCAAGTCAGTTTCCCCTAGGTACCGATAGGCGCTCGGTAATTCGTTCTTGAATGAATGAGCCTCAACGAAGGAGCCCATCCTAATTTCACTGTGATCCATTCTCCCATTATTAGGCTACCCGTGTTCTGCATGAAAGAACCGAAGCTCAGAGTGGGAAGGCCAATGTCGGCTGCGAAGCTAATGAACCACGGCGCTGAAACCAGACCAGAGTTCACTCGTTTTGCGTTCAGGACGCTCACTTGATGGCCTTAGAGAGATTCTTTGAGACAAACAAGGGAGTCGGTGGTGGAGCCCTTCCTATCCCTTCTGCTGCTGTCCCTTTTAGGCAAACCCTTAGGAGAAGCCAGAAAAAAAACAGAACCAGCAATTAAGAGGTTAAAACGCCCCGCGCCTCGGAGGTCTTGGCCCGAGGCCCCTCCTCCGATCTTCTCTCTCCGCTCCCGCAACATCTGTCCCCCAACAGCTGGCAGCCGCTGGGCTGCTCCGTGCCGCGGTGGGGGGCCGCTTCCCAGCTCTGAGTCTCCCTGGGGACCCTCACTCTGGGGGAGGGGTGGGGTTCTCCCGCTGGAGCCCGTGGTTGGAGTTTGGGCTCTAGGAGCAAGGCTGGAGAAGGCTGGGGGGCTTGCCTGAAGTCACGTGGCCCAAACTGGGGACTGGAACTTCAGCTGGCAGCCCTGCAGCCCAGCCCAGGGTACTCTCTGAACCCCACCTCCATAAAGGCCAGGAGCACTAGTTAACCCTTTACTCCCCATGGCCATGGTCAAGAGGAAGAGGGCCAGGGACTACAGTGACCTGATCAGGGCAAAGTTGATTGAGTCAAGGCATCTGAGGAGGTCACTCCTGCCCTACTGATCCCAGGGCCCACCCAAGGAGGGTCACACAGCAGAGCACACACTCAAACTGGGCAGGATTCTTCGTGCTAGCAGAGAGGGGTCTTTGCTGCTTCACAGGCCCCCTTCTTGAGAGAAGGGCTGTTGACGTATCTCACCTACAGAAGAAGAGTATTGAATGTTTAGACAGAAGGATAGCAGAGTCAGGTAGCCATGGGGCTTATCTAGTTTCTACCACTTATTAGCCATGTGACCTCACCTCTCAGGGCCCCAGTTTCCCACTCCTATCATGTGGGGATTGTGAGAGTATCATAATCATAGGGTGGACCTGAGGATTCAATGAGATAAAGCAAGGAAAGGGTTAACACAGTTCCTGGCTTATAGTCTGATGACCAGTGTCCTCATCCCTGCCCAGCCCCTCTTCCACTCTCTTCTCTCTGGCTGTGACCTGCGTTGGTCTCTTTCCATTATCCCAGGACACCAGTCTCCCCAGCAATACAATGAGCATGGTGCTCCTGGAGGCCAAGGGAGCCAGAGGGATGCTGCAGATGGGTCCATGCCCTGACTGGGGGCGGCAGCTGCAGGCTGGTGGGCGGAAGGAAGCTGTCTGAAGTTGTGGTTGCTGCGGACAGTGAAGATATGAATGCCCCACAAAGGGACACTATTCTGTTCCCCAGGATTTTTCTTCACTTCTTAGAAGAAAATATAAAGAAGAATGGTCTTAACAAAAAAAGGTGAAGATATTAAAACAATATATTTCTGGCGGTAATTTTTTCCAGCTAGGTCAGGGAGTGAGGTAAGGTGGAATCTGGCTAAACCCACGGGACTGATGAGGTCCCTGTTTGGAGCGAGAGTTGGAGAGACTGAGGCAGAGACGTCCAGCCAGTAACCTTGCCCAGGGCACAGAACCAGTGGAAAAGCCATCCCTCCCAACCACCCAAATGAGCTAGGGGCAGCACGGGACCTGGGACTCCCCCCATGCTCTGCAGCCTACCTGCCTAGTGAGCTTCGAGGGCCTTCCTAACCTCTAACTTCTGGAACCTACCAAGGGGGACAGAAGGAGGGTCTATAGGATGGTGTCAAGGAGGGGCGAGATGGAAGATGGAAACAAGGGAAACCCATCCCTGAGCTATAAGACCAGAGGCCAGAGGGCTGTGGGAGCCCCCAAGCCCCCTTCTTCATGGGGTCTTTGTCCCACCTTCCCTCAGTGTTGTAAGAGCTTGGCCTCTCTTTGGGCAGAGTGCTCCAGTACATGTCCCACCAGACCCTTGACCCTGGGATTCAGGAAACAGAGGGCCAGAAAATCTCAGCACATGGCCCTTTCTGAGTCCCAGCTCTTGAGACGGAAACACTGCCTCCCACGCCACTCACTACTCATGCTTTTCTCCAGGAACGTCGCCCTTCCAGCAGCCACCCAGAGCTCTGGGCTGCTGCTCAGAACAGACAATAGTCCCCGCCTGGCGCTCCGCCGGCTTGTTCTTTCCCTTTTTGTGGGTTTTATTATTTTTGTTACAGGTGGGGCTACCAGGAATGGGCTGTGCCTGCAGGGAGACCTGACTCCAGGAGGAGTGATCAGAGGAGCCACAGTTCTTCCCACCACCTGGGGAAAGGGAACTTTTATTCCCTCCATTTTCTTAAATGAAAATCTGTTTTAGTTTTGCTGTTGGGACTCTTCTCACTGGGGAAGGATTGGTGCTCAGGACCTGCAGCCCAGAAATGGCCCAGCCCCTTGCCTCCAGGCAGGCCCTGCTCCTCAAACTGCCTGAGAAAACGCCACCAGAGGATTGTACCCAGCAACCCCATGCCAATGGTGACAATGGTGATAACGAGGCACACACAGGACCTGCAATTTAGGGAACCTCTACTGAGCCTTCCTCTGTTCACGGGCCTCCTGAGCAGCTCAGAGAGACAACCCTGGAAGTAGGGCACTGAGGGCAGAGGAACACATTGACTTGTTCAGGGTCACACAGTTTCTGCCTCTCCCCAACAAGAGCTACGTCTCCACCCCACTGCAGTGAGGAGAGGTCTGTGGGTGCAGTGCAGACTCTGAACAGTGAGGACAAGATCTAAGTGTTGACTGATCCTTGCAGGTCTAGTAAAACCACCTTCAAGGAGGCTCAGTCCAACCTGGGCATGATGTGGGGCTGGAGAAGCAGTGAGGAATTTGGGCAAATGGCTCATGGGGCTGCCAGGTCTGTGGTCACAAGGAGGGCTGGGAGTGGGGTGCAGCCCTGTCTTACTCTGCAGGAGGAGGCTGAGATATCCTGCTGGATTCCCCAGACTGGAGCCTGTCCCTAGCCAGCTGCTGGTGAGCCCAAGAAGCCCAGAAACAACAGCTGGCAAGGTTTTCTTTTGTTCTTTCTTTCTTTTTTTTACCAACTGGAGTCAGGCCTAGAACAGGGAGGTTGGTAGACAAGGTCTCTAACCTCCATTTCCTGCCCTGGCCAGCCAATCGGCAGATGGGACAGTGAGAGCAGATACCACACTCTGGCTACACACCACACAATGACAAACCCCTCTGACATACACACATGCAGCAGTCCACATCCACAAACCCACAAATGCACTCACATCACACCCTTGAACTCCTCAGCGTCTGAGTGAAGGCCTTAAGCAGAAATACACCCTGAGGTGGTTGTGGGGGGAGGTGAGGAAAATGTCAGGATTTCAGAATCCTTACTCTATTACCTCTAGATCCCTCCTGGATGTAATTTTGTCCTGACCACCTTGCACACACACACACACAGTCCCAACATCCACATGTAGATACACTCGATGCTCACACATAAACTAAAACACAAATGCTTGTCATACAGGAACACACACACTGTCACATACCCCAGACCCTGCTTGGTGATGTGTTCCCCCAGAGCCACTGCACAGATCTAGGCCACACACACACACACACACACACACACACACACACACACACACACACACACCTTGCACCTAAGTCCTAGGCCACCTGGCAGAGCCCCCTCTTCCCATGTACACTCCAGCTGCACACTCTCACACCCATACACAAAAGAAGACTTGAACCATGCTTCCTATGACTTCTCCAAAGTAACCTGGTCCCAAATGCTGCGTGCTTCCCCCTAGGCTCATGGTTCTTTCTTCCCAAGTCCCTGGAGACTCAATGCCCAGGTAGGAGGAAGGGCATTGCCTTCCACCGCATTCCATGACCCTCAGGCCATCTTTCTGGAGCAGGGATCTTTCTAGGGAAACTGAAGTCATGACCTCAATGGAGGCAAGGATGGGAAGGAGGTCTGAGGCTTGCTACTGGGAGTAGGTGTATCCACTTCCTGAGAAAGCCCTTGGGAATAGACATCCCTCCCAGGAACCAATCCCACTCTGCCCTTCAGACTCCGTAGGCCCGTGGCCTGGCCTCAGGCCTGGTCCACGCTTCCCGCCATGATCAGGAGGGCAGCAGTTGCACCCCTGACCTCGCAGTGACCTCGACCCTATTACCTGTCGTGCCTGAGCCCCGTTTAGGGAGTGAGGCGCTCCAGGAGCCCTGGCAGGGCGGGAGGATAATTCCGGCATCAGCCAAGAGGCTGCCCTGCCGCTCGGAGAGCGCAGCCAGGGGTGATCTTACCAGGGCTCTGGCGGTGACACCCTGCTCTACTCATTCCTGTCCCTGCAGCCCAAAGCCAGAACATAGAACCAGGAGATGCTGAAGCCGAGGACCTATACTACCAGGGAACTGGGGCTGGAACAGGCGCGTGGGACCCCCGTAGGACCCCAGACTGGTAATGCGACACTTGAGCGACGCGGGGTCTGAGTTGAGGTGAAGCCAGAAACAGAAGTTGGGGCGTAGAAGGAGGTACTTGGATATGGGATCAGCTAGAACTTGGGGCCAGACCAGACTAACCAAGAGCAGAGCCAGGGTGAGAGCCAGGGCAAAGTCTGGTGCCCAGTTCAGCGTCTGGCCCGGGAAAGAGGCCGGCACGGCTGGAGTCGGAGTAGGGCTGGAACCCAGAGCCCCAGCGCACTGGAGACGTGGCCAAATCGCGGCTGGGATCCGAGCGGGTCGGGGCCACAGCCGAGGACGTCAGAGCTCCATCGAGACTCTTGAGATCGAACTGGAGTCTGAGACTCAGGCAGCACCCAGGAGACAGCCAGAGACGCGACCAACACAGAGCGGGCCGCAGGAACCGGAGGCGGATTGCGGGCCGGGACCTGTGCCAGCACAGGCGCGCGGCCTGGAGCTCCTAGTTTGTGGCGCTGAAAGCCGGCGGGCTGGTCCCGCGCGGCGTGCCAGGAGTGCACCCGGAATGGGGCCTCCGGAGCTGGCGACCACGCGCCGCAAAGGCGGCTTCCGCGAGCGCTGCGGCCTGCCTGCGGCGACACTGCTGGCCCAGCGGCCGCAGCCTACCTGAAGTAGTCCATCTTGCAGAAGATTTCCTTGTTCTTGATGTAGCAGCTGTTCTGCTGCCTCAGCGACGTGCGACACACGGAGCACTCGAGGCACCGCACGTGCCAGATGAGGTTGTTGACCTGGGGAGGAGGCGGAGGTTGGGAGCGGCTCAGCGCGGGCCCCTTTTCACGCCCGGCACCGGCCTCCTCGGCCCCATTCGTAGAGAGGTTGGAGCTCTGATGGTACATGTGACTTCCCCACTTTTCTTCCATAACACTGAGGCTCAAGGAGGTAGAAATAAACTCTTCCCATTTTTCAGACGGGAACCCCGGGGCACAGAGATTTTTCCAAAGCAGCGCAGTCAGGCAGCGGCTGAGCCAGGATTCAGAATTTAGTGGCCCTGGGCCGGCGTTGCTTCCCTGCAGTCGTCTGGGCCGCACCCCACACCCCATCAACACACAAGCAACGACCCACCCCTGTCTTACCTTGAGCAGATACCGGTCCAGGATCTCGAGGCCGCAGCTGGAGCAGATGTTCTTGCCGGCGGACGGCACGGAGGAGGCGGCAGAGGGTGGTGAGCAGACAGATGGCGTGCTGGGCGTACAGGGGGAGGCCCGACCCTCCTCCTTGTCCAGAGCGCCTGCCAGAACCTCGACGTCCGACTGAGCCTGCAGTGGGTGAGAGAGGGAGAGCCGCGCGCTGAGCAGAGGGCTGAGCGGGTGCCCAGCGTGGCCGCTGCCTGAGAGACAATTTCGGGGCCCCAGCGCACCAACTGACAACGAAATTTCCGCGGGACGCCGCTCCGTGGACTACAGGACAGGAAGAGAAGGGACTACAGGAGAGGAAGGGACGGCCCCAACTTTTAACACGCTCATCTGGGTGCCCGGAGCAGTCAAAGCCCATATTCCCGGACAGAAAACCAAGGCTCAGATAGGGGCGGCGACGTCACGGAGTACCTCGGAGGATTGGCAGCGGTTCCGGGCCGGAAAGCCGGTCCAGGTCCCCAAAGCCGGGCCACCAGGGGGCCTGGGACCGAAGGCAAGGTCGAACGAACTCACCATGGCGGGCGGCGCGGTCCCTTCAAGGCAGCGGGTGGTCCCTTTGCAGCCGGACCCGGGCTGGGCCATCACCTGGGGGAGGGGGGAGGGAACGCAGGCGGCGGCGGCTGCAGAACTGGCTCCGCGCAGCCTGAGCCCAGCGCCTCCCCGTGCCTGTTATATAAACCGGCGCGGAACAATGAGTCTTAACTTTGTAGTGGGCATTTAAAGCCCTTCCCCACAAAAGCGGTGTCTCTCTAATGAAGCAATTTGAATTTGGATTGGATTTTTTTTCCCCTCTCTCTCCCCCTCTCCCTGCACTTAACCCGTGGCTCTTGAAGTAATCGCTTAGTTCCCTTGCAATCCAAGCCTCTGAGGGGGAAAAAAAACACGCGCACACACACAAACTACCTGCAATTAGAAATTGTCGTGAATGCCCAAGATAAGAGGTAGCCAGAGTGTCAATTCCAACTGTCAATCAGTGAGATCCATCAGGCCGCCCAAAGAATTGCAAATTTGATTTTTTAATGGTAGTAATTAAAAATCGAATTTTTTCTCCCTCCACCCACCCCCCTTCCTCGCTTCCTTCTCCTCCTCTCGACACAAAATGCAAAACGGAGAAAAGAGAGAAAGAAAATAAAAAGGAGATGGAGGCGGGTGGCGTTTGAGGAAAATAAATCCCGAAGCGCACGGGGCATCCGCCCGGCCCAGCGCGCTCGGCGAAATTGATGCGGCGATATTGACACGAATTCAGGCGCCTTTCGAGGGCCAGTCGAAAGGAAACCCGAGCAAAATGGGGGCTAGGTAGGGGGGCGGGCCAAAAAGAGAAAACAGAGGCGTCCACGAGGAGGCAAACACAGCCTCCAGCCGCTCGGCGCGCCCGGGACCGGCCCCGCGTCGGGATTCTCAGCGCTGTGGCGCACAGCCCCCGGCGCCTCGGCGCTATCAGCGCCTATTCAGACGGACAATACCCGCCTCGCCTCCTCTTGATTCGCCTGTGTCTTTGCTAAATCGCTTTTTGAGAAATTCCTCCAACATTTGCATAATGTGTTCCCGCTTTCTGCGACCCCCCCTCGCGCTCGCGCGCGCTCAGACACTCACCCACACTCCCGGGCGCACCCCCGCACCCCTCCTCCCTGCGGCCGCCCGGCCCGGCCCGGCTGCGGCCCGGCCCCTGTCCGACCCTGGCCCGGCCCGCTCCCCCGCTCGCACGCCCGCTCTCTCACCTGGTCGGCGGCGGGGCCGCCCTCGGCCGGCAGCCGGCAGCCCTCGGGCAGCGCCGGGGCGGCGCTCTCATGCTTCCAGTACATGGGCCGGGGAGCAGCGGGCTCAGCGGGCGCGCAGCGCGGGGAGCCGCGCCGAGGGGCGCCACGGCCGCAGCGCGAGCACAGGCTTAGGCCGGAGCTGGAGGAGAGCGGAGGCGCCGGCCCCGCCGCCCCGGGCCCGGCCCCGGCCCCCGCCCCCGCCCCCGGCCCGCGCGCAGCCTCGGCCTCCCTGGCTGCCGCTGCGGCTGCCTCGGAAGAAGGTCCCGACAAACTTGGGAAGGCCCCCGCCCCCTCCTCCGCCGCCGCCTCCCCCTCCTCCTGGTCCTCCTCCCCCTCCAGCTGCGGCGGCGGCCGCCCTGCCGCTGGAGCCCCGCTCAGTTCAAGATGAGTCATGCGTGACCAATCCCCTCCCCGCCGAGGGAAGGCGAGACACACACAGCGCGGCAGCGACCCAGAGACGCGCACGCACAGACGTATAGACACACAGAACTCAGAGCTGCTGACAGACTCGGAGACACGCTGACATACAAAGGCACTGGCGGCGCGAGTACACACAGCTCTCACTACCCGCCCTCCCCTCATGGGCACCACGGCCCACAGGCACAGCCGGGTCGCAGGTACGAGAGGGACCCACCGTCACACCCTGGGCCCACATGGATTCCATTTAATGCCCCACGTTGTACTCTGATGATGCAATCCCACGTCTGCTACATTTGTGTACATACAGACTGATGCAAACGATTTACCTGTTCACATCATTTACACGAGTACATGGCATGCACACATCCTCTTCAGAGCACCTGCACGGATACCTCTGCTCCCTAACAACCCGAGAGTGCCACAGCTCCTAAGGAATGAATCGCACAGGGCTGGCTGAGGAAATAGAGTTACTTGGGGTCAGCATTGTTCCCCTGAATTCTCCTGGGAGGGATTTGCTTGGAACAATCCCTTTCCCCTCAGGATTTGCTGAGCCATCCTCCTCTGAAGCCCATCTCACCTTCTCTAGGGTTCTACCTTAGTGAGAGAGAGAGAGTTAGGGAGGCCCAAGCATGTAGCCGGGAGACACAGCCCCCAAACACACAGACACAAAGCCCTCAAACTCAAAGATTGTGCCTTAAACACACTAACAGCCTACAACATACTCCACTAGACACCCACAGCCTCAGCCTAGGTCTCCACACAGAAATCAAGACTAGAGAGACACATGTAAACATACATCATCTTCAAAAAACAAATATGCACACTCAGATCCAGCCCTACAGACACCACAACACCCCGCCTCCACGCCATCATACAAACCGTCACCTCCCTAATTGCTGTCATCTACACATGTAAACATGCAAGTGTTCTTACTCTTGTACACTCATCCATACTCAAGAGAGCATAGACTCCCATAGAGCTCCAAAACCCTGTGAAACCTCATGTCCTCTACCCAGATACCCACAGACATGCACACACATCCCTACAGACAGCGAAAGAACCATTTCCAGGCAGAAATAACCTTCACACTGCTGCAGACACAGTATTCCTAATAGTCACAGCCTCAGTCATGCACACACATGGACTCACCCTAAATGGGCACAGCACACGGGGGTATCTGCACAGCAATGTAATACTTAAGACCCACACCTGTACCCCTGAAAGATATGAATATCTGTTCTTTTGCAGACACATTGGTACACAGAAATGGTCCCAGCCACAGCCAACGGCATCTCCACCCCTTACATTCCATCGCAGATACAGAAATTCAGTGAAAAGTTTCTCTCTGAACTCTAATCTTTTCTACAAAGAATACAACTGGTGAGATGTGTGCATATGCATACACATGTGCACACACACACACACACATGAACCCTTAAACATCCACACGACCACAGACAAATGGCCTTCTTCCCTTCAAAAACCTCTTGTGCACATAATAAACCCAGTGTTACTGGGTACTTTAATCCATGACAGGCTTAGCGTTTTACAATCATTACTTCATTTTCCTTTCACAATAACCCTTGAGGTAATGCCTCTTACCCATTTTACTGATGAAGAAACTGAGGTTTAGAGAGACCGTGTGACATGCCCCAAATGGTGCCACATGGCTAATAATTGCCAGAGCCAAGAACTCACCGCCAGATTCATCTGACATCAGAGCTCATACTCTTGATTTCTAGGCTACACAAATGACCATGTCCACTCTCTGTACACACACACTCTTTCCGTATTATTGGTCAAAAGACCTGGATGTGACTCCTGGCCTCATCACTATGACCTAACTTTGTTTTCTCATCTACAAAATGGAAATAACAAGTGGATGACCTTCATCTCCTTCTTTTCCCCTTCTGGATGGCTGGGGGAGAGGGAGGTCATAAGACATTACACAATGCTGCACACGTTAGTTGTGTGAGTACAGAAGGACTCCAGAAAAGGAGCCTGCAATGACGGCACTGGTTTTACAAAAGTACTCAGGTAAGACGTGTAGAGGAGGCTTGAACTGAAACTAAAGAGCAGGTGAAATTTGGATGGATGTGGGGGAGAGAAGAAAGCATTCCAGGTAGAGAGATGAGTCCAAAGATCCAGAGGCTGGACAGACCACTGCAGTCCCATGAGAAAGAATGTGAAGCATGTGCTCCTGGGTAAAATAGTCATAACATACATACCGTTTATTGAGCATTTATGTGCCAAGCACTGTTTGATATACCGTATCCTCTTTAACCCTTGCAGCAACCCTACGAGGAGGTTATATTATAATACTTATTTTGTAATTAAGGGAACAGGCTACCAGGAGCTCCTTTTCAAGCTCTAGCACTCAGACTCCAGAACCCAAACTCTGACTGAGTATGCAGTTCTGCTCCTGAATTCTGATTAGTTGCTCAGGAAGTCCAAACTGGAATAAGAGGCTTTAACCTCAGCAGGGAAGCATGAAGTCTGTGGAGCCAGACTGCCAATGTGCTAATCTTGGCCCTGCCCCTTATTGCCTGGGTAACCTGGGACAAGCTATTCAAGCTTGTTCAGCCTCAGTTTCCTCATCTGCAACCGAGGGGTGACAACAGAGTCCATTTCCTATGCTTGCAGAAATTAAGCAAATGATCCATGTAAAAGGGCTCAGAAACTTGTCCGTGTGCCAGATGGCAACCAGGAAGTATTTGCCATCATGACAAGATGGACTGGCTGCTTTTCTAGTTGTTATTCTACCAGGTGCCACATCTTTTTTTTTTTTTTTAATAGAGGAAGGCAGGGCATAAATCAACCAAGAAAATCTAAGGAAGTTGCAGAACCATTATTCCAACTCAGGGCTTGCCCGACTTCAAAGATGACAAAAGTGAAATTACTTTGGAGAAGAAATGTCTCTTCCAACATCCCCTGACTCCAGCAGGAAAGGGAGACCAGATAGGAGAGACCTTGGCAAAATTGGGATTAACAAATACAGCGCCTTCCATCATGACATTCCATTTCTTCTCATGGGAGACTGAAGAGCAAGTCATTTAGCTTCCTTGAGTCCGAGTTTCCTTGTTTGCAGAGTGGGGATAACAATACTTCTCAGTATTAAAACTAATATTTTTAAAGGCTTACCTCTATTCCTGGCACCATATAAGCACTTTACATGTATAGTATCAGAAGGAGTCTACACATACAATGTCATCAGCACCTGACGTGTATAATGTCATCTAGTCCTCCTGGTCACTAAACAGGATGCGGTCATTGCATCCTCCGTGAATTTTGCCATCCTCCTCCATCCAAGTCTAGGTCCGAGATCTGGGTTTAAAAAGAGGCTTCATGAGTAACTGGATCATTCTGTGGGAGCACCCCCAGCAGCGGTTCTGCCCCGCTGGGGAGTAATTCTAGGAAGGTAATGTGAGCTGGGGGAAGCTGGAAACCCAGCTTCACATTTATTTACTCTGACAGCTAAATTGGTGAGCAAGGGGGAAAATCAGATGAAAGCCATTTCAGGGTAAATACTGAATACAAGATTTCAACATTCAAGTTGTGACAAATAGGGAGTGGGCAATGGGAAGAGACATGGGCAGCACACCCCTCCCTGGCTTGGGACCTATCCCCCTCACCTTGTCACCTTCCTGGGCATTTCCTGCTTGAGCAGACGAAAGAGCACAGAAGGGGATGCAGACTGTATGACCCCTAGGCAAGCAATGTACCTCGCCTGGCCTTAGTGCCCTCATGGGGAAAGTGTCTGTGTGTGTGTGTGTGTGTGTGTGTGTGTGAATCGGATCATTGGGGGAGTGATGGAGAGAGCACTGTCCTTGGAGTTAGACAGACCTGAGGTCAAATCTCAGCCTAGCCACTTCTTGGCTGAGTGAACCTGGAAAAGTCACTTCACTCATCTGAACCTTGGCTTTCTCAGCTATGGTGATAATATCAATCTCAGAGGAGTAAGTGAGATAATCCGTGTGAGAGGGCTTTTTAAACCTGCATGGATATTTCAAATGTGAGCAACTACAGTGACCCAAAGTCCCTTTCCAGTTCTGACATCACTGTGTAAATTCAGATCAGCAGGCATCTATCAAGCCAGACTCCATGCTAAGGCTCCAGAAACACAGAGCGATCCATCCTAGTCCCTGCTCTTGAGGAGCCCAGTCCTTTGAGAGTGAAGAGAGCCAGAATTTGCAGTGCAGCGTGGCAGGTGCTACACAAGGGGTGGCGCAGGAGGTGGGGCATGTTACGGGGTTGGTGTCAGGCTACAGGCTTACAGAGTAGGTATCAGGAAAGGTGTCCTAGAGGAAGTGACCTGTCAGTGATGAAAGGGTGAGTGACTGTGAGGCAGGCCAGGCCAGAGGGGACTTGGATCAGAATGGAGAATGGGTGCCCAGTTAGTAGTTTGCTAGGGCAATGTAGGGAAATGAGGCTGGGGAGGTACATAGGAGCCAGGTGGTGAGGGCTGAGGGCCGAGCTGAGGAATTTGGATTCATCTTGAACATGATTTGTCTATAAGCCAAGTTCTGCAGGAAGCAGCAACCTGTCTCTGCAGAGGCAGCATCAGGGATTCTGGGAATCAGGTAGCCCAACTTGGTACCTGACTGTTACATACTGGTTGTACCTAAGGCAAATGACAAACTCGATGAGTTTTAGTTTCTTTAACCATAAAACAAGCATTAACAGCCCATTTACAAGGACTGTGATGATTTCAGGAGACCAAGCTACATCTCCAAGAGTCTGGCACTGGTCTGGCATCCGGCAAGCACTGAGACACCCAGTGCCACTGTCATTGCTAAGAAGAGGGTGTCATGGGGACACAGAAAGCACTTGCTAAGTGGAGAGTCCTCAAGGGGCTAGATGTCCCCTCCTCAGAGAATTCTGCCCCTGCTGCTGGAAGTAAATCTCTCTGATACTTTTTTCCCAGCAGAAGATAGATAAGGCTTAAAAATAGACTCTAAGTCTTATACAGCATGCTAAGGAATTTCAACTTCAAAATATAAATACATAAAATAATATTTACATATTAAAACTACATATGATGTTATATAGAGCATATTATATATAATGCATAACACTAATATATAATACATATATATATGTAACTTAATATGTAAACTTGATTATGTAGGAGACTGGATGTGGACAGTGGGGAACAGAAGATGTCAAAGATAATGCTCAGGTTTCTAATTATTTATTTTTCTTCTGTATGTTGTTCCCAAAGACATGAGACATAGGAGTGACTGGGGAGGGGCAATGTGGAACACTGGGATGTTTGGTTCAGTGGACCAGGGGAATATGCAGGTGCCCAGGAATGAACTGCATATCTGGGTCTATAGCTCAGAAGACAGGCTGGAACTGGAGAAAGAAATCTCAGAGAGATCAGGGCAGGGGTGGCAGTTGAAACCATGAGAGTTGAGATTTTTACAGGATCCAAGATTAACTTCACATATAGAAGAGAGTTGACTTGTTTACTTTCCCACTTCAGGGGGAAGCAACTTGTCCTTGAAGCTAATCTTATTTTCAATCTTATATTTAAATTATAAAGTGTGTGTATGTGTATAAATATAATATATATAAACAGTGATATAAGTATATCATGTATATATGTATAATGCATATATAAAAACAGTGATATATGTATATCAGACATCTATGTATAAAGTATGTGTATATATATATCTATGTGTGTGTATATATATAATAAAGTGATATAAGCCAAAACAGAGTCTGGCATTTAAGAAGCAGAAAGGCAATTAACTGCCTTGGGGGTAATGAGGATGGGGAGGAAGAGGTCTGTTAGGCAAATGGGTGGGGGTGTGTGTGCAGAAGGGACCTTCCAAATAGAAGGAACATCTTATCTTGTACAGGGACATGGGGACCTGGTGGATCACATCAAATTTGGGGTGTGCAGTTTAATTTGGTAAGGGGGAGAACATATTGGGGCAGATTGGAGAAGGCCTCATACACCTGGCTTATCCTACAGATACAGGTACTCAAGCGTCTTAACACCTATGATTAGCTCTCTCATGTCAAATGGCTTTGTTCTTCCTCCAACACTTTTCCTATATCTTTTTCCTAGCTTGTGTTTAAACATCCTTCAGCACTCAGTTCAGGTGTTGCGTCCTCTGGGAAATCACCCATGCCTTCACCTCCACTTCCATCGTCTGCACTCAGCAGCTCCTGAGACTTTCCTTCATCACGGCACGTGACGGTGCCCGGGGACCATGCCGTACCAGTCTCACACCCTCTGTGCCTGGCACACAGCAGACAGCGTATGTTTGAGGAATGAAAACTTTCCTTTTGATGAGGTCTCCCATAGGAAAGCTCCTCAAAGGGGAGAAGTTTTCAGAAGAGGAAAGCAGTTTATTTTTAAGGCTAAGTTTTTAATTCTATTTCGAGCTTAGAAAGGTCACAAGGCATATCGAAAATAAAATGTCATTCTGTGTAATTAGTAATCCTAGCCAAGTAAGACTGAATGCAGGGGAAGGAAGATACTGTCTCATGTCCTGGGATACGTTCTGACAGATCTGGTTTTTAACCTGGGATTCGAGTCTCTCTCCAGAGATCGCTAAGAAGAGCCTGCCTGGGAATGAAACCAACCCAGGGGAAAACACAATCAAGGATTCCTGACCATATAATTTGAACACCTGGGCTTTTCAGTTACATGAGCCAATAAATTTCCCACCATAAGGTAGTTTAGGTTTTCTGTCTCTTGAACTGAGTCCTGACATCTAGATTGTATGGCAGGGGTTATAAGTCTAACTCGGGCACATAGGAGGCCAAAACTCTCCGGGTCTCGGTTTCCTCACACATACAGCGAGGGGATTTAGCCTGCTCTTGTGTAGTTTTTTTCAAAAGTTGTGCTGCAGGCTCAGATGGCCAGTCCCTAACCTAAAAGACATCTAAGAGTCAGAAATGAGATAAGAGGCTGACAATACTCATTGCACACTATTCCACTGTTTTGATGGTGTTTTTATTCTCTGTTGCTAATTCTAGAACTTGTGACACCACTGAAGTTTAGAAAGATATTTCCACTAATGGAATATAGAGCAGGGGTTGGCAAACTTCTTCTGTAAGGGGCCAGATGGTAAATATTTGAGGCTTTGTGAGCCAGTCTTTGTTGCACTACTCAGCTCTGTTATTGTGTTGTGAAAATAGCCAGACAGTATGTAAATGAATGGACAAGGCAGTGTTCCAATAAACATGTATTTATGGACACTGAAATCTGAAATTCATATAATTTTCATGTGTCACAAAACAGCATTCTTCTTTTGACTTTTCCCTCAACCACTTAAACATGGAAAAACCCACCTGAGCTTTGTGGTCTGCACAGGCCCTGTTGACTTGGTGAACAGTGGAGTGTTTGCAGGCCTGGGTTCTACCTAATGCCCTCCCATTAACTCTCTGAATCTGACCACGTCCCTTTGTCTGAGGTGGTATTTTTTCCATCTGGACAATGAGGGGGCTATGTGGGATACAGCCTCTCAAGGCCCATCAGCCCTCAAGTACCACAATGCTGATTTCTCATCAAAGATTTATTCAGCATCTGCTACATACCAGGCATCACTTCAAATGCTGGGGACATAGCAAGTTCCTGCTCACATGGAGCTTACATTCTAATGAAAAAAGATAAAATATATGTTGGGTAGTGCTAAATGCTATTTAGAAAATGAAGAGGAAAGGGGTTGGGGAATGACAGGGCTGTAGTTTTAGAAAGGGAGGCCTGGTGACTCCTTGATCACTGACATTGATATTGACATGAACAAAGTAGGGAGCGGGCTGGGTGGAACAGCCAATGTAAAGACCTTGTGGTGGGAGCTCCCTTGCTTCAGGGAATAGCAGGGAGGCCAGTGTGACAGGAACACAGTGACAAAGGCAGTAACAGTAGGCTATAGGTCAGCCCAGGACAGGGCACTGAGGGCCTTGCAGGCCTTTGGATTTTACTCTAGGTGTGATACAAAGCCATTCAAAAGAGGACGATGTACTCTGACTTTAAGAGGATTGCTTTGGCTACTGTGTAGAAAACTGACTCAAAGGAGGCACTAGTGGAGGCAGGGAGATAATCTGGAAGGTACTGCAACATTCCAAGCAAGAGATGGCAATGGCTTCAGCAGAAATGACAGTATTGGAGGTGGTAAGGTGGTTGGATTTAAGATGTATTTTGTAGGTGGAGTTGACAGGATTTGTCAAAGGACTGGACAACAAGGGATAGGGCTCTACAATGTTTTGTTTTTAAAAATGTTTTGTTGTTGAAAAATCTTTCCTCCCCATTATGAGGTGCCAATTCCAGAACATCAACTGGTTAGGGTTACACTCTGTATTTGATAAAATAGGAGTTGGATTAAGAAGATAGTTCATACCTTTCTCTTGAATATATCCCCTTCAGTCCTTCCCTCTTACATAAATCAAAATTGTAAGTGACATAATTTTGGCAAAATGGCAAACCAAAAATAAGTTTTCAACTACAGATAATCTCATAACAAAGAGTCGACCAGGTTTACACTTTAATCTCAGAAACGTTTCATCAGACTGCTTTCAGCATGTTTATGACACATACCTTTATTCTTCTGAAACCTCTGAGACAGGGGCTAAACACAGTATGATACTTTCAGGAACTTCCACTAACAACTTTTCAAATAGATTTGCAGTGAGAACAGTTAGTAGCGACAGGCAGGCATAAAGGGTGGAGAGAATTGCCTCTGAGGTTGCCTCTAGCGAAAGAGGCTCCGCTTCTGCAGAGCAGGCACTCAGAGAGAGCATCGCACCTGGACATGCCAGCCCAAGTTCGGGGAACAAGCCTACAGAGAACTCACGGCAGTCTTTATCACCGTTATTCCAGGAAATGGATGAGAGAAAACACAACCACACGGACACTGTCTTGCTTTTATTCACACCGAGGAATAAGAATTGGTACAAATAATAAACATTGCTTTAAATACAAATAAATAGCTCTGATTTCTAAAGGAAACAACTCTAGATCATTCAAATTTTTTTCTAAGTTCCTATTAAAAATAGAAGATTATTTCGCATTAACTAAATCCTACTCTACCACAACCCTTTGAGGACTTAAGGAAAAAATGGTGAATCCTATCCTCTAAGTTAAAGTTACCAGAAAAATGGGAGATAATGCTCCCACTTCCCTGAATTATCCCTCAAATGGAAGGAGTTGCTTGCATCATAGACAGAGCCAGTAAATGCAGAAAGTATTTAATATCTAAAAAGACTTACCTTAAGAAAGGTGCTAAGAATTTCTCTGAACCAGTTCTGTGAATTCTGAAACCTCACTATGTTGAAGTTTTGGTTCAAATATCTTAATTCACTTATTCTCCCAGGAAGACTTAAGTCCTATAATGAAAGCTTCCTCTTGCTAGGAACGGTAACGGTAAACAGTCTGTAATCACTACGAATGACACCTAGGGCATCAGGACGATTCATCTAGTAAAGAGGCAACAGCGCTGCCCAACAGGACTGTCAGCCTGGCACCAAAAGACCAAAACTGCTGACAGAAACACTCCCACCCCACCCCGGCCAATCTGCTGCTTTCTTCCTCTCTACTGTTATATTTAGAATGCTCAAAGTAGCAGAAATGTCCGGGGAGACGTATGTTCTGCAAATGAAAAATCACTTTAAAGTCATGCGGTCTTTCAAGCCTTTGGAAACTACATACAACACGATGTCATTACAGTCCTGCTGCCAGACAGGTGCCTGCTCCACTGGCTTTGTGGCCATTGCTTGTCCTCTTCTCGCCCGATACAAGACAATTCAATTTCTTCTACTCAGACCCCTACACAATGATTAATAAATGTCTGATAGATATCAATATAGCAATGTTTAGGTTTTCAAGGAAATTTTGCTTTTCTATTTAGACTGACCATGATACAATTCCAAATAGAACATTCTCATGCTATAAAAACAATCTCATGCAATAAATGCAATTTTAAAAGTCCCACATTAATAACAACATTTGGCATTATAGAAGGCAGGATTATTCAGATTGAAAAAAAATGACCACTATAGAATAAAAGCTGGAATTCCAAACAGAACTTCCATTGTGGTACAAAATGCTAAATTTGATTCTACAGTTTTGTTGATGCAAACAATTTTAAGATATACACCATGTTTTCTTAATTGGGACTTTGAAACAATAAGCGTAACTCTAAAAACATATTACCACACATTTGATAGAATCAGCTCCCTTTGGCCAAGAACTTTTCTTTTTAGTCCACTTGGAGGGATTTCTGTAGTAAATTCTGGAACAAGAGTTCTGAACATGATTCAAAATCTCCCACTCCCCTCCCTGTCTCTTACTTTTTCTTTATGTTGTAAAGACACTTGAGCAATGACAAACGTTCTTTTTTTTCTTTCAGACAGACGTTTGATAAATTTCTTTTCCTGATTTAAATAATAACATTTTCTATGTTTGCCTTTCTCTCTGGCACACAAAATGTTTCCGGAGTTATAAATCCAAACAAACCAGCCAGCTAGAGCATCCCAGTGTTCAAATCACAATTTTGGATACTATCCTATTTGTTCTGGATGATGCTCAATCCCACACATACTTCAGGGAAGAAACATCCATAAGAACATCCAAAAATGTTATGTTAGCAAAACTCTAACATGATTGTGCTCTGCTGGATAGTATCATTCACATATACAGAGGACAAAGGCAGAGGATTTCAGGTGTGGAGACCAATTTGTTTTTGCTGCTACGGTAATTCATAACCATCATCTTCGAGATTTCCAAGCTGTTCTAGAATAAGGAGTAGTCCTTTTTTTATCTGGTGGCTTAAAGTAGGAGTAAACAGGAGCTGCTGGATACTCTGCATCAGGATTTTCTGCCATCATTTTCAGCTTTGCTTCAATGGCTTTTATCTTGGCAGTGACACTGGGAAAAGAATCACAGAAGATCAGAAAACACTTGGGTATGTCATTTTCTTTATGCCTCTTATGCATGTCAGAGAAGTGATAAGATACTCTTTATTTTTCCATTCTTGATGCTGTCGATGGTCTTAAAGTCAAGGAGAGAAAGGTGGAAGGGAATGTACACATCTGCTGTACATACTCATAACCTTACACAAACAACGTAAAGTTTTAAATTTACGTTAGAAGAGAAAGAACACCAGGTATTATCAAGATGCATTCCAGCACCTCTGCCATTAATGGGACGGTCTGCTGTTCCTTCTGTGTGAGTCACAGGGAAAACAACCTTCTCTAGTTAGCCGCAGATGTTACTAGAAGATGTAAGCGAGGTTCTCTGGATTAAAACACAAATGGAAAGCACTAGGTTATCTAGTAAAAAATGCCAACAATGAAAATAAGAAACTGAAGACATGTGTGCTGTAGCATGGAGATCACCATGCACAAATTCAGTCAACTCTTCCCGGCAGGAGTTAGATTTAGGAAAACCTCTGTGGAAACCAATCTGATCACAGAGGTTCAAAACCTTATGCAGAAAATAGCACAGTGCATCTATAGAAGTCATTATAATCATAAAATGTTTTTGGAGTACAAAACAATAAAGCAGCACAAAATTAAGAAGTATCAGTGATATTAAACTTAGAATAATATAAATTTTGACTTACCACTTTTATCACTCCTGAAAACATTTCAGGATGACCTTCCCCCTGCAGTTTAATGAGATGCTTATACATGTTTTCTTTGGTGTACATAATACATGAGAAAAGGCTGTTTTGTTTTCTCCTTGGCCTTCCATCCAAATGGGCATCACTTTCCTGACTTTATGATTGTGTGCTGATCTCCAATTCTTACAAACCTCTGAGGTTCCTTTATGAATCCTCTTCCCCGCCCCTGCAACAGGCTTTAGAACTGTATTCCTGCATTCACAGCATGGAGTTTCCTTGAAGTATTGACTGAAAGTTGAATTTTGAAGTCCAGCAGGTCTGGCTTTGCATATGGACCTGCTATTTTCTCAGTTGCATGATCTTGGTCAAGGTATTTTATTTACCTCGCTGAGCTTCAGTTTCCTCAAATGTAAATGAGTGTAACAGCACTTTTACCAGCATTTCAAAGATAATTAAATGATATATGGCATGTGAAGTGTTTAGCACAGTGCCTGCTTCATAGTAAGCTCAATAAATCCTGGTTGTAGTTATTGTTAAAATTTCTCCCTGGGCTACAATGCAAAAAAAATAAAAAAGAAGATACTCTACTTCTGCTCAACCATCCACTTAATTTCCCCTTACTCCATGAAACCCTTCATTCCTTCTGTTTTGAATTAACTCCAAAGTAACTGACAATTTGTACATACTAGAACGAAAACTGTTACAGTTGCTGAAATGGTACACAGAATTAAAGCACTACAAACTACAATTTTGTATAAAGGAACCATAGATGGAAAGAAATTAGTGTACTATGACAAATGCCACAAGACTGACAAGACTCAGGGCCTTATTAAAGCATTTGTTTCTAGGGCAAGGGTTCTGTCTGATTTACCTCGGTATCCCAGTGGCAAACACAATGGCTAGTATGTGCTAAGTGCACCCAGGCTTTTTTAGTGAGTGGATTCTAAAAATGGGTCGTATATCATCTTGGGATGTGGGAAGAGAGGAAATGTATACATTCTGGAAATTAACTGAACACATGTCTCAACCTGTTAGATTCTAGTTCAAATTAAGTGTGCACAGATTTACGAGAGTATGAATGAAGGCTTGGGATGAAGAAATGAACACTGTTTCTGAGTCCTTCAATAGACCATCTTACCTTAGGTTAGACTGAGTGGGCTCAGTGCTTGAGGATGGCTCAAGGCTGATTGGAAGGATCTTATCATTCTTGTTATGATCATATCTCTGGAAGGAAGAAAAAGGGAAATTATTTCACCTAAGAAAACCCCAGCTCTATACTGTAGTGTCTGGCTTCTGAAATTCCAAACCCCACAACGTATCATCAGCATATTTCCAGGCAACTTTAGGACTGCTTTACATTTAGAATTAATGCAAAACTCTACATAGCTTTGGCCTAAAAGCTATAAATTTAGAAAAAGAAGTTGAGAAGAAGCTTCCCATCTAGTCATTAGTCCTCCTTATTGGACAGGGAAAGAATTTCAACTTTCAAATTCATAAATGGTACAATCACACAGCAGAACTGCCCTCTTACATTCTTATTTTAACTGTCACATACCACCTCTCACAATACTTACTTCACTGTATCCAAAATACTTTAAAATTTTGTTAGATTTTTGCAAGTATCAAGCATAACAGTCAACTCTTAACAGGCCTGAGTAGAGAAGAAAGGTAGTAACAGACTTTCAGCCACTGATACAGGAGACATCTACAGTAAAAGAATAGTTTAATTTGCTGTCAGATAATTATATACTTCTTGTAAAAAGTTAATATAATATTAAAAAGCAATCAGGAGCCTCTGGCTAAAAAGATTTAAAGGGAAGAGAACCACGAGGCATAGAGACTCACAAATGGAAGGCAGGAATGAAGAACAACTTATCTTCCCTATCTTTGTGATGAGATGCAGAACAAGAAAATGACAGCCAGTTTGGCAAATTAGACTTGATTTTGAGTAAAAAAGCATTTGGTAATTCCCCTTTTTGTTTCTGTTTTTAAGACAATGCATCCTAGAAATTGAGAAGGCTATGTCGCCAGCTGAGATACCCATTCGGATCCAACGTGTCTGAACTGTTTTTTCAGCTGGGACACTGAATTCAAATGTCTAATTTCTGTGACTCTCTACCGGGAAGATTGTTGGGTAGAGAGTCTCTGGTCAAAAGCCATGCTCCATCAGCTAAAGATTGGAGTTCCAATTTAACTGTCACAAATCTTTTTGCAGGCAGATCTGTCAAGACCCCACGGCAGAAGGAAACGAATCATCTCTTTGGACTGCTGCAGGCCACATACTTTACCATTTCTGTGCTGGCTATAACAGGATGCCATTCTTTTTTTTTTAATGGTCTTAGCTTTTCCAGTACATTCTACCAAGAGACAAACTAAGAGATGAACAAGGCACTTTGCCACTTCTCAGGCCTTGGAGACAATACAGACATTGCAAAGTCCCACAAATAACTCTCAAAATCTCTGGAGTCATGAGATACCAGTGCTGTGAGCACTCCTACAAATTACCCATTTCTCAAGCTTTAAGAATAAACGTGTTCAAACTCACCACAGAACTGAGAGGCTGAGGAGTCTACTAATGCCTAAAGCAACTAATTTAAAAAATAAATACATTTTTCCTCCAAAGAACAACCCCCACCAAAAAAAAGATAAATAAAGGTCTGAGCATACACATCAGCCACATGGAAAAATCAATCAAAAACAGAATGTGTGGGTATGTGGAGAGAAACAATGAAGGAACTTAAACCCTCCTGAGATGTTTCTCAAAAGAAAAGCTGGCAACACACATGGTAAATACAAGTAGGAGACCATAGTATGGCTGTTCCAGATGTGAGGAGGCTGGGACGCAAGCGGGTAAGTTGGCAATGTCTTTCAGGCACCTCACTTAGGGTGGGCTCAGTGCTGTGTCTCCAGCCCATGACACTTACCTTTACTTGAGCATGTGCCCATCGTACCACCAGCTTTTTAGACAGAGCAAGCTTGCCATTGAGACACTGGATGGCTCGTTCTGCTTCCTGTCCAGGAAAGGGACTAACGTTAGTCAAAAATTCAAATGCCTAACTAGTTACATGTACTCTCGTAGGGCTTCACTAGCTTTGATGGCTGCATTTATAATCAAACTGCTTTTGATAAATAATTGGCAAAGCGTTTACAAAAACAAAAAAGGCAGAATAACAAACAGAGTATGCGTTTTGTAAAGTCGGTCAAACAACAACTCAAATCATGGCTCTGTCACTTACTGGCAGAGGAATGTTTGGCAGGTCACTCAATCCCTCTGAATGTTAGCTTTTTCACCTGTAAAATATGGATTAAAACTACCTGTTCCTCGCTGGTTGTTCGGAGGAGTCAAAGAGGCCATGTAAGGTGTGGAGGGCTTGGTAAGCACTCAGCCAACACCAGCTAACTGTTCGCAGGTGCTGCCTTTCTACACGCCTCTGTTGGTTAGGAGAGTCCCTGCTAGCCGAGAAACTCCCTGTGCTCCCCCTATGCCAAGAAAAGCCCCGGAGCTATATCCTGGTCTAGGGCTCACTCTCTGGATCCCAAGTGAGAAACAGTCATGGCCTCAAAGGATATGGGAGTGAAGGAAACTAGGCTGGAAAAAGCTGGCAGGAGTCAAAGAGACTGTGAGCAAAGCATTTGTGTGAGCCCATCTATGCACCTGGTTTTCAGAGCCAAAAGTTCCCTGACTCTTTCCCCATCAGATATAGGAGCAACAAGGTTGAAAGGAATTCCTGAAGCTTGATAATAGTCACTCTAGGACATTCCCAGGAAGCCTGGCCGTACTTTTCCATCCTGCCAAACCTTCTCTGCTCCATTTGTATCCGTGAGGCACTCAGCCAAGCGTAACCCACGTTTACTGGGGTTGAAGAAGCCCTAAGAAACAGGAAAAGGAACAAGGAGAGTCTATCTGAGACTGCAGCGTAATACCAGCAGGCATTCCAGGGTGGTTTTACTGGTGAGTCTCTCATTCCTCTGGAGCTTGCCAGCAGACATTCAACAATGTACCCACGGTGTGTTAGGCATTAGATAGTCACTGACATCCTTGCCTCACTATTGTGCACCAGGAAGGATAGATAAGCGACACTTTATTCTCCTTCTAAGTGTCATTTAGTGAACTGGCATTTGCATGGCACTCTGTTGATTCTGTAGCATCAGCAGTAATAAGATGCCAGCAGGAGATAAATGTTTTAAAATATAATTTCCTATCCCTGTACATTGTTTCAAAGTTCATGTATTCAACAATATTATTAAATGCCAGCTGTGTTTGCATCCATACCCTCATCTGTTCTCTCAACTTCCTGTAAGTTAGGGAGGGTATTTTTAGTCCCCATTTTTAGATGACAACTGAGGCCAAAAGAAGTTAAGAGACTTGCTTAAAGTAAATACATACAAGAACCAGAAAGCGAAGCAAGCCTTTGTGACTTTAAGCCTGGTATTTTTAAACCAACATCTATCATCAACATGATCATTGATTTTAACTGTCTATAAGAATCCTTATCACACCCTATCATTAAGGAAGAGTAAAGCTTTCAAAAATGCTAACTATATAGGACATTCTTTCAGTTCCCTCAAAAAAACTTGACCAATCAGAACAGCAATGTATCACTTTTTGTCTATCACATTTGCAAAAGAGGAAAAAAAAAAAGTCCCAGCATTAGTAAGGACAAATAACACTCTAATACTGGCTCAGAATATACTGATAACATCATTTCTTGAAGGCAATTTAGGAGTTGTATTATTTAAAGAAAACTTTGGGGGCAGGGGAGGGCTGGTAAAACAGATGAAGGGGAAAAAAAAGTGAGAATGTTTGATATTATTTTTCTAGACAGTGGTTACGTGACCGCACATACATGTTAAATGCATTGAGCTGTACACTAAGATTTGCACACTGTACTGTACATACCTCAATGAAAAAAACAAAACAAAAAATATGCGTGACCTTTGATGACACCACTCCATTTCCATAAATGTAGTAAATACACACAGAGTTAGAACTAGATATTCACAGTGCACTGTTCACACTTGTGAATAACTGCGGACAACCTAAATAGCTAATGATTGGGGATTAGTCAAATAACCTACCGGTGCAGATCATGGAATATTGTGTGGTCATCAAAAATGATGTTGATTAGTTTTTAAACTGAGAGCTAAGTTACATATAATAAAATGGGTAAGTATGAAATAAATAAATAGTTTTACATGTTTATATATCTACACAGGTGAAACCACAATATCATGATACAAAATGTTATCTTCACGTGTATTTGATGACAGAAAAATTTTAATATACTTCGAGTGGTAAACAGGTTAGTAAGATCTTAATCATCTGTTGTAAGCTGTACATGTGTTTGTGTGTGTATGTGTGCAGGAATGTGAAGAAAGAAGAGATGGGACAGATATACAACTAAATATTAATAGTGATTATTTCTGGGGACTAGGCTGATAAGTGAAGTCACTTATTTACATTTTCATCTATAATTAACATGTAACTTCTGTAATAAGAAAAAGCATTCATATTATTATAAGTGAAACAAAAACCAGGCAATGTTCTCACATGTGACTAATAAAGCTATAGAGTACTAAGCGGCATCTCTATATTTAATACCAATCAAATGCAATTTCTTTATAAAGGCATGTCCACTCCAAGGACTAATTTTAATATAAGAAGATACATGTATATATCACCATTTAAGCTAACCATTCTCTTCCTCTATATATGTTGAAATTTGTATGCATTTATTCTGAGACATTGAGAAGGGTACATTTTCAAGAAGTCAAAATAAAAGAGAGTTTGTGGGTGGCTCACCACAGACAGGGAGGGCTTCTGCACCACGGGTAAAGCTACTGAAAGAAAAGGAGGCTTTGTTGGCCAGGCTCTGATGGAACAACAAAATGGAACAGGGAGGAGAATGTCCACAAGCTTCATGTGGGCACCAAAGCATCTGATCAGAAAACTAGGTGAGCTGCCTTAGACCATAATCCGAGGGAGGGTAGATTTTGAAAGCTGTTCGTGAATTCATTTGTTTACTGAGGCCCTCCTTTAGGTACACAGAGATGAATCAGACATGGCTCCTGCCCACAAGGACCTGCCGTTCTAGTAGTGGAGAGAGATGCAAATAATTCGGAGAGTGTGGTAAGCACCATGGAAGGGGAGACACTTGATTACCTGCTTAGTTTCAAAGTTAACAAAACAGTACCCTCGAGGCTGTCCTTCCAAAGCACCTGACTTGTGGAAGAGGAAGTCAAACTGCTTTACGGTGCCAAACTTCTGGAGGAGCTTGAGGAGGTGGTATCTGTAGAGAAAGAACAGCCCATGAGCATGCCCTGGGAATTCTGCTGGCCACTCGGCCTCAAGTGTGAGATAAAAGCAGGAGATAATTTACCCCAGGGATAAAGTCTTATGCCCCTGCCCCCTGCCTTCCTCCAAATTGCTGCATTCGTTTATTTGGCAAACAGAGTTGTTTGCATCTATTTGGAATGGGAACTAGAATTGTCATGGCTATGCATCTGTCCAGCACAACACCACCAAACAAAAAAACCACACCTAACAAACAGCTGTCTGGCCCACAAGCACCATTTGTTTTTTTCTTTGGAGAAAAGCTCAAAAATAGTGTCGATTTGTTTATTTTTAATTTCCTGGCAATGAAACAGTATTTGTGAATAACTACAACTCCATCAGCAACACACACCCACGCTCCAAAAGCCGAAGCCCACGCCCTCTCAAAAATAAAAGTAACAGAGACATACATAGTCGCACAAATAAAACAACCCTGGCAGGCTTCCCTGGTAGGTTTCAGAGTTGATTCATTAGCCCCAAATTGCACTTGTGAGAAACTCTGCCAAAAACCAAAACCACAGCTCGTGGCACTTCCACAGATGCTAGAGACCTCCAGTCCCTGATGGGACTGAACATGAGGACGGCGATGTGATGGAGGCTGGTCTCAGGCAGGGCAGGGGGATGTAGCAGGTCTTAGAAATCATCCAGTTGTGGGTAACGAACCAACCTCAGTGGCTGTAACACAGTTAGTACTCTGGAGCATGACTCCAGATAAAGAATATAGATGGCCAAGGAAGAAATTTATTCCTGGCAGGAGGTTCCCCCCAAGCTCTTGCTTGCCACTCTGCCTCTTATCCTCTTCTCAGATTCCTTTCTCTAAAACTTATTTGGTTTCTGTAGAGCTTTTAAGTTATTCAAACAGATGTGGCTTGAACAGGTTGCTGTGACCAATCTCAGTTCCGACTTCCTGTCATCTGATGTAAGGGTGAGACGAACCAACAACTCTCCTGCTTCCTTTTCCTCTGGCCTTCCTCCTGGCATCCTCTGCACTATTCAGATGGAGTCAAGGCTTTCTCTAAACAATGCTGTCCCTGTGATACTAAAAAGGTATCAGCTCACATGCTAAATCTGTTATTACTCGGAATTCTATCCCACAGGGAGTCAGTAAAGCTGTCGTTATAGCCACATTTATATTGACATTGTTTTCTAGCAGAAACTCATCAAGATTTTATTCTTGAGTAAGAACCTCCTTTGGGAGGCAGAAAGATATGAAATGGATCATAAGCTATATACACTAAATTTGATACTAATGCACACCAACAAGCAAGCCCATTATCCTGGATCAGGTGCCTGACAAGAGTGGAGCCAGGAAGACATAACGCAGGGCTGTACCCGGGCAGGATGCAAGGCTCCCAGGCATACTGTGGATGTTAATCTGGTCTTCAGACCTGTTCTGAAAGGGAAAACAACAAGTCCTGGTTTCCAAATTCTCAACTACCATCAGGAAACCCTGACTGCTGGTGGGAAAGCACGAGGTGATTCTTCAGGGGAGAGGGAGATACCTCAAGTGAAAATTCCTGGTTTTATTTGATATTTTACTTAGGCTTACAGCAAGGGCGAGTCTCGCAAATGCACAGACAGATGGGCTAGAAGTCTCCCAAGGGTCTTTAATTCACAGCTGCATCTTCCACTTACTATACCCATTCAAACCTTAATATTGTGCCAGTTGCCATGAATGGTGGGTCAAATCCATTTTTTAAAAAACAATCTAAGTGCTACTTTGGGCTGGTCATCTTTTCATTATCTAAGTGCTACTTTGGGCTGGTCATCTTTTCATTAGCTCCATTCTGCTTAATAGCAGGAAGGTAAGGCGATTGGCATTTCCTAGGAAATGAATTTTAATTTACTCAGGAAAAAAAATTGCCGACAGATTATTCTTTGAAAAGCTAACAAAGACATTCTGCCAGAGAAGTGTGACCTTAAGATTCCAGGAACATCTGCTTAGGTCTGTGTCTTTCAACTTCTCCAGGATTTCTTTTCTTGTTTGATAATTTCTTGAAATTATCGGAACACCGCAACAAAAGGAATGAAATGTTTACTATTTTGCTTCCTGGAGATGGGGACTGTAAGCTCTGATAGTGAAAGCCGCCTGAAGAATCTTGCTTTCACATCTGCAAGCACTTTCATCTGCTGCTGAAGTAGGAGAGCGCTCACTACTCATCAGAGCCTTGCTTCACTTAATGAAATGTGGGCCCCACAAGCCTTCAGGAGCTAGAGAATAAGCATCCCCATCCCATACATATTTCTGCAACTTAATCACTGTTTTCTGCAATGGGTCTTTAAAATGTCCTTCCTGCCTAATGGCACAGACAGAATTAATCCATACAAACATTAAAGAAACCCCTAGTAGGTGTCAAGAACTATAGTAGGCCATTGGACTTCCCAGATGAATACAATTAGGTCCTGCCTTCAAGGACCTCACATTCTGCTTACAGAAGATAAGTAATCAATACATTACAAAACACTATACTTGTGCAGAGGTATGTACACGAGTGCCCAGATGCAGAGGCCAACTGTGCAGGTAGGTGGTGCTTAATAAACACTAGGTGAAGAGTCTGACCCATTGGAAGTGAGTGGGGGTGGGCAGCAGAGCTGAGGATGAGGGCTTAGGTTGTGAAGGATGTTGGCGTGTTTAGTGAGGGGACTGTACTCTGATGCTGTAGATAATGGGAAGCCTAAGAAATGACTTTAAAGATTGTTTACAGTGCACAATTTGTTTTAGAGAAAAAGTTTCTTTATAAGCCTATAAAAATTATGTGGTGAGCCCTTATGTTCTGTTTTGTATGTTATTAAATGGCCTTACTGTGTTTCTAATTTAACAGCTAAGCTAACAGTCAAGGCTGTTTCACACAAACCAAGGCCTTAAAAGAAAGAAGCATGGGCCACAAAGGAAAAATAAGGAATTGGCTGAGAGAGAAACTGGGGTCTCACCAGGGGTGCACATTGTTCTCACGTGCTCATGCATTTCATTGTCCTTGAACTCTAATTTATCCCTGAAAGTCTGCATCAGGACATTTCCACCCAGACAGTTCTCCAACTGCTTTTAACTTTACTTAATACTGACCACCTCCCCTCCATAAACTGCTGCCCCCTTCCAGCTGGCCCACCAGTCGGCACGGACATGATCGTTTTACGTTTCTTAGGGCAAGGAATGTTAGGATCATCTTCAGCTCTCCACTCCTTGTCAGGCACTTTCTCCATCTCTCAGACTCACCTACTAGTTTCCAAGTTCATGGCCTCTGTCTAGGTGATATGAACGGCAGGTCTGGTTTATGGCAGTCTCTGCTAGCTAATGTTCACCTTCCACCTGTGCCCTTCCAATTCACCCTACGTACTGGTGTCTAATTTCCCCACTGAAACACCACCGTCATGATGTCAGTCTCCTGTGAAACACCACACTGAGTCTCTTCTACAAGAAATTCAAACCTCTTGCCTGAGTGAGTCTTAAAGACCCTGTATTAATCTGATAGTATTCTCTCTATCCAACTACTGTTTTCATTATCACTTAGTATTCAACTCCTCTTTCAGTCAAAAAGGTCTTCCTGATATTCTTCTGTTCACATGTTAACAATTTTACCTACTTATATATACTTTACCTGTGAGTCACCCTCCACTTAGAATGCTTCTTCTTTTAGAATTTTCACTGGTTTTGTTTCCTCTCATACTTCTCCCTAAGCATAATGCGTTGGCTATTAGTTCAGCTTCCTAAACAGCTCACTTAATATGTGAAAAGGAGCACATTTAATATTTGAAAAGGAAAGCCAGTATTAACCCTTTTAGAGGAAACTACAGTGTGGAAAATAGATAACGTCTAAGGACATTAATTTTTTCAGTTTCTCTGTTAGAAGCACTATTGATGTTATTTAGAGGTATTGTTTTTACCCTGTCAGTTGGATTGGGTCCCAAAATAATGTAAAAGAAGTCCTAACATTTTACAGTTTAGAATAAGATACTTTAATTTACGATTGCTCAATTATGTGAACTCAGAATATTTGTGCAAAGAGCACTAAATTAGGTGGTGAGAAATTAGTCTTATCATTAACTACTTCAGTAAAGGGAGTGAACTCACTTAATTCTTTTCCTATAAAACAGGGAAGTATTATCTGTTTCACTTGCCTCAGGTTATTATGAGTTTAAATAAAAGGAACTAATGCAACAGAGCTAGAAGAAACCTTCAGATCACTCAGATGAACATTCTTACTTGAGAGGTAAGAAATATGAGGTACAACATACTTGGGAGAAATCAGAATATAGTAGAAAGAGCATGGGTTTGGAATCTGCTACCTCTGTAAATAAGAGTATGCCATCATTCCCTTAAATATAAATCTCTATGACCTCATATTTGGTGGTATAGATATTCCTGGCACCTAGTAAAGCCACAAAATGGTCATTATTGTAACCACAAAGTGAACATAAATAAACAAGAAACAATATCAGCATGCTAGACTGTCAGTTAGCAATACATACTCTGTGCAGAGGAGGCTGATAAAAGGGCTTCCTCCTATAACTTGAGCAGGACTAAGGCTAGTAACTAAAAAGGACACAACATGGAATGACTAGAATTAATTACAAGATAAACTCTGAAAAATTGAGTGGAAAAGTACTGCTGTTTTACATACCTTTGTAATCATTCATAACAGTAAATTACTATAAACTGACTTTTAACAAGAGGTGAGAGAGCATTGCATACAAGAGGCATTCAAATCAGTTTATGAGACACATCAGGAAGGGGGGTGGTAAAAAGTAGGGAAATGTACTGGAGAGAAAAGAAAGGTGCATTAAAGGGGGAAACAGTAGGAACCAACAGCAATATGTGGGTGGGGGGGGTCAGCTTAATTACGAAAGCTGGAGAGTGGTCTGCAGACTTTTGTCAAGAGTCGCTAGAAGTTGAGAGATTCGGATTTAAAGGATGCTTTCTGAGACTGGACTACAAGCTGGGTACCACATGTTCACACAAGTAACAACATGTAATCCTACAATGTTTGGAAATGAAATGAATGTATTTTAATCATTAGTCTAGGCCCATTGTTACCTACCTTGAGGGAAAAGGATCCAGATGTTTATGTACTGGAAAAAACTTGGAAGGAAATCACTTATTTCCACAAGATAAGACCTACCTTACTGAAATGATAGGTGTCTTTGCTGTAATTAAGTAAATGAAAGGCAATATGAGGCATTTAATGCTAACTATAAGCTATGATCAGCAATTGTATCTTTAAAAAATTTATTATTTAATAGATCAGGTTGTTTGGTGGAGAAAATGTTTTAAGATAAGGAATCCATAAAAGAAAAAACAGTACAAATGATCTCTAGTTATACAGTGGTAGGTCACAGGTAGAGCCAGCAAGGCCCTGATTGGCTGGTTAGTACTTGATGCCCGCCTCTGGCCTGATGTAAAAAGAGCATATACACCAGCGGGAAAATTTTGATTCAATGTTCCTATTAATGCTCTAACTGAAGAAAACATTCAGACGCTCCCACTTATGACAAGCTGAGGTGGCAGAAGCCCACTTGAACCTTCTGTCAAGCAGCAGGACACAATTAAAACAAGGGTTTCATTACAGTGAAGTGCATCCAAAACAATGATCAACAGACATTAGTGAAAGGTTGGGCAGACTCTCACATTTAACCCCAAACCCATGAGTAAAGACAGCTAAAACAAAGGCACAGCCTATATTCCAGGGCCCCCATGACCAAGGTGACTGAACATAGGGGCAACACATCTTAAATACCACCATCCTATCTAGAGGGACCCAAAGGTATCTATATTTACCTGATCTGAGCTTGAGCAGGTTAAGGAACTGAACTTTCTGTCATGATGGGAATCCATTAGTTTACGTCTCTTTCCTCTCTTGTAATCCCAGCCCGTATACACAGCTCCTCTCATCCCAGACTCAAACAAGGCTTCCCTTGCCTCCTCTACTTTTACCTTTAACACTATTCCAAAGAGAGTTAATTTCTAGGACTGATGATACACTCCATGCTTGTCAAGCACTGATCTGTAGAGCCCACTCTGCTCACTCCTTATTATCCTGCCACAAATACTCACCCTGCTCCTAATAAACACCTGGGAAAAGGAAAAACCTCTTAATTCACTGCTAAAAAACTGCTTTCCACTACAGTGGCCATAATAGAAAAAGTGGGGAGTCAGGACAATTCAATTAGTCAGATTTCACGACCATGGGCAAGCTAATTTCTGCCTCTTAGGCCTCAGTTTCCTCTACTGTAGGATAAGAGAGCTGGATCATGTAAGTTTTCATGTGTGAAGCCCCGTAATTGATTGCCAAAAGGCTCTGGGTGCCCCATGAATCACTTTAAATAGAACACTTCTGAGTTTTTATTTTATATATAGGTTTTGACGATCTTATGACAAGGTTCCTCAGATTTAAAAAGTTTGAACAGTGCTTAGCATGACACTTGGTAGACAGTGGGCACTCTAATCATTTAATGAATGAATGAAAACTACAGGGACTGCGGTGATCAATCTCTAAGACCCCTTCCAGCTCTGACCTACAGTTCCACGGTGGCTTAACATGAATTATAGTCAAGTGGTAACCTCTCTGTTTTTTCACTTTTATTATTATTATTGTTTTTTTATATTGAGGTACATACAATGCACATATTTTAGCATACAGCTTGATGAATTCTGACATGTGCATACACTCATGTTAACCATTGCCCATAGTGGATAACAAACATTCTCACTAATTCTTTCCCTCTTCACCTATTTTACCCATCCCCTTACTGTTTGTGAAGGTACTGAATATTCTGCTTGTTCCTTCTTTTATAGGACCACAGTATGCCCAAGTCTGATTACAGAAAATAATTTCCTACAGTCCCTGGTACAAGGTTTCAAATAGTTGAAAACAGGAGAACATCTTTGGCAAGTGGAAAAGAGAAGTATATGAGTTTAAAGGATACCCATGTCTGTGGCCTTGCAGAAGAGTTCAAACTTAAGAAAAATGTCAAGGTAACAATTTAATAACATCACATACCCTTCAAACACAATTAAAACATAATAAAAGGGACAAAATATATCCTACATCCTTTAAAAAAACTCTTGTGAACACATCACTGGAAACATCTCAATTCTGTAGGTAATGAATTAAGATGGCTTAGACTTACTCTGTGATCTTGGGGTCCAGGTTGCCAATCCATAACCGGTGCCCTTCTTGTAGGGAACCCTCTGAAAGGATGGATGCGTTCTCCAGGGGAAGAGTTTTGGTTTCTCCTTCCATCAATCTTTATGAAATACTACAGGAAATGTGAACATTCAGGCAGGAAAGGAGCAATACTGTGTGAACATGAAACTTTATATTCAACTCAACATTTATTCAAGGCATGACCTGGGATGTCCTTCATAGCCTGAGTTACTTCACACCCAGGGCCCCAGCACCAGTTCCCTGGGGACAGCACCTCTGGCAGTGCGCATAAAAGCCTCCATTTAAGGTGAAAGGGGCATTGGTCTGTGTGTAGAAACTAGAAGTTTTCCTCTTCTGAAGCCAGAGGCTGACTGGGCAGGAGGCCCAAGTCTCTGTTATTACATGATACCCCAGTTCAAAAACTGTGACCCAAAATAAGTCTTAGAAACCACTAGAAAAGAGTCTTAATAGCAGCAGCACATCCCTTCCTCATGAAAAAGTACAGGAAATTTTAGGCCACCATCTCAACACAGCCTATAAAGTCTGGCACACGGTAGATCCTAGCTAATTGTTTGGTGAACATGTTTATATCCCCCTGCACACAACTGTATTCATCTTCCTTTCCAACTTGAGTGTTCAATCTGTCCAGCAATGGATGACAAGCAACTAATAACTGCCAAACTAGGGACTATATGCTGAAAACAGAGAAATGAATAAGCCATAGTCCTTGCTCTTACCTCCTGAGAAAGAGGAGAAACAGACATAAACAGAATCCTGAGAGTGGAAACAGAGGAGGAGAAACACTGAGTCTTCTCCCCTCTTTCCTTCCCTCCTTTTCTACAGATTAATCGTTCATTCAAATAACAACAAAAATTACTAGAGCTTCCATTTTCTAGGAATCATCTAGGTACTGGGGACAGAAAAGTGAACAAGCAAGGTCTCTACCTTCAGGATGCTTATATTTGGAAGTGGAAGAAGGGGGGGTCAAAACAAAAGCAAAATAAACAAACAAGATATAATCAGTGACAAGTGCTACAAACACAATTGGGCAAGGTGTTTTGGCCTGGAGACTGGGGTTGTACTACTTTAGAATTAGTGGAAAGGGAAGGCCTCTCTAAAGAAGATGGCATTTGAAACAGACTGGAATGATGGGAACTCCTGGTTTTCTCATGTCTAAAGACAGCAGTAACATCAATAGCTACTTAATATCACAGGAGGGTACCATGTTTCAGTGGCAAGAGTGTGGGATATGGGGACAAAAGATCTGTATTCAAATCCTAGCTTTTGCATGCAGTTACTGTGTAGCTTAAGCAAGTCATGATCCCCCTCTTAACAGTCCTCTCCTCCAGAAAGCTTTATTTCATAGTGCAGAACTCTTTGCTGGTCTCTACCACAGCCACCTTTTCTTTCCATACAATGTTAATTCAATGTTATTTAGTATCTTATCTTACTGTTTCACTCATTACAGTGTAAGCTCCTAGAGGGCAGGGCCTTGACTATCTTGATCAGGATTCTATCTCCAGCACTCAGTACACTGCCTGGCTTATGGCTTATGTGCTCAGTGTTTACTGAATGAATGAATGAATGAAGTAAGGCACTTATCCACTTGAAGCTTCAGTTTCTTCTTCCTTCCTAGAATGGGCACAATCATTCCTGTCTCATGCATCGCTGTGAGGCTTAAATGAGACAGTATCTGTGACAGCTCAAAACAGGGCTTTTTGAGGAACGGTATGTTTAAGGATCAATATGGCACGAGACTATCAAAATCCTTTGGGTTTGCAATGGCGACAACCCCTCAGATTAAGAGTTTACAAAACGCTTTCTACGTCTATCCTCCCAGCTGATCTGCAGCCACCTTGGAAGCCATGAATAGTCGTTTCGGAAAACTAATATCCAGAGAAGCAAAGGCACTTTGTTCCTTAAAGCTAACGGTAACGGCAGGGTCAAGCCTGGACCCCCGGCTTCCCGATTCCGGGCCGCGAATTCCCAGATGCGAGGGGGTCATTCCTGGATTGCTATTTCCGGGCTAGCGGCGGGACAATCCGGGGCGGGGCCGGAGACACAGTCGAGCTAGGGCAGCATCCTCTCACCCCCTCGCGGGGCGCCGACGTGCAGGGCACGTCGCGGCCGGACTCACCTCGTGGGCTCGGCGTCGTCCCCTCGGCTCATGCCCCCACAGCAGGTCGCAACTCCCCGACCCCACGGCGCTGCAGACGCCACCACCCCAACACCGCCTGCTCCCAGGCCGCCGGTGACGCGCTACCCGTGCGCCGCAGCACCGCCCCGTAACGTCATGACGCCTGCGCCGCCGCCGTCGATGCGGTCGCACGAATCTTTTCCCAGTAACCTGGGCGTTAGCTGGTGAGTGGCCTTGGCGTGGCCTGGAGGCGCGCGTGGGCTCCGGGTGCCAGAGACCTCTACTCGAGGACCTCTGGGGGACCTTGGGGAGTCTGACCACTGTCCTCCGACCCGTTCCGTTTGAGTCCGGCTTGACCTTTAAGGCCGGGGGTGAGACCAGTCCCATCTGGGAAGGTCTCACAAGGTTTTAAGGGCCTCGCTCATCAGCTAGGAATTTAGGGGAGGGCGTGGGGCTTACTGAATAGTAGGCGCTGTTAGCCCAGTACCTGGCAGGAATATTTACTTTTCAGAACAGTTCGACTCTGGAGTAGGTGTTATTTTCCCCCATGATGAAGAAATGGAAGCTCAGGGAAATTGCTACCAGGGTCACGCGGCTAGTAAGGTGATGGAACTTAAATTCCAAAGCTTCAGCTCCGACCATTACTTTGTGCCGCCCAGTGGCGAACAGTTGCCGTTTCATTAGTTCACTGTTTACCAAAACCCTCTTTATTTCTGCAGACCTTATCTCATTAGGTCATCCTGGTAGCTCTGACATTTTACAGGTGAGATTGAGGTCCAGAGAGTTTAATCTGTCCAAGGTCGCGTACCTGGGAAGTGCTGGAACCAGGACTTTCCCATCTTTAAGTCTGGTGCCTTTTTTCCTTTCACCACACTCTATTGCATTTCCCAGAATCTTGGGGAGCTTTATAGTTGGAAAGAATGAAAACCTGGTCTGACCCTTCATTTTATAGTTGAGGTACACAACCTACGTAGGAGAAATGACTTGATAACAAGTCACAAGTCAGTGGCAGAGCTGCCACAAATGCCTTTTGAGTACAGAGTGGTTGCAAATCTAAAGAGGGTGAAGGTAGGGAATGATGTGAGAGGATATTGGAATCCAGACCTGGCTCTCAGGTGAAAACCACACCTGTTAAAGTGTCTCATCCTCTGGCTATTCCAGGGACATGATTTACATGGCACTGAATTAAGAGAAGAACATGCCCTACTATCTATAAGTGAAAATCTGGCCAGCCAAGGGATTATGGAAGCAGTGTTGGGCAATAGAGCCCAGGGCCTTCTGTCTGAGGCTTAGATTCCAATTCTGGTGCCAGCATTGTGACCTTGGGTAAGGATTTAATCATTTTGGACTTTCATTCGTGTGTTCATCACCTTTATTTGGTGTGTTCTGGGCACTACAGTGAACCAGACAACAACAGACCAGTCCTTGTACTGCTTATAGTCTTATGAAGGGAACTGAACAATGATTGGATAGCTACACACATATTAACTGATATTGTTAAAGTCACTGCTATGAAAAAGGTACAGGGTGTTAAGAAAGTGGGCTACAGGCCATTTGACCTAGTTGGGGCTAGAAGAGATGGCCAAGGAAGGCGTCCTCTGAGGAAGTGATGCTTAAGCTGAAATCTGACAGAAAAATGGGAGACAGTTCACTAAGAAGATGGGGGAAGATGATTCCAAGTAGATTCAACAGTATTTTTGAAGACCCTGGAGCAGGAGTACCCAAGGAAATGAAAGATCAGTTTGCTTATTTGTAAAATGTGGGTGCTAATTCCAGCGTTTATTGTGAGAATCAAATGTGCTCAAGTATTTTATATCCAAGGGCCTGTGTGTGTGTACATCCACATTTATGAAAATGTATATATTATAAGCTAATATGCAGCTGGATTGGGAGGGATTGCTGGGACAGTAGATAAGCTAGGACTTTGTGTTCCTCATCTAGTTTTTTCCAAAATTAAAATGCACCTTCTATGAAAAGCAGAGAAATACAAGTTTTGAGAAACTCTACTTTGGAAAAAGAATGTGTGCTTCAAGTAGTTTTTAAAAAATTTGAATAACAATGCCAGTAATTGTACTGTGTTTTATGTGCACAGTACAGTTAATATAGTGTTAAGAGCACAGACTGTGGAGCTAGATTGCCTAAAATCAAATCTTGGGCAAATTATCTGCATTTTTGTTTCTTCGTCTGTAAAATGGATATAATGATGGTACTTTGTCTCACAGTTGTATCACGAGGCTCAAATAACTTAATGTATGCAGTATAGCTCTTAGAATTATTTTTGGCACATCGTTATTTCTATAAGTGTTAGTAATTGTTTCATTATTATTTTTATAATTATCTTTTTAAAGGCTCATTAATAACACCATGATAAAGATGTGGTGGAAACTAGCTCAGAGAGGCTAAGTGATCTTCCCAAGGTTACACAGCTAGTGTGGGAATTGAGATTCCAGTTCAAGTCTGCATCCAAAGCTCAAATACTTCCTGACACGTTTTTGTTTTGAGTACAGATTAATTTTGTTGGATAATACTTGGGCTTCCATCACAGTTCCTTTTCTTGACTTCTCTGCTGAACTGAGTATTAATATGCATGTCCTTAAGGTAAAGGGTCCAAGCAACTGCTTTTATTGAAATTCCACTTTGCAATTTCCTGACTTACTTGCAATTAAAATCTATGCTTTAAACATTTCAGCAATGTGGTTTATTTATAGAGTTGTCTTCCTGTTCACGTGTACTGGGTCTGCTTTTGGGTGCTGCGTTTTCTGTCAAAGGTTGTTTATTTCTAACCCATTTTGATTTCCTGTTGCTTTGTGGATTGGTATTATGAACTGCAACAGGAACACCAGGAAACCTGTCTTGAATGGAGCAGCCAGATTGAGGCCCTGTAGATTAAAAAAAAAGTAAACCACACATTATTCTACAGCCATATTTGGACTGAAGTGTGGGTTAAGCATTAGCTATATTAGAAAAGCCTAGATATAGAAACCTCACTTAGAGCCAAACTTTCATGAACAGTTTTGCTGAAACAGGGCAGAGCTATTAACTCCATGGCCTTGGACAGTGACAGCCTCATTGAGCCTCAGTTTCTGTATCTGTAAAATAGAGATTATTGTATTTTCTTTGTGGCATTATTGATAAGATTAAATAAAGTAATATGGATAAAGCAAGCAGTCCCAGGCTTGATCTCAATTAATAATAGCTATTGATAATAATTTAAAAAGAGGAAAAACTATTACTTCATTTTTTAAAAATCCAGATCTGTTTTTACTGACTTGAGACGCTGATTTCTGGCATCTAGCATCACTTACTATTAAAAATTCCATCAAGAGAAATTTGCTTTTCTTTCAAGAAATAATGATAGTGATAGCCAGCAGTGTGAAGCAGGTACTGTATTCCTGGACCTGTGCTAGTTGTTTTATATGCATTCACTATCTCATTTTATGTTAAGATGAGGATTTTCTCATTTTGCAGATAAGGAAAGTGATGCCCGGAAAGGTGGAGTGAATTTAATTGCTCAAAATTGATGTGACTGACTCTAGGCTATCTTGTACATCAGTAATGACATGCAAGAGTTCTTTACTGTGTCTGATCCTGGCACTTTACTGAAAGTCTTTAGAAGGAAAGGTGATAGCTATAAGTGGAGCCCCATTTGGAGGCTCCAGCTGTGTGCTAGATGTTATGCCAAGTATTTTACTTGCATAAACTCATTGATTTTCCCAACCCTAAGAAATACAAGTATCCCCATTTTACAGTTGAGAAAATCAAGGTACAGAGATACTCAGTGGCATTTAGTCAGTGAAGGAGCTGGGATTGGATTCCAAGTCTTCCTGACTGGAAAGCCCATGCTCTTAGTCAGCCTATTATACTGCATCAACATTTTAGGATGAGATTTTTTTAGAAATGAGGTATGGGGTTGATTTTCAAAGGTAGTAACTTCCAGGTATTTGATGCTAGTTGTTCTTAATTTCAACTGAGTGATAGCCAGATTTCTGGCAGAAGCTGTTAATGCTGCATTTGTCAGTAAGCTAGGACTGCATTCTATCCCAGAGGTAACTTTAGGTTCTAGTAGCATCTTTCCATGGTCAAAGATTTCAGAAGTATAGTGTGTAAACTATTAACACAGAGGAGGGTGGCATTTTCCAGAGCTTTAGTTCTATAACATGGAAGACCTCAAACCTCAACCATGCTTCAAACTCACATTAAAGTGCATTCTAATTGGTAATCAGTGTATGAGGAACCAAAGAAAATTTTAATTAAATGCTGTCTTGTGAATTTTCCAGTCATTTTATGCCTGTTGAAATGGTTTTCTTACTTGGTTGAAATGGTTTCAAGTCCTCTTCCATTGCTCTGCCCCTTCTTTATAGTATAACTTCATCAAGATTTTATGCCTTTTCTCATATAAGGTTTTAATTAGCATTGTTAAAGATTTTGGCTGGTGCATATTTACTTAACTCTGTGTTCCCTGTGTACCAAAGGCATTTGGTGCAGTGGAAAGAGCACGGCAATTTGGAGTCCTACAGACTGTGGGCAAGTTACTTAAATCTCTGTGAGCCCCAGTTTCTTCATCCTGTAAAATGGGGCTAATCACATTTCTTTGTACTGCTTTTGAAGGAGGATTAGAAATAATGTATTTAAATTGTCTAGCACATAGGTCAGTTTGTAGGAATTACTTGTTAATTGGTACAAATTATGTTCTGAAGTTGTAATAGAGTCCGTCTTATGTAGATCTCCTTTTTGTCTTATTCTCTTTAGTGGATGTTCACAAGGATTGTCTTCAGTCATGGCCTTGGGTTTAAGGTGCTTCCGCTTGGTCCACCCTGCCTTTTGCAACTCCCTTGCTGCCTTGACCAGACCTATTTCAGAAGTTACGCTGAGGGCAGAGAGTGGGAGACAGAATGGCCGTGGGCAGTACATGGCCTATCCAGCTGTACCAGTCCGTCATTTTGCTACCAAGAAAGCCAAAGGTAAAGACATGACCTTCTCACTTCTTTCTTCACTTTAGCCCTTGAGTCATCATCGCTGGAAGAGAACTCAGAGAGGTACTGAATTTCTTCCCTTGCCACATGAGGAAATGGTGTTTCAGATTGTTCACTTGATTAGCTTAAAAGATCACAGTGACAGAGGTGGTTTTAAAACCTGGAGTGTGTTTTTCTCATTACCATGCTGTCTCATGTGTTACTATGGCTCAGAAAATGCTTAATTTCCTTCTTTTAGATTTAGAATTAGAGCTGTAAGTGCCAAGTAAACCAGAATGCTTGTGGCAGGAATCAACGTATTTTCTCCTCATAGATCCAGCAAGATCTATGTTGGAAGCAAAATTGAAACCAGGTTGTTGGATGAGGAGGTATTAGAGCCATGGAGTTAGATGGATGATCTTAATGGTTTGTGTCATCCAAGAATGAGACTTTGATACACCGCAGGTCTCAGCTTAAATGTCGTTTCCTCAGGGAGGCCTTCTCTGACCTCTTAGACTGGTCAGGTCCCTTGTTACATGCACTCCTGTGCACTGTTATTTTACCTTTGACGTACTTAGCACAGCACTCATTAATTAATTAACTGTAGGATTTATTGTTATATGACTTCCATGAGGATAGGGTCCGTGTCTTTCTTGTTTAGCACCTAACAGGCCTAACACATAGTATGTATCAAAAAATTTTGTTGAGTGACTGAATGAGTAACAGAAAATTTTGTTGAGTGGCTTAATGAGTTAAACAGACCTGCTATTTGTGGTGGTGAGGCAGGGAGTCCATTCCTAAGGATGGTGCTAGAAATATGCTGCTAAATGTTTTTTCTACTGACTTTCTTTTTATGGTTTCATGCAGAACATCCCTTTTCTATTAAAAGGAAAATTAGCAGGTTGCTGAAAGAGCATTAATACTAAGAAGATTTATATTCTGTTAATAGTGATAATAGTAACAACTGTAGATCTATATATTGCATTACATTTTTTAAAAAATTCACATTCACTTCATAATTTGATCCTTATAGTTATCTCTTGAAGGAATTACAATTATCCAGTGAAGAAATTCTTAGTTACCTTGTGAAACACAGATCTCACCATTTTGCAAGTAAAGAAACTGAGGTTTGCTCATGGTCATACCTGGTTAGTTAGCAGAACTGGAAATGGGGGCTCCTAATGCCCACAGCATTGCAGTCTTCTAGTACACTAGCCATTAGCGACAGCATGTAAGCAGCATCTTTTCATATTTAATTGGCTGTTCAGTTTTTGTCTTCTTTGATTACCTCTAAAAAGGTCAGTTGACTTTTTCTTTTAGATTTATTGGATTCTTTCTATACTAGGAATGTTAATCCTTTGTTGATTGTGTTACAGGTACCTGCTTCCTACTTAACGGTATCTTTGGTTGAACATAAGTTTCAACGTAGTCATATTTTTCAGTCCTTTATCATTTGTGCTCTTTTGTGTCTTATATGGGAAATCCTTACCTATCCCTAGGTCATAAAACTTTTCTTCTGAATTTTCTTCTAAATATTTTAAAGGTTTTTACTTTTCGTATTTGCTTTTTTAATCCATGTGGAATTTATTTCTGAATATGATGTGAGGTAGGGAATCTAATTTTAAGTTTCTTTTTTTATATGGGTAATAAGCTGTGTGAACACCACTTATTAATTAGCTCATTCTTTAATCCCAGATTTGTTCTGTCTCCTCTGTCATATGTCAAGTTTCTTTGTATGTGTGATTTTGCTTCTGAGCTCTTGATTTTGTTGAAGTGTTTATCTCTCCCTGCAGTAAATTCCCTTCTGCCTGAATCACTGTCATAAAGTCTTGAATCTAGGGGTGCAAATATTTCTATTAACACACACACACTTTTGCTTCTTGCCTTTTGCTCTTCTGTATGAAATTTATAATCATATTACCAGGTTTTTGCCATGAAGATCTTGCACAGTTCTTTAGTCAGGTTTATTTCTGGTGTGTCATCATTTTTGTCACTTTTCATATATTTTTTAAAGTAAATTTTTTGAGTTATAACATACATAAAGGAAAGTACCTACATAAATTCTAAGTGTACATACAGTTCAGTGAATTTTCACAAACTGAACATAACACATAACATGTGACCGTCACCCAGCTCAAGATACAGAACATGAATTGTATTCCAGAAGCTTCCCTCTTGTCCCTTTCAGTTATCACCCTTCAAAGGGTAACCATTATATTGACTTTAACACCAAAGATTAGTTTTGCAATTTTTGAACTAGTATAGCTTCTTTTGTGCCTGACTTCTTTTGATAACAATCTAGTTGTGAGATTTGTTCATGCTGTTGCATGTAGTAGTTGTTTGTGCATTTTTATTTCTTTATGGTATTCTGGTGAAGACATATGCCACAATTTATGTGTGGACATTTGGGTTGCTTCCAGTTTTGAGCTGAAATAATGCTGCTGTGAACGTTCCTGTACATGTATTTTGGTGCCCATATGTGTCCCGGCCCGCGGTTTTGTTGAGTATATACAGAGAGGGATTTACTGAGTGTTTGGGTATCCATATATTCAACTTCAATACATACAGTTCTCCAAAACAGTCATGCCAGTTTACACTCCCACCAGATATGTTAGCTTTCTGTTTATACCACATACTCATGAACACTTGGTATACTCAATCTTTTTTTTTATTGAAATATAGTTGATACACAATCTTATGTTGGTTTCAGATGTACAACACAGTAGTCCAACAGTTACCCACATTATCAAATCCTCACCTCCTCTACTGTGGTTACTACCTATCAATGTAGAAAGATGTAATAAAATCACTGTATAGTCAGTCTTTTTAATTCTAGCCATTCTGATGGGTATGCAGTAATACCTCTTTGTGGTTTTCATTTGTATTTCCTTGATGAATAATGATGGTCAGCACTTCTTCATTTATTTGCTATTTAGATATCTTCTTGCCCATTAAAAAAACTGCTTTGTAGGAGTTTTAATATATTCTATAGACAGGACTTAAGTCTTATATATGAATTGTTAATATGCTTGCCTTTTCATTCTTTAATGAGTGTTTTTTGATGAACAGAAGTTCTTAATTTTAATGTAATCCAATTTATCCTTTAGTCAGTCATATCCTGTAGTCCAATTTATTAATCATATCCTTTATGGAAGTCCTGATTTTTTTTCTTATTTAAGAAATTTTTCCCCACCTTAAGGTTATGAATATATTTTACTGTATCTTTAGAAGGTTTGTTGTTTTAAATTTATACCTTTTTAAAAAGTGTGTATTCTTTGTGGTTGCTGGTGAACAGGAACATTTTTTATTATTACACATTGATTTTGTATCTTGGACTCTGCTGAATTCTTTTATTAGATCTATTGTTTGTATATTCTTTTGTATTTTCTAGGTAGATAATTATAACACCTGTAAATAATGATAGCATTGTTTTTCCCTTTCCAATCTGTATACCTTTTTTCCTTTTTCCCCCCTTCTTCCCTCCTTCCTTCCTTCCTTCATGGCTAGGAACTCTCATGGAAGTTGAATAAGTGTGATTGATGATAGCAGGTGTCCTTGTTATGCTTCTGACTTTGTGGGGAACACTTCTCATATGTTAACATCAAGAATTATGTCTGCTTTATTTTTCAGTAGTTTTCTCTTTTAAGAAAATATCTTCTATCCCTATTGTGCTGAGAGGTTTTGTTTTGAATGGGTATTAAATTTTAATCAAATGTTACTGCATTTATTGAAATAATCATTTTTTTATTTTAATTTGTTAACGTGACCACTCAACATCAATAGTTTTTTCTGATAAACCACTTTTGCATTCTTGGTATAAGCCCTATCTGCTCTTGATATATCTGTATATACATTGCTTAATACATAATAAGTATATACATTGCTGGATCTGGTTTGTTAATATTAATTTAGGATTTTTTAGTCTATATTTGTGTGTGAGATTAACCTTAATGTAACTTTTTGATATTGCAAAACGTAATGTAGTATTATCCTTGTCTGGTTTTGATATCAAGCCTAGTAGTCTCATAAAGTTAAGTTAAGGAGTTCATCTCTCTCTCTCGCCCTCTTAATGGGTGGTGTTTATAAGATCAGGATTATCAGCTCCTTGCATGATTGGTAGAATTTGCTTATAAAGTCATCTGGACCTGGTATTTGTGTGTGTGCATTGTATGTGGGTAGAATTCAAATTATAGGTTCAATTCTTTAGTGATTATGAGGCTGCTTAAATTTCCTCTTTTTCCTCTTTCTTCTGAGTTAGTTTAAGTTAGTTGTTTTTAGGAAATTTTTTATTTTTTTCAAAGCTTTCAAAGTTGTTGGCATAAAGTTGTCCATAAGAGTCTTTTAAGATTATTAAAATCTCTACTGTTTTAATAACTGTTTTCCTTTTTTCTTTCTTACTATTTATTTGTCTACTTTCTTTTTTCTCAATTATTCTTGACAATAGTTCATCAGTTTTATAAGCCTTTTAAAAATGAGCTTTTAAATTTGATCTCCACTTTTTTGATTTTATTGATTTCTGCTCTTTATTTTATACTTTCTCCTATGTCCTTATTCTTTTTCTATCCTTTGAGTTGGACAATTAGTTCATTACTTTTCAACCATGTCCTTTTCTTAAAAGCATTTAAGGCTGTAAATTTCTGTCCAAATAAAACTTTAGGTACCTTCTGCAAGTTTTTGATATATATAGTATTTCTATCATCATTTGAAATTCCCATTACATGTTTTTTCTTCAAACGTATCTTTTCTGGAAAGTTAGCTTAATCCCACTGTGATCAGAGAAGGTGTTCTATATGATATAGATTCCTTAATATTTACTGAGATTTGCTTTATGGAATAGAACATGGTCATTATGTATAAAGGTCCAAGTGTGCTTGAGAAGAAAGTATATTCTTTTCTAGGGTGCATGATGCTTATATAATCATTAGGTCAAGTCGGCTAATTGTGTTGATCAAATTTTCTATTTTTCTTTTATTTGTGCAATTTATCAATTATCAAATAAGGTATATTAAAATGTCCTAATATGCTTGTATAGTCATCAGTTTCTCCTTTTAATTCTGTTAATTCTGAGGTCATGCTACTGGGTATATTTAAGCTCAGAATTGTAATATCTTTTTGGTAAATTGTTTTTATTATCATTATGAAGTGGTCCTCATTATTTCTAATAATGCTTTCTGCCTTAAACTCTTATTTTGTTTGATATTAATAAAACTACACTAGCCTTTTGGTTAATCCTTGCGAGGGTTATAATATTTCCATTCTTATACATTAAACTTGCTCTGGTGTGTTTTTGTAGAACCTCTTGGATATATTGTTTATGACTAGATTTTTAAATATCTTACCGAGAATTGTTCCCTTTGACTGATCTTTTGGTCAGTTTATATTTATTGTGATTATTGAGTATTTATTTGTACCTCTTAAAGTTTTAATTTTTACTTTATCATAGTTTTCTTTGTTTCTTTTTCTTCTTTCCTCCTTTCTATTGGATTAATCAAGTTTCTTTATTTTTTCATGTCTGCTGCTTTGGAAGTTACATATTCTATTTCTTACTGTTTTGATGTTTACCCTTAATTTATTTTTTACTTTTTTATAGAAATAAAAAAGCACCATTGAAACATAAAGCTATAAGCAGAAAATGCTTGATAATTTTAAAAAGTGAGAACATGTAATCAGTACCCTGATAAACAACTAGAACATTTTCAACACATCAAAAGTTCCCCTTTAGTCTTCCTTTTATTAACTTAACTACCTTTTACTTCTTGTACATAACTATTATTCTGATTTCTAATGGCTTGGCTTAGTTTTTTCTGTCATACTGTTCAGTATATATTCTTGTATCTGGCTTTTGTACTGTACAGTCTGTTTGCTTGTGCCTAGCCTCTTCTCTACATTGCATTTGTCAGAGTCATTTAAATTCTGGGTAATTGTAGGTCTTTCTGTCTCATGGCTGTATACTATTTCATTTAAAACAAATTAATATATTTCCTACATTTCCAATTAGATTTTATGAGGACAATCTAATGGAAAGTTCATGGGTTTAAAATTAAGCAGATTTAGGACCAAATGTTGGCTGTACTGTTTTCTGACCTTGTGACATGAGGCAAGTCACTTTACCTTTCTTGTCTACTGTTTATTTTTCTGAAATATAAAAAATTGATTCACTTATGGACTGCCTGCCATACAGTGTTCTTTTAGGTATTCGAATTACATATATCCTTGTAGCAAACCAGATATCCCTGTTTTATAGGTAAAGAACCTGATACTTAGAAAAGTAGAGTAGCTTGCCCAAGGCCATACACCTGGTATACATCGCAGCCAGGATTTTCACCGAGGGTGCCTCATTGTAAATGCCTTCACTGGAGTCTGTGGAGGTTTCCAATGCTGGGCACCTAGTTGACACTCAGTAAACGTAGGCTCTTTTTTAGGGCAGTGATGATGTTCTATAATTTTATGACAGTTGGCATTTTGCCCTGCACACAGTAGGTACTTCTTCACTAATTATTTATTGTCTCTGTTTATGCTGCTGTTCTTTTATTCATTTAATGTTGATGTTCTAGCCAAAGGGAAAGCACAGTCACAAACCAGAGTGAATCTTAACACTGCCTTGGTTGAAGACATAATCAGCTTGGAAGAGGTAGATGAAGAAATGAAGTCTGTGATGGAAGCACTAAAGGATAATCTCAATAAGACTGTCAATATAAGGACCTCACCAGGTTAGTGACTGAACTGGTGTTTTGGAGAAGGTGTAGTGCAAATAGCATGGCTTGGCAGAGCTAGGTTTTAGGCCCAGCTTTGTCACTTTACAACTGATAACCATGGGTAGTTACTTTTCTGGACCTCAGTTTCCTTGTCTAATTCCTATCTTATAGCTTTGGGGTGAGTATTAAAATAAATGAGGTAACATGTAATCGTTTGGTACATAGTTGACACTGTATTTATTTATGCATTCAGCAAATATTTGTCTACTGTGAACTATGCATTGTGCTAGTATACAGTGATGAGCAAAAATACACATGGTCTTAACTCTCATGGAATTACACTCTCAAAAAATGGGAGTTTTATTATGACTCTACTATAAGCACATCTAGGTATTTAGTTTTATAGTAACTGACATCTTTATTCTGATATTCCACTTTGTCCTCTTTGGCCATTCTTATCCCTTACTGGGAACCAAGTGGCTGCAAACCTACTCACCTGAGGCATTTCTGTACCCCTGAGTTTGACCAGGAAGATCTGTTTGGGTTAATAACTTCCTGAAAATGGCTTTTCTAAGTGGGAAATGTCAGAACTGTCGAGGGGAACTGTTTGCAGATGTGATGGAAGAAGTGAGTTGTCAGCTAATGGTGCAGGCAAGCAGGAAAAATCCAATTGCTGTTAAATTGGCCTTTTGGAAGTTGTCATCATCCCAGAGTCAAACCTGGGACCTCCTCTAAAGGTGTCTGTGGAAGCTTGAGCTGTTCCCACTCACATTTTTGTTAGGATAGTTCTCAAGAAACTAAAATATTTCATGAATTTAATTCATAAGAAAACCAAGTGAAAAACAGACAGCTCCATTTATAAACACCAGCAGAAACATACTGAGTTCAGAGATGAGATCCAGTGTGAAACCAGAGGACTGTTCCGTCATTTGTCAACCTTTGGACTAGGGCATTTCTGCCTTTGCTGACAGCAGAGCATGCCATTCAATCTCTCCCAACTGTTTATTTTAAACTTGCTTATTATTTTAGGTATGAAACTGATAAAGTGCTTTGTCTCCCCTGTGCTTTCTGGCCTGTTAACATTCTGCAGCCGAAACCAGAGAGCAGTTTGAGAGGAGCTCAGGGAGAAATGTAATACTTAAAATTAGCCAGCAAGCTCCACTCTTGTTGAACTTAAAAGATGATGGGCCTGGAAGGAGGTTGGGAGTATAATTTGTTAAATGTTAACCTTGAGAAAATGAGGGGCAGGCAGGAGGCTGAGGGAGATTCTCACTGGGGACAGATTGAGGGGAAAAGATTTGATGCATTATGTTGATATGGATTTAGGGAATGGGCACCACCACAGCTGCGTACTGAAAAGCCCATGTTGGGACTTCTGCACCAAAGGATCTTAATGGCAATTGAGGAAGGCTGAGTTAAGATCCATTTCCAGAAGGCCTCCCATTGGTATTTCCTCTTTACCTCTTTCTCCTCAAGGTTATGTTTGTGTACTGTTCTGTGTAGAACTTGGGGTGAAGAAGAGACTGGGTGAAACAGGCTGAGCTTAGCCAGCCTTTTTTTTTTGCACCAGATTCTTCTACATCATCTCTCATTACTATCTGAATCAGCAGCCACTTTTCCTCTTGCACCTCCTTCTGTCTACCCACATTTTCTATCTCCAAGACAGTTGATTGCTTTTAGTAGTTGTGTAATTTGGGTTTATTCATCTGTTTGTTTTTGCTCTCCCGTTCATCCATCCATATGTACACTAATTTATTCATCAGAACATTATGGAGCACGTATTCTTTGCTGATGAATAGGTGTTGTAGATAACAGAGAGAAAAGACCTTGTCCCTGCCTTCCAAGAGCCTAGAGCTTAATTTATGTGAAGGGACAGCCCGGTAAACCAACGTGTGTAGAATCATACAGCATAATTGAGTGCTGAAGACCATGGCTTTAGAATTGGTCAGACCTGGGTTTGAATTCGGGATCTATTAAGAGCTGTTGTGACTTTGGGCAAGTTCCTTTCTGTGCCTCAGTTTCTTCAGCTGAAAATAGTGAAACTATCTCAGAGAGTTCCTGTGATAATGAAAGCGAATGAACTACAGGATGCATTAACACAGTTTCTTGCTCGTGAAAGTGTTCAGCAAATGTTGGTTATCATTGTCATTATTATGGAGGTGTGTGTAGGATTCTCAGGAGCTCAAAAGGTGGTTTGTAATCCAGCCGAGGAGGTCAGAGCAGATTTCTGAGACAAGATGCTGTTGCAGCTGAGTGTTAAAGAATCAACAGGAGGTAGCTGAGCAGACAAGGGGATTCTCGGAAGGAAAAATACATGCTGAAATTCCTGAGGCAAGAACAGACTGTATTAGAGAAATTTTAAGTAGGTTAGTTTGGTTAAAACAAAAAAATCAAGAATTAATAAGTTAACATTTATTGGGCATTGGTATATACCAGGACTCAGTTATAAGGGCTTTTCATAAATTCTGATTTAATACTCATAACAACCCTGTGAGATAAGTACAATTTTTATACCCCATTTAGAGATCAGGAAACAGTCACCCAAAAGGTTGAAGGAGTCTGCCCAGGGTCACACAATCAGGAGGTGGCAGAGTTGGTGTTTGAGCCCAGGTCAAATCCTTCAGAATCATGGAGGCTACTTTTATTGTTATACCTCCAGGCTTTTTCAGATGGAAGCCAGTGGTGTCAACTATCTTCTGTCTTGTGATGACATTGAATTTGTTTGAATACTGCACGTCAGATCTTTGGGCCACAGTGTGGTACTGCATTATTCTAGCAACAGTTTGCTGGGATAACTCCCAATTTCTTTAAACTACCTTCCTCCTCCCACTTTCTCTTTGTGTCTCAGAATGAGCCATCCATGAGTGGTTCCTACTGTGAATGATAAGATTTTTCTTCTACTTCTTATTTGTATGCACAGCCAGGAAGTTTGAATAATGCCCCTTTTCCATCTGTAACTATGGCTTTATTTGCTTGCCTTCTTGGGTTTCTGAAAATTTTGTCTAGAGTTTTCCAGAATTTAGATATGGATGAACTTCGGATCCCAGATGGCAATTAAATGTTATAGTTGTTGTGTCTTCATTTTTTTTCTTAAAGGGGAGCCGAATTCTAAACTCAAGGTGGGATAAGGCAGTGGTTCCAAACCTGGCTGCATATCAGATTCGTGTGGTGATCTTAAAAAAAACTACAGGCTCCTCTAAGATCACAGTTTCCTTGAACCCCTACCGAATGGAGATCTCTTGGGATGGAGCCCAGGAATCAAAATTGAATGCTCCCTGGAGATTATGATGCACAGCTAAATTTGAGTTTCACTGGTATAAGGGAAAGACCCTTGATTGGAATCAGAAGTAAGCACATCTGAATTTGGGGCTTGGTTCTTGATTGTTTTCCCTTTTATTAGCTCTGTGATCTTGGCTTCTTCAACCTCCCCAACTCCTTTTCTCATATGTAAAGTGAAGATAGTAATACAGTGTGACAGAGTAGTTGTAATAACTAAAAGCATTAATAAGAGGTACTTTTTTATGCTTATTTTGTTGGCGCTTATTATATATTTGGTTTATACTTAGCTATAATCATCACTTTAATCCTGTAAGCTAGTTATTTTTTGACTGAGTTGGAAACCAAGACAGAGAAAGAAAAGTAACATGGTTGATGTTTTCAAGTAAATGGCCAAGTTGCTGGAGGGGTGACCAGTTCTTTCCAGTTTCAGCTCTAAAAACCCTAGGTCACAGAAACCTCTCAGGCCCAGACAAACCAGGATGGCTGGCCACCCTGGTTGCTGGTAAGGAATTCCAACCTAGTTCTGTCAACATTTCAAAGCTTTTTCCATCACATGATCCTGCTGCTCCTAGAAAGCCCCTTCAACGGTCTTCCACATTGATAAGGGATCCCTAAATATTGGTTGGATCTGAATCAGATAGGAACTTAGTTATGGGGCTACTAAAGTCCTTCCTAATTCTAAGACCCATTATTTTTCTTTTAGGATCATTTGATCATATCACTGTGGTAACTGCTGATGGGAAGCTTGCTTTAAACCAGATTGGCCAGATCTCCATGAAGTCACCACAGCTGATACTGGTGAATATGGCCAGCTTCCCAGAGGTAAGGTGGCCTTGCCAGAGGGTCCTTCCCCATGGTTTCTTTTGAAATGGAGGCTAGATCAAGTCAGGGGGAAGTATTCTCTCTATCTCTGGATGAAACAAGAGCGAAGGCGTAATAAAGGAAACTTAAGGATAAGGAAAGCACTCTTCCTGTTTCTAAATTCCTTTTCAGTTAACTTTAAACACAGTAGAGGCCAGGCAAGTAATTGAATACTGAAACGGGCCCTGTCTAAGAAAAACATAAGAAAAACAATAGTGTTGCTGTAGGGATTGGCACTGAGCCAGCGTGGAGGGGGCTGTGGGAAACTGGAGAGATTGTGCCCTCTGAAGGGAGCAGCTTGTACCCAGCAACTTCTGGTTGTTGCCAGGCAGAAATGTAGGCCTGGCAGTCCACGTTACTAGATAGGAAGATGTTTATTTCCGAAAGAAGCCAGTAACCCAAATTTTTATGAAAGATCTTTGTTAAATATTGGCGACTAATACACTTTTTTTAAAGACTATGAGACAAAATATATTAATGGGTCATATTTGGCCTGTGGGCCACCAGTTTGTGATCTGCTTTAGTATTTGGAGCAGACCTTCCAGAAATTCGCCTTCCATTCAAACTGGACTGACCACTCTAGAATATCGCACAAAGCACCAAGGCTGGAAGGTGGGTTGCATTAAATCATTGCAACCTTGGGGCTATGATTTTAAGTCTAGTTGAAGAAGATAAATGGGTTTTTCCTGGTTTGTCCAGTAAGAATTGACCTGATTGAGAGTCCTAGAGGGCCTGGAATCTGGTCCTGTCTCTACTGCCAGTTGGCTGATCTGTTGCTGTGAGGTAAAGGAATCTGAAGTTTCCCCCTGTTCTGATTGTCTTTTTTGGTACTTAAACCCCAAAGACATAGATCAAAGTTGAACCTGGATTTAACAAACTGGGTTAGAGCTGTGAGTAAGGGAAAGCCCTTGCTATGAACAAGCTTTCAAATCAGAGGGCTCTTGTAGCTGATGTGCCAGGCACACTTGGGGAGGCTATTACCACTCCCTAATTCCACTCTCCATACTGGAGTTAGAATGAACTTTAAAAATATGTAGGGGATTATGTTATGCACATGCTTTAAGCTGATCAGTGGCTTCAAGTAACCTTTAAGAAAAAGATTGTTGTGGCCTAAAAGGCTTTGCATGGTCTGGCCATGCCTGTCTCCTAGTCTCTCCAGTCCTGTGCATCGCCATCCTTGCACACTGCTCTTTCAGTTCCTCAGACCCACTTACCCTTTGCCTTCTCAGGGTCTTTGCATATGCTCTTCCCTTTGCCTGGGACACCCTTGCTTGGCTAATTGCTACTTGTATTTTAGATTACAACTTACATAGCTCTTTTCAGGGAAGCCTCCCCTAACTACTCAATCTAAATTATTCCTCCACATTAACCTCTCTTGTACACACAATTCTTTTTCTTCATTCCACTTATCATTAATAGTTCACATTTATTTACATATTCTATTTTCCATTTCACTTTCACTAGATCGTAAGCTTGGAATGTAGAAATCATATCTAACCTATTCATTGTGTCCTGCACCTAACACAGTACTTGGTGACTGGGAACTCAGTAGATTTTCCTCAAATGGATGCATACTTGTCATTATGTTGATGGAAGGAAGGCACTCATTCTTGGTGTTACTGAGGAGCAGAGAAATGGGTGAAAGGGAACTGTCTCATCTTCTTCTCTTTCTGGCTCCCTCTGAACTGCTGAGGCTTCTCCACCTTGTTTATCTAATCCCATAGGCACTGCGGGCCAAGTGGGGAATAGCCTCCTAATTACACAGCTTGAAGACCTCATCAGGCAGATTTCTTTTTAGAGCCAACCACTTCTGTTATTAAATAGCAAATGGCATTCACAGAAGAAGCACCTGATTGGCCACCAGAGCATCTTATGAGGCAGAAGAAGGTAGTAACCACTTAATTTTTTCTTAGGAAGTTGGAGTGTATATTCATTTTTCAACCAGTGCATCTTGGCCATTTCTACAAGTTGAAATTCTGTGGGTTTTGGAAAAAAACCTTTACAGTCATCTCAGTAGACAGGTTCTTTACAAGGACAGAGTGAGGAAGTGTGAGTTACATTGTCTTTTGAATTCCTTTATCTCATCTGGTATATATACTAAACAAATCATTCTAACTAAACATTTCCTTCCTCCAGTTTAGAAGCTGTCCATAGAGTACCCAGGTTCATAGCTTCAAAATGCTGAGCTAATCCTCTCTGTGTTTATGTAATTCCTTTCTGTTTCACATGCGGTTAGCTTTCTTTACAAACCTGAGCATTTCTGTGTCATGCTGTAGTGACACAATGCAGATTTACATGCATAATCTTTTCAAATGCATTGAAGACAGAAAACTGTTGCATTTGTTTAACATGTGTCCTGCTTGATAAATGATACATGCAGTTGCTGCCTTTCATAAACTTGCCTGCAGCTAGAGTTAATGATGGGAAAGAAAAGAAACAAGTGAAAAAGCACAGATTATTTGAACAAGGCAAATGAAAAAAAAATTCTGCAGGCTCCATTACTGCTCTTGTAGAAGGAAGAAAACTAATGTGAATTGAGTGTCTACTGTGTTACTGGACACTATGTTCTCAAGTTTTGTTTCAGGTGGTCAGCACAGGTACTCTCTAAAAGCATTATTTATTCCAGTATATAGATGAGGACACTGAGACTCAAAGAAGTAAACTATCTTCCCCACGTTCATACTGTTGTGATAGAGCCAAGATTTGAACATAGGGCTGTTTGACACTAAAGCCTGTGCTCCTTTCACCATTTACTCATTAATTCAACAAGTATTTTTTGAGTCCCTGCAAGTTACTAGGTTCTGTCTGAGGTACTGAGAATTCATGATGGTAAAGACAGACAAATTCTGTGCTTTCACAGACCTGATATTCTAGGGGCCCATTGGGATATAAAGCAAGCAGAAGGCCAGTAATTGAAATGGCACCAATAAAGTTGACTTGAACCCAAATTGGCAAGGTCATGTTCATCTATCTACAAAAGTTTATCATCTTTTGTCCTTTACCATAAGGATTAGTTTAAGAATAGTGAGAGCAGTTAATTGACCATAGCATTCTTGCCTGCCTGACCCCACATGAAGTCTGTCTTTCTCAACATAGTACGCCAAGCAGCCATAACTAGTCAGTCATTGTTGCCATTTGAGAACAGTTTGTTTGCCTTGGGGTACTGGTGAGCATCTCTTCAGTGAGGGGGTAAGGCCTAAGAGATGGAAATGTGATAGAAATATATGCCTTTTTGTCTGAACCACAAATAGTTCAGAAATCATGTTGGGAAAATGACTGTAATTCCCTAAGTGTCTCTTCCTACCATATCAAACTGAAATATGCATATTTCAAATACTGAAGAACTGTCTCTTTTAGTAGGTTTCTTTGCAAGTGAAACCTCTCTTGATTCATGGTTTTTCTGCATATGCAAGACACAGAACCAGTAAAGTATAAAATAAGGGGATTTAAATTAAAATTTTGTGGGGATTATATTCATGAAATCAAAGGAAGGAGATGAGTTTTTCCTAACAGATCTGAGCCAATTCATTACTATATTCATTCAATAAACTTTTACTGAGCACTTACCATGTACCTGGTACAAGCCTTGTACTGGGAAGATGCAGATATTGAGACATAGTTCTTACCCAGCCGAGGAGCAGCAGCGGGTGCTCTGGTGCCTATAGGGGAAGGTTGTGTGGAAACATTTGGGTCAGGTGGTGAAAAGGAGGTGGTGGTGGTAAAATGTTAACAGCTGACTTGTCAGTAGTTCAGTGAGCAGCTTTAGAAGAGGAGGATTGGGAGATTGAGACCAGGCCACTCCTTCCGAGTTAAGATTCTGCCTATATCGTTAACTTGAGAAGTCTGGGTTTCATTTTCTCAAGATGGTAGCTGTCTTGCAGGGGAAACCTTAATTTCTGTACCTGGAGGTTTCATTTACCTTGGCCATCCCCTTTATGCAGTAGACCTAATTCCAAATTATTTTTTACTCTATTTTAAAAAAAAATCAGGTTCCCTGTGCCACAACTACTACATACATTGAGGTAGGGGATCTGGAAGAAATACCAAGTAACATCATAATATGGAGAGTGGAGGAGTCCAGAAGCTCCTCCTCTCTTGGCCGGTAACCAGAGGCATGATGGGTAAGGTCCTCACTTTATTGCTCTTGGCTCTCAAGGAAGACTGTATCTGTGCCTAGGGATGTGACCTTATCCAACAGGTCCCTGCATACATAAGCAAGGGACAGTACTTGGTTATGTCAGAGATGCTTTCCAGCTCCATACTCTGTGGTCATAGTCAGTGGAACCATTTTAGGAAGTTACTATTTTAAGCAATGGCCACACTGTTTTTTCTGTGTACAGCTTCCAAAAGGGATGATTTGTCTACATGTGGAATTCTGGTTTGTTTTTTTGACCTTATGATAACACCTCACATCCCTGTAGAATGAAAGTCATTTCAAAATGAAATGGATGAGCTTTTTCAGCACTCCCGTCAAAAAAAAAAAGTAAACCTGGAAAAGTAAACTAGGTGTACCAGTAACCCCATTCATTTAAGCCAGAAAGTCTAGGGAGGAACTCAAGGCTGAGAATTGGCCCTGTGAATTCAAGTGTTGTGGTTCTGGTCAAACCTAAAGTTCTTTTGAAAATGTCAGAGGCCTTATTTTCAAGAATTCCACATTGTTGTGCCCATGCCATATCTCTGTCCCACATGGCTTTCTTTTATCTTTTAGAGTTGCATGCTGGGTGTACTTACGTTACAGTTGTAGTATAATGTAGTTAGAATGGGGTGAGGCGACGTCCTCTGGGAAAAGAGTGTATCGCTGTGTCACCTGGCACATTTGAGAGCAAGATGTGTCAGAGAAGACCCTGGAGGAGGTCAGGCAGGACAATAGTGCATCAGCTAAGTGATGACATCTACTCAGCCTTATATGAAAGTTTTGTGCATTCTTACCTTCATACAGTAGAGTATATAATAATGCCCTTTGTCTGGTGTTACTGTGTGCCAGGCATGGTGCAAGATTCATTGCTCATGTTGTCTCATTTAATCCTCTCTGAAGTATAGTTACCACGTGGTCTCAGATTAGGACCCGGAGGCTTAAGTTTGTGGCCCAGGGTCACACAGTTAGCAGAGCTGGGATTTGAATGGAGCTCTTTCTGACTCCAAAGCCCGTGCTTTTCACTAGTATACCAATCTGCCGTTGCTGGAGCACACACCAGTGGAGATTGGTTGCTCATTCTGAAACATGAGGAGGCTGGTGTGAGTGTAGATGTGAATGAGTTAAATTTATTTACTCATTCTAAATCGGCACTGGTATATTTTGAGTGTAAAATGTCAACTGGAATTTTTAAGTATAAAATCTTTCATCTGTCTTTACACTAGTTTTCGCACAGACCAGCCCCACTCCCTTGAGGATTTGTTGTGGTTTTGATCTGTGTTGCCTCAAACCATTGAAATCTTTTCAAAGAAGCAGAGCTGTTTTCTTTTTATTTTTTCCTTCTCTTTGCTTTTTTCCCTCCTGCAGTACACTGGTATGAGGAGTGGACATAGTTTGCTGTTCAGCTTGATCAAAGCACTCTACACCAATGTAACTCCTGATCTTACTGGTAACAGAACTAAATGTTTCCATGTTCTGCCAAGATGGGTTGCCAGTTATCGACAGAAGACTTGCATCTGGTAATAATTATTTACTAATTCTGTTTACCTTTTGATCTGGTTTTCAGTGTACAGCTGCAGCTATCAAGGCTATAAGAGAAAGTGGAATGAATCTGAACCCAGAAGTGGAAGGGACACTAATTCGGGTACCCATTCCCAAGTAAGTTTGACTGAAATCCACATATTTTGATGCAGTGGGGCAGTTGTCTTTGGAATGAAACCAACCCCACCATGATACTGCTGGGCTGATACCATATTTTACCTGCACCTCATATCCTGGCAATCTCCATCATCTTTTGAGATACAGTTTACTGATTCAGAAATATTTGAGTGCCTTCTTGGAGTGAGGGGCGCAGCAGTAAACCTGACAAAAGTCCTTGCCCTCGTGTAGTTTACTATTGGTGGGGAAGATAGACCCTTCAATAGAGAAAGTCATTCCAGATAGTAAAATGATACAAGGAAAGAAAAGGCAATGGAGATCCATTAGAGAGTGACTTGATAAGGGTGGTGGTGGCAGGGACAGCTTTAGCCCAGGAGGACTCTTTAAGGAGGTAAAACAGTTTTGCTGAGTTGAAGGAGAAAGAGCCGGCCTAGGGGAAGAGCTTTCAAGGCAGAGTGAACAGCCAGCACAAAGGCCCTGAGTTACAAAAGACCTCAGCAGTTGTAATCTCTAACCCATGTTCCTTGAAGAGTTATTTTTTGCATTTTTCCTTGCTTGTTGAAGTTTTAGGCATAAAAATGGAATATTGTTAATTATATAAATACATAAAACTTAGAGTTTTAAATGAATAAAAATGAATGTTTATTTTTAAATTAGAAAAGAAAAGAAATGACAAGACCTTGGCATGTTTGAGAAAGAGAAAGCTGTTATGTACAAACCTCAGGGAGGGACGGAGAGAGAGTGGTGGGAGCGGGTTGGACTGGTGGGTAGAAGGTGGCGGTTTAGGCTCTGTAGGCCATAGTGAGGAGTTTGGGCTTTATTCTAATAATAAAGGGAAGTCATTGGAGGAATTTAAGCAAAGGAGTGACCTTATCTGATGTTGACTTTGTGGCGTACTGATTAACAAATGGAATGTAGGGGGATAAAGTAGACACAAGGAGAATAGTTGGGAGGCAGCTGCAGTAGTCTGGGAGAGAAACAATCTTTGTAGATTCCATGCAGAATTAGTTTCTCCTTCCATAATCTCATCTCTAATTATCTTTAAGGCCATATGCCTATAGTGTCTCACATATAGCAAGTCTCAAGTAAGTGCTCAATTAATTCACTCAGTCATGCAACAAATATTTATGAAGCCCTGACTATGTGTCAGGCACCTTCCTAAGCTGTTGAGATACAGCAGTAATCAAAACAAGCAACAAAAAGCCCCTGTCCTCCTGGGTTTACACTGTAGTTAAGTAGGCACAGTAAACAGAAAACAGATAAATACATGATGTAATGTCAAGTGATGATAAGGACTATGAAGAACAATAAGCAGGATAAGGGGGTTTTCTTGTAGATAGGAAGGTTCAGGAAGGAAATGAATGACATTTGAGCAGAGACCTCAGTGAAATGACTGAGTAAAGCTTCCAAGTAACTAGAAGGGAAATGAAGTGTAACACCAGTTGACAGTCTTTTTGTGCCACATGTGTATATTCCTATATATTCCTTTACATATATTGTCTCATTTGTCATATAATCCCTGTGATGTAGATTTTTTCCATGTATAGAAATTTAGGCTCAGAGAGGTAAAGTAATATATCTGTGGTCACACAGCTTATGCTGAAGCTGGGACCTAAAGCCAGTTTTAGTTGATTCCAGAGCCTAATGTGTAGTCATGCTAGCAACAAGAATAAGTCCAGGAACTTTCCTCACTGAACTTTTTTCTGCTTTATAGCCAGAAAATGGCCATCTTATTCTATTGTTGCTCTTTAAGCCAGAATTAACACTGCTTTAAAATCACATGAATTGGGAGCAATATAATAACCTAGGCCAGTTATAGTTTGCTTGGTTATAGGAAGTTTGCTTGGTTCAAGGCCAGTACTAGTTTGCTTGGTTAGTTCATTGATTTACTCAGCAAATTTTCTGTATATGTATCATGTGCCAGGCTCTGCACTGACTGCTGGGGATGTGCCTTCATGGAGCTCACAGGCTGTGCCAAGCCCCTTGTTTATGTTATCTGCATCTTACTTGTGGAATTTACTATTACCCACAGTTTATAAGTGAAAAAAAATGAAGTTCAGAGAAATTAAGGGACTTGCCCAAGTTCATGTGTCTAAAAGAGGCAGTCAGGATTTGAATCCTGAGTTTTTTTGTTACAAGAGTACAGGCTCCTTCTCCTCTACTGTCCATGTAGATGGTAATTTTGGAAAGTACTATGTGTACTTACGGACATTAGAGGCAAGACTTGTAACTGGAATGCGTAGTTGTCAGTAGGTTTATTTTTTAGTTTCTGCTCTCCCAGCTGTCTGTGCAATGTTGGAAAAGCCCCTTAGCCTGCCCGAGCCTCAGTTTCTCATGTACCAGATGAGGGAGTTGTTCTCAATGGCCTGCCGCATCCCTTCTGGAGCTCCAGAATTCTGTGATGCTATCAATTTATGCTGCTAAATGCTCATTGTTAACTTGGATTGTTCTTGGAGTGGCCTGAATATGTATCATATTTTTCTTTCAAAGGCTTAGTTGACATAATGTGCACAGCCCTACAGGAGTTAATGATTGCCCTTGTGCATTGTATATAAGTTTGAAGGATCAGTGAGTTTAACTTAAATTTCCAAAGACTTGGGGATCTGTTTCATTATATTTTAAATTATTTTATGTTGGTTAATGGGCATAATCCAAGAGAAAGTTGACAGACCAAAACCGTCTGCTCCTACAAACCTAATTTTTTATGTACTTTCTTCCTTTTGACAAGGTGGGAAGGTCATGAGGCCCCTTACTGAACTGTGCGTTTGGTAGTTTTCCAGATAAAAAATGAATGATCTGTTACTCATTATGGAGGCTGTGTCATGTGAAAGGATAAAGGTTGATTTAGATGTGAAGAGGACCAAGGTTTTTATTGGTTATGGCACATGACTCTGGACACATCACCCAAGCAGCTTGCTGCTTTCTAGTTCCTTATTTGTAAAATAAGTGAAATACTTTATAATAATAGGTAGAGATTTGGTGGGATTAGTAGAGAAAATAGGTTAAGTTGTGATCTCCTTAGAGGAAAGAAGCTGTATAAATATAAAGTACTAATATTTTTTCAGTACTTTTTATTTTTTTGATATATGTAATTTTACTTAAGGAGAAAAGGAAGGAGTAAGGAAGGGATCTAATATGTTGAGTACCTACTATGTGCCAGGAACTGTTAGGTGCTTGACATATACAGGGAAAATGAAGTATGATCTTAAATGTGTGCCTTGGTATCACAAAGGCATGAAATTGAGTTCTAGCTCTTCACTTTTTTGCTGTGTGATAATGGCAACTGCCTCCACCTTTCTGAATCTCAAAGAACTCATCTGTAAAATACTTACAGGACTTGCCTTGTGTGGTTATTGGGCATTTTCAGTGAGATAATGTACACAAAGCATTTGATGTTTAGCGAGCACCTCGTCAGTGCTGCCACATGGTCCTTCATTCCCTGTCATAAATAGGTAGGAGCATCATTCCCTTTTGATGAAGAAACAGATTCAGAGAGGTGAGGCATTGGTTCTGGGTCACACGGCTGGTAATTGGCAAAGCTGTGGGAAGGGAAGTAACAAACTAAAGCTTATGTTAGAAGTTTGGGAGGTGGGAGGGTATCAGAAGCATAAATTCCTAGGAACAGTTTCCGATTATAAAATTTTAAGTTTAGTTCTAGGAAAATTTACCTCTGATTGGTTATGATTCTTCCTCTGCAAGTCTGCTTTCTTGCCTTAACTCTGGGTGCCCAGAGCTAAGTTTTATTTTCAGTGGCAGCAGATCTGAGCTAGTACCTCAGCCTCATTACACTCCTCTGATTCTTACAGTCTTACTTAAATGAGTCTGCTGAGTATGTGACTCTTACTATATCTGCCGCTGATCCTTTTGGGAAGCACATGGGAGATAAATCCTACCTCGGTGACAGGTCAGACTTGGAGCCCGCGTGGTCCCTGTTGCCTCTCCTCACAGCCTTGGAGAAACCAGCTGTGTGGCCGTGCTGTGTGTGGGGCTGCCTCAGGACTGGCAGTGAAGCGCCGTCCTGCCTCAGCGGCTCTGTGTCATATCCATCCCCACTGACAGTGTGTATAGCTTTTGTTTTCCTCTCTGGCCAGTGTTTTTTCATTTAGAGAAGTCAATCAGCTGGATGGACTCTGAGTATTTCTGTTAATCAAGATTTGCTGAAATGGTTCCTTCTCCTTTTCTTTCCTATTTATATAATCAAATTTTGGGTACTGTTTATTAACCATCAGTGCTACAGGGATAGTGCCAAGAGGTGCTGTGCTGAATGCTTTATAGTTTCTCACAACATGAGGTCAGGAGACTGTTCTGATGCCCATTTGACTGAGTGGACACCTGAAGCTCACGGAAGTTCATGTCCAATGTCTCACAGCTGTTAAGTGGCAGAAGCAGAGTTAGAGTGCGGGTCTTTTTCACTGGCTTTGTCCCTGTTCTTGTCTCCTGATAGCGTGTCTCACTGGAATAGTAGTCTTTCGCTTCTAGATCAAGGACCTTGGACATTTTGAACCAGAGTTGCTCTTGATCAGGCCATATTTCTGCCCCACCACTCACATCTTCATATGTTGGCTCCCAAACCAACCAACCAACAAATGAACACTCCCGCACCCATCGTTTACCAAATACTGATGAGATAGCCACACAGAGCAGAATGAGGCTGCTTTGGTTTGAGAACCCTGAGTTCATGTCTGGCTTTAAGTAAACCTGTAAGGAATGAATTCACCAAAGAGATGAAAGCATATATAATTGACTCATTCCCCACTGAGGCTGCAGCATTTCTTGATAATCCTCCTCTTTCATTATTTTTCATCAATGTCTGCATGGGTTTTATTTTTAGTAGAACTAAATAAGGAATTAAAATACCTCCATCCCATTCTCTGTAGGGAGCCACTTTTAGCACCTTGATTTTTCACATTTTTTTCTCTGCAAATTCAAGCATGTGTACATTTCCTCATCCATTTTTCTTGTTGTGATATGGGATTATATTATACATGCCGTTCTGTACTTTTTAAAAAACTAAATAATGTCATTGCTCTTCCTGATGAGAATTCTTTTCAAAGAAATTATAGTGCTTGCATTTTATATATAGCATTAACTAGTTCCCAATTCTTGAATATATTGGTTATTTACAAATTTTCCCTTTTACTAACAGTGTAATAGTGATCTCCTAAGCTTTTTATCCTGTTCCACTGGGATGGAATGTTGGTCGGGGGAGGCACTGTAATTGGGGAATAAGGGGCCAGAACTTGGGGGTCTGTAGTATAGCTATTGCTGTTTGCTTGTCTCGGTGCTTGTTGGCAATGGTGTGCTGCACACTGCCGAGCTTCTAGAGATGTGGGCATTTCAGGGCCAGAATACCATCCTCAACACAGCCAAGCGACTCCTTCAATGGTCTGCAGACCCAAACTTGACATGAATCTCCTAGGAAACCCTACTGATATGTGAATGGCTCACGGCATGGCAATCATAATACAAAGCAAAGTGAGTTTTGTACTCAGTGTAAACTGTATGTGAGGCCTTATGCTATATTACTTAACTCATTTTACTACTCCCTATTTTTTATACATGAGCTGAGTAAGCCTAAGAGAGGTTAAATAACTTGCTCAAGTTCAGTTAGCTACTAAAATTGAGTTGTGCAGAATTTAAGTATGGGTCTTTTTTACTTCAAAGTCCATCCTTGCATCTGTGGACTTCTTAGAGCACATTTTGGTTTTGTTGTGTGTTTTTATAAAAGGGGGCAGCAATTGGTATTTTAAAATTTAACTATTTATCAATCCAAACTATGTGAAACATAATACACAAAGCTCAAATCAAGGTGTATAATCTGAAAGGGAATTTTTTGTGTGCCATTTTTTGGTGTGAGGGGCAGTCTGGAATGCAGGGTGTTTGTTTTTTCTTAAATCAACTTTATTGAGTGTAACTTTCATACAAAAAAAGGAACCCATTTTAAGTGTGTGTAATGATGAATTTTGACAAATGTGTGTCCCTGTAACCACTACCTCAATCAAAATATAGAACTATTTAGTCACCCCAAGTTCCCCTTTGCCCCCAGATAGTCATTTAACTGCTTTTATGAGGATATAAAATTTTTATGCTGAAATGTGAATTGTAGGACATTCATAAATATATTCAACAGATAGTTATGGAGCGCCTACTATGTGTCAGGCATATTTTTAGACATGGAGGAGGATATAGCAGTGAACAAACCAAGGACTCTGCCCTTATGGAACTTCTGCTTGGGAGATGGATGGTAACACATATATTCAGAATGTGTGTCAGGTGATCATATTTTTCTTGCTGTGGAGGAAAACAAGGCATTGGAAAGAAATAAAGGATGTCATGGAAGGGGGTAGAGAGGGTGGTGTCATTTTAAGTAGTGTGTCCACTGAAGGCTTCCAGGGGAAGGTGATACTTGAGCAGAGACTGAGGACATGAGAGAACTCTGCCTATATCCAGCACTAAGGTGGAGGAAGCAGCAAGTACAAAGGCCCTGAGATGGGTGTCTGCCTGGGGTGTTCAAGGAGTAGCAAGAGTGCTCAAGTGGCTATAGCAGAGCAATGGAGGGAGGAGAAATAGGAGGTGAGGTCAGAGTGACATAGGGAGGCTGAGATCATGTAAGGTCTTTGTATTAGGGTTCTCTGAAGAAATGGAACCAACAGGGTGTGTGGGGGGGGGGGCGGGGGCACCGACAGGCTGTGTGTATGTGTGTGTGTGTGTGTTGCTGACTTATTGGAGGCCCGAGAGAACTGATGGTGTGATCCTAATCCCAGTCCAGAGGACAGGTGACTTGAGCCTCAGGAAGAAAAAATGTTTCCATTCGAGTCTAAAGGCAAGAAAAAAACAGTGTCCCAATATGAAGGCAGGCAGGCAGGCAGGCAGGAGGAGTCCCTCTTCTTCAGGGATGGGTCAGCCTGTTGGTTCTATGTAGGCCTTCAACTGATTAAACGAGGGCCACTCATATTAAGAAGGGCAATTTGCTTAATAACATTTAATTTGATTTAAATGTTAAACTCATCTAGAAACACCCAGAATAATGTTTGATCAAATATCTGGGCACTCTGTATGGTCCAGTCAAATCGACACACAAAATGAACCATCATAGCCTTATAGACCATCATAAGGATTTTGGCTTCTACTTGGAATGAAATGGGAAGTCATTGGAGGGTTTTGAGCTAGGAAATGACATGATCTAATTTAGGTTTTGAAAGGATCATTCTGGCTGCTATCTTTTATTTTTTATTAAGGTATCATTGATATACACTCTTAGGAAGGTTTCACATGAAAAACAATGTGGTTACTACATTCGCCCATATCATCAAGTCCCCCCAACACCCCGTTGCAGTCACTGTCCATCAGTGCAGTAAGATTCTGGCTGCTATCTTAGGTGTAGGAAGGCAAGTGCAAGGTGGGGCATCTGTTAGGGGCTATTGCAGTAATCCAGGCATGATGATGGCCTGGACTAGTGTGGGAATCGTAGAAGTTGGTAAGGAGTGGTTGGGTTCTGAATATGTCTTAAAGGAAAAGTTGCCAGGATTTGCTGACAGATTGGTTGTGGATTTAGAGAGGACACAAAGATGAGTCCAAGGTTTTTGGCTTGAGCAACTGGAAAGATGGAGTTGCCATTTACTGAGAATAGGGCAGAGTGTAGGAGGACAGGTCAGGCATGAGGAAGAGCAGGTTTTATCCATATGTATTTTGAGATACTACTGACATCCAGGTGGAGAGGTCAAGTAGCTGTGGTCTTATAGAGATGTAATATAGACATAAACTTATAAATAGATACAGATATAAACTTATATATGTTTAAAGTTCAGAGGACAGATGTGGTCTAGAGAGAGAAATCTGGGAGGCATGATTATGTAGAGAAGGCCATGAAATTAGATGAAATTATTTTAGACAGTAAATATAGACAATAAGGAGAAGGAGTTTGGGAACTGAGCCCTGAACGCTCCTCTTCAAGGTTTATGGGTCAGAACAATGAAGAGGAACCAGCAAAAGAGACTGAGACTAAGGGGCCAGAGAACTAGGAGGGTGGAGGTCCTAGAAACCAGGTTGGAGGGGTTTAAAGTGGAGGGAGCTACACTGGATATTGCTGATAGGTCAAGGAAGAGAAGGTCTGAGAATCGATCACTGAATTTAGCAATCAGATTTGTTGATCAGTTATTCTCTAGGTATAAAGAAAGCACAAGGGCCTTGGGGCTAGACAGACCTAGGTTGGAATCTCTGTTCTGTCCCTCTCTGGGTATATAGCTTGGGTCCTCCAAGAAGCAGACCCCAGGACAGAATTAGATCTGCAAGAGATTTCTTGGAGGAAATGCCTGTGAAAGAGACAGGGTGCATGTCTGCTGCCGGTGCAGAGAGGTAACAAGGAGGGTTGGGTAGAAGGAGACACTGCAGTGCACCTCGGATAAAGTGGCCCAGGCTTCTGGGCGTTCCTGGGCAAGATTTCCTGTTAAAGGAGTCTCACTGCTGTGTATGGTCACTAGGGGGCAGCAGCCTGGGGAATGTGCCCGCTGCAGTGACCTTGAGCAGGTTGCTTTATTTTTTGAAGCAACAGCTTACTTATCTATAAAATGGGAATAATTTCTATGGTTTTTCAGGAGTAATGGGATATAGATGCTCCTAGTGAAATAAATTTTAATTATTTTATCTTACAGTATTATTGTCTAATTCTCCTCCTTAAGGAATTCTTGGAAACATTCCTTTGTTGATTTGGAGTAAAACCAATGGTATTTCATTTTTGTTTGCTGATTGCTCTTTTAGTCCTTAATGCTCTCTTTCCCTCCCTTCCTCACTACCTCCTCCCCCCAACCCCATGTACTTTTTTTTCCCTCCATTTTTAGGGGTGGGAGGAGTTGAGTCATTATGTTGTAATTATCGTGGAATTTAAGTTGCTCAGGAACACTGTAGTTTGATTGTTAATGAGCACTTGGTTTATTCTTTGAATATGAATTACAGTGAACAAGACCTCCTAGAAGGTATATCCCAAATAAGAAAATCTGATGACTGGTTCTGCCTGTGGTGTGAGATTTGCTTTGTGTTTCTGGTAACAGGCTGAGGGTCCCAGCTTTTCATGACACCTTAGCCTACTGAACTGCTCCCCAAGGCTTTAGAATGGTTGGATGATTGCCATGGTCAGCTCCTGATTTTCCTCCAGGCATCGTTGGGGGATGACAGACTAGGCTCCATCCCCCAGACTGTCCAAGGTGACAGTATGGAGGAGAATTCTAGTGCGGATCGAACTGGGGAGTTTCACCAGTAAGGGCAAAAAGCCCTGAGCTATAGTTCTAGCCTGAATCCTTCCTCAAGTGTTTTCTTCCCACTACATACTGATGTACAGTTTCTCATGGAGGATGCCCAGGTTCTTCCAGGGAGGGCAAGCTGGGGAAGACCGGGTAGGGTGGTCCCCAGGCTGAGCTAAACAAGGAGGGTAGCTGCTCGATAGCCGGGGAGAGCCAGAATTGATAGGGGATGAGTTCAGGCTACAGTCAGAAAACTAAAAAGAAAACCAATAAAAAGAGTTAGGTGACCTTAGGCTAGTTATTTCAATTGAGTCTCTGATTCCTCATCTGTAAAATGGGATAATAGCAATGATTTCGTCTGTGAAGATTTATTGGGGGAAACTCGTGTGACGGATAAAGGGGAGAGGGAGCCATAGTAGACAGGGAGTGCTTTTGGACCATGATGCAAGTCTGACACCGTGGAAGAAAGGAAAGAAATTCAATAAATGAGAATTAATGGTGTTTTTTAAATTGTCCTTACCGAGTTAGCCATTGTTATTAGAATTCCTGTGACCTTTTCTGCATGGTGACTGTTAACTGTTACCAGGGAGCAGTGTCATCACTGCCATTCGGCAGGGGAGGAAGCAGTGGACTGCTGCCCGTATCAGCCGTCCATCTAGGAGACAACTACTTGGCAGTGATGAGAGCCAGAGAGGTGTAAGACATTTTCTAACAGTTTTATGGAGATCTAATTCACTCATTTAAGTGTACAGGTCAGTAGTTTTTCCTATATCCCAAGAAGATACTCTGTCTGCACTAACAGTTACTCCCCATTTTACCCCCAGACTCCCCACTGGAATTGCTTTAAGCAACCACTTATCTGCTTCCTGTCTCTCTAGATTTCCCTGTTCTGAACATTTCATGTAAATGGAATTACACAGCATGTGGTCTTTTGTGACTGGCCTTTTTCACTTAGCATGTTTTCAAGGTTCATCCACATTGTAGCATGTATCAGTATCAGTACTTTATTCTCTTTTATTGCCAAATAATATTTTATCATGTGGATATATCACTTTTTATTTATCCATTAATAGGTTGATAAACATTTGGGTTTCTACTTTTTGGCTATTATAAATAATGCTGCTATGAACATTATTGCACAAGTCTTTGTATAAACATGTCTTTAATTCTCTTGGGTATATACTTAAGAGTGGAGTTGCCAGGTCATATGGTAACTCTGCATTTAACATTTAACTTTTTGAGGATCTTTTCCACAGGGACCATACAATTTACATTCCCACCAGTAATATGTAAGGGTTTTGATGTCTCTATCTCCTTGCCAATAATCTCCTTGCTTGTTATTTTAGTTACTATTATTATTATTATTATTATTACCATCCTAGTAGATATAAAGTGATATCTCATATAGTTTTGATTTGCATTTCCCTAATGATTAATGATATTAAGCATCTTTTCATGTGCCTGTTTACCACTTGTGTATCTTTAGAAAAAATGTCTATTCAAATCCTTTGCCAATTTTTTAATTGGGTTGTTTGTCCTTTTGTTGAGTTGTAGCAGTTCTTTATATGTCCTGGATACTAGACTCTTATCAGATACAAGATTTTCATCTCTTTTTTTTTAATTGTAAAAATAATACACATCTATTGAAAAAATAGAAATCCTACAGAAAAATTAAAAGAAAATTTCTTTGACTGTTTTCTATGTATTCTTCCCAGAAGTAGCTGCTGGTAAGTTTAGTATATACAAACATAATGTACACACACATATTTAGTTTGCATAAATGAAGTTAAATATTTGCAGTACCACAACTTACTTTTTTTTTGCTTAACCATATCTTGTGTGCATTTTTCATGGTAATTTCATGGTTTTTGTAGCTGCAGAGAAATATCCTTTTGAGACAGGTTAATGTAGATGAGGAAACTGGACATCAGGAAATTTAAGTAATTGCATCGCTCAGGGTCACAGATTACTAAGCAGAGGAGTCATTATTCATATCAAATCTGTCTGCTTCCCAAGGCCTCTGTTCTTGCCACACTGTCACATTGCTCTTTGGGCTGCTGACCCTGGAACCTTTATCCTTCCAACCCTGTGGCCTCATTGTCCAGATGCTATATTGCCTTGTGGATCTTGTACCAGGGGTAGTGTGTATAATGTGCATATTCCGGGAAATACCCTTTTCTTAAACAACCCACGCATATAGGCTTTGGAAAAAAAAAATCAAAGAATGCCTAATGACCTAGTTTGGGCTGGGGCAGCCACAACAGCATTTGAGCAACTACAGGTGCTTTTCCAGTCCGTTCATTCCCAATGCCTGCTTCCGTGGCTGCTTTTGCAGGACAGTTCGTTCTGCTGGATGAGTTCCCGGACATTGTTTCTTTTTATCTTCCAGGCCCGAGTGAGCCCCCATGCCTTTAGTTTTAGGATGCCTTTTCTTCTCCAGTGTTGCTTCCCACCTAGCCCGTGGCTGTTTAGGAGTGCTTCCTCCTATTTAAGGACCCTGCATGTGTGGAATGGGGGCTCTTTCCCAGCGTGTATCTTCTAGTTGCAACCCAAGAAAATACAAGCAGTAATCAAGAGTGGAGCATGGGCTGAGGAAGAGTTGCCACCAATACTTATGCAAAAGCTAGACCCAGAAGGACAGACTCCCCGTCTCCCTGCCCTACCTCTGTTCTCCACCCGTTGTTCCTGCACCTGGCTACCGAGCCTGGCCACTGACTGCTGCAGGTCGTATCGCTATGCCATTGCAGTCCTCTGTAGATTCTCTTTCTCCTTTCTCCCCCCTGCACTTAGACCTGTAGGGAGCTGGAGGAGTAGCAGTGAACCGTATACCTAAGCAGGCCTCAATGTAAGAGTGTTACTGTTTTTATCACTACCACTAGGAAGACTAACTGCTTAGATTTCTCAAGGGCCAACAGGGCTGTCTGGAATTCAAGGGTTAGGTTGCACTGGGCTCAAATCCCAGATCTACCAGAATTTATTGTGTGGCCCTGGGCAGATTACTGTCTGAGCCTCCTTTTTCTAATCTGTAAAATCTATAATAATACCACTAATGTCATAGGAGTGTTGTATGAAGATTCACTGAGCTGCTGCGTTGAGAGTGCATCAGCTAGAACCTGGCATGTGGAAAGAGCTCTGCAAATGTTAGTTATCGTTATCATTGAAGGGAGCAGGTAACACTGGAGTTAGGTTTCTAGGCAAATGTAAATAGGCCTTAGTGTGGTGATAATAAGGTCCCTCCTTATCTCCCTATCTTGCTTTATTTTCCGCATAACACTTCTGTGTCATTTTATAGGCTTATTTGTTTTCTCTCTCTCCTTTGCTAGTATGTGGACAGAGGAGCTTTGTTGGTTTTGTTCAGTGCTGTATCCCGAACCCCTGGAACAGGGCCTTGGGTGTGTAATAAGTATGCAGTAGTGCAATCAGTGTTTATGGATTACCTGAATGTGAGCGCTCACTGTGTGGCCACTGGTGTGCCAGGTGTAATTTGTATATTAACTAATATATTGATAACAATATTTTGAGGTATGTATGTTATTACACCTCTTTCACAGATGAAAATACTGAGTCACAGGGGAATGGGGTTCTTTGTGCCCAATGTCACACAGTTAAGTGGAAAACCAGGCCATCTTTCTCTGAGCCTGTGTTTGTGGCCGCTATGCTGTGCTCTCCCAGGAGACATCACCGTTGCTTTTATTACTGATCTCACTGATAGCTCTTAAAGGGTCAGCACCTGTGTATGCAGAGTTCTCTGTCCTCTCCCAGTTGCTCCTAACACTCTCTGCAGAAGAAAGGTAACATTTTTATAACCCTGCCTCATTTGACACTTGAAGAAATAGTAGCAGATAATGTTCATCAAGTATGTACCACACATTTATTAACTCGATTAATCCTCACAATAGCCCTATCCAGTTATTAGTATTGTACACATTTGACAGATGGTAAAACTGAGGCAAAGAGGTAAAAGTCCTTGCCCAGGGCCATATAGCTAAGAAGTGATAGATCTGGGCCTCAAACCCTGGCAGTCTGGCTTCAGAGACTATTCCCCTAAATGCTTTGCTTAATAGACTTTAGGATACATAGAGGAAGAGTTAATTGTCCACAGTTACCCAGCTTGTAAGTGGCAGGGATGGGATTGGAAGCAAGTCTGCCTTGACCACCAAACCTGTACTCTTTCTCCTGTACCTTAGAGCTGAGGCAGGAGTTACCTCCACTTATCCCTTCACTTGGGTTTCCATCCTTCCGGTGACACTGAAGAAGAGTGACTTAATCAAGGTCACTCAGCTGAGAATGTGGAGATGTGACCCCTGACCTTAACCTCCTTCTATCATGCTGGGCTCTATTTCAGGATGGTATGCCAGGGTTAGCCGGCCCTCTACCACAGGACAGTCCTTTGAAAGCAGGTGGGCTTTTGTGTCCCCTTAAGTTACTGCTAGGGGTAGAAGTCCTTCCAGAGCACGTGTGTGCTTTTCTTTGGGCTAAAAGGACACCTGGTGTCTTTATGAGACATCAGTATATGTAAGGTAGGCTGGTAAGCTGATGGGGATGGAGGGGTGTGAGGAAGAAGGGCAGGGGGAAATTGTGTACTTAGAAGCATAGGAAGTCTGGCTGGGCTACACAAACAAAAACATTTCCTTTAGGGCCACTGGCCCCAAGGCATTGGGCAGCGGCCACCAGCAAACAACAAAGCAAGGCATGTGTCTGCTTCTGATGGAAGGTCATTGTACTTGGTAGGGGGACATCTCCCAGAAGCCTGGTGAGGAGGTGGCAGGGTTTCCCTCAGTGGGGCTGTCAGAGATGTGTTCTGATAGGCCGTTCCCTGGAAGTGCAGCTTTCATCTCCCTCAACCTGTCCCTTGAGGCTGCTGGAGAAGAACTCAGGTCCCCCATGGCCCCCTCTGCCTGCTGTCCTTTGTTCCCAATCTTTCCCCCTCTGTTACCATCCACTCAGTAGCCCAAGCTCCAAGTGACATATCTGTGAGTCCTGGGATTCTGTGGTAAGAAGGCAACCACCCAGTATTGTGCTTCTGTAGCACATACACACTGGTGGTGTGCCAAGCCCTTGCCACCATCGTTTCACTCAACACTTGCTTCCACCCTCTTAGTAATATTCTTACTCCCATTTTATACACAAGGAAACTGAGTTTAGAGAAGTTGAGTAGCATACTCATAGTCCTGAAGCTAACAAGTGGCATAGCTGGAATTCCAGCTTATGTCTTGTTGGCTTTAAAGAGTGTCCTCTCCACCTTATAAAGCCCCCTAAGTGATTGATGATCCTTCCAGAATTGAATGTTAACACGTTATAACTGAGTTCCAATGTATTTGCCCACAATGAGCATAGCTTCCTCTGGTACACACCTGGTGAACAGCTCTGTATGTGTGTCCCATTTTCACTGAAACAATAGGAAGTATCATTTCTGTCAGTGGGATTCTCTGCTTTGTGAGTTACCAGCAGGGCATGCCCTCTGCTTATTGTTCATGGGAACATGCTCAAGGAATTTTGCAGGAAAGCCCCCGTCCAGGATGTTACTGGAAGACCTGCCTGGTGGAGTATGTACAGACAAAGTGTGACCCTGCCGGCTCAGCCAAAACCCCTGCCTTATGCTAGGAGGCTCTCTGACCCCAGCGGAAAAGGCTGCTGTCTTCATTACCCAGCTAAGAAGCTGCTTGTGGGTGAGTCCAGAGCTTCCTATCTGCCTGCTTAGGGGCTTCTGGACAGACTTTTGCCATGTGCTTAGATCTGATTTATACGTTGTTGTCTATACAAAATGCAACTGATCACAATCTCCTTGGCCTCACTCAAATGTCTGTGGAATTCCATGTTGCCCTGAGGAACATCTACTAGGACCTTTTTTTTCCCTAACTTTTTTTACTATGGTAAGATATATGTAAAAAATTTACCATTTTAGTCATTTTCAAATGTATGGTTCAGTGATACTAAGTACACTTAACATTACTATGCAGCCAGTCTCCAGAACTCTTCATTTACAAAGCTGAAACTCTATGCCCATTAAACTTCAGTGTCCTGTTCTTCAGTCCCCCAGGCTCCCAGTAATTGCTCTCCCACTTTCTGTCTCTGAATATCACAACTCAAGGAGTCTCACATAAGGGGAATCACACAGTATTTGTCCTTTTGAATCTGGCTTCTTTGACTTCTCATAATGTTCTCAAGGTCTATCCACATCGTAGCATGTGCCAGAATGTCCTTCCTTATTAAGGCTGACTGTGTATATATCACATCTTTGTGTCTGTTTATCCTTTGATGGATCTACTGAGACTCAATGTAACTCTGAAGGGCCTACATACATAGTCTTGCCTTTGTGAGTCAGTCTTTCTCCTCTGCTCTCTGTACTCCAGCCAGACTACCTTTTTCAGTCCCTCAAAAGCAGTCCCCTCCTCCCCACCCTCAACAATTTACTTTACACAGGCCACGCCCTCTGCCGGGAGTGATCTCCCTTAGCCCCCCCACCCTTATTAGTCTTAGCTTAAATATCTCCATTTTGTTCCTAGAGTCCACAAGGAGACCTTGACCAGATTCCCTTCTCCCCACTAATTATTTTCATTGACTCTGTATGTCTTTATTGTGCTTATTACAACAGTACCTTACTGATTGATTGTGCATGTGTTTAATGACTGCCTTCCTTGCCAGACTGTAAACGCCTGTATTCCTCATGTCTGGCTTAGTTGCTGGCACATAATAGGTGCCCAGTAAATAGCTGTTGAATGAAACTCTAAATTGCATGAACAAATGAATACTGAAAAGAGAAAATTTCAGGGCTACATGCTAGGAGCATTTGGATTTTTTTTTAATTGAAGTTGCTGACATAGTTGACATATAGCTGAATAGCTGACATAAAATATTGTGTTAGTTTCAGGCGTAGTGGTGTGATAATTATATACATTACCAAATGCTCACCACAGTAAGTATAGTTACCATCTGTCACTATACAAAGTTATTACAATATTATTGATTATGTTCCCTATGCTGTGCTTTTCATCCTCATAATTTATTTATTTTATAATGGGAAATTTATACCTCATTATCCCCTTCACTTATTTTTGCCCATTCCCCTACTGCCCTGGATTTTAAAATGTACATGAGATGTTCAATTATTGGTCAGATCTCAAAAAGTCATCTTGCTGAAGCCCAAATTGTTTGCCCTGTCATTTCTCTGCTGATAAAAACTTCCATGAATAAACTCTTTGTTATTCGAGGATTCCTCAATGGTTGCCAAAACATAAATGACAGAAGCAGCAAAAGCAGCTTACATTTTTTGATGGTTTATTCTCTACCAGGCTTTGTACTGTGTATTTCCACACACTATCTCATCTAATCCTCTTAAGAGTTCTACAGGGTAGATAAGTGCTAGGGGGTTTTGCTTGTTTATTTTTAATTTCTATTTCAGATGAGAAGACCAAGACTCAGAGTTTTAATGACTTGCTTACGGTCACTCTGCCAGTGAGGGCTAGGCCCAGAAGTGGAGGACAGTTGGGGTGGGGCAAAGCTTCACAGGCCTGGGATTGTGTGCCTCCCTCCTGAGGTGCCCTTTCCCCCACTACCTGGAACAGATCTCTTTTTATGTGTTTTAGAAGTGGGGCCTCTGCCTTGGTTTTCTTTGAAGCCAGGGTTTTCTGGCTAGAGAAAAATTTGAACAATCCAGGTCTGCAGAACAAATTTGACCCCAGTGTACCCTTTTCAGCCTCCTGCCCTCCTGCCATTCTCTCTCCCACTATGCTGCTTTCCTTTCTTCTGCAGCTGACTAAATGTTTCTAAGGCATTTTTCAACTCTTGAGGCAGAAAGAGTTGTGCCTTCTGTGTGCTCCTCCTGCAGAAGGTCCATCTCTGTGTCTGAGCAGCAGTCTTACTCTTTCTAAGTGGTGGCTAATGAGTTTGTCTCCACTCCTGGACTGAGCCTCTGGAGAAGTTGGACCTGGCCTGCCCCTCTCTGGAGCGCCTCAGCCTGGCCCAGGGTCTGTCGCTGCCCGTGGGGGCCTCAGCCAGTGCTTGATGAGTGAATGCACGCCAAGTGCAAAGCTGGTGCTCAGAACCAGACGGCCGAGTCCAGAAGCCTGGAATACAAACTAGCACGTACTCACAGAACTCCACGAATGCGAGATGGAGATGATCGGATGTATTAATCACTGGTTTGGAAAGGAATTAAAATATTTCCATAATACAGTGTGTTTCTTTTCTGAAACAGATGTGCCCTCATTGTTTCAGGAGGAAGTAATTAAGTGTGTTTGATTAAAACATTCATAAACAGTATCATTTATTCTAGGCTACTATATGCTGCTTTCTTTATCGGTACTTGATAATATGTTGTGTCTGCTTCTCCCAGTCACCCTGTAAGGTGTTTTTATTATCTTTATTTTGGAGATGAGGAAACCGAGGCTCAGAGAGATTAAGTAGCTTGCCTGTGTGTGGTCAGCCTCTGAATGATGGGTATGGGAAAGAAACAGGTCTGTCCTACTTCAGAACCACGGTGCCTTTTCATCACACTAACTGCTTCTGATCTTGAATTTTGGGTGCCTTTCAGTTCAGCTTCTAGAACAGCACGCATATTCTTCCTCTCAGCTCTTCCTAGGCCAGCCTCTCCCTTCTCCCCTCCTTCCCCTCCCCACTGCACTCCTTTCCCCATTTCCTTAGAGAACTGCCTCGGTATTTGCATCCCAAAACCAAAATAGTTTGTCATTATCAATAACCCGGTACTGTTATGTGTGGAGACTGTCTGGTGTTGAAACTAATGTCACATTTACATTAATAAATACAAAATAATATATCTTATTAAGGACAAATTACGTACATTATGATTGTATTTTCTTCATATAGCCTGTTACTCTTAAGATTTTTTGAGTCCCAATTTACATTTTATAAAATGTATGGGTTTTTTCTTCATGTAAAATTAAAGAGTAACAATGTAGTGAAAAGAAGTCAGATAAAATGTTTAATTTTCTTCAAGATTGTCTAAACGGTGGCATACCTTTTGCAAGTTACATACGGAATATGATTGAAATACTTCTTTTTAGAGAAGCTTAAGCGGTTGCTTACAGACTTAAGATTCATTTATTTTCTGACCCTTCTAGTATTTCATAAGGATTAAGTTTTTTGAATCAGTGGATCAAGTTTTAATTTTCCTGTTCCTTCCTTACACTGACATATGCTTTGGCAGAACAAAAAAGAGACCTAAACATGTCAGTATGATTTTTGTTCAATGAATTAAAAACCATAAAAGTAACGAGATCTGATCCAAATCCCTAAACTTCTGACATGGTGGTTTTGTCCTTTGCAGTCCCAAGATTTGTATTACTGACTTTGAAAAGCTTTCTGCCTGGGAGCAGAAGTAATGGGAGCAGTACATAATTTATTTGAAATAGATTATAAGGGGTAGGCAGCAATGAGTGGTAGAAAGAATACAGAAAGGCAGAAAGACCCAGATTTGAAACCAGTTCTGTCACTCAGAGCCCACGAGCAAGTTACTTAATATCTGTGTACCTTGAGTTCCTCATTGGAAAATGGGGGTACCGGAAACTAGTTTGAAGAGTTGTGAGCATTAGTAAGGTAACATAGTTAAAGTACTCCCCTGGCCTAGAGGGACTTCATAATGTAGCAGTCAGGATCATTTTCATCTGGAGAATATCTTCAAATAGCTGAATCCAGAAGGATTTATTTGTAACAGCTGTCCACTTTGTCTTCAGAGCTAATCTTTTCTCAAAATTCTTTAGTGTTTTTTTCTCATTCTATCAGGGAAGAAAGACAGATGCCACTAACCCTTTAACATCTTTAACATATACCCAGAACTTGGGATTGTCCTTACCAAGCAGAAACTACATTGGTTTGTGGGTCAGGAACTATATATGCCAGTGATGCCCATTTCAGGACCCAGGGAGCAGAGGAATTTCATTGTACTAAGACCTTTGGCTTTTGAGACAGACCAGCCTGGATTTGACTTTGTATGAGACTCCAAAATTCTTGAGCCTCATTTTCATTATCTGTAACATGGGGATCATGATATTACAAGACCCTTCACAATATGGCTTTCAAATGTTTTTTCTTGTCACTCTTGTTATCATGCTCTGGTCAATTCCTTAAGTGAAACATGGTCTCTTTGCAGCTTAAGCCTTTATACATGCTCCTCCTTCCTCCTGGAAATCTCCCCATGCCATGCAGTACTGGCAACTTGAACTCATTCTGCAGATCCCAGCGAGGTGTATCACAGGATAGGATGGGCTACACTGTAGTAACAAGCACCCCCCAAATCTCCATGGCGTTTAACAGAATTTTGTTTCTTGCGCATGCTGCACCATGGGCGCTGCTCGTCATAGTTGCTCCGGGACCGGTGCTGATGGAAGCTCCATCCCTGTACTGTGGGCAGTAGACAATGTGGTGAAGCCCACGCTGCTCTTAAAGCTTCTGCCCTGGGATGGCACCCATCATGTCTGCTCACATTTCACTGGCCGAAGCAAGTTTTACAGGCCCACCAAACTTCAGAGGAGATAGGGAGATGCCTTCCTACTGGGAGGAATAAGAACCAGAGTACTAGGACAGATCTAATGACTGCCACACTTAGATACTCTTCGTTCAGGAAAGTCTCCCCTTGTGGCCCATCCCCAAACCCAGACAGTTACTGGGGAGCTCGCCGAGCTGCTTTTGTGCCCCTCTGGCACCTGACCTTCCCCTCTTCCCTGACTGCAGCATTCCCCACCCTCCATTGTAAATATCTCTTCTCTGGTCTCTCTCTCTAGCTAAGCTCCCTGTGGGGCCAAAGGCCTGTCAGTAGTAATCTCAGGACCCAACACCGACTGGCATTGGTAGCTGGTTGTTACGATGATTAATGTAAAAAAGGAATAATAATACTGCCTCACATAGTTGTTGTAATGATCTGCTTATAAAGTACCTATCCCAGTGGTTTGTAGTAGGTCCTCAATGTGCTCATTGTTGTTATGATGAGGATGTTAATAAGTGACATTTCTTAGGCATTTATAATGTGCTGGACACCCTTGTGGCTTCTTGTGGAGTTTAACTGGTGCAGTGGTTCTCACATGTTTTGCTGGGACTTATGTTGTATCTTGATTCACAGATAATTTGATAAATAATCAAGATTCTGAAGTTTGCTTCTATTTGGGTGATTTAGAGATTTATTAGAAATGATGCTATTTCTATATTTCTGTAGTACCATCACCCATTTGCATCACTTTCTTTAGGGGGAGAAAGGGGTGGAGTTACCACTCATAATTGCTTCCTTTTATTGAGCACTTAAAATGTGCCAGAGTCACTGCTAAACAATTTACATATGTCATCTCATAATCTTCACATCACTCCCTTAAGACAGGTGCTGACAGTCCCCATTGTACAGATGGGAACTCCGAGGAGAGGAGGTCAGTTACTCAACTAGTAAGTGGCATGGCCAGGATTTGGCCCCAGGTCTGCTTAGACTCCCTGTCTCATGGAGTGGTGGACAGAGTGGACAGAGTGGTGACTCCTAGCTGACCATTAATGTATAGGATGGTTGTGTGAATGTTCCTTTGTCTTTTATCAGAGTAACCAGGGAGCACAGGGAAATGCTGGTGAAACTGGCCAAACAGAACACCAACAAGGCCAAAGAGACCTTACGGAAGGTTCGTACCAACGCAATGAATAAGCTGAAGAAATCAAAGGATACGGCCTCAGAGGACACCATTCGGCTCATAGAAAAACAGGTGCTGTTGCAACATATGTATTGTTTATGTGCCTGACGCAGGAAATCACTTGTTCATGTCTGTAGTGAGGAAAACTAGAGGAGAACCCCCTTCAGTTCACTGATGCGATTGGCATTGACTGAGTCTCTGTGCTGGGCCTCGCTCTGTGCCTGGCCTGGGAACGTGAAAGAGGGGAAGCTGGCACTGACCTAGTGATACGTTCCAGGCTCTCTGGTGAGCACTTTTCGTCACTCCATTTGTCCTCATCACTGCACAGCTATGAAGTAGGTAGTTAGAAGACTGAGGTTCAAAGAAGCTAAATAACCTGCCCAGAGTCCTACTGCTGGTAAATGGGAGAAATGGGATCCCAACCCAGGCAGACTGTACATACCCTAGCGCTCTTCTGTGCTTAGTTTTCTGGGTGCTGAGAAGTGAGGACTTACAATGTTCTCAGTGTACTGAGTGGTGGCACTTGAACAAACCCTAAAGGAGCTACTGAGTAAGGAGGTGAGAGGCAAGTGGAAGAGGCAGGACATGTGCAGCGGTGTGATGATGTAAAGAACATTGTTTCGGTAGGCAGTTGTGGCTTGACTGGGCTGAGGCTAGGAAAGAATGGAGAACACAGAGTGGCCTGTTCATAGGTCTGGGGAGCCAGGTTGAGGAGCTTGAACTTCAACATGTCCGTATTGGCTGTGCATCTTGATCAGTCATCTGTGGCCACAGCACTGCTGCATAATAAACTGCCTCAAAACTCAGTGATTTCCAAAAAAAAACAGTGATTTATAATATCAAGCATTTTTTACATTCTCATTTCTGTAGGTCAGCTGGGATGTAGCTGTTTTAGATTGGGCCCAGCGGGCTTGGTTCCAGATCTTGGATTTGGGTTCAAGTCTGCTTTACATATCTCTCAGTCTTTTGGAGTCAGTGAGCTTCCCCGGGCATCTTTTCATGGCAGTAGTAGATGCTAAGCACATAAGCCCAATCACTCAAGTACATTTTAAGCACCTACTCTTGTCACATCCCATTGGCCAAGTAAATCACGTGGGCCAAGCCCTCTATTACTAGGGCAGGAAAATACATATGTTCCTGGAGGCCTGGGGCAGGGAGTGATTATTTGTTGAACAGTCTAATCTACCACAGCATCATAATTGCTTGAAGAATGTATAAAAATACAGGAACTCCTGTGAAAGAGTCTTTCCCCACAGTGGGAGATCACATCTGTGTTTATGAAAGATGACTACGGTGGCTGGGTAGAAAACAGATTATAGGGGTCAAGACTAGAGACTAGGGGACCAGGAGGCTGTTGCAGAAAACCAACCAGGAAATGACAGTGGCCTGAGCCTGAGTGGTACTAGTAGAATAAAGATAAGAAGGTGAATTTCTCAGTATTTAAGAGATAGAACTTATGCTTAGTGTAATATAAAGGACTTGACCAAAGCCTCCTTGTCCACAATAAAAGTATTATTTTAGGAAGACAACAGGAGCATGGGCAGGATGGGGAGTAAAGAGGGAAAAGCAGGAGGCAAGGAGAGTCTTTAGGGAACATCTGGAGGAGGCCGTAGGTTGACTACCTGCTCTCCTTCTCCTGGACAAGCAGTTGGAATGCCAGCCTTAGACCGGCCCTAAAGTCACCCATGGGGGAGTTTTAGATGGATGCTTGGGCTCTGCTTCTCCATTTTCTGATTCAGTCAGTCAGTCTAGGAATGTGCATTTTTACAAAGCCCGCCAGTGAATTCTGCAAAAACAGATGTGGAAGGTAATAACCCAGAAGCCTTAAGTGTATCCTTGTAATGGCACAAGAGTCACTGAAGTTATTCTGCACTTATGTCCTGTAATCTTGGGGAAGTTACTTGACTAACTTTGAGTCTGTATCTTCTGTAAAAAGGGATTTGTCATTCCTACCTTTGAAGGGTTGCCCAGGGGTGTTGGAAGCACCATTAGAGCATCTGACACCTGGATCCTTAAAGCTCTCTTGCCTTCTTTGTGCCTTCCTCTGTCCCTGCATCAGCTAAAAGAGGTTCATAGACTCAGCAGGCCTATTCTGAGAACTGATCAGGCCTTGTAAGAGTCTGTCCATGGCCCCAGCCAGGCCAGCTCCTTGTCCATCTGTCTTCCAGGGCATCTGTCTCTGCAGCCAACACTTTGTTGCTTTCCGGCGGTAAACCTGTGGGCCTTTGGAACTAACTGCCAGGCACTCCTCAGTCAGCAAGTCTGGGCGTCTGCCTCAGGGACCAGTGCCCACACTCCTTGAGAAAGGAAGAACCATCAGCCAGCCAGCACTTGTGATAAAACCTGCTTGACAAAGACCTTGCTGGATGCCTTTACTCAAGTGCACCTGGCTTTCACCCTCCTTTTCTAATTAGATTTTTTTTCAGTGCTTTTTACTGTTGATTATTAGTTTTCCAAATCAAAATAACTTTAGTAGTTTTTCTGATACTAAGCTGTACATGTTTAGTGTAAATTTTTTCAACAACTAAGAAAAAAGTAATTGAAATCTCATCATCCAAAGATGACCATTGTTAACATTTATAGACCTTCAAGTTATTTGTAAGCATATACATACTACTGCAAGAAAAAAATGCTATATTTATAAAACATATCCGGTGCAAAAATCCTTATTATTTGAGATGTTATCACATAAATATTAGTTCTTAACCATTATTGTTAATAATTTCATTTTCTTACTATCATATGGTTAAAAGTTTGAGTAAGAAAATATTCAGGAAGCAGCCCTGCGTACACTTTATTTTGTTCTTTTTCTCCAACAGAAGGCCCTGACGTAGAGTTTTGTTGTATGCTTTTTGTTTTTGTTTTTTTAAATAAGCAAGTTGGGGGCTAATTGTTGCTTTGTCAAACAGCTTTTAAAAAGTTATTTGTTTACTTTGTTCCTAATTATCAAAATAATGTATGCTCATTGTAAAAAATGTAGAGTTCAGAAGATTGTTTTAAAAATGGGGAGAAATTCCACACCATAATTCCACATTGCAGAGGCGACTCCTTTTAACATTTTGGAATATTTCCCCTTCCACCTGACCCCTCCCCGCCCTTTTTTAAACGATAGAATTTTTAAAACGACTTCAAACATGTAGTATGCAGACATTTTTGTATCCAGCTTTTTATTTTCTGTTTAGTGTTAAAGCCATTAGCATTTCCTGTGTCTTAAAAACTCTTTGTAACAGCCTTTTCTACTGGTTGCAAAATAGTCTGTTTTGTGGTTATACTGTAATTTCACTTTCCTAAGCCTTTTTGTTGGACATTTAGTTTGTTTAAACCTTTTTGTTTTTATTATTAAGTGAATATTTTTATATATTAAATCTTTGTTGAGATGGATTTTCTTCAGATAGAGTCCCAAATGTGGAATTACTGCACAAACAGAATGCATATTTTTAAGGTTCTTCATATGTACTGCCTAAATTACTCAGGATTTTAGGAATATGTCTATTTTTTATTGCCTTTCCTAATCCATAATATTGAACCTTGAATTTTTAATGTGAGCCTAAAATGTTGCTCATCTTGGAAGTATTGCTTTTACCTCCACACTCCACAGAAAAGATTAAGTTATTCTTTGTATAAATCTATACAACTGTTCTAGCGAATAGTATGGCAGTATATACTAAAATCCATACATTTCTGACAGGAACTTGAGAAATAAATTCTCAAGAATCTAACCTAAAGAGATATCTGTTGATGTATTATGTATAATAGTAGAAAACTGGAAACTGTATAAATTTTTGACATTGGGAAACTTTTTTTTACATTTGGAAAACATTTTTTTTACATTTAATCATGTATATATAGAGAGTCATAAAAATATTTTACAGACATGGTAAATTCATTTTGGAATTTATTTTTAAGGTAGGTTACATAACAGTATTATAATGATTCTATTTTCATAATGAAAAGTTTCAAGTACCTAAAAGATTGGCAGCTTATCCATTTCAGATTGTTAATGATGGTCCTTTCAGGTAATGGGATTATGAACAATTTTAATGTTATTCTTTGTGAGATTTTCTTTTTTATTTTTCTAGAAAATTTTCTAAAGTTCTTTTGAGGTCAAATTTTTTAAGAAACTGTATTATAAAGATCTTTCACCTTTGGTGTATAAGAATGAAATGATTCAGTTTTAGGTTCTATTCCTGCAGTCATGTCTGACCCCCATGCTGCCCCCCCAGCTCCCCACCCCCAAACCCAGGCCAGCTCTGTGAAGGCCCAAGGGCCTTCCCACTTGGGACTCTGACATCTGCCAGCCTGCTGTTTCACCTTTGCTTTAGTTTGCTATAAATGGGCCTGCTGAACGTTAAAGCTTGGCAGAAACACCAGTAAATCTAGCCAAGATCCTTTCACTGCTGCCTTTTTCTGAGAAACAGAGCTGCTCTGAAGCGAAGCTGGGTGCTGGTGGGGCTGAAGGAGGGAAGGGCTCCTAGCAGACAGGGCAGGCGGGCTGCAAGACTGGACTGAGGGAGACGGTGTGAGCCAGGCCCCAGGAAGGACGACCTGCTACCCAGGCTTGCCTTGGGTGCACTGTGTGCCCCTGCCATCCTCCTCTCCTGTCTCTGCCTTTCATTTTCCAAACTTGTAAGGAATAAATATAATGATGACGATGGTGATAATATTGGTAGTGATGCTATAATATTTATGAGGCAGCATATTATAAGGAAGGGGCTCTTGCTTGGAGTCACACAGGCCTGATTCAAATCCTAGCTCTTTCACTTTTCAGCTGTTAAGTTCAGCAGATGGCTTCACCTTCTGAACCTGTTTCCTGATCTGTAAAGTGGGAGCAGTAGTGTCTCTCTCTCAGGATTGGGGATTGGTAAGAGGACCAAATGGCACAATATACTTACAAGTATGGTTGCAGGTCCTCAATAATTGTTTGCCCCATTTATCCATCCCATCCCTCTCCCCAGCCTTGATTTTTGAATATGGACAGGAGTGGACTATTGGATGACCCTCACTCAGCCTGCCTGGAATGAGGAAAGACGAGGCCAGGTGCTGTGGACTCCTGAAGGGGCGTGGAGGCACCAAACTGGCAGTCAGGTGGGCAAGCTCTGCCCCCATCACCCCACGGACTTCTTATGTGACCTTGGGCAGATTGATTAACATTTTATGCCTTGATTTTTTCCTCTGTAAAATGGGAATAGCTGTCCCACCCTCCTTATAGAGATTATGTGAGTTTGTTGGATTTGAGTGAGTTAACAGAGAACAAAACACTTCTGCATAGTATGAACTACTGTGCAACTGTCAGGTGAAATAGCTACATATTCATAATGTATTAAAGAGAGGCGATAATAGGATTTCGTATGTTTTGAGGGTTATGTGAACTAATGAACGCCAAATTAGTAGCTCAGTGTCCGGCGTGTAGGGATACTCAGGAAGCGGGAGCCCTTGCCGGTATCCTTGTCATCGTCATCATCAGTATTTTAAGAAGCCTGATAAAGGTGGAAAAGACAAATTTGGAGGCAGACTGCCCAAGGGCACTTTGTGTCTATAATGTGGTAGAAAGTTAGTAAATATTTTCACTAATTGATTAATTTGAGAAGTCAGGAAATGATAGTAAAAATCAGAATATCACAAGCCATGTTTGCATACCAAACACCCGTTAAAATGTGCTTGCGTATTCATGAACTGTTTAACCCACTGAGGAAGGGAGAGCATCCCCTTTTGATAGATGAGAAAGCCAAAATTCTGATTGGAGAAGTGACTTGCACCTGGTCACCCCACTGAGAATTTAATCCAGAACCCACATTATCCAATTGTTACCCTAGGTACTCTTCTTCCCCTGTCCCCATCCTTGTCCCTAAACTACCCTCAAAGCTGTTTTTCCAGAGGCGGCTTACAGCCCTTGTTCACGGCTGCCTCTGGGGGTTGCTAGGCTGCAGGTGCTGGAGTACTGCAGGGTACCATGCCACCCCCCCCATGCAGGCAGCTGCTCGGGGGTCGGGGCAAAGAAGCATCTCAGGAGTTTGTGGAAGGCTGAGCAGGAGGAACCAAGCAGCCGTTCTGAGCCCAGTAGCTCTTCCCAGTGCCCAGCAGCCTGAGAGGCTTGGCTTTCCCAGCTAAAGAATGCGCAGCTGTTGCTATGGCCAGAGCCTGGCTGTCTCCCTGCCTGGGACCAATTGCTCCAAATCCTTTTTGGTTTCTACCCTTCCCAGTGCATTTAGTTCCCAGTTCTTGGCCAAGGTCTGTGGTCTGCAAATGAAGATGTCAAACAGCCACTGTGCTGCTGAATACAGATTCTGAGTTCTGTGCTGCCCCCTTCAAAGCTTCCTGCCTAAGGCTTCCTGCCTTAGGTCCCTTTTAGATATGGGAGGGAAACTGCAACATGTACTAATTATACTGCATTCTGTTTTTCATTCTTAGAGGGAGTACATGTTTATTGTAGAAAATTTGGAAAATTAGGACAGCACAGAAAACTTTAATAATTATTCATTTAGTAAATACACTTCCTATGCACTAAGTCTTATGCTGGGTGTGACAGATACAGACATGAATGATACATTACCCATCTTCCCATCACTAAAAGATAGTCACTATTAATATTTTGACAGATTTCCTTCCAGTTTAAAAAAATGCATTTTTTACACATTTAAGATAATTTTTACATATATACACAATTTTTTATCCTACTTTTTCTTTAGTTCAGGGTAACATAAGCATTTTTTCCATATTACAACTAGTATCTTGAAACACTTTTTTCTGATTACAGAAGCAATCTGTGCTTGTTATAAAACATTCCAAGATTTCAGAAATATATACTAGAATGTTATTCATATTTATATCCTTTCCATGAGAAATAGACAATCTAAAGCATTTTTAATGGTTATATGTATTCATCTACTTCCTCATTCTACCACTTCAGATTTTTTGATTTTTTATTATTAAAAATAAAGCCTAGATAAATATCTTTGCATACAGAACTTAAGAAAAATTTTCCAGGTTTTATTCACATGGTAATTTCCCACTTGAGAGATTTGGGGCTAAAGAATGGTGTGAACGTTCACATCAGTTTGAATTGCTATTGATGGTATATGAGCTTACCCATTTCACCATAGCTTTCTGGCATTGAATATTGTAATTAAAAGCTACAATATCAAATTTTGTTAACCATGATAACTGAATTATACCTTGTTTTAATTTGCATTTGTTGTGTCTATTGAATTTCCCATGTTTGTTAACCAGATGTACTTCATCTTTTTTCAAGATTTTTTTTCTCTGCTTAGCTATTGAGATCTTAGTATCCTTGTCAGTTAGTATGAGGGCTTTATATAGCAACACGTCTGACATGTAGGAAATTCTGAGGTTAATTAAGGGACTTACAGATAAGGCTGGTTTTGCTATATTCTATAATAATAGTTAAGAATTTGGGGCTGTAGAATCAGACTAGCCAGGATTAAATTTTGTCATTTCTACTTTCTAGTGGTATATCCTGTGCAAGTGATCTAACTGCCTTAGTGGCCTCATCTGTGAAATGGGAGTAGTAATAGTATTTATCTTAATGGTTTGCTGTTAGGAATCAGTAAGAGTGTATATATAAAGTTCTTAGTACCATTCCTGTCTGGGACTCAATCAATTTGAGCTTTGGTCACCATTATTATTTTCCAGATAACTTTTTCATAGTTCTGAAATATCTGTCCCCTTCTCCAGCCCCAGTTATCAGGCTGTCTTATTTTGTATTTCTGCAGATCAGTCAAATGGCCGACGATACAGCTGCAGAGCTGGACAGGCACTTGGCAGTGAAGACCAAAGAACTCCTTGGGTGAGAGGCCCCCAGGCCAGCGGAACTCCAGAGCCAGCTTCTGGTGGACCCTGTGGGTGGCAGATTGGCAGCTCTCCCCCCTGTCCACATGGAAGGCTGGCATGGTGCAGTTGTCAGTCCTTGTGAGGCCCAGCCATCCAGTGAGACACCAGAATTGCTCATTCTCTTTCTCCTGTCCCCTGGTCACCCCATTCTGCTCTGCCACAGGTGGCCCTCAGAGAGCATCTATTGCTAACTGAGGGCCTTTACTTGGGTCAGTTGCCCTGACTGTGACGTTGCTAAGTAACCAGAACGATCAGCAGGCTTAGCACTGCCTACATCTCATCTCGGGAGCTTTCTTTTCAATCCACCCTGTCTCCAACTTTGAACTGTTTAGCATGATGTAGGCCTTCACCTGTGGCTGGTTACCTTTACTAGAGGCCCGAACAGTAAAATTTAAATAAAGTGGAAAGAAAACAAGCACAAAGGAATGGATGGAGTCAGTCTGGACTGATGTTCTCTGAGGACCTCTATGTAAAGCAACCAAAACAATATTTCTGCCTCTGAGCCAGTCTTCATATATGCTCTTTTCTCTGCCTGGACCATTCTTCCACTGTTCACCTGTCCAGTCCTGTTCATCCTTTGGGGCTCACGGCTTACATATCACTTGTTCTGGGAACTCTTCCATTTCCCTCAACCTAGGACCCCTGTAAGAGGCTCTCATAGCTCTGTTTACTGCTTTTATATGACTCTTAATTGTTCTTTTTGATAATCAGTATATCTTCATTTTGCTCAGAACTTGATACAATACCTGGAACATAGTAGGCGTTCAGGTGTGTTGTGAATGAATTGTACATAGTAACTACTCAACAAATGCTAGCTTCTTTTCCTTTCTTTCCAGTCTTAACACTGTCATCCTGTCATTTTTCACTCTTGCCTTTGTTTTCAACATTTACTCGGTAAGGATACACTGAACCCCCAGTGCCTGCCTGTTGTTGACAGACTAAGTGGTTTGTCATGGCTCGTTTTGGATACTGGGTCAAGTTTTTTAAAAATTAAGTAACTTACTCATTCACTCATAACACAGCCATCATGAGCTAGATACAGTTGTAGGCAAAAGTTTTAATCTTTGCAGTAAACTTGTGGAATGTGTATTATCCCCAGTTTACAAATAGCAAAACTGAGACTTGACAATATGAGATAACTTTGCCCAAAGTAACAAAGTTATAAAGTGATAGGGTGGGTTTCATTATTCATGGTCAGCCTCATTTTCCAGAAAGGGAAGAGCTCAGGGAGGTTAAGTTTCTTGCCCAGGGTTAAACAGCTAGCAAGTGGCAGAGTTGGAATTCAAACTGAGCCCTGATCTAACGCACGTGCTCTGCTGCGTCCTGCTGCCTTTGTGAACGCCCAGTCAGCACCAGCTGTGTGTCCCGTGCTGTGCTACATGCGGGAACACAAATGGGGAGGATGTGACTCTGTCTTTGAGGGTGCCTGGTGCACTGACCTGAGTCACCAGCTGTAATGTTTTGGTGGAAGCTAGGAAATTAATTCCCGTTCTGCGAAATGTCTGCCTTTAGAATGGAGCCCATGTTGGCAGCAGCGGGGCCTCGCTGCGTTCCTTCAAAGCAGCATCCAACTTCCTTTTGCTGTTTGACTCCTTTCCGATTCTGTCCTGCACTGAGAGGGTTGCACTTACCTCTCTGATTGTACCGGTGGAGCACAGTGCACAGCCAGCGGTGGTGGGCCGTGTGGTGGTTGGTGTTCAAGGTCGAAATTAGGTCAGAGATAAAAGAAGCTAATGGAGTCTCCTGCCCCGTTTACCTGTCCTCAGTCAAACCCCCCTCACCAGCCCTGGGTAGCCATCGCATGATCAGAAGTCAGCTGGGGAGAGAACAGGGCTAGAAATAACAATCAAGCAGGCTTTTTTGGGATAAGCCACATGGTGGGGGCTTTGCAACAGTCCTTCCTGAGTGGCCGAAATCCCCCACTCACTACAAATGTGCTTCTCAAAGATGCAGGGTTTTTTTAATAAACAGAGGAAATGATAAATTATGTTGTAACTCCACTCCAAAGGCATTTGGTTCTTAACAGCCAAATCCTCTGTAGTCTTTAAATAAACAAAAACTTATTTGGTGAACAGACTTGGGTGGGGAGGGGGTGGAAAATGAAAGATTTTCTGTACTTGGGTTCCACATGTCAACAATTTTTCTCCTGTGTGTATGTTGGCCAAAGCCGTATATCATGATAAATGAATAAAGGAAAACCTCGAGCCCAGGGCAGTCAGACAGCTCAGCAAATGGCTTTCAGCTGATGGCTCTATTTCAGTTGACATTTATCAAAGAGTTTCTCTGTTACTCTTGTGTCGGCTACAGTGGTGGCAGGGATGGAATGAGACTACCTGTTTGGATGTGCTGAGTAATGAGTAATGCTGGAGCAATTCATTCTCCCTCTCGTCCTCCTTCAAGCTCTTTCAAAAAGAAAAGCTGGGTATGGAAATTCTTACCCTTGCTAGAAAAATTAACCACCTCCTCTATTCGGTTCAACAGCTTTCAAAGTCCCATGAAAAAACAGGCTGAAGAGAATTCGAGAACTTCCCTTTATGTTTATTTTTTCTTCTTCATGCACATGTGTGTGTTGGAAATTACAAAAGAAACTGGAACATTAAAAGTTAGAAGAGAAACTTCTCACAAGTACCCCAGGCTTACTCTCCTTTAATGATTAGACGTATATCCTTCCAGACCTTTCTCTCATATGTAGTTTTAAAAAGCAGAGAAGGGAACTGTTCTGTTCATATTCTGAAGCTTGCTCTTCTTTTTTTAAACTGGCAACACATCATGACCATCCATCCATGACCATCTATAGATAGAATTCACTCTTTTTCATTGTAATGTAGTATTCCATTGAATGGATGTATAACTTACAACTATCCCTATGATACTTTTGAAACTCATTTCAAAAGCATTGGAAGATGTTTCTTTTTAAAGGTGATTTTTTTTTTCTTCTTTTGGGGAAAATTACCTCTACACTGTCTGTTTTTGGTAAGTTCTCTTCTTCCTCAACCTCAGACTAACACTTACTGAATCCTACTGGGAACCAGGCACCATGCTGGACACTTCACATGTGCTGCTACACTTAAACTTCTCAACAATCCTAGCTGGTATGGGTATCACTCCTGTCCATACTTAGATGAGAAAACAGGTTCAGAGACTAACTTAGTGGCTAAGTCCATACAGCTCTAAGTGCCAGAGTGAAGTTTGAAACCTGGATCTGACTTTGAAGTGGGTCCTTAATTGGTATGCTTCAGTGGGTAAGTCTTCAGTGAACCCTTCCTCAAGATGCACTTAGCGCTGTTCCGGGCCCAAAAGGTGATAGAAGAGAAGCAGAAAGCTCATTTTCATAAAATAATTAGCTGTTTCTAATAAAGGACTGTGTGTAAAATGGCTCAGTAGGTGGCACACAGTAAACAGTGAAGAGATGGCAGCTCTTAGGGAGACAGTAAAGATGACATCTTCGTGTCTCACCTGTTCGGCAGAGTCCTCTAGAACTTGTCAGAGCTAATGAGTAAGCAGAAACGCCACTCAGCAGTTGGATAATGATGGTAACAACAGTAATGGTATTGATAGCATCAGAAACTCGTACAGGCTTGGTACTTTTTAGTTTTCAAAGCACCTCTACATCCTTTATCCCAGTGAAACATTTGAGCAAGCTTTGCGGTTTCTTTTGTCCTAACATAGTCAGTTGTCATAATGTGCACAAAAAGGCATATTCTCTATTATGGAGGTACAAATTTTGTTATGTATGTAGGAAATATAGTTAATGGATTATGTTGTTTAGATTTTCTGTATTCTTGCTTATTTTTTTGACCCTCTGATGAGTCTTGGGTTGGAAGTGGTATGTTTCAGTCTCCTGTTACTAGCATTTCTTTTCCTTTTTGCATTTCCTGCAATTTCTCCTTTATGACACTGCTCTGTGTTGTTTAATGCATATAACCTGACTCTTATATTGTCTTCATCTCATTCAGGACTTGGAGTCTGAACTCCATCTGGTCAGATATGAAGCTCACAGCCCTTGCCTTCTTTTTTTGTGGATATTTGCTTGGTGTATCTTTCCTTTTCCTTTTTTTTAGCTTTTCCAGTCATTATGTTTTAGGTGTGTTTCTTTTTGAGAGCTGGATTTTGTCCTGTTAACCATTCTGAAACTCTTTTTTAAAACTAACTTTATTTTTAACTGTGGTAAAATAGACATAAAATTTGCCATCTTAACCATTTTTAAGTACACAGTTCAGTAGTTTATGGACATTCACATTGTATACAACCAATCTTCAAAATCTTATCCTTGCAGAACTGAAACTCTACCCACTAAACAACTTCATATTCCCCTTTCTCCCCAGCCCATGGCAACCACAATTCTACTTCCTGTCTCTCTGAATTTGCCTCAGTATCTCATCAAGTGGAATCATACAGTATTTGTCGTTTTGTGTCTGGCCTCTTCCACTTAGCCTAGTGTCCTAGAGGTTCTTCGATATTCTGGTAGATGTCAGAATTTCCTTCCTTTTTAAAGCTGACTAATGTTCCATTGTGTATATATATGAAACTCCTTTTCTTTAATAGGTGCCTTAAACTCTTATATTTATTGATAATACTGATAATGTTTAGTAAAACCCATTCACTCTTTTTTCACATGCAACATTAACACTAAGTAATTTGGTGTCTAAACTCTTAACAGCTTAGGGCCTGGAGACTAGATTGAGAAGGGCTGCTTTTGCAGAGAGGAAGTTGACAGTGGGATGAACAAATCAGTCAGTACTCCCTGTATCTTACACCCCTTTCTTCTGGTCTTTGCGTTAATCCATTCTGTGCTGTCAGACAACCTGGAACATAGCCTTTCTCATGTTACTTTTCTGCTGAAAAACCTTCACTGGCTCCCCATCACCTGCTGAATTATGTGCAGACTGCGCCCTGGCGTTCAGTAACTTCTGTGGCCCAGGCCTGATGCGGTTCCTTAGTTGTGATACATCTCCACAGCTACCTTAATGCAACTGGTGCTGAAGCTAAATGGATTCATTACCTTTTCTGCAATTTTGTGCTTTCTTCCGCCTCTGTGTCTTTTCTTAGCTATCTTCTTTGCCTGGTATGTGCTTTCTTAAATCCCCACCCCACCCAACAGGCAAAATGTGCCTAGCCTTCAGAGCTCTTCTCCATCCTATGGCCTACCTTGCACTGACTCATTCATCTCTTTATTTGGCGTTTCTTCTGATTCCTAGACCTGCATGTGCCTATTGCCTTGCATACTCCTCAAGCACCCCGAGCTCAGCAAGGCCCACCTGGAACACATGTGCCCCCCAGGCCTGCTCGCCCTCCTGCATTTCCTCCTTTGGAATGGCATCACCATCCACTCAGCTGCTGAGCCATGACATTGGAAGCTGCCTGTGCCTCCCTCTCCCTCATGCCCTCATCTGTCACCAAGTCCTGTCAGTTCCACCTTTGAAGTGGTCTACCTTCCTTTCTGGGCATACCCTTGAGTGGTGTGGACCAGGCAGCGGAATGTCAAATGTTCAGGCTGGCCTCACTGGTGTCTCTGGCCCCACCTCAGAGGCAGAACCCCACTATCACCAGATAAGCCTTGGGTGAGTCCCTGGAAAGAATGTTCCCTGCTCTTTTCAGTGGTGCATCCCTTGACCAGCACAGTGCTTGCTTGTCTACCAGTAGCAGGCCTTCCAGGCCTTGAGTACAAATGAAGTCAATTTACATCAGTAACCCAAAGATTCTCTAACTGCACTCACCTGCTTGCTCAGACCTCCAACCGCATCTGCTAAGCTGGCCTCAGGACTTTCTGGGCATCTAAAGGCTGCTGCCCCCAGGGTGTTCACAGTCTCCTGCCAGGCTCCCTCCTGCTCGCAGGTGTCTGTGGCCATGAATGCCACTTGATGGAGTTTCGCCTTTGTTCTACTGGGAGTGTCTGTGTCCTGGTTCCTGCGCTTGGGATGCTAGAGCCTGCTTGGTGGGGCCCTAAAAAGGCAGAGGAAAGGTCTCTTCCCTAGTCCCATGCCACCCTTGGCCACCTGTGCTCCAAAGCAGACTCACTGGTCCAAGCCCCCAAGTCTCCCAGCACAGCGGCTCCTCCATAGACCAACTGCTGACCTGCCCCATGGCACAGGGCACATGTGCTTTCGACTCTTCCCTGAAGGGTCCAGCTTCGTTCGGCCAGAACTGCACCCTCCTTGCTGATAAATAATGCTAACAAGTCCTGGACCTTTGCTATGCAATAGGCAATTCTAGAAGCTTGTGATTATTCTGCTGATTTTACAAATGAGGAAACCAAAGCATAGGGGAGGTTAAATTACTTGTTCAAAGACACACAAGGCCAGAGGACGGCTTGAAATGTAGGAGGCTGTGTCTGACCCCTCAGTGAGACAGCCTCAGTGTTATTTTAAGAGACCAAAGGGGCTGCAAAAGGGCCTTGGGAGGTGCTGAAGGGGCCAGTGACCCTCACTGGCCCTTTCTGCCTTCAGTAACAGTCACTCCATTCCCATGTGGGCATCAGTGGGGGGCATCAATGTAGCAGATGTTTTCATAAAATTAAATTAATTTAAAGGACTATTTTATATTCCTAGCTCTTACTCTCCCTACTTTTGTGTTCGGTGTTAAAATACTCTGTTCTGAAATGACAGGAAGGTGGTGATTCTAAAAAAACATTCTCATTTAGAAAGATAAAAAATTTGGCATCTTTCTGTTGGTCCCTTCCATTTTATGTTAACTTAATAGATGCTTGAATCCCAAGTCTGGGAACTATGGGGCCTGGCGCCTACTCCTAGTGCTGACGTCCCCAAGACTGTCATCCAAGGGAATCTGGGGCTGTAACCATGGGGAGGAGCAGCGGAGGGAAGCGCTTTGACCTGTGTGGGTGTCAGAGACCCAGTGGGTGAGCAAGCGGTGGCGGTGAGACGGGCTGCAAACAGGACAATCGTCAATCAGGAGGGTTCGGAGACCCACAGAGGAGGAGGGACAGCTAAGGAGAGGCGAGTCAGAGAGAGGAGAGAGAGACAGACACAGAGGGAGACGGGGAGACAGAGGTACACACCGGGCCACGGAGGGAGGGAGGCGGGGAGGGGCAGAATGGGGAGAGACCCGAGGAGAGGTGGAAACGGTCACAGAGGCAGAAACAGATGGTGACCGAGACAGTTATTCTGAAGAGAGACACTGAGACAAGAGACACAGGGAGAGAAATAAGCGACGTAAGTCCAGGGGGAGAAACACACAGGGACATTTACGGGAAAAAAAAGAAAGAAGGAAAAGAAAAATGTGAAGAAACACACACATGTAGACCGAGACTGCGTGAGGCACACGAGCCAGGCTGTGGAGGGAGGGAGCCTGGCGGGGCGGCTGTGCGCGTGCAGAAGGGCGTGGGCGGAGGGCCGGGCTGCGGGGGCCTGATAAGGAGGCCTGCAGAAGAAAGCCGGGGAAGGAAAGACCTTTACAAATCCCCTGGGGGAGGAGGCCAGGGAGGCTGCCCCACGCCAGAGAGAACAATGGGTACTTGACTTCAGTGTGTCATTAATGGGACAATTAATGGAAAGAGTAACAGAGGCCTCCCTGGGGAGGCCTTGCGGAGTGGTTAAGTGGAATTATTGTGGAGGGCCGCTGTGGTTCCAAGAGGGGGAGCCTGGCCTGGGGCTTGGGGCCTCCTCCCTCCGCGCTCCCATGCCCTGTGTGCCCTCCCGCCTGGAGCCTTGCAGCCCCCAGTCCGTCCCCATGTCGGCGCCATAGCTGCTGCAGCTCACTCATCCTGGAATGGCCTCCGGGTCACTCTCTCCATCCATGGAAACCCCACCCATTCCGGGGTAAATAAATATGTTGCAGCCATAGGAGTCAATGGTGGACCGGGGAGTCTGTTTCAATAAGAACAGTGCCCCAGAAACACGATGGGCAGTGGAAAATGCAAGCAGAGCCCTACATGCGGTGTGATCCCACGTATGTAAGTTAGAATGACAGACACAAAGCAATTCTAATTATTCCTGACTATTTTGCATTATAAATTATTTTAAAGGAAGGTTGTGAAGGAATACTTACCAAATTTATAATGGTGATTGCCATGGTGAGTGGGAGGAGCCTTAAAGGATGTCCCAAAGTCACTCATGCAGATACAGATGAGAGAAAATATTAATATGGGGCTGTGAAAGTAGGAGTGGTTGTTACCTTGTTTTCAGTTTGGGTTTTTTTCCTGTACTTTAAGGTTATTTTCCAGGGAGAGTCTAGCTATCCTCCAGACCCAGCTCAACACCACCTCCTGCAGGAAGCCTTCCACTACCCCATCTGCCAATCAGATGTGGTCCCCCTTTCCCTGGTACCCAATTATCAGGGCTCCAGGCACTTCACTGCTCATGTTTTCCTTTGTCATGTTCATGGACAGTCTTCCCTGCTGGACAGGGGCTCCCAGCAAAGGCCAGCACAGAGGTGGTGCCCAGGGGCTCTGAGACTGAACCCAGATCTCTCCTCCCACCAGTGCAGGAGGCAGACCACCAAGGCTGTGATCACATCTTAGATCCAACACAACAGGGAGTGGGCTCCTGAAATTCCAAGCATAGCTTCTAGAATGAGGATCTAGGAAGGGGGGCACCTGCTATTCAAAAACGTTCAGGGAGGAAGGAGGAGGGCTTGTGTGCCGTGACTGGGAAGTCACCCATCCTAGTTAGCTGGTGGTCCGGGGCATCGTGGCTAACAAAGCCTCAAGCTGGAGTCCAAGCAGAGCCGTCCTCCCCCAGTGGGCAGAGAGGCATTTATTTGGCTCCTTCCACCCACATTAAAAAAACTCCTGAACCCTACCAGCCCCCAGGGAATCCCAGTTGCTGGTGTAACGAAGCCCTTGTAGAGGTGGAAGGAAGCAGCACATCAGTCCTGACCCCCACCCTGCAAGCAGAGGCGTGCTCACCCACAGCAGCAGCTGCCATTTCCTGAGTGTGTACCCAGCGCTCTGCCTCTGAGCTCCATTACCTGGTTTATTTCCCACAGTAGCCCCTGCTTTACAGATAATGACTCAGAAGGGCTAAACCACTTGCTCAACATCACAGAATGGCAGTTAATGTTGGAACTGGGACTCAGGTCTGACCTGTTAGGTGGAAGGCCTATCTTGGGTCTGGGTGGTGGGTTACATAGTTTTCCCCACTTACAGGCAAATCTGTTGTACAAAAGCAGATCCTGAGGCATAGAAAGGGAAGGACTCATCCATTAACAGCCTAACGAGTGAGTGGCAGAGCTGGGACTTGAACCCACGTTTCCTGACTGCTTCTGGCTCCCCTGGCTGCCCAGGGGGGTCACCCACATAGGAGGGCTGACTTCACCTTGGGATTCTTAATCCACTGGGTTTGCAGTGTCATTATGCCTTCACTGGACATAAACCGGAGAGTTGGGGAGCAGGGAAGGACCTCAGAGATCATGTCATTTGGCTCCTTTTTGGTAGTGATGAGGAATAAGGGCCAATGACTCATAAGGCCTCCTCAGTGTCAGGAAGTCCAGGCCAAATAAAGCAGCCTCATCTACAGAGCCCCTTGGATTCTCAGAATCTATTGACTCCAGCTTGACAATCCATTTTAGTAACAGGTAACTTGGTAGTTCATCCCAGAGTAGATTGGAAACTGTAGATTAGAATGTGGAGAAGATATGCAGAAAATGTGATACACAGAGATGTCTGTTAAATGCTGAATGAATAAATGAATGAATGGCTGCCAGGCTGATTTCTCTTCCCACTGCCTCCCACTGGTTTCTCTTCCTCTGCTCCATCTCTTGCTGTCAGATTAATCATCTTAAAATAGCCTTTGCCATGACATGGCCCCGCTTGAAAGCCCCTATGAGCTCCCCATTGCCTGGATAACCTAATCTCCTACTATCTTTGTTCCTCCATAGCTGGCTCTCTTACTCACTGTGAACCTTTCAAAATGCAAAGCATGCTGCTCCCCTCAGAGGCTCCCTGTCACCCCAGGAAAAAGTTCTGAATTCTTACCACTGGTCTTAACAGCAAGGTTTGGCTAGAGCCATCTTTCCAACCCCGTCTCGCACCAGGCTCTGCCTTGCTCTGGGTCCATCTGCTTCTGGCTCTTATCTCTCAGGTCCCCACACACGCCTGTCACTTCAGGGACTTCACTTGTCATTCCCTCTACCTGGGGCACTCCAGACCCTCCCCTGCCTTGCTAATTCCAGTGCATCCCGTAGATCTCAACCTAATGTCACTGCTTCTGGGAAGCCTTCCCTGATCTCCCCAGATTGGGCTCTGACCTCTGTCAGCTGCTCCTGCAGCCTCTGGACCACCCCCAGCACCACACTGTCCCACTTGGTTATATGCAATATCTTTAGTGTCTGACTCCTGCCCAGACTGAGCCCCAGGAGGACAGGGCCTGTCTTACTCACCACCACAGGCTCACTGCTGACTGAGTAAGTATATTTGGCTGCTCATTGAAATGGATTTATTCATTCAACAAATATTTACTGAGCATCTACTAAGTATCTGCTTGTTCATACTGCTCGGTGGTACACAAACCGCAAGGTAGTCCCTGCCCTTAAGGAACTCTTGGTCTACTTGGAAGACACAGACACTAAACAGATAAAGAAATAACACAATGTGGGGCATAACTAAGTGCTGTGAATGAAAACGAAACTGGCATAAGTCAGAGCACTGTGTGTGTGTATGCGCGCCTGTCTGTGGTGAGGAGTGCCGATTTAGATGGGGTGTCAGGAATGCATCATGGAGGAGGTGACATTTCAGTGAAAAGCCAGGGCTCCTGAGGTACACAGACCCCCTCCCGCCCTGGGGCTGGCTGGGCCCTCCAGGTATGACAGCCTCAGATCCCCAAGCCCTCCCTATGGCCCACTGTGGGAGGCAGCAGGGAACCCAGAAGAGGCCTTTGGTGAGGCTTTCGAGGCAGGCGTGAAAGCCCGAAGCCGCTCTTCACAGCAGCCGTGATTGGGCTCTTTCTGCGCGGCGAGAGGCAGCGATTGCTTTGTGCGCGAAGGATGCACATGATTGTGGCCGGGCGATTGGCACCCACAGACCGCGGCCGCCAGGGTTTACCGCGCACCCCCAGTGCCTTGGCGGGCCGTGCGCAACGCGCCAGCCCAATCTCGCCTCCTATATTCAGAGTTGATTAGACGCTATTTCTGCCTGGATTTTCAGAAGGCTCAAGAGCTTTTTTAATCACTACAGTGGCTCATTACGGTTTTGCAGTGACACTCATGTCCTTCAGTTCTCTTCTCAGATTAGATTCTATAGTCAGATGAATATTGGATGATTTCATTACATACAAATGCAATCAACAGTTTTGCATAAATTTCTTCTCTTTTCTTGAGTTTCAATTGACCCCAGCACCCATGGTGGCAGGCTCGATCCACATGCAAATGAGCTGGGTTTGAAGCAGCGGAGAGGGGCCGGGTGGAGGCGGGCACTTGCACCAGCCTGGGGAGGGAGTGAGCCTGAGGGCTCAGCTTGGGAGAGGGGCCTTGGAGGAGGGGTGCCACTCAGGAGGCACCTCCAGTTCGGGATGGCGTTCCTGCAGGTGAATGCTCAGAGTCGGGCAGGCTCCCAGGGCAGGGAAGGGGGTGCAGAGGCACAGTCCTGGCAGCTGGGCGGTATAGCGGTGCTCCGGCTGCTGGGGACAGTGGCTATTTTAATGCGTTTAAACGCCTTTCAGTACTTTAACAACTGGTAGAGCCTGAGCAGTAGGTTCCTGCTGAATGTGAGCTCTGGCCCCGTGAATGCTGTTGTTCCTACTATTTCCATCATGATCATCATCGTTCTTTCTTCTGGAAGGTTTGAGCTACGGCCATGAGGGCCATCAGCAGAAGTCAAAAGCCAGCCCAAGGCAGATGGGAAGTTTGGAGTCCGGGCAGCTGCCCTTGCATCGCCTCCTTGGTTGCTCACCATCTTTTTCGGTTGAGGGGCAGGATATTCTCAGAATTGAGCCTCAGAAGGCTCTTAAGTCCCCCCTTTACCTGGGAGGTAAGGAGTGTGAGGGTGTGAGGAGCCCCTCCCTGCAGCAAGCCTCCCGCTCTGCTCCTTGCTGCCCAGGCCCTGACCTGAGCCCTCCCGACCCCTGCCCCTGTGCCCTGGGCACACAGCAACCTCTGCTCCCTTGGCCCTGGGGCACCCCAGAGGTCAGCCGTGGAGATGGTGCTCTGCTGAGTCACCTTTCCTAGGCCTGAGTTTTCTCAGTTCCTGCAGCTTCTCCTCCCAGGAGGCAGCCTCCTGCCTCCCACTCAGGGCTGTCTTGCAGATGCTCCCAGTGGCTGACATGGTTTGTAGTGCAGGCCTGGACACAGCAGCAGACATGGGGTGGCGGGTAATGTGGGGAGTCAGCTGTGTGTGGTCAGAGGACCCAGGGCTGACAGCTGTGCACCTCACAGGGGTAGGCAGCGGGGATGGGAGGACGGGGACAGGGACCCTAGGGGCTGCCAGACAGGGTCTACGCATCCAAACTTCACTTCTTTCAGGTCAGTCATTTATAAAACCTCCCCATGTAGCACAGACATGACAGAGATGTGTAGAATCAGGGACCTAGGGAGAGATGTGGATCACAAGCAGTCAGGGACCCATCTGGGGTGGGACCCAAGCTACCATCGTCATCAGGGGCACAATGAAACTCTGAAGTGGACAGAGCCAAAGCCACCGCCATAGGTACGAATGAGACGCATCTGTACTGCCACAGCCCCAGGCTTAGGACCCTGCCTGTCACTGCCATCAGCTCACTAGATTGGGGTTAATGAGTCCAGGAATCAGAACTGAAACAGAGATGCCTCATGTTGCTCCCACATTGCTAGTGGGACCACTGAGATCCAGAGAGAAGAAAGTTGGACAAAGAGCTACACAGCTTTGAAGCCAGGGCCTACCCATGCACTCTGGCTGCCCTGGGGACCATTCCCTTATCACTCTGTCCTGAGCACAGTAAGAAGGTCCTTCTTCCCAGCTGAATGGACGCACCCCTCAGTGCTGTGTGGCTGCCTGCTGCTGCTGCTCGGCTTCCCCAGGCTCCTCTTTCTATGTGCATCTCTGGGCGCATTTCTGTCCCCCGTCTCTCCCTGTCTCTGCCCTTGAGTCTGTGTCTGTCTCTGTGTCCCTTCCTCTCCGTTCTCTGTCTCTGAGCCTTGCTCTTCCCCAGGCCTCTCTCCATCTCCCTGTGCCTGACTGCCTACTCTCTTTGCCAGGCCACATCTGCCCCTTTGCGCACAGCTGGCTGCTGTCTGGGATTGCCAATCTGAGACTGCAAGGCTGCTCCCCTTAGAGCTGTGGCCTCTGGAAGGAGGAGGTTGGAGCACGGGTTGGTTTCTGAGCTCTGAAGAGCCTTCCTGCAGTGGCCAGCACTGGGCCATTCATTTTCTGTCCCAGTCAAGGACACCAGGAAAGCAGCCATCTCTCTTTCATTACAGACATATTCTCCCAACAGCTTGGGAAACGGGGCTGGGCAGGGTTGAAGGGAGCTCCCATTGACTCGTCAAGCTGAGTGGGATCATCCCATAGGCCACTGTCCTCAAGCCGGGCTGAAACCTGCTGCTGTCTGTGGTGGGCACCTGCCACGGAATCTCCCCTCCTGCCCACCCTCCCTCCAGCTCCTCCTGGGAGAATGAACCGCTTCCCAGCCCGGACAAAATACAGTTCCCACCCACTTCACCGCCTGCTCTCCTTTCCCTACACACCTCTTTCATGCAGGCACAGAGTGCCTGTGACTCACCTTTTCTTCAATCCTATGCCCTGGCACATGCAGGGTAGAGAGGAAAGAGTGGGGCTCCAGAGGCTGGCAGGTCCGAGCCGCTTGCTGACTGAGTCATCTCAGGCAAGCAACTCAGCCAGAGTCCAGTGTCCACCTCTGTAAAATGCAGATAGCACTCCCGCCTTACAAGGCTGGCACGAGGACTGAGCAAGATAGCTCACGTGAAAGTACCTGGTACGGAGCTGGGCACAAAGCAGACACGCAATAAAGCATTTGTGATGACAAAGTGAATGAGAAATAGGGGCTGGATAGCATGGAGAAAGAATGGCACAGGCAAGGGCATGGCAGTACGAAATACTGGAGAAGGCGCAGGGAGCCGTGAGAGCTCTGTACAAATGCAAAATCCAGAGGGAAGACTTAGGAGATGAGGCAAGAGAGCCCTGACAGGCTCAGGGCCAGGCTCAGGGCTGTTTATTGTTCTGTTTTGTTTTCATTTTTGTTTTAGATTGAGCATTCCTTGTAGCAAGGAAAGGAATGATCACAGGATAAGAAACTTACTGTGTGTCTGCAATGCACCAGGCAGAAAGAGTAGGTGTACCAGGAGTACAGGCCCTGTGCAGATCTTTCGGAGCATGATCTCATCTCATCTTCACAACAGCCTGGGAGAGAGATGATGCCCTTATTAGTCCCACTTTACAGACGTGGAGCTGGAGACCTGGGAAGTGAAGTGGTTTTCCTGGGTCACACAGTTAATAATTGTCCCAGCCCTGATCTGAAGCCTGGTCTGTTCTGGCTCCAAAGCCAGTCCTCAGTCCCCTTCCAAAGGGAGGAAACCCTCCTGCCCCCAATCTCCTGGCAGGTAAGGCCGTGTGAATAAATGGCTGAAAAACACTTTTGATTAGTGAAGGAAAATAGAGGCAAGATCACAGGGCCCTAATATCAAGATAGAAGCTTGGCTCAGTTGAATTGGGGAAGGTTTCCTGGAAGGGGCTTGGCATGCAGGTGGAAACAGCCCAGAAGTGAAGCTGAGGCAGCCCTGGTCGAGGGGAAGGTGGGCTGGGGACTGTCATCTGGGGTGACACTGGAGTGCCATGGCTCTGCTGCTTGACAGCATGAGGCTGGGGCTCTTGACCTGAATCTGCTTTTTTATGGGGGTTCATTTCCTTGCCCCTCCTGGCCCAGCTTGTTTTGTCTTTCTGACAGTCCCCATAAACACGGAAAGGGCAGGATTCTGGTGACTACAGACCTGCGCCCTGTTCTCAGCTCTGCTGCCCTATTGTTGGCTAAGATGACTGACTTTTCTGACTCCCCTTTACTTTCCCACCTGTGAAATGGGGCTAACAATGCCCATAAGCTAGGTGCAGCTGAAGGTCAGGGGCCACCAGAGCTAGTACAGGGCCAGGTTCAGAGCAAGTGCTGAGCAATGTTGGCTTTTTCTCCCTTCCCCAGGATCCCCTTGCCCTTGGGGTCCAGACTCCCATTCCAGAGCATCAAAAGCCAAAAAGCAGAATGTGTGGTGCTGTGGTCAGAATCTGAAGCCAGCCTGCCTGATTCTATCTGGCTGTGTGATTTGGAGCAAATCACTTCACCTAGCTCTCCACAGTTCCCTCTTCTGGCAAACAAGGGTTTCATATAAGCTCAGAGTCCCTTATCTACAACCTGTGAATTCAGATGGTTTCAGAGATTTTCTGATTCTAAATTCCAACACAGAACATATCCCATATGCTCTCCAACTTCCTGGTGGGGCCTGGGATAGTTCTTAAAATCAAACTCATTCCTAGTTTCTTCAATGAAACATATGAATATTCAAACCAGGTAATGAAATGAAGACCAGTTTCAGCCCCAAATAATTTGGCACCAAACCTTTTGGTTGCTGAAGCTTTTAAGGTTTTGGGATGTGGGCTTGAAGTACTGGCGTTAGGAGGATGACATGTGGATGAGTTACTACTTACAGGACCTTAAGAGCCATGTGGCACGTGGTGCTTAAAATGCAAATGTTATGCGATGGATCCCCCCTACTCAAAGCCCTCCAGTGTCTCCCAGGTCCTCAGGGGGAAGTGCCCACAATTCCTCAGGTCTTCCCTTTGCCCTGCACACCTGAAACTTCAGCCTTATTAATCTTTGTTTTGCTCTGCAGACTCACCAGGCTTGCTGTCTGCAGGCTGGTTGTCTGCACTTGCTCTGTCTTTGGCCTGAGATGCTCCCTTCCCCAAACTGCTTTCTTGACTCACAGCCCCCACCTAAGCATAACTCATGCACTAGGAAAACTGCCAGGCTCTCCTGATAGACTTGATTCCTGGGAAGGCAGCGGCCACACACACATTATTCTCTGACGTGCAGTTGGTGTGGAATGAATGAACGTCCTCACCCATCCCCATCAATGGCGTTGCCATTCAATCAGGGACTGAATACATGTTTGTTGAATGAATAAATGTAACACAGTTTTGGAAAGGAAGATCCTACCCACATTTACACCCAGGAGAAGATTCTTGAAATGCTGTTCACTCTCTTTCGTCCTCTCTCTCCAAATTCCTAAAGTGTTTTTTTTTTAAAGGAACCCAGTCTATGCAGGGGGCTATTTGGGGGTGGGCTCTAGGATTGCAGGGCCTGAGGGAGGTGGCTTCAGTACATAAGGCAGAAACCACTTGTCCAGGGTTGTAGAGGCCTCTGGGGCCTGGGGAGCAGGGGGTGGGGTAAAGGGGCCTCCAGCACTCTGAAGCAATTGCTATAAAATAAACTCCATAATCAGGTAGATGCATTCATGTGGGGGATGGTTCCCGTGCAGCTGGGGGTGTACCTCCTGGCCAGAAGGAACCTGTCTAATCTCAAGGTAATGAAAACGTGGGTCTAATTACCACAGAGGGCTGAGGCTTGGGCCCGGCCGGAGTCGGGGAGCTGGGCCCCTGGCAACGGAATTAGAACATTTAAGCTGTCAGGCTGAATCCGGGAGAGGCCTGATTACCTGGCCTGCGAAGGGGCCGCTTTGGTTTGGTGTCGACTATAATTTCCTGGCCGCCAGCTGTGAAGCTAGGGGCCACCTTCTCTCTCCTGCAATGGGGGTCCAGGCCCTCTTTCTGACCCCCAACTCCCCCAGACCCACCCAGAGGGGCCGACTTGGGCCTCCCAGGCTGCCTGTGCGGGGCAGAAAGGGGAACACGTACTTGAGTGACACATGCTGGGTATGTGGAAGATGTGGACACAGGCTAGGGAAAGATTGTTATACTGGCCATGTGTGAATGACACGTGCATAGAAGGTGTATGTGGTACATGCGGTATGGATATACTAGGTATGTGTAAGTGACATGAGACATGTGTCTATGGGCATTTCATGTAGCAGATCCAGCAATGAGGAGGGCAGGTAACTCATGCACATGGGCTGTTTATATAGGATACCTGCATGTAGAGCATGTGCACAGAGCAGGGCCATGTGTACACAGGTTACATGTGGTGTGTGTTCACAGTTGTGTGTGCTGGTCTGTAAGTGCCAGGAGAGGGGGGATCAAGCCCATCTTCTGACTGCCGTACCCCTGGCACATAGATGGGTGTCTGGCTGTGTGGATAGGTGTTGTCTATATGCATGTTGAGTGAATTAATATCTATTCATAGGTGCATAGGAGCTATGTGATGCACGTATTAAAGGTAAGTTCATGTATTAAAGAGCATATGAGTCTGCAGGGGATGTGCCTCGTGTGTGTGTGCTTGCACGTGTGTGCATGTCACTCGTCCCCATTGTGTGATATTGGGGGCGTGAGCAGTGGAATGCTTCAAGGACCTGCGCTTAGGCTTGTCTCTTCCACTTACAGTGTCACCTCAGGCAAGTCATTTAACCCCTCTGAGCCCAACTTTTCTGTTCTGTAAAATGGATACCAGTAACAATGGCAGCTAGCATTTATTGAGCACTTACTATAACCCCAGCACTTCCCCATATGCTTCTCATGCATTATCATCTTACTGAATTTTTGCAATAACCCCAAAACTAAGTACTACCACTGCTCCCATTTTATGGGGGGGGGGGGCGGGGCGGGGAGGTGGAAAGGGGAACCTGAAGCTCTCCGAGGTTACACCGCAGCGGGAGCTTCTAACTGCCAGGCTAAGTTGATAGAAAATATTGCACGTTTGTCCTAAGGATTGTGTGAGATAATCCAAAGTACCTGGCACTGTATCTGGCACATAGTAAGGACTCTGTAAACGTATTACTGTTTATTTTTACCTGCTATACATGTAGATGGGATGAATAAAACAGGTACAAGGGAATAGATGGGAAATGTTTGTATGTTAGAGACAGACATGTGGAGGCGTGTTTGTGGGTCTGTACAGTGTAGGTGTACATTTACTCAAGGTTTAGGTTACATGTACTTGGGTATATGCATATGTGATATATTTTACATAATGAACACAGCACAAGACATACATGTACATAAATGTGTCATGATATACTATATTGACAAGTAGCTTATACTTGAGGTATGTGATATATGTGAGCCTACATACACATGGCTCTGTACTTGAGAATCTAAGAATGTGAATGGGGTAATGATAGATATCTGGGGTGCAGGCATGGTCATAAATGTGCACATGTGCACACAGCATGGCACTGTGTGCAGAGGCAATGCATAGATATAGATGTGTATGTAGTGGAAATTCAGTTTGTATGTGGTCTGGCACGTCCACATGGATTTGAAGTGCTTATGTATAGGGCATATGTAGGCACACCCATGTAAATGTATGTGTGTATGTTTGTGTAATGCATATACTCAGGGGCATATTGCATATCCCTTTGAGATGTATATATTTGTGATACATGTTGTGTGCATCTGGCCCCAATGTCACCTTCTCTGTTAAAATAGCCATAGCCACCCTATTTAAAACAGACTAATTTCCCGTCTCAGTTCCCTTATTTTCTCCAAAAAGGGTCATTTAAAAATGTACTATATAATTCGGAGATTTATGTTCATGGTTTTGTCCCTCACTAGAGCATAACCTTCAGGAGGCCGAGGGCTTTTCTCGGTTTTGTTCACTGTCGAATTCCCCGGGCCTACCACAGGGCCTGGCACTTGGGACACGTCCAACCCCAAGTTCTTGAACAAGCGGATTCCTGTGCCCTGCGCTCGGAGGCGTCCGCAGGACGGAGCTGGGACTCGTGTGCGCAGCCCAGCGTGTGGGCGCAGCCCAAGGCGCGCGTGCGCAGCCCGCCCCGCCGCCCGGGTGCTGCAGGCACGTGTCGGTGACCGGGTTCGTCGGCTGCCACACGGCCAGCGCCGGGTCACCCCCGCCCCTGCTGCCTCCCAGGGCGCGACCCCGTGTACCGGCGCGGCCGGCAGGGGCTCCGGCTCATTTCCCGGCGGCCGCAGGGCGGAGAGGGAGCGGAGCCGCGACCGGGCCCGGCCGTGCGGCAGGAAGCGGCGCATTGTTCGCGGGCCGCGGCCCCGGGCTGGGAGTTCCCGGCCCCGCGCTGACATAAAAGGACAAAGCAGCGCCCGCGGAGCTGCCAGCCGGCCAGCGGCCCCGCACTCCTCCGACCCCGGCATCCGCTCCGAACGCGCCCCGGCCCCGCGGCCCGCCAGGCATGGGTTCGAAACCCGCCTCGCCGGCTTTTCACCTGTAAAATTCAGATCGGCCGTTGGAAGCTCGCCGTGGGGCACCTAGCCGTTCCCTTCATCCCCACCCCAGTCCAGTTTACTTTCCCAATAAAACCTGTGTCTCATCCCTTAAAACATAAAAGGTACACAGGGATCCTAGAGGACAGGGGGAATGTTTCACTGTTCGCAGGAAACCCGTTTGTGTAGCTTGAGCGACACGCCTTTGTGCAAATAGAGGCTGCCCGCGACAGGGACCCGAAAAGACTGCTGCTGGGTGGAACTTTTATCTGCAAGAATCGTGGTGCATGGGGAAACTGAGGTCTGGGAGGGGAAGGACTTGCTCAAAGTCATTGTTCACAAAATCCCGTAACATGCAGTCTTTTTATAAATCCAGAGTGGTCCTTCCTGTCCTAATACGTATGGCTCTCTGTGGTTGCAGTTCATTGTAAAAGTGATTGATCAATGCCGTTAACAGGTGTGTATCCTTTCAAACCGGCTTTATACTAGTTACTCTCAAGTATACTTTATACTTTGTATTTGATCCTTACATCCTGTCTGGAGGTGGGCATGGGCAAACTGAGGCCCTAAGAGGTAAAATACCTTGTTCAAGCAAGAGATACTTCCTCCCCGCAAGGGAGGAAGAGGGAGTCTTGCCCTGGTCTATTGTAGGTAGGAGATGTTATTCTGACACCTCCAGCACCATAAATTTGGGTGGGGATGTATTTTCAGGAGGCTTAAGATCTAATCAAGGTAGGAAAAAGTAGGGGAAAACTTTAGGGGCCTACCCACACCGGATTCTAGCTCAGCCGGCAACACTGGGCTTTGCCCTTCAGAGCTGAACTTTACTCTTGCCTCAGGACGGAAAAGGCAGAATACTTGTTACTATTTTCCACAGGAGCTCAGAGAGGTTAAGTAACTTGCACCAGGTCACACAGCAAAATGGCATTGAAGCAGAGGCCGTCAACCACAGCTAGACCTCTACTTGTGGGGAGAACCCCCTGCCTGAGTTCTGGAACTTTGGGGACCTGTACTGGGGTGCCTTCTTTCACCCGCTGTGCCAGGAGATTCTGATTTTGGAGAAGTGGCCTTCCCTCCACCCCTGCCCCCACCCAACCGGGGAACCTTATACGGGGGTAATTGAGATCAGATGCGGCTGTGACCCATGGAATGCTCCCCAGGAACCTGGAAGCATTTATTGTCTGGAAGAGAATCCAGGGCCCATTCTGGGCTGCCCTCCCTCCCTCACTGTCTCCTCCCCAGGCGGCTAACGGTGGCCAGGGGCCCCAAGGAGCCTCTGGTGCTGCCTGGGGTTAGTGCAGCCGGCCTTGATGAATACAACTGCTGAAAGCGCCTTCCTGGGGATACAGTTACAGGGGGGCCAGACTTCCTGCCCAGCCCGCCCAGCCTCTCAGTGTGGCTCTGCAGGCTCTCCTGGCAGGCAGCGCACCCCCACCCCCATCAGCTGGCATGCTGGTGGGCCCATCTCATTCAGAGCTCAGCTCAAATGTCACCTCCTCAGGGAGGCCCACCCTGACCACCCTGCATGAACTAGTCCACCTACTGGCAGTCTATCCCTCTCCCTGTGCTAGTTTTCTTCACATCACTTATCGCTAGCTGGTTGGTTCATTTGTTTTCTTATAATAACATTTATTTCCTGTGCCCCTTTCCTCCCCATCCAAGAATCACTGTGAGCCAGTAAGGGCAGGGACCATCACGTTCGCTGCTGTTTGCTAGGGCCTGGAACTATGCCTGGCACATAGTAGTGAGACAGGGACTTAGACAGAGTAGGGTGAGGGCCTCTGGAAAAAACAAAGCAAGATAACCATTGTGAGATTTGCTTTGGCCTGCTGGGGGGCCCAACTTATTTTTCTAACTTTACCCAAGTGCTGCTGCTTTTCTTCCTCCAGCCCTAAACAAATGATTTGTTGCAACTTGGGCAATGTAGCAAGCAAGCCCAAAACAACATAGTAAAAAACAGGAAGGATTCCATCTTGAAACCCCATTAGTTAAAAAGTAAGACAATAACTCAGCCCACCTTGGGAGCAAAACAGGCAGCCTGGAGTGATATGCTCCCAGTCCAGGAAGCTGCTATCCTGGGAGGGAATCGGAGCAGTGTAAAATTCTTGTAAATAACCAGGAAGACTAATAAGAAACTTAGTGTTTCTGCAAAGGTATTTGAGACCACTTAGCAGGTGTGCATCCCTAGTCCTTTGTCCCTCAACTGCCTATAAAACCCCTAGATAAGGCACCACCCCGGACTCAGGAGCTCTGTCTTTTCGCTTTCTCTTTAAACAAAAGCCTCTGCTTTGCTCTCCTACCTTGACAGATTGGGAAGTCGGGCTCCGTGAACCAGAACCCTGGCATCAGTAGGTACTCAGTGAATACCTACTGACTAAACAAAACAATGAATGAGCTCCCCCTTTTGGCCTCAGAACCTGACCTTGAATCTCTGCTCTGAGCTGTGATTACCATCCCTGATCTCTGCTCTCTGGCTTGTCTGGGGCCCTCCATCCTAATTTCACATCTCTGGTATAAAGCCCCAGTTTCTGATGCTTACTATCCCGTCTGCATTTTATTCCACAGGCTGTCCTCTGGGAGCTCCCACCTCACATCTGTGTCCCTCTTCTTTGCCCCCCCTCACCCCAGCCTCTGCTGTGTGACTTTGGGCAAGTCTCTTGCCCTTCCTGAGTCAGAAGAGTTCTTCAAACAAAAGCTTACATGAGAAGGCCAGTATACGAGACAGATAAAATGGCAAAAGATAGGAAGGGAGCCCACTCCCTGAGTTCCCTAGCTTTTCCCGTGAACCCTAGTATTGTCCCCAGCACACTTTTGCAGCTCTCTATAGCTTTGAAGAACAGTTAAAAACCCCAAAATCTAATGATTTCTCAGTCTCTTTTACTCTGTAATTTCACAGCACCATTACTTCAATGTCTGCTCTTAAGCTTTCACTTAGTCATTCATTTACTCATTTGTGAAATATTAGTGGGCCACAGTTGAGTGCCAGGCTTTGTGCTAATCCCTGCTCTCCCGTTTCTCGTGCTCAGTTTATGGTGGCCTTTCCTCATTCAACACGCAGTCTGCGAGCATGTTTCACGTGCCAGGGCTATGAAATCTCAGAGCCCTTGGTCAGGGCAGCTCCTGGACAGTACTACTCACCTTTGTGTGACTTAGGAAAAGGTGTTGTCTTGCAGGACCCCACTTCACCGGTGAAGAAAAAGGTGACTATCTTCATAGTAGACACAGCCCCACACTTGGGCCAGGCTGGCTGGCTTTTAGACCCCTTGTGTAGTGGGCAGACTTCATGGGGGACTCCGTGGGTGTACTTACCTTAATGGTCTACTGACATGCTCTTGGAATTTTAAATAATTTGTGAAGAAGTGGCTGCACATTTTCATTTTGCACTGGGCCCCACAGATTATGTAGTCAGTCCTGATCCTACACATGGTCTGGGTTGGATTACAGGTGCTCCCATTATACAGAGGGGGCAGTGGAGGCCCAGGGAAGGTGGCTCGGTGAGGCCTGGGGCCCAGACTGGTCTGTCAGCTCCTGGCTGGGCGAGGCTGGACACATTCCTCTGTGGAGGAGTTGGGCACGGCCCCCACTTGGAGGTGCTCAGAGCAGCCGGGAGAGGTGTGGGAGGTATTTAGATATATTCAGAGCCACAGGAAGCGCTTTAAAGAAGCTTCTTAAAGGCGCTCAGCCACAGCAGGTATTTGGTACCTGACGTGCAGGGGAGAGAGTGATTCTTTCCACAAGGGGCTTTGGGGAAGGCTTCTTGGAGGAGGTGACAAGGGAACTGACATTAAGGGATGAGGAAGGTTTGAATCAGGAGGGGAGGGGCATTCCCAAGGGAAAGCCTGGCTTGGGCTGGAAGAGGGGAAGAGTGTGGTGTGTGTGGGAGCAGTGGTGGCGGGGGGAGATAGGGGAGTGGTGGGGGAAGGCCCTGGTGGGTCAGGAGTGAAGGGCTGGGGGTCTGGACTGTATCCTCTGGGTGGACTTGGGAGGGTTCCCAACCTCTACTGCAACTAGAGCAGATCAGTGTAAATCTGTTCTTTGTTTCATACATGGGGTCAGGGTGGAAGGTCACTTAGGATTTTGTTTGTAATAAAAGATTCTCTGAAAATAATGTTTGAAAGCCACAGCTATTAAGGGGTAGAAAGCCAGAGAAGGGGTGGAAAGCCCCTCTGCCAGCCTCTGGCTCACTCTTTTCAGCAGAGAACCTGAGCCTCGGAGCGGGGCAGGTGCTGGCTCCGGACCACAGGCAAGGTCTAGAGCCCAGGACTCTTGCCTCCTTGATGGGGGGGCTCTTTGACACTGTAAGCGCAGGAACTCGCGTTCAGGGGCTGCAGCCCCAGGGGAGAGGCCCTCCCTTCTTCCTCCTGGAGCCGCTGTCTTGTTAAAAGGCGGCCTATGCTGCCACCTGGTGGTGACTCTCAGGTAGGTGAGGGTGGCACTTTACTCGAGGAGGCAGCGTTCTCCTGGCCCAAAGGACCCTGTGCTCTGTGGCGGGGGCAGCCCTGGCCTGGAGCATTGACCCCTTCTGGACTCTGGAACCATTAATGGTGGTTTAGCCCATCCTCAATCAGTTCTTCCTCTGTCTTGAACACCTAGCACCCTACTTGTCTGACCTGGAAGCCTGGGTGTTGCTCTCAGCTCCTCCCACCTATTTGTGCCCTGAATCCAGTCTGTCCCCAGATCCTGTCAAATCTGCCTTTGAGGTGGACCTGGAACGTGTCAATGGCTCAAGTCCAGCCACCCTGTCCTCACCTGGTCTGCTGAGTGGCCTCACGGTCGGCTTTCTCCCCACTCAGGCCTGTCTCAGCCCACTCTCCACGCGCAGCCAGAGGGAGCTCCCCACGTCCTTCCCTGCTTAAAACCATTAATGGCCCAGGACAAACGTCAGCCTCTTTACCAGGCAACTGCTCTGGAAACTGTTCCCTGCAAACCCCAGGCCTGCCTCCTGGTCCCCACTTCCCACCCCTGGTCAGGCAGGATGGCACAGTGGTTATGGGCATAGATGCGGGTGCCTGGCCACCTGCTCTCAAATTTCACCTTTGTCCCTTGTCAGCTGTGCACCATGGTCAGGTTACTTGCCTCAGTTTCCCAACCTATGAAACAGGGTTGATGGTGACTGTACTTATTTCAGAGGATTGTTGAGGGGATTGAGTGAGTGGTCATGGAAGAGGCTGCAGGGGGTTGGGGCCAACCACAGGTTAGAGGCATGCCCCCACTTCTGACACCAGCTCCAAGTGTAAGAGGTGCCCCAAACTGCCCTCTGGTTCAATAATTCACTGGAAAGATGCCAAACTCACTAAAAGCTCTTACACTCACAGTTACGGTTTATTACAGGGAAAGGACACAGGTCAAGATCAGGCAAAGGGGGAGATACTTAGGGCAGAGTCACACAGCTCACACAGCTAGTAAGGCCTGAGGCAGGACTCATACCTCTTACAGCAGCTCTTGATTGCAGCCCACCCACCTCTGGGGCACTGGTGGGGAAAGGAAGCCGCCTGTGATGGGGGCCCTGGAGCTAGCAGTGGGGAAACCAGGGAAGCAGATTTCACTTTCATGTGTCCAAGGACCTTGTAAGGAAGTGAGTGGGCTTCAGCCCCAGCAAGGTGGGCCACAGGGATGGCTACCTGGCCTGCCTAGAGGTCCAGGCAGGGGCCGAGGGGGCTGGAAGCAGGGGGTCAGGTCCTCCCACCCCGTCTACCCCCAGCTCTGCTGGGCCCAGGGTGGAGGTGGGGAGAAGGGTGCTGGGAAAAGGGAAGGAAAAGCCTAGGCGGAGGCCTGCAGAGAGTGGCGGGAAGAGGGAAGAAGGGCCCTGCCTTCTGAGGCCTCTGGGGGGAGCTGGGGTTCCCGCTGAGCAGTGGGTTCTAAGAAGAGCAGGACACTCCCGGGGTTGGGAGAACCCATGCAGGGAGCAAACTATCTGAATGTGGGGGCTCAGGACCCATAAAGAAGCCACCCTGAGAGCCTGCTGGGGAAGGACCCGGTCTGAGGGCCCGGAGCCCCAGATTCCAGGTGCTGCTCTGTTGAGAGTCCTCGGGCAAACCCCTCCCCTCTCTGCGCATAGTCTCCTGATCTGTCCAACGGATGTTTGGGCCCCCGACTGGAGGCCCCTTCTCCAGAGAGGCAGGAAGCAGAGGGGGTGCTTAGAGAGGGGGAGGGAGGGTACTGGGGCTCAGGTCAGGGCCTATCCTGGTGGCACCTGCCCATGGGCCTAAACTAGCTCCTCCCACCTACCCCACCCGGCAGCTACCGTCCCACGGCTGGTTCTCCTCTGCCCACCACACAGACCACAGCCTTCTCTTCTCCTTTTCTATTTTCAGAAGCCCTAGACTTCTGAGGAAGGCTCAAGCCAGCGCCTGCCAGGAACTCTGAGCTGCTGAGGGAGGCATCTCTAGGGCAGTTGATGTGCAGCGAGTCACAGACTTAGATCTGGGGCCCACCTCTGGGGTGGAGAGGGGGCCCTTCCCCTGGCCCACAGCAGCACTGGTTCCTACAGAAACCGGGACTGACCAAGCGGCCAGCGGGGGCTGTGGCCTGTGACGAATGCAGTCCTGGGCTTCAGCCCAAAGGGCTGAAGACCAGGACAGTCCTGGGAGCTGGCCTCTGGTTCAGTCTGGCTGAGACCCCAGCCCTGTCCCTCACAGACGGCAAGCCAAACCCTGGCCTCCTCCCCTCCCCGGGCCTGTGAGGGCTTCCCCCTGGTGCTCTCAGAATTGTGCTTCACATGTTGGGTCCTGACCCCAAGGGGTGGGAAGGGTTGGGGTGAGTGGTGCATGACCCTCACCAAAGGAGCCCCCAGAATGCCTTCTGTCTCCTCTACCTCCCCTCAACCCCCAGGATACATTTTACTATGTGACAGACAGACAGGAAGACACTGCTCTGAGGTGATGTGGCAGGGCAGATAATTCCTTGTTCATGGAGATGGCTTCTGGAGGTAGGCGCTGCTGTTCTTCTGTTCACCTGCTAACCAGACTGGTACCCAACCTTCCTATTGCGGGTTCAAAGGTCTGCAGCTCAGAGGGCCTCATGCTCACTACATGAACTTAGAATGATTTTGGGCAAACCCCATGCAGTCTCTGGGGCTGTTTCCCCAGCCATAAAATGAGATTGCTCTAAATTTCCTTCCAGCTGTAGTGTGCATAATTCTGATTTCCTGAGTGGGGAAGTAGTTTTAGCTCCGGGCTCAGAAGGCCTCAGGCCAAGTCCAGCAGCCTTAGATGGTTCCATGCAGCCTGAGGTAACTAGTGTTCTTTGGTACTGAAAAGGGAGAAGGGACGAAAGGAGGGAGGCATCTGTGTTCAGGAGAAATAGCTCCCTGCCGAAGCTTGGAACATGAAGCAGGTTGTGCCAGAAATAGAGAAGGCGATGGAGCAGGACAGAGTCAGCAAGGAGACAGCAACCCAGAGATACTGAAAGAGGAAGAGAGTGTCCAACGCAGAGATGAAGAGACAGGGTCACCCACAGGCAGAGGCAGAGGTAACGATAAGGTCAGAGAGAGAGAGAGAGAGAGAAACAGAGCTGAGACGGAGAGATAAAGGCAGGAAAAGGGGGGCCAGGATGTAAAGGAGCGGGAACAGAACAAGGTGATATGGCAGAAAGCCGGCGGCAGTGTCCTGCGCCCTGGGTTAGAGCCACAGCCTGATTTTGCCTGCAAGCTGCCCAGGTCTGGGGGTCCCTCTTGTGCCCACCAAATCCCCTCTGGGACTAGAACCCTCCCTGCCTCCCAATCTAAATGTCCTCAGACCTCCTTCTCTCTCTCAAGCTTCATTAAAGGGCAGGGGTAAATGGTGGGGAGTCAGAGACGGATGAAGGTCATTACCTGTAGGTCAGGGTTACAGTTGGGAGAAGAGCAAGAAGGCAGGAAGTCCGAAGAAGTATTTCCCCATCCTTCTTTCTTTATAGATCAGCTGTTAATTCTGTGTCTCTCTATTTAGGAAATGATAGGGAATTTGGTATTGGGGGAGGGTTGGATGGCAGGTATTTAGTGATGGAAGGAAGGAAGCCAAACAAAGGGAGAAGAGCTGAGCTGGTAGGGACTGGTTTAGTTGAGCTGTGTCCTGTTGAGTTGGGGTGACTGTAGTGTGGTGGGGTGGAGTGGACTTGTGTTCTGTCCTGTTGTGGGTGTGGGTGTGGGTTGAATATCTAGTTACATTGGATTGCATGGAGTTAGATTTGGTTCTGGCTGAGAGGACCTGAGTTGAGCTGATTTGCCTTGAATTGAATTTAGTAGAGTTAAATTCAGTGTGTGGAGATGGGTTGGGCTGGGTTATGACAAGGGGAATTGAGTTTGATTGCACTGGGTTAGGATGGGTTTGGGTGGGTGAAGTGGAAATGAGTTGAGCTGGGTTGACTTGACCTGAATTTAGGAGAATTGAGGTGGGTTGAGTTGGTCTGGATAAGAAAGTCAAAAAAGATTCTAAGTAAACAGGAATATGGAGGAGCCCAGATATCCACACTGTGCTGCCCAGGCAGGAAGATGGAGTGAGATGCTAAGGGGAGACCTGGTAAGACTGAGAGATCTAAGCAGATCTGTGAGTCTGAGATGGTTTGGCACGTAAAGTATCCATCTCAGTGTTTCTCCACCTTTTTTGCATTCTTCACCTCTCTGGTATGGAGACTCACTATGGCTGTGATTTGCATCTTGCCATGGGAAGGGAATATCAGAGCCTCATTGCATGTATGCATGTGGTCGTGTGTGTGTGTGTGTGTGTGATTCAAAAAGTACTTAAAGGTGATTCTTGAATGCTTCCCAACCTAGGGCATGCTCCAGCTGAGATACCCAATAGCTCATAGAATCTTTATAGAAATGTATCTGACATATAACGTGTAAGTTTAAGGTGTACACTGTGATCATTTGATATACATATAGAGTGAAATGATTGCCACAGTAAAGTTAGTTGGCACGCCCATTACCTTACATAGTTATCTTGTGTGTGCATGTGTTGAAAACATTTAAGATCTATTCTTTTAGCAATGTTCACATATACAATACAGTATTATTAACTATTGTCACTGTGATGTATATTACATTGCAGAACTTACGCATCTTATTAACTGGAAGTCTGTACTCTTTGACCACCATTAACCACATTTCCTCCACCTGCCAGCCCTGGCAACCAACAGTCTACTCTCTGTTTCTATGAGTTCTTTTTTTTAGGTTCCACATATAAGTGAGATCATATAGTGTTTGTCTTTCTCTCTCTGACTTATTTAACTTGTATAATGTCTTCAGGTTTCATCCATGTTGTTGTACGTGGCAGGATTCCTTTCTTTTTTTTTTTTTAATGGCTGAATAATAATTGCATTGTGTAATCTACCCCATAGAATCTCCTGCAAAGAAGTTGTTTGAGTAAATCTCTGGTAAGATTTTTTAAAGAGGATGAAATGGGGGAGCAAGGGTCCAAAAGTTTCACTGTAGTCTCTTAACACAGTTCTTGGATGGCAGCCTTTGAGGAGAAGGAAATGTAGTATTTATTGAGCACCTACTATGTGCTGGATATTTTCACATCCATCAGTCCATTAAATCTTCACAAAATCCCTGTTTTATAGTGGAGAGACTGTGGCCCAAGGAATTTAAGTAGTATGGCCAAGGCCACATAGCTAGTGTGATGTAAACCCGGGTGGGATGACTCTAAAGCCCCAATTTTTTCCTTTATGCCGAGGGAGCAGGAGAACACGTAAAGGGCTTGCATGGACACAGGAGGTGAGAGGGGGTGAGGAGCTAGAGCAGCCGAGTGTGTGTGGGGACCCGGGGAGGAGGAAGCCGCGGGAGTGGGTGCCCGGAGCCCCCATGCTCTGTACCGCCGGCTCGCGGGACCTGTAGCCTTAGCTTGGCAGTGGGGCAGGGTGCTGGGCTGTGGACCTTCAGTGTTTGGGGACTGGGGTCCTCCTGAGGATCTGGGCAGGCGGGGGAACCAGGGCATTTCCCAGTGCTCCCTCCCCAGCCTTTGTCTTCTGTTTGACTGAAGCTCACCACTCCCTGGTTCAGGGACCCGAGAGCAGAGGTCCCAGGAGCCTGTCTGGAAGTTGGCCAAGATGTCATCTCATGAGTATTTGTAGGATGGGTGCAGTGGGACTGAAAAGACTCACAGAGCAGCGAGGGCGCTCCTGTGTGCTGGACGCCCCCAGGAGACAGCCCTTCCTGCCCTGGGGGTGGCCTGGGGCAGGGGCAGGTCTGGGGACTGGGCAGCCCGCAGAGCCTGTGCCCCTCTCTGGCTGCGGGCAGGCAGGTGAACAGCTCTCACTCACCACCCAGCTTCTTCCCGTGGTCCTGTGGTCTTGAGATCCTGGTGGTATGGCTGCACCTCCCCAGCCCCTCCGTGGCTCACCCTGCACTCACCTTTCCGTAGCACTGGGCAGTGCCAGCAGGGAGTTTTGGGGTGAGGAGATGGGAGGCTGGTTTCTTATAGCTGTGAGGTTGGGACAGCCCCGCCTTCCAGACACCCATTCATTCTTGGCTTAGAAATGGATATTTGCAGGGGTTGGAAAATGCTGAGAAGCCAGACTTTGAATTTTTAGAGCTGCAGTTGAACAACCAGGAGATCACAGCCAGGTCACCTCATCTGTCTGAGCCTGTTTCCTCATCTGTAAATAGCGTAACTTATAGGGTAATGGAGCTGGTCCAAGGAGACAGTAAATCCCTGTGTTTGTTAACTGTAAACTCCTGACTATGTGTGTGTGTGTGTGTGTGTATGAACTGTAGTCATTAATCATTAATTTACTGGCTCATCTATTTAAGAAACACTGATGTAGTGCTTAGTACGCATCAGGCAATGTCCTAGGCATTTTATAAGAATTAACTCATTTATTCCTCATAACAACTTATGAGGATGGCACTAATATTGTCCCCACTTTATAGATGAGGAAACAGACAGTGAGGGGTTCAGTTAGTTGCTCCGTACCATACAAATAGTAAGTGGTAGGGCTGGGATCCATACCTAGTTCTGTCTGACTCAACAATATTCCATTCATTCATGGATCAAATATTTATTAAGTGCTTTCTCTACGTCAGTTCCCGGGCCCACAGAAGGGAACCAGACGTGGTCAGTGTGGTATTGTGGTTCTCCTCCAGAGGCAGAGGGAGCCTCCTGGGGTAGGGGGTGGGAGGAATGGGGGGTGAGGGCAGAGGGGAGAAAATGCATGAGAAAGTTTTGGTGTTGCACTCACTATCAACCAGCTAAACTTCCTGCCCCGTGGGGGTCAGTCCTACTCAAAATATCAATAGTGACCCAGTGAGAAGCCAAGGAAACAGCATAGGCTTTGGAGTCATTGCAGACCTGATCTAGTCTCAGCCCTGCCTTTCTAAGACTGTGTGACTTGGACAAGTCGCTTCACCTCTCTGAGCCTCAGCTTCCACCTTCGGGAAATGTGGTTGGAGAGATTGTGTCTGTGAAGTGCCTGGCAGCACCAGGCATGCTTGGTTGTTCACCAGACATGAAATCTTTCCTTTTTTGCTCAAGCAGATACCAGGAAGTCCAGAGGAGAGCAGGTTTGGATTCCAGCATCCCTCCAAACCCTTCTGCCCCCGCCTCTCGGGAGGCTCCGATGCCCCCTAGGCTCCAGGACAGGCAAGCGCTCCCCCTTCCCTCTTCTCTCCATCCAGGCTCATGGCCAAATTCAGAAAGCCTCTCTTCCTGCCAGCCCTGAGGCTTCAGGCAAAAGCCACTCACCTCTCTATACCTGGCTTCCTACTGCTGGTGGGGGGCAGTTGTTTCTGCCTGCCCTGCATGCCTTCCAGCTTCTTTTGATAATGGCTCCCAGTTTTCTTTGGGAAACACCTCTCTCCCATTCTCAGTTCACATGGGCACCTGGTCTGGGACTGGCCTGCCAGCCTGAGGGCATTCTGTGGTCATGGCATTTGGTTGAGGATGGGCACGTGAGCTAATGTACAGCAGTGTCCAGGAAGGAGGCGTTCGTCCTCTTTTCATGTGGGACATGTGAGCTGGAGCTGCCCATGGACTTGGGGAGCACCTGCCAGGGTAAAGCCAACTAGAGGGGGAAGAAAAGGTTAAGAGAGAGAGGGAACCTAACTCATGGGTGCACCATACCTGTCCCCAGGTTGCCAGCCTGGGGGCCAACACTTCCCCTTCTTTTACCAAAATCAGTTGGAATGGGGTGTCTGACACTTGTAATGGAAATAATCCTGATGTATTCAGTGGCTAAAAACACCTACGTCGAAAGATTGCTGTGTGGGTCAAAAGAGATGACGATGTAAGTGAGATGTTTTTCTAAACTGCGTGTGGCTCCGTGACAGTAGGTTATTAATGAGGTGTTAAAGCAAGAACACACATTCCTTGCCAGTGATGAATCAGTCCACTTGTAGCTGGAAAGCTCAAGAGAAGGGGTGTTTAAGGCTCTTGCCTGAGAACTGAAGAGTGGTTTGAAGTGCGAACTTCTGCCCACTAAATTCAACCCACTGGGTGCAAGTTCTCGAAGGATGAGGTCTCCTCACACTGGGAGCACAGCAGTTTCTAATGGGGCTTGTTCTGAGGTTGGTCATTTTACACGAGGCTGTAGGACACACAGGAAAGATACTTGGCCTGTCTGGGCAAGTCTCTGCTTTGCTCTGAGTCTCTCACCTGAAGGTCGGGGAGCGGATTGGACCTTCTTAGGGAGCTCCTGACTCCGACCTGCTCTGCTTCTGCACTTCTCAGACCCTGTGGGACAAAGAAGGTATGCTCTTCTCTGTTGTCTGCAGGATATACTTGTCCCTGAATTCTCCAGAGAAGCCACATATCAGAAACCACAGCCCACGCCAGAAAGAGACTCCCCAGTGTCTGGCAGACACAGGAGGTCAGCTGGCCCAATCTCCATTTCCCAAGCACCTTTGCAGCCAAACAAGGTCATGTGACACCAGTCTGGTGCGAGAGATGTTAAGTCAAACTCGGCTGGGGTGGCCCCTTCCGTTTCTATCCTTTTTCTGCCTGGAACCTGGGCCCGAGGACCATGCAACACACCCTGAGGGGCATGGATCAGAAAGACAGAAAGAGCCTGGACTTCAGATGGTATAACTGGGCAGCTGCGGGGGCTGGGCAGCTTACTGCTGGACCTCTCGTCATTAGAGAAGAAGAATCCACCGCCTTTGTTTGTTTGTTTTTTGTTTAAGCTTCCATGTTTGGGACTTTTTGTACATGGTGCCAAGTGCATTCCTGGTACACTAGGCTAGTGCTTGCCTGAAACTGCTGTCTCTTAATTTCCTTTTGGTGTCTATAACAGTGTTTTCACATCTAGGATCATGCTGAGGGAATTGGGTTAATTATATAATCATTAATTACAATAATCCCACCAATAATGATCATTTACAGAGTGCCTCCTGAGTGCCAGAAATTGAGCTAAATGGTCTTATCCTCACAAAGGTCCCCAGGAAATAGATACTATTACTGTCCTTATATTCCAATGAGGAAACTAAAGCACAGAGATGACATGTGACTGGCTTTGAGCCATATAGCTAGAATATTGAGGCTGACTACAAATCCAGTTCCACCTGACTTCAAAACAAAACCTCTGATCCCCACCTTCAGCACATCTAATCCAAGAGGCTTATTTAACAGATAGGGAAACTGAGGTCCAAGAGGGTGAGTGACTTGCCCAAGGTCTCACAGTGAGTTCAGGGGGTCATGTTATGAGAAAGCAGACCTGTTGGGTCTCCCTACCAGGGCTCTTTCTGTGATGCCTGCAACCCAGTGAGTGATGAGATTTGAAGGCCATGTTAGGGTCTGGGGGCAGTGGGAGCTACTGAAGGTTCTGAGCAGAGCGAGGAGGGCATTTCACATACCAGAGGAGGGCCAGGGGAACAGCTCCTCTTCCTTCAGTTATGGTGGAGAAGAGGGATTCAGACTGATGCTTTACAGCCCCAGCAACTTCCAGAGCAACTCATTGTTTTTATTTATTTATTTATTTTGAATTTTTATAATTAAAAAAAATATTTTGGTATCCTTAATATATAATCACATGAGCAACACTGTGGTTACTAGATTCTCCCCATTGTAAGTCCCCCCCACATGCCCCATTACAGTCACTGTCCATCAGCATATTAAGGTGCTATAGAGTCACTACTTGTCTTCTCTGTGTTGCACAGCCCTCCCCGTGCCCCCCCAACATTATGCGTGTTAATTGTGATGCCCTTTATCCCCCTTACCCCTCCCTTCCCACCCATCCTCCCCAGTCCCTTTCCCTTTGGTAACTGTTAGTGCATTCTTGGGTTCTGTGAGTCTGCTGCTGTTTTGTTCCTTCAGTTTTGTCTTTGTTCTTATACTTCACAGATGGGTGAAATCATTTGGTACTTGTCTTTCTCCACCTGGCTTATTTCACTGAGCATAATGCCCTCTAGCTCCGTCCAGGTTGGAGCAATTCTTTTCCCTTAGAAGACAATGGCTCTTTCCCTGGCTCCTCTGGTTCTTCCTGCTCCTCTGGCATCTCTGTCACAGAGCTGGGCCCCAGATCCCAGGGACCGACTTCTGATACTCTGCAGATTGCCCTGCCAGTGGGGGGAGAGATGGGAGGATGCCCATGGCGTGGCCACTGGGCCATCCTGTTCTGGTCAGATGCTGCCAGCTGTGTGGCAGTGAGGTCTGAAGGGCAGGGGATCTAGTAATGGAAACTCCCCAGATGAACTTGGGGGCTCTCTACTTGCCAATCTCCTGCTTGTTTATCTGCCTTCTTGGCCCATCTCCACCAGGATTTGGGTGTTTGTTTTAAAGATTCAGGGTTGGGCTCCAAGAAAGCTAGGGACGGGGAATAGCAGAGAATTAAGAGCTTGTAGACATTGACATCAAGCAGACCAGGGCTCAGCTCCCAGCTCTACCAGCTACTAGCCTGTGGCCTTTACCAACTCCGTTTTCCTGTTTACAAACATGGGACAAGAAGAAAACCCTTCTCACGGAGCTAGTACGAGTTAGAGAGGGCATGATGCACCAAAGCCCTTAGCAGTGTGTCGGCTGGCTACGTCGCAAGTGTCCCACCTGACAATCTAGGAAAATCTTTGTGCTGCCATTTCCTCTTTTGCATAATGCAGATAACAGTACCTTCCTCTTGGAGCTTTGTGACAATTTCTATGAGAAGGGGATGTAAAAACGTTTTGTGATTCCATTCTTAGCTTTTCCAATGAACTATGTTACCTAAATCGGACTTTGCATTCTCATCACAACACTGCTTAGCTGTTTCCTCTTAACTAACTCTCAGTACTGGCTGGCTATGCTGGGGCTTGGGCACATGTTACCTGGTATTCCAGAACAAAGAGATTGGGCCTGGAAACTGAATCCTTACTAGCTGTGCAATTTAGGGCAAGTCAGTTCAGCTCTCTGGGCCTTGATTTCTTTCTCTGTAAAATGGAGGTGATGGCACTTTATAGGGCTGGTGAGAAACATGTGATAGCACATGTAAAATATGAAACACTGCCTGCCATGGAGTAGATACTCGAGAAACATTAGCAGTTCCTGTCACCACCACCAATGCCCAGCTGTAGCCTGGCACTGAGTAGGTAAAGAGGAGGAGGATGGGAACTTTGCATGAAGCCCTCTTGCTCAGGTTGGGAGAGCAGTTAAAGAATTAACATTCAAGAGTCCTACCGGAAGCTGGGCGTGATCATACAGACCATCTCACCATCTCATTTCTTTTCTTATGTAACTCTTGCAAGAATAGAATTCTTAATCCCATGTTATAGAGGGGAAACTGGGGCCCAAGAGGGGCAGTTGGCTGCCTGAGGTCACACTGAGCACTGGTTCAGGAGTTGGGGTAGGGGATTTGAAGAGATATTGGGTTGATTCCAGAGCTTTCCTGCCTGCCTGTGAAGCAGCCTTCAGAGGTGGGGCTGGGTGGGGCTGGGTCCCTGAGTGATTCAGGTAAGAGTCAGCTCCAGATTTCCAAACAGTGGGTGGGACCCAGCCCGGGGAGAGTTCTCCAGGGGCATTAAAATTCAGACCCAGAGAGGGCCTCCGGTAAGTATGCCAGGAGGGCTTATGATTGGTTTGGAGCCAGGGGTGGGCGTATGCAGAGAGAGAAACCCCACCCCATGTCACCAGTGGGGTACAGAGACGAGGGAAGAAGGGAGTGGGAAGTCCTTGCCACCTTGGCTGGGAGGCACTTGGGGCCTGGGTGGAACGGCCGCATAAGCACGTTGGGGGTGTTGGCCAATGGGCCCGGCTGGGGAAGACAGAAAAACCGAGACAGGGACTCACGCTTCGGTGGAGGTGACAGCAGCTGGGTAGGTTGGCCATCACCCTGATGAGTTTGGCCCTGGACCCTCACTCACTCGTGGAAGGTCTGAATGTTTTCACATATTTAATCACTCAAACATTCATTCATTTCTTTACTCAATCAACCAACATTTGCCACACAGATCCTATATTCCAGAACCTATGCTCGGCCTTTCGCATGGAAAAGGGACCCAGAGGCTCCCAGCCAGGGAGAGACAGAGGGACACACAGACTAGTGTGCGTCCTGCTGGGATCAGGGCAGACGCAGGAGTTTCCTGAGGACAGAGAGGAGGAGGAGGAGCACCAGGAGCGCTGAGCTGGGCCTTGTCCCAGGAGGGGAAGTTCACCATCCTGAAAATTAGGAAAACTCCCTGGATGTCGAGGCGCTAGGCTTGGGAGTGGAGGGGCAGGGGCAGGGGACCCTGGGCTGCGGCCATGTCCCAGGGCTGCGGCAAGGACTAGCCCAGACCTCCCCCTTGCATATCCCTACAGGCCACCCTGCCGCTAAGGCGGGCCAAGCACAAGGAATCCCAATTCGAATGTCACTTACCGCAGCCGTCTTTTCCTCCCTGGTTCCTTCCCTGGGGACTATCGCTAGCGTCAAGCCAGAAACCTAGGTGTCCTTCTCAGCATCTCCAAAGCCCCAGTGCCAGTCGGTCACCGAGGCTTGGCACACCTTCTGCCACCATTTCTCTCCCCTCCCTCCCCCACCTACCTTCCCTGGAGAACCGTGCGGGCTCCTTGTCTGCCATCTCACCTCCGGCCTCCCTGTCATTGCATCTGTCTTGAGATCTCCAGTGCCGGTTACAAGGCGGGGCCACAGCAAGAGCTCAGTCACTCCACAACGGACCTATTCTCAGAGGCCATCTGATTTGTGTTTACATTGTTCAGATGCGGAACCGGAGGCCTGGAGAGGCGCAGTCTTGTCTAACGTCACATCTGGCAGAACTGAGACTTGAACTCAGTTCTCCTGACTCCCAGCCTAAGGTTCTTTCTCTCAATGCCAGGATCACACAGGTGTTTGTTCCTTTGAGTACAGGAACAAACAATTTGGGTGGGTGGTTTGGGAGTAAGAAGCTGGCAGGAGGTACAGATGTGGTAACTTGCTGAGCACAGGGCCCGAAGGGAGAGAACACCTGGGAATGGAAGTGGGGCTTCCTTCAAGCTCTTCTCACCTTTCTTCATCATCAGAAAGTCCCCTTTTCTTCAGAGGATATGAACAGACACTTCTCCAAAGAAGAAATTCAGATGGCCAATAGGCATATGAAAAGATGCTCCTCATTGTTAATTATAAGGGAAATGCAAATTAAAACCACAACCGGTATGACCTTATACCAGTTAGGATGGCCAACATCAAAAAAACAAGGAACAACAAATGCTGGTGAGGATTCGGAAAAAGGGGAACCCTCCTATACTGCTGGTGGGAATGTAAATTAGTTCAACCATTGTGGAAAGCAGCATGGAGGTTCCTCTCAAAAAAAACTAAAAATAGAAATACCATTTGACCCAGGAATTCCATTCCTAGGAATTTACCCTAAGGAAAAATGATCTCAGATTCAAAGAGACAGATGCACCCCTATGTTTATCGCAGCACTTTTTACAATAGCCAAGATATGGAAGCAGCCTAAGTGTACATCAGTAGATGAATGGATAAAGAAGATGTGGTACATATACCCAATGGAATATTATTCAGCCATAAGAAGAAAACAAATCCTACCATTTCCAACAACATGGATGGAGCTGGAGGACATTATGCTCTGTGAAATAAGCCAGGAGGAGAAAGACAAGTACCAAATGATTTCCCTCATTTGTGGAGTAAAACAACAAAGCAAAAACTGAATGGACAAAACAGCAGCAGACTCACAGACTCCAAGAAGGGATTAGTGGTTACCAAAGGGGAAGGGTGGGGAAGGGTGGGTGAGGAGGGAGAGAGAAGGGAATTGAGGGGTATTTTGATTGGTACACGTGGTGTGGGTGGGGTGGGGGTGGTCACAGGGAAAACAGTGTAGCACAGAGATGACAAGTAGTGACTCTGGCATCTTACTACACTGATGGACAGTGACTTTAATGAGGTGTGTGGGGGGACTTGATAATATGGGTGAAAGTAGTAACCACAGTGTTTTTCATGTGAAACCTTCATAAGAGTGTATCAGTGATACTTTAATAAAAAATTTAAAAAAAAGGAAGTCCTCTTTTCTTTGGGTACCTGGACCCCCAAATCTCTGACCCCTTCCTTTTGGTCAATAATTCATGATTTATGTCTCCTCCCCTGTCTGGGTAGCTACCAGGGGGCCCTGGATCTGGAGTTGTTGGGGAGGCTGAGGACTGTCCAGCACCCCAGGGCCCCAGGCCCTCCCCCTGTACTTCTCCCTCCCCAGGTCTGCCCTGGCTTGCTCTGTCTCCCTGGGGCAGCTGGCTTTTGTCCCAGTGGAGCATGGGAACAGCTCAGGTGGGGACATGGGAGGGGCTTCCCAACAGGTCTCACCTCTCTCCCCTGGCATGGTTCCCACCCTGCACCCAAGGATGCCTAGAAGCTGGTACAGGGCCTCTGAGCCCTTCCTCCAGGCCTCCCTGATGTGGGGCCCACAGGATGGTGGGTGTGCTGGGGAAACCGAGGGGGAGAACCTGTGGGTGTGGGGACCGGTGACTGTGTGACCTACACCCCCCTCCACTAGGATCAGTTTCCCCAGCTGTGAAAGAGGACCTGGATGCTGTGCTTTTGTAAAGTTGGCAGGTAGACGTGAGTCCAGCTAGAGTGATCCCCCTGGCCAGCTCTGGAATCTCAGTTTGGGAGATTTTAAAACAAACACCTCCTGACAACCGAGCACCTGCTATATGCTAGGCACTGCATCAAGAGATTTATGTGCATTATCTCATCAAATTTTATAACAGTGCTCTGAGTTGGGTCTTATTATTCTGCCCCTTTTATAGATGATAATACTGAGGACCAGAGCGTATCAGATCTGAGGTGACACAGCTAGAAGGCTGCAGTTTGGATCTGTACTTGGGTCTCCTGGACTGGGAGCCTGTGCTCTGGGTTTCTGGAAGTAGAGGCTCAGACAGACCCCGTGGCCTCAGAGGGCCGAGGCGGCCCCTGGGGAAGCCAATCCCTCCTGTTGGATCTGTCTGAGGGCAGTGGGCTTCCCATCCAGGAGACTAAGTGCAGGCCAGCCTCCACTGCCCCTTTCAGCCCCCCTTTCCTGTCGGGGGGGATGGGTGTGTGGTAGACCAGCCCTTCTGGCCTGAGACGCTCTCAGGTCGCCCCCGGAGCCCTGGGTGACCTCAGGCCCTGGATGACCACATCATCTCTGGGCCTCAGTTTCCTGTCTACCAAATGGACACAATTCTGGCGCCCTCTGGCTTTGAAAGCTCAAGTGCCTCGGGGGTCTTGGGTGAACAGCTTAGCATCGCCTAGTGGCAATCATAGAATAATTAATACAGTTCTTGGCTGGGACGGGAGCAGAGGAAGTGGGCAGCAGCCGAGGTGACAGATGGCTGGAGAGGTGGAGCCGGGGAATGGGTGGGGAGGGGCGGGCCGAGCTCCGGCGCAAAGACGCACCCAAGGGGCCGGCAGTCTGGATCCCGCACCCTCCAGCCTCCTGGCGCCATGAGCCGTGAGTCTGGCCGGGACCCCCCACGAATGTCTGTGCCGCCGCGTAGAGCCTTGAACGCCAGCCTCAGCCCGGCCCTCTCTCCCTCTGCAGGGCGGTGTCTCTGGCTCCGAGTCCCGCTGCTCCTCTTGCTGCTGCCCCGGGTGCTGCCCGCGGAGCCCCGGGCGCCGGCGCCGGGTAGGCGGCCCCTTCGGCCCCCGGGAGACCCGCCCGCGGCCCGGCCGGCGCTCCCCGCCCCTCCGGCCGGCCGAGCTTCCCCTTTCTGCCCAAGATGCCCGGGAGGCGGGGGCGGGGGCGGAGGCTGGGGGTGGGACGGGGGCTCCCCGACGACCCCCTGGGGTGGCCTGGGCGGGGGCGCCGCCGGGTTCTTTTCTGGGGCAGTGGCCGAGTGGATCCCGGGCCGGCCTGGGGACAAGGGCCATCCCCTCTGCAGCCCCCTCACCTGTCCTGGGCCCCCAGCTGTCCAAGCCTCCGTCCCCGGGAGCTCCGCTGTTTCCTCGGGGGGCCTCTTTCGGAGGGAGCAGGCGGCGCCGGGGGCAAAGCGGGCTGGCTTTGGCCGGCCTCTAACCTTGTCCAGTCCGGACCCTCAGCCCCTGTGGAAATCTCCCTGGGTGAGGACCCCGGGTACACCAGCCATTCTGGGAAGACGGGGGGTGGAAATGCTTTTCCGGAGCTGGGCTGCCTCCCCTGAGGCTTAAACCTTCCCCTCTGCGGTCGCTCGCTCCTGGGCAGAGCAGTTCCCCGCGGCTCAGGTAGGTAGGTAGGTGGGTGCCTTTACTCCCTTAAGCTCACACGGCGCGTGGGGGGCTCAGGGTTTGAACTTGAATGTGTCTGACTCCAGGCACTTGGCGAGGTCTTTCCACAGAGAGGCCTTTCTGCCTCCTCCCACCCCTACCCCATGTACCCTGGTTTCATCACCAGGAAGATGATGGGAAAGGTCAGATTCTGTAAAATTCCACCACCCTTGCCCGCCACGTTCCAGGTGAAGGAATTCAGCTCCTCTACCCTCTGGCTCACTGCTTCTGTGTGTGCTTGTGCGCACGTGTGTGTGTGTGTGTGTGTGTGTGTAAAAGGCACGGACAGAGCTTCCTCCACCTGGTTGTGTGATCCATCCTTCTCTGGGTCTCCATTTCCCATCTGTTAAATGGGAGCAAGAGAGGAAGGGAGTGGGCGAGGGGGTCTGACCTTCCTGTTGTGATGCTCTAGAGATTTGGTGCTCAGAGGACAGAGAAAGATGTCTATGTGGACAGCGAATCTAAAGTGTCCCGGAGGGCAAGGTTTGAGTCGGTGGCACTCACAGAAGCCAAGGAGAGGATGGGGGCGCTCCGGGCAGCACGTGGGTGTGAGCAAGGGCCTAGTTCGTGGGAAGAAGAGGACGACTCAGGGGGCCAGCATTTTACGGTTTGTAAGGCCCAGCTGTGCGGAGCCACTTCCCTGGGGCTCGTGGCAGCCCTGCCAGGGAGCTGTGTTAGACCCAGTCCACAGAAGGGGGCTCAGGCCCAGGGGCTTGGCTCGTCTGTCTGAGACCCTGGCAGCGGAGCTGGGGCTCACCAGGCTGCCCCAGGGACCCGCCTTGCCAGCCCCTGGAGCAGCACAGCACTTCCTTGGAGGCCTCTGGTGGCCCCATCCAGGCCCCCAGGGCCCCCAGGGCCCACCCCGCCTGCCTTCCTGTGTCTGCTCACTGACACCCGGTAGGCCACAGCCTGTGCCTTTTTTGCTTATCTTTATATCAAAAGTGTTTAAAGGCACTTGTTTTCTTCCACTCCGCAAACATTTCCCAAGGGCTTGCTTTGGGCTATCCTTTGGCTGGAGCCTGGAGACAGCTGGGAGTCGCTCACAGACTGACCCGGAGACAGAAATGCCAACAGCCTGTCATCCAAAAGGGTCACATCTATGACTGAGGGATGCACAGGGGTGTGCAGGGTGCAGGGGAGGAAGCAGTTCCCAGGAGGCTTCTTGTAAGTGGTGACGTTCCACCTGGATGCTGAAGGAGGAGGTGAGTGGGCGGAAGTGCTGTGAGATGTTACTGTGAAACTCCGAGGGTCTTTCTGACAGAAGCAATGCAGGCTCTGAAGCCTAGACTCCTGCACCGCGGGAGGCAGATGGAGGCCCAGGAAGCTCTAGGACGAGAGGCAGGTGCTGGCTGGCAAAGGCCTTTGACGCAGGGTCAGGGGGCAGACCTGGGCCTGAGGCTGACTGGGGGGACTTGGGGTGAGACTGGAGGCCAGGAAACTATTCAGGAGGCTGCTGTAAGGGCCGAGGGGAAAATGGATGGCAAGTCGGGTGCAGGGGCGGAGGCAGTACTTAGCACTCCTGAGGCTCTGAGTGAACTGAGGTCCAGGATGCCTGCACATCTGCTCCACAAACCAGAGCCTGTGTTTTGCCCACAGAGATGTGGCAAAGGCGCAAAGGCCCTCCCCTGGGAGATGAGGGCTACAGACCCACCTGAAGGCAGGAGGTAGGTGGCAGGGGAGAATGTTGCTTCCTCCTCTAGTGTAGGGCAAGAGACGGAGTCTGGCTTGGAGGGCAAGGCTGTGCCCGACGATCCTTAATGCTCAAGTTCATGCCCTCCAACCCCTGGACTTGGCTTAGTGCTCTCTCCTTGGCTAGGGCTAGGGCATGACCCGGCAACTAGAGCTTCTTGCCAGGCAGAGAGGCCCGAGGCCAGTTAACGCTGGCACATGGGGCAGACACCCAGCCTGTGCCAGGGCCTCCCGCCTGCCGCCTCCTATCTGCAGCACCTGCTGGGTCTGTGGGCTGGGAGGGGGCTTCCTCTCCAGCTGTGCTCTCCCAGCTGTGGACCCAGCTGTCAGGGTCTGGGGTGGCGGTGCCTGGCCTCTGGCTGCCGGCCCAGCTGGGTGCAGGGGCTGGGGCCCAGTTCTTACTAGTCAGGGCCCTTTTTTCCCCTTTAACTGCCAAGCCTCTGGAGCTTCTTTAAATATTATTCTTAGGGAGATCTTTGGTCCAGCCTCTTTAACTGGCCCTCTTGCTTCCTCTTGCCTCCACATCCTGGGGCACTTGGTGTTCCCCACTGTGCCCAGAGCCCTGACTCCTGGATGGGGGCACATTTCCTTACCTGAATCCCTAGAAAGTTCTGGAGCCAGGCAGTCCTGGACAGTCCTAGTCTGTGGGAATGCGAGTAGTACGGCCTGGGCCTGCCTCTGGGGCGGCTTGAGGACACTGAGGGCAAGTTGCGGGTTCTCCACAGGTGGGGTGGGGAGTCAAACTGATGCAAATAAAGGCGATATTGGAGACAGACTGGCCGCACCCAGACTAGAACAGGATGCAGAAAGAGGCCTCCCGAGAGCCCATCTGCCCCCATCGCCTCCCTGGGATACACAGAAAAACACCGGAGGGTGGAAGGGACTTGCCCAAGGACCCACAGCCAGCAAAGAGCAGCCACTCTCTGATACATCTTTTCCCAACACCCGCTTGGGTGCCTGGCCCTGTGCTGGGTGCAGGAACTCAAGATGAATTAGATTCAGTGCCTGCATCTCCCTGGTTCTCTTCCTTGATGGTTTATGGTATAGCGTGTCCTCCGTGAGCACAGAACTGGGCTGGTATGAAAGCATGCAGGGTGTAAGTTAGACTGAAGGAAGGCCTTTCTCTGTGAATAGTTCCCAGAGCTCTTTAGCAGGGGATGGTGATCCCTCTGAGGCCCTGGCTTCATTCATTTAGGATTTGCATGTCCGCCTCAAAGGACGGGAGACAAACCTACCTCACCTGGGGTCATTCCCAACCTGTGTATCAAAGGGACTCTCCCTCCCCATCCCTTCCCCAAATGCAGGCCTGGGAGCCTCCAGGAGGAGGAAGAAGGGAGAGGAAGAGAAGGGAGTCCAAGTCTTGGATGTGCACCTTCGAAGCAGTGGGGCTTGGGTGCGTCTCTTGCCTTCCGTGCCATGCATTCCTCGTCTGTGTCACGGCTAGTCTCCCCCACCCCTGAAGGGAGTGCTGCACAGCCAATGGAGTGGTAGGTCTGCAAGGCTGTGGAGTGGGCAGCTAGAGCTCTGGCTCCCCCTGCCCCACCCTGAGGCCATGACAGCCCCTTCAGGGGAGACTCATCTCTCTGCCCACCCTGACACCCTGGGGCCCAGAAGCAGCTGTTACCCTTGCCTGGGAGAACTTTTCCTGCCCTGGGGCAGCTGGTGTTTATGGAAAGATCATGGAGGAGGGAGGGAGAGTTGGACAGCGGGTCTGGGAGGGAGGAGCCTGTGCTTGCTCCGCACACAGCGTCTCTTGGCAGGAGAGAGATGGGCACAGCTCCGCTGCCTGCTGGGGCAGGACTCACCGGCTGCAGCGGGAAGCCTCCAGCTAGGCTTAGGAGCCGGCTGCTGATGGCTGGGAAGATGAGGGCCACGCTCGGAGTGGCCAGGCTCCTCACAGCATTTTATTAATTACACAAACATTTGTTGATCCGTATCTCGATCCCCTAGGCGGCTGGATCTCTCCAGGGCTTGGGTTGAGCCCCAGCTGTGTGCACAGCCTGTGTTAGGGAGGAGAAAGTCAGGAAGGTGTGGCCCCTCTCTTTGGGACTTTCAGCGGAGACGAGCAGGTTGAGATGGAGCATGAAGCCAGATGCGGGACACTTAGGGAGGCTTTCTGGTGGAGGCCAGGCACAGGATCAGTGAGATGAGTCAGGGAGATGGGGGGAATTTGTTAGGGGAAGAGCAGCTGTCTGAGAAAAGGAAGACTTTTGGCTTAGGGGCTAAGGGATGGGGCTGCCATCAAATGAGCTGGAAGGGCCTCTTGAGATCCGTTAGGATCCCAGCTGGGGTAGGGATGGGGAAACAGCCTAGAGCAGGCCTGGGCTTTAGCCCCTGTGTCCGCTGAACAGCAGGACTGACCTGTCACTGATAGAGGGACTGTGTGCCAGGGTCGGAAGCTGGGCAGTGGGGCAGGGGGTGCCTCTAGGGCTGCCCGGAAGGTGAATCACATAGGCAAGCAAGTGCCCTGAACAGCAGAGGTCATCGAAGAGAGCTCTGGGTCCCTGAGCCGGCTGTGGGGATGGTTCCCAGGCTCCCTGGCATTTCTGGGCCAGTGGCTGTGGGAGGGGAGGCTGGGTCCTGTGTGCCGGTCTGCCTGGGTCAGCCTGATAAGCCCTGTTTGTCTAGCCTCCTTCCTGTTGGCCCCACCCTCCTGTACCCCTGCAGGGGCCACAAAGATGCTATTGTGGGGCTGTGAGGAGTTGCCAGAACTTAGGCAAAACTATTTGCATGATTCTTGTGATTCTCTTCTTCCTTGCCTGTGTGTGTGTGCATGTGTGCGTGTGTATGTGTGTGTGTGGTGGGGCTGGGGCCAGGAGGACCCTGATACCCAGGCCCCATGCTGTGTAAAGGCTGAGACTAGAGGGGTCAGGCCTTGTCCAGGTTCATGCCCAGTGTGCCCAGCACCTAAGATGAGTTCCCACGCCTGACCTGCAGTAGCTACCCTCTTTACCCCCGACGGTCATCTACACAAAGAATTCATTCCCAGTGATGTGGGCTCTGAGTCCAGATCAGGAAGTATGCTTGCCTGGCATTTTGTTTGTGAGACCAGGGAAGGGCCAGAGTCCTGGGTCTGCAGGAGGCCCTGCTCCATTCTCTGTCCTTGGCGAGGCTGCTCCCTCTCCCTGAGCCTCAGTTTCCCTCCCCGAGCTGTGTTGAACACGCCCTGAGGAGTCTCTACTTTTGCTGTTGAAGGATCACTGAAGCCATGCAGATCTGAGCAAGGGGACTGTGGTCAGCAGGCTCTGGGTTGCACACAAGGAGGGACCTCCTAGCGGGGTTTCTCCAGGGGGAAGGAGCTGATACCAGAGCTCCCCTTGCCCTCAGGAGGTTTTCCCAGCCACATCTCCCCTGTTCCCTTGGTCCCTGACCTTTGCCCTGACCTCGGGCCCTAGAGCCCAGACTCCACCCTGACGTGGGCCAAGGCTGGGGCCCTCAGGAGCAAGAGCTGAGGCGGTGAGACCCCCTCACACCCACGCTCTGCGTGCAGAGGTCAGGGGAACTTCTTCTTTGGACTTGATTGCCGAGTCTGTGGGGGTGGGTGGCAGTGAAGGGATGGGCGGTTGATCTGGTGTGACTTGCTGGGTGGCCTGTGTGGGTTTCCCCCCATCTGGCTTCATTTCCCATCTGCCAGTGGGCATTACAGTACCTGCTCTTCCCCCACTGCCACAGAAACAGCGATGATGGGCAAGATCTGGTGTGAGTTGCTGGTTGCCCTGTGTGGGTTTCCCCCCATCTGGCTTCGTTTCCCATCTGCCAGTGGGCATTACAGTACCCGCTCTTCTCCCACTGCCACAGAAACAGCAATGACGGGCAAGCTTGTCTCCCTAGTGTCCAGGTGCCTGGAGCTTGGGGGCTGGTCAGAGGACCCTCCATCCTCACCCATCTTCTGAACCCCACAAACCCTGCCCTTGGTGCTGGGCTCTGACTCGGCAGGAAGCGAATGCTCTAGAAGCCTGTGGCTGCAGCATCTTATCAGCTGTTTCCTAGCCGGGGTGTCACAGCTTGGGGTCCGGACTCTTCCCCAGCCCTCCTTTGGTGGCAGCAGGGAGGAGGGAGACTTCCCCTGGGGCCCGATGTGGGCTTGGCTGGAGAGCTAAAGCTGGGCCTGGAAGGGCAGGCCTGGGGGCCTTCTGCTCCTGGCTGTAGGGACAGATGGGGCCCTTACGGGAAAGCAGCTGTGACTTGAGTCCATGCCTCTGGCCCAGGATGGGGGCCAAGAGGTCACCTGGAGTGGTTTCTGATCTCTGCTTCTCTCCCGCAGTGAACCCCTGTTGTCACTACCCATGCCAGCACCAGGGTATCTGTGTCCGCTTCGGTCTTGACCAGTACCAGTGTGACTGCACCCGCACGGGCTATTCTGGCCCCAACTGCACCGTCCGTGAGCTGAGCCCCCTGCTCCCACTCCTTCTGACCGGGGCCCCTCTTGCTCTCCTGGGCTTGTGCCTTGAGACCTCCCCTGCCCGCCTCGTCTCCGGATGTGGCCCTGGTCTCTGGCCTCTGACCCTCTCCCTGACCCGGCTCCGGCACAAGCTTGCCCTGCTGGCACACCTCACGCCCTTGTTCTGGGCTCTGCCGTGCCCTCACTGCTCAGCCCGACCCCGCTCCTGGGGCTGGCCTCTGTCCTCAGGTCTGCTTTGGGCTCCGATGAGCATCATCACTCCCAGGGGTCCATCCTCACCTGCCCGAGGTGTCCTGCCTCAGTCCCTCCTGGCTGTCCTCCCCAGTTCCCGTCTTCCACCCTGGCTACTTCTGGTCCCGCCAGCAGGCCCTGACTGAGTGGCTCCCGCCCCTGCAGCCGAGCTGTGGACCTGGCTCCGGAATTCGCTGCGGCCCAGTCCCTCCTTCCTCCACTTCCTGCTGACGCACGGGCGCTGGTTCTGGGAGTTTATCAACGCCACCTTCATCCGTGACCTGCTCATGCGGCTGGTGCTCACAGGTGGGTGGGCGCAGGCCCCCTGCTCTGGGGGGATAAGGAATCCTGCCCGTTCTTGGAATTCTTAGCTTCTAATAAGAGCAGTGGGTGGGGAGACTTTAGGAAGCCACATGAGACAAGTGCAGTCCAAGAAGAGGCGGGGATGGGGGTGTCACTGGAGGTGGGAGCCCCCTTCTCACTGATATTTTTGCCCTCTGCAGCACGTTCTCAACTTATTCCCAGCCCCCCGACCTACAACCTAGCATATGACTACATCAGCTGGGAGTCCTTCTCCAATGTGAGCTATTATACTCGAGTTCTGCCCTCCGTGCCCCAAGACTGCCCCACGCCCCTGGGGACCAAAGGTAATGGCGATGGGGTCAGGGAGCTGTGTCTGGGGATCCCAGGAGATGCCTAGTTCTTCTCTGGGTAAAAGCAGGCAGAAGAGCAATTACTGACCCTTTTCACAGATGGATAGACCAAGGCAAGACAAGGCCATCCCCAGACCAGGGATAAGGAAGAAGGACAGGAAAGGGTGGTGAGGGTATTGCCTGAAGACACCCAGAGAGTCAGTGGCAGAATCAGACTAGTGTTTCCAAATTTCCAGGGCACCTCTGCCTGAGCCTTCAGTGGGGTCCTGCTGGGATGGGGGTGACTTAAAAGTTGTAATGTAGGAAGGAAGGAATAGTGTGCTATTTATTGAGTGCAACTCTGTGTTTGTTCTTTACTAATGTGAATAGTTTGACACACTTCTTCAGTGTGGGTTACACGTAGTAATTCAGATAGTTATTCTTTAGTTGTCCAACACTCCACTTGGTCTCATTAGCAAGGGTCTTCCTCCGAAAGCCTTCTTCCCATTCCATTCTTGATTATTCGAAAATGCCAGGGGCTTATTCAGTTCAGAGCCACCAGTTCTGCTGCAAGTACAAAGAGGACGAGAGGACAGGTCCACCACTGCTGTCTCCTCTGTTTTGGCCACATGGTGTCCCTGTTGAACACTGGTCTTCTGCAGGCCTGCGGTTGTGTGCTTTTCTAGGCTCAGAACCTTGCACATGCCTAGACGTCCTTGCTTAGGTCTCAAGGGTACTTCTCTGATGGTTTGCACTCCCATGATTAGCCTTGATTTCCAAAGCATGACCATTCTGCCAGGGTAGCTGGCTCTCACAGAACTTCCTGCCCACGCTTTGCAGAAACCAGTCCTTGCTCAGTGTCAATCTGAGTGATGATACCAGGTCCTGGGGTACAGACCATTCCCTCCAACTCCCTTTTGGTGAGTTCCCTTTGGGGTGCTTGATATCCTTGCCTGCAGAGGAAACCAGCTGGACATCTCAATCCAGAGAAGTTCTATTGATCTTGAACCTTCAACACTGAGCCTCACATGAGGAATTATGAAAGGATGTCTTTTCCAGAACATGAAAATTCAGTTACTCCTTTCTGTGAGGGCCTTGGGTACCAACTCATCTGGCACTGACGTAATTAAGAAAGACTCTTAATACTTATTTTCATAATAACAGACACTTGCTTCAAGATGACTTGTCTTTACCCTGGGCACGGAAAGACTGGCATCATTTAAAATAGGTTGGCAAACTCCAGCCCACTGCTGTTTCTGTATATTCAGTTTCATTGGAACTCAGTCAGATTCATTTATGTATCATCTATGGCTGAGCAAAGCTGAGCAGATGTGACAGAGACCGTATGTTGGCAAAGCCTAAAATATTGCCTATCTGACCTTTTACTGAAAAAGTTGACTGACTGTTGGTTGAAAAGATTCCAGCTCACCAATTCTCAGTTACGTTCACATTATAGTACACACTTCTCACATCCACTGCATAAAATAGCTCTCATTTGTCCTATATTACAGATGAAGAAATTGGGCCTCAGAGAGATGAAATGACTTATCTGTGTTCACACAGTTAGCAAATCAGTTAGCCAAATGTCCAGAGGAGAGTATAACAAACTCCTGTGTATCCATCTCTCAGTCTTAACACTTGCCCGCAATTTGCCAGTTTTATTTGTGACCTATCCCTTCTCACTTTACATTTTGTGGAATATATCAAAGCAAATTTCAAGTGTCATGTCGTCTCACCCATAAATTCTAGGGTCTTTGGGAGAGAGGCTGCAAGGGGCTGCCTGGTGGGAGGGAGGTGGTTCTGCTCTGGCTCCCTGCATGGACCAGTTTGGTCTGGTGAGCCCAGAAGGCCCTACGACAGGGAGATGCAGACAGGAGGCAGCTCCGTTTTTTCCCTTCTCCCCAACCAGGGAAGAAGCAGTTGCCAGATGCCCAGCTCCTGAGCCACCGTTTCCTGCTCAGGAGGAAGTTTATACCTGACCCCCAAGGCACCAACCTGATGTTTGCCTTCTTTGCACAACACTTCACCCACCAGTTCTTCAAAACGTCTGGCAAGATGGGCCCTGGCTTCACCAAGGCCTTGGGCCATGGGGTGAGTACCTAGGAAGGGCCTAATTTGGCACTTGCAGGTTACTACTGGTGGGGCAGGACCTCGGGAGCTGAAGGCACCCTCTCTCTGTCCTCAGGTGGACCTTGGCCACATTTATGGAGATAATCTGGAACGTCAGTATCACCTGCGGCTCTTTAAGGATGGGAAACTCAAGTACCAGGTAGTGCTGGGCTTGGGGAAGGGGCTGTGGGCAGGGCCTGCCAGAGTCTCACCCTGCAGAAGCCGTTGGGGCTCGTGGGTGGTGTCCTGGGAGGGCCAGCTGCAGGAGCTGGAGCCTAGTGCAAGGAGGAGAGACGGCAACTCCTGGGGAAGGTGCCAGGCAAGAGAAGCAGACGGGAGCAGACCTGGCCTTTCCTACCTTCCTGGGAGGTAGGTTTGAGGGCTCCATAGCAGATAGCTCGGTTTGCATTTGTTCATTTAATTATTTCACCATATTAATCGGGCACTACCATGTGCCTGGCCCCAGTGACTGAGCAGTGACCGTGACAGCTAATGGGCTCTGTCCTCCAGGAACTCATAGCCCGTTGGCACCACAGATATAAATATTAGGATGCCAGTTCCTTGAGGACTTTCTGTCTGAACTAGTGCTGTCCAGTAGAAATACAACCCTTACCAAATATGCAGTTAAATTTTTTTGTGGCTGCTTTAAAAAAGGTAAAAGAAACAGGTAAAATTGATTTTAACAGTGTATTTTACTTAACCCAATATGTCCAGAATATTATCACTTCGACATGTCACCAGTACAAAAATTACTAATAAAGTACCTCACAGTCTTGTTTTCATGGTAAATCTTCGAAATCTGATGTCTGTTTTATACTCAGAGCGCATCTCAATTTGGATGCCAGATTTTTCATCCGAGATACCTGATTTGTGTTTAAATTTCATAAAATAGAGTTGAAAAAGTAGATTCATGGGCTCCTGTCATTCTGAGTGTACTTAAAGATTTCCCAGTGGTTGAAGTATCAGGTTTAACATGTAAGTCTAATTAAAAAGAATTAAAAATTCAGTTCTTCATTCACACGGTCGCATTTGTGCCACAAGTGGCTAGTGGCCTCCACAAGAACTGTGCAAACCTTAACAAACATAAGGCACAACACAAGCTCACTGCTGGGTGTCTAGGCCTGAGAACAGTCCTCGGCATATGGTAGGCCCTCAGGACACACCTCCTGACTGAGTGCAGAGCTGCCCCCAGGGAAAAGCCAGGGGAGCCCTCAGAGGCTGGAGAAGGCCTCCCTGGGAAGCTGGGAGCCCACCCCATTGCAGCAGCACCGGGAGGAGTTAGGGAGGCCAGGAAGGGGAAAGGGCTTCCCAGGTTAGTGCGCCCCTGCCTGGGAGAGCAGCTTGAGGGACCAGGAGGAAGGGAGGGATGGGGGGAGAGAAGGGATGAATGCCTGCAGGGGAGGGGGAGACATCTGCACATGCGTTTAGGATTTCTGATTTCTGCCAGGAGCAGAGAGGACTTGGAAGGGGCTTAAGTGAGGGCCTGGTAGTAGATCTGGGGTCTGTGCAGGATTGCTCTGGCTGCGGTGCTGGGGACGGACTGCTTGGGGGCCGGAGTAGGCAGAGGGAGCCGCTTGGGAGAGGGGTCACGGTGGAGGATGAGGGTGGGCTGGAATTGGAGGGTGGGAGTGGGGATAAAGTAGAAGGGCCCCTTTTAAAGAGGGGTTTAGGAGGCAGAATCAACAGTCCTCGGTTAGGGAGGGTGGGCAGGTGCCCTGCGAGGTAGGGGCAGCTGCAGGTAGGAGGAGGGGGCATGGCAGCTGTGGCAGGGGCAGGCCCCCTGCTCCGTCCCGAGGTTGCCAGGTGGCCCCCTCTTGTAGGTGCTGGACGGAGAGATGTACCCGCCATCCGTGGAAGAGGCGCCTGTGTTGATGCACTACCCACAGGGCGTCCCGCCGCAGAGCCAGATGGCCGTGGGCCAGGAGGTGTTCGGGCTGCTGCCTGGGCTCATGCTCTATGCCACGATCTGGCTGCGTGAGCACAACCGCGTGTGTGACCTGCTGAAGGCTGAGCACCCCACCTGGGGCGATGAGCAGCTCTTCCAGACAGCCCGCCTTATCCTCATCGGTGAGGACTCCAGACCAACCCTGGCCTGGAAGGTCATACCCTCCATCCTGAGAAGCAGGCGGGTGGAGGGCTTGGGGAGAGAGCTGGGATTAGAATCCTAGGGCGTCTGCTTACTAACTGTGAGACCTTGAGCAGGGCCCCTTCCCCTGTGTTAGCCTCAGCTTCCAAATCTGGCCACTGGGGATAATGATGGTGGTTAAGGATTTGTTGAGATAGTGAATGACCTTCAGAAAATGGATGACTGTGATGGTTGATTATTAGCTGGTGACTTGCAGCAAATTTGGTTAGCACCCCCCATGTCTCAGTTGCCCCACTGTCCTGCCCCCAGATGCACACAATGACATCCCCAGCCTGTGAAGGTCAAATCCCAGCTTGCCCAGACTTTGGGAATCCTCATGTTTCCTGCCCTGCGTGTATCTGCCCTCTCGGAGTTTGGTAGCTTCTGGGTGACTCAGGACAGGATATTTTTGCGTCCCCTCTGGGGTGAGTCTGCAGCCTAAAATGTCAGATGGTTTCCTGCCTGGGAGCTTGGCCTCTGATACTCCTGTCCAGACTGTCACCAGTGAGTCACCAGCCTCTGGGCATCACTGGGCATGGCTGGGCCAAATTATAGTGCCTGATTCACTGGAGTCTAGGAGAGATATCCTCTCGGGGATAGGAAGAGCCTAAAGGAGAAGGGGTTGGTTCTGAAGTCCCAGAATTACAGAGAACTTGACCAGAGAGGGCAGGTCTGTGGCTAGAGGCTGTGCAGCATGCTGACTGGTGATGGAGCTGTGACCACAGGTGATGAATCTGTACATCTAGTGCTTCATCTACCACCTCCAATGACCTTATGGTCCAGACACGAATACCTTTGTATGAAAATTTAGATTCAGAGATGTTAAGTGAATTCTCCAAGGCCACTAAGCAGAGGGAGACTTGAACCAGTCTGGTGGCCACCAAAGTTCTTGCTACTTCACTGTATCACAAGGACGCTCTCTCCTGAGTGTGGGGAGGGGGTTCAAGGCTCAGCTGGATCCTTTGTCCCCAATGCCTACACTTAGCACTTCTTACTTCTCGCCTACGGGTATTGACACCCTATTATGCCAGACCCTGTGTCAAGCATCTGCTGTCCGCCCGGCTCCACACCCCCGTGAATGTTATGTTACTGATGCTATTAGAGTACACGTTTTACGGATAAGGAGGAAAATACGTAACACAGCCCAATGTCAGGTGGCTAGAAATGCTGAAGCCAGGATATGGGCCCAGGCCTGCTGATTGCAAATCGATCCAGTGGCTCTAGATCAATTTGCGAATGGCTAACTAGCTAAAATACCAGTATCAGGTTGAGCAGTTTTCATGTTGTTATGGAATGTTAGGTTTGTTTCTTCCCTGGCTCTTTGCTTCATAGCTGGTTACAGAGGAGGCAAAATCAGTTCATAAGAATCCTGATGGGAGAATGTGGAAGAAATACATGTGGGACTGGGCTCACTTCATGTCCACAGCAGCTCCCAGACTGGCCTTTGCAAAGCCCTCCCACCACTAGGGGGGTCGGCGCGCTGTGAGTCCGCGTTAAGTCAGCCTCTGCTTGCCCATCCCTTGTGGCGGCTGTGGGAGGGTGGTCACCCAAAGGCCACAAAGCCAGCTCTGGGATACTTCCTCTGCTTGGCCTGCTGAGCTGGGCCTACAGCCTCTGTTTGGAGCCCTGGGAGTGGCTGCCGTCCTGGGACGTCGGAGACAGAAAGTTTCCCGTCCTATCTGGGCAGGAAGTTTCATTTTCCTACCCCCTTACAGAAGACAAAGTGAAAGTGGCCAAAGAAAATTAAACCACCACAGCAACAGTGAAGGAGCGGAAAGTCAGCACTTTTCACGTACTGCTCTGCTTCCGAAGCTGGGAGCTGCATCGCTGTGCTTCTCACCCGCTTCCCAATCCTCCCTCCCAGGGGAGACCATCAAGATCGTGATCGAGGAGTATGTGCAACAGCTGAGTGGCTACTTCCTGCAGCTGAAGTTTGACCCGGAGCTGCTGTTCAGCGCCCAGTTCCAGTACCGCAACCGCATCGCCACGGAATTCAACCACCTCTACCACTGGCACCCGCTCATGCCCGACACCTTCAAGGTGGGCTCCCAGGAGTACAGCTATGAGCAGTTCCTGTTCAACACCTCCATGCTGGTGGACTATGGGGTCGAGGCCCTGGTGGACGCCTTCTCTCGCCAGAGTGCTGGCCGGGTAAGCCTCAGGGGAGCACTGGTGAGGGTGGGTAGGCTCTGGGATCCAGCAGACCCCAGTGCAAATCCCAGTCTTCCTTTCTGTAAAATGGGGATGGTGTCACTCCCGCAGGGCGGTGGTGAGCATTCCCTCATTTGTTCTCTTGTTCTCCTGTTCATTCAGCAATAGTGGGCATTGCTCTAGGTGCTGGGAATATGGCAGTGAGCAAGAACCCTGTGGCTCTCGGGTCCTTGGCCTTTGGTTCCTGTGCCCTAGAGTGGAACGATAGTCGTATAGCAGCTGACATCCTGTGAGAACTCTGTAGGTGTTGGGCAGGTGCTTTTCTGATATTACCAGAACTGTAAGAGCACATTAGGAACCACAGCACAGAAAGCCTGTGGTGCTCTGGCAACTTGGCGAGGGGCTGCTCACCCAGTGTTGGGGGATGTGGGTAAGGAAGTGATGTGTGAGCAGAGACCTGAAAGATGACCAGTGTCTCCCAGGGAAAGAGGCGGTGTTGATGGGGGTGATGGTGCTCCAGATGGAGGGGACAGCATGGCAAAGGCCTGGAGGTCAGGGCAGGCAGTCTGAGGACCCGGAGGACTTTCAGTGTGTGGTGGTATATGTGAAAGTGCCTGCACAGAGCAGGGCTTTATGAAGTCATAGAGCTCTGTTAGGGGCTGAATAGCCTGCCTCCCTGGCTCATGTGTTGGAGCCCCAACCCCCAGTACCTCAGAATGTGGCTGTATTTGGAGATGGGGTCTTTCAAGAAGTAATTAAGGTTAAATGGGGTCATCGGGTGAGCCCTACTCTGCCTGGTGTCCTTTTAAGAAGAGAAGAGTAGGATTAGACATGCACAGGCAAGATACGCAGAGAAGGCAGCCACCGATTGGTCCAGGAGAGAGTCCTGGGAAGGAAACCGTCCCTGCTGACACCTCGAGCTTGGACTTCCAGCCTCCAGAAATGTGAGGAAATGAATGTCAGTGGTTCAAGCCAACAGTCTGTTGCGCTGTGTTGTGGCAGCCTAGCAAAAGCATGGGGCCTTTCCCCCTGGAATTCCTAACCACTCCCTTCTCATTCTCCCTTCCCTCACGTCCAGAAGCCCCTCTCTCCTTCACCCAGGCCCAGCTCCCTACCTCCCCTGCTTCTCTCTGATCTTCTCTCTGACCTGCACCCCCAAGCCCTGTCATGAGGTAGTGGTGCCAGGTGGACAAGGCTTCCCCCTGGTAATTTGGCACCAGCATGTGCCGTCACCAGTGGGCAGCAGCTGGCTGGCGCATGGCCTCTGCTCTCTGTGGGACACACACACAAACAGAGACAATAGCTTTTGCGTGGGGCTGTATGGTTTCCAGTGCATTTTCAGGGGATGGTCGTGGTGTGGTGTGAAGAGCCCCGGTGCCATACTCGGCACAAAGAGGAAGAGCAGTAGAAGTGTGTTGACTTTCAGGGTATGGAAGCTGGTGTGAGAAGTGGTAAAACAGGGATTCCCCTGGCTGTTGTCTTGGGAGGTAGCATGTGACCCCCTGTCTTGGTGGTTACCGCTGTGACAACTGCTTTGTGTACTTTATGTCACTTATTTCACCACAACCATAGCTGGTTAATGCTCTTACCTTCCCCATTTTTGCTTGTGAGAAACTGAGACTGACCAAGTCATCTGCCCAAGGTCCCTGTGTTCATTTTCTAGGGCCGCCATAAAGGACCACAAACTGCAAGACTTTAAATGGCAGAAATTTATTCCCTCACATTTCTACTGGCGGGTAGTCTGAAATCAAGGTGTCAGCAGGACCTGCTCTCTCTGAAGACTGCAGGGGAGAATCTGTTCCATGTCTTTTCATAGCTTCTGGTGGTGGCTACCGATAATCCTCAGTGTTTCTCAGCTTAGAAGCATCCCTTAAACAGGGAATTCTCTCTGGGCCTCTGTTTTCTCTTTTTATTAGGACACTAGTCATTGGCCTAGGGCCTATCCAAATGGGTGTGACCTCATGTTAACTTGATTACAATCATTGCCAAGGAAGGTCAAGTCACAGGTGCTGGGTGTTAGGACTTCAACATACCAACGAGCTGAGATTGGCACCAGCTTCTACTAGTTTAGTTCTAAGATACATAATTCCACCCAACCATATTTTTCCTTTTTTCCCACCCAATTATACTTGTTCCATCTAAACAGAACCCTTTTTTAAACATTGACATTATCAGTTCACCCCGAGCAATACAGTTTTCTTTTGACCAACACTCCTTAACTTCCTGGGGCCTTCTTGATCTTGTTGGGTTATCTGGGCTTGGAACTGTTTTCTCTCCTTTTTTAGGATATTACTCCAACCCTTGGTCTTGGAGTTATACTCCAAGCTTAGTCAAGCTAAATCTCTGTATATAGTATAGTTTTCATGGCAAGAGTTTAGCTCTCTCCTTGCCATCTTTTGGCCCCTCTGCTCCCCAGGAGGCTTGGCAGAAGGGACGAGAAGGAGCAGACTGTGCTCCTGTGAGTGGCTTTGTCTGGTCTGAATGGAGTGAGTCCCTGTTCTGTGTGGCTCCCGGTTACTTTCCTGGTGGTGGTTGGTTACTGGGGGTTCACTCTTGAATACTGGATGCTCAAGAAATATTTATTGAATCTCAATGCTGTGATTCACAGAATAGAAAGTAATAGAAATAGGTTTCTTAACAGCATCCCTTAAAAGATTAAACATCTCTGTTCTCTGATAAGAACTGACTTGGAGAAAATGGCAGATGCATGTCAGTTCTGTCAGGCATAATTTAAAAAATCTCTCAGGAAAGCCATAAGTTTTGGCCCCCAGAACTAATATTTGTCCATTCTTTGGATTCTATCATTTGCTGCTTCACAAACCCTTCTGCCCCTCCAAATTTCATTTCCAGAGCTGGAATGCCCTTTCCTTCTGCTTCAGCTCTTGGCCATGGCCATGCTGGCCATCTCCTTTGCAGAGGCCTCATTGCTGAACCTAATAGTTCTAGAACCTTCCTTAACAGGATGTTGGGGGTTGTCACCTAAATTCAAAGAATTGGGGGACAGTGTGGCTGGTGAGCCATTAGAGAGATCCTTCTGGCCCACTCCACACTTTAAAGATGAGGAAGTTGAGTCTCAGAGAGGGTCCCTGAGGGAGCAGGACAGAGGCAGACTAGGACTGGGTGCCCAGCACCATGGCTGCTAGGCTGAGCCGTGCTCTTGGTCCTCGCGCAGAAAGGACTCCTGACCTGAAGTGCTTCCCCAAGACAGTGTGGCCTGGCCCTCAGACCACACGTGTGTTTACCTCCTGGCAGGTCGGTGGGGGTAGGAACATGGACCACCACGTACTGCATGTGGCTGTGGAAGTCATCAAGGAATCGCGAGAGCTGCGATTGCAACCCTTCAATGAGTACCGCAAGAGGTTCGGCCTGAAACCCTACACCTCCTTCCAGGAGCTCACAGGTGAGCAGCTGCTTTCCTGCCCTTGAGGGACTTGTAAGCAAGTGAGGGAGACGCTGCAGGAGCACAGTGGGGCCACACATGTGACCAGCCCTGTGGCTGTGGAAGTTATAAGGCGTGCGTGCTGGGGGTGGCGAGGGTTGGCACATAGGCTGCTTGGCAAGAGAAGATGGGTTTGACGAATAAATAAGGATTTTCTGAGTGGAGAATAGTGGGAACCGCATTCTAGGTTGAGGAACAGAAAGTACAAAGGCACAGAGGTCACAAAGAATGACTGGGGGTAAGTTGTAGGTGTGGTCAGCACAAGGCGCTTATGTTGTCCATGTTGGGGGGACGAGTTAGTCATGAAGGGATAGGACCAAAATGTTAGAATTTTGGATTCAGTGCTAAAGGTTTTGGGTTTTATTCTGTCTAGTAGTTCCTAAATACCTATTTATAAATCAGCAGCCTAAGAATCATTTAGAAAAATTATTAAAAATACCAAATCCCAGATATCTCTCTCAGAGATTCTGGTGCAGTAGGCCTGGGTGGTACCCAAGAATCTGTATGTATGTGTATTTTATATAAATATATATCATAATGTATTAAAGTCAGTATATTATAGATACTATAATTATAACATAATACAATTATAATTTAGTCTGATTATTTTATTACATGGATCCTCTGCTGTTAGCCAAGAGTTCGGGAACCCTTGTGACAACAGGAAGTTTTCAGTCGGGGTGTGACATGATCCGTGACTGTGCTAGTGCACTACGGAGGGCGGATTTGAGGATGTGGTTGGGAAGCTCAATGTCTGTCTCCCCTTGGTCACTGTCTGTGAACATAGGGGGCTCACAGAGGAGGGAGTGAGTTCCCCATAATCCTCGAACAGCAATCCTGGTCACTCTTCAATCTCTGGTGACAGGCCAGAAGGGAAAAGAACATTGTAACAAATCTCTGTGTGAGCTTGGGCAAGTGACATGACATCTCTGAGCTCCAGCAGAATGAAGGTGTTTGGACCAGCATACAACCTTGAAATGTGCCTACAAGGGTGCAAGATGGGTGGCTTCTCTGTGCTGTAATGACCAGGTAGTTGGGGCAGAGAAGTGAGATGAGCTGCTCAGTGTCACACGGTTTTTGGTGGTAGACCCAGGCCCTTGATTCCTTCAGTGGTGAATTCCGTCCCTGGAGGTGGCCCTAGAGAGGGGTTGATCGGCCAGGCCAGATTGTAGGGCATGTGCTTCTCAGTTGCTCTAATTGCTCTTCTGAAGTCACTTATTCTTCTCAGAAAAGGGGCCTAGAAGGTTCCATCCCAGATTCACCTTAATGGCACCGACTCTGACTGTAGCTTCCCTCCCTTGTAGGAGAGAAGGAGATGGCAGCTGAACTGGAGGAGCTATATGGAGACATTGATGCTTTGGAGTTCTACCCGGGGCTGCTTCTCGAGAAATGCCATCCGAACTCCATCTTTGGGGAGAGTATGATAGAAATCGGGGCCCCCTTTTCCCTCAAGGGCCTCCTGGGGAACCCCATCTGCTCTCCGGAGTACTGGAAGCCGAGCACATTTGGGGGCGAGATGGGCTTCAACATTGTCAAGACTGCCACGCTGAAAAAGCTGGTCTGCCTCAACACCAAGACCTGTCCCTACGTTTCCTTCCGTGTGCCCAAGCCCCACCAGGGTAACAGGCCTGCTGTGGGGCCGTCCACAGAGCTCTGAGGGGTGGGCAGCAGCACTGTGGAGGGCAGAGTTCTGTGCTGAGCATTTCAGGATGCCGAGGCCAGGGCTGACAGCCTCAAACGCTGGGTTTCTGGTTCGGTGTCAAGAGTGTCAGGGTTGACATTTAGAACTTTGCGTCTCTCATCCATTATCTGGAACACTGTGGTCTTTTTGTTATTCTAGAATGCTGAATGCCTGGCTAGCCATCCAGAATGTTAGGAGTGGTTCTCAGTTGGCATATCAGAACACCGGGTTCCTGGTGGACCACCTAGAATGTCGGATTTTTGGAATGTTGACTTTGATTACAGGTGTTCTAGAACGTGGAACTCTTGATGAAATCATCTAGAGAGTTGGGGGTTCTTATTTTTCATTTTAGAATGCTGGCTGGCTCTCCAGAAGTTGACTTTCTAATTGGCGGCACAACCAGAATGTTGTGCTCCCGGTTGCTGATCCAGAACAGCAGCTCCCATGCCGGATCAGTCCTGATCTGAAAGTCCAGGATGTTGATTTGATTCATTTTCCTGTTCAGTGAGATAACCCACAGAGCAGGAGACTCCAATGTCTAATAAGAATGCATTGCCTGAATCTGTGCCTGCGGTGAGGAGGGTAAGGAGGTGGGGACCCCAACTAAGACCCTGGTTGAGAACGTAAGGAGGACAGGGGGCCTTTTGCAGGCCATGGGTTGGGAGCCACCAGAGCTCTGTCTCCATCTGGTCTTGACTTGTGGCAGCTGTTTCTCATGAAGCTAATAAAATTCTTTTTCCAAATTGCCTGCTATGTATCTCTTTTCATCCTAATCCCCAAAGCAGAGACAACACTGAAGTGACCTTCCTCCTGGCCTCCAGTGGATGTGCTAGAAGGTGCAGGATGAGACTTCCCACCGGATCCCTGGGGCCTGTCGCTGTCTAGACTTTTCACCACCAATGCTTCATTCCACCCCCACCCCGTGGCTCAGGCACTGCCTTTTCCAGGCTGCTCTCCTGAAATACACAACCCCAGCCCCAGGGGGTGCAGCATTCAGTTCCCGACCACAGATCAAACAACTGCCTCCACTGCAGAGGTGGCAGCCATGCTGAAGAGCATCTAGGGAGGGGCGCACTGACTGTGTGCCAATCTTACACATTTTATTCTCATTTATTCTCACCCCAAGAATATGAAGTAGGGGGTGTCATCTGCATTTCAACACCGAGGAAGCCCAGACTCAGGGTGGTCAGCTGACACGCCCTCCAGGGGCCAGCGCCCGGTCAGGGCCCAGGCCCAGCTGGCTCTAGAACTGGGCTCCTTCGCCACCGTCTGGCTCTTCCGCTTTCTGGTTTGACCCAGCCCCGGCCCTGATCTTGCTCTTCTGGTTCAGGGTCAGAGGCAGAAGGTGGAGTGTAGCCTCCTCCTTACTGCATGCTATTTGTTCAGCCAAAATGTTTATTTTCCCAAGTGCTTGCAGTGTGCCGGTCCCTGTTACAGGCTCTCGGCTCCAGCAGCGAGCCTTCAAGACAGATTTGGGCTCGCAGACCTGTGGGGGTGGGGCAAGAGAAGTGCAAGGTGACTGTGGGTGCCCTCCTAACCGCCTCTGCTCTGCCCTGCGCCTGCTTGACTGAGAGACCTGAGACCCTTTCCCAGCCACATAGGCCCCCAGACCCAGCAAGGGAGGCCGGGTCAGAGGGATAAGGTAGGAGGCTGGCAAAGTCGCTCATGCTCCTCACTTTGGGCTTAGAGTTCCTCAGGAAGAACAATGGCCCGGAAACCATGGGGAAAATTGGGTCCAGACTGGTGGTCCCTGGGGCTGGGTCTCCGTACAGACCAGAGCGCCCTGTGCCTCCTTGTTGGCTGGGGACTGTTTCCACCATTCCTTCCTGGCCCTGCTGAATGCAGAGAATCCAGTCCCTCCTGGCTCCCCCATAGCTCTGATGTGGAAGGACCCTTCGTGTGCTGGAACTGGGCACAGGGTGGCTGTGTCTCGCCCTTGTTTGCCCGGGATCTATTTCCCCTATGCTGCTAATACCCCTACTTTGCCTGTGGATCTGCCCGCCTCTTGTTCATTTCAGCCCTGGTGGTCCCCTCAGGGGCTCTGTCGCGGCTGAGAGGGTGGGCTTGTCAATCAGTGCCCGCCAACTGGACACTTCCTCCTTTTAAATAGGCCCCTGAGTGGAGTTGCCTGGAGATGGAGACGTCTGATTCATCCCCACACCTAGGCTCTGAAAAGACTGTCCATTAGTTCTTGCTTCTAAGATCACTAGGGAAGCCTGAATTCCTGACGGTCTCAAGACCAAGCTTTTCCTTCCATCCTGGGGCAACTCCATGAATTCCTCTTTCGCTTAAGTTGGTCTGAGTATTTGTTGCAATGAAACCTTAATTGCTGCTGGCCTGGGGTAACAGAAGCACCGTGGTGGCTCTGAAGGGAATTTTGATCAGCCTAATGTTTTAGAAAGAGTACCTTCGGGTAGGGTGGATGACAGAGGGGGGGCAGCAGGGACCAAAGGCTGGCAGAATGGTGAGGAGGCTGTGGCCCAGGTCCAGCTGAGAGATGGCAGCAGCTGGGACCCCGTGGAGTGGGAGCAGCTGTGGGGTGGGAGGATGGGGTGGTTCCCGGGGATAGTCTTCTCTTGAATGCAGATGGACTTTGTTTTGTGTGAACAATGTCTGTGAAGTGTTTGCAGTGGCAAACTTATATAAACGGCTCCAAGAAGGCTTCTTCAGAGTGAAGTCTCTTAATGCTCATGTGAATGCTCATTCCTGGACTTTTGATTTGGTGGGTATGATGGTTAGTTTTATGCATCACCTTGGCTGGGCTACAGTACCCAGTTATTCAATCCATTGCTAATCTAGGTGTGGCTGTGAAGGTATTTTGCAGATGTGGTTAACATCTATAGTCTAAGGAGATTACCCTTGGTAATATGAGTGGGCCTCATCTAATCATCTGAAAGGCCTTAAGGCTAAAAACAGGTTTCCCGGAGAAGAAATTCTGCTTCAAGATGGCAGCATCAATTCCTGTCTGAGTTTCCAGCTTATCTGCCTGCCCTGTGGATTTCAGACTTGCCAACCCTGGCAGTTGTGTGAGCCAATTCCTAAAAAAAAAAAAAAAAAAAGCCATCTACCTATTATCTGTCTATCTGTCTCTCTATATCTATCATCTATCATCTATCTATCTATCTATCTATCTATCTATCTATCTATCTATCTATCTATCTATCTATCTATACCTATCTATCTATCTATCTATCTATCTATCTATCTATCTATCTATCTATCTATCTATCTATCATCTATCATCTATCTATCATCTATCTAATCTATCTATCTACATCTATCTATCCATCTATCTACCTATCTACCTCCTATTGGTTCTGTTTCTCTGGAGACTCTTGACTGATGCAGTGGGTGACTCATTCAGGGCTTTTAGTGCAAACAGAAGTCCCTCTAGCCTGGTTAAGTAGGAAGGAATTTATTAGAGGACATTGCAAAGCTCATGGAACTATTGGTAGGAGCTGAGAATTAGGCTCAGGGGCTTCGAGCCCAGAAACAGCAGCCAAAGACGCCCCTGCTACCGCACTGGATGCAGGCATCTCATATCACACCTCTGCTGCCAAAACCCCTGCTGCCGCTGAATCCCAGCGCTTCTCCAGCCACCCTCACGGGAAAGTGGATTCATTCTGCATGTCACTGCTTCCCCACTTTTCTCTCCTTAGTGTTAAGTCACCTTTGTTTCATGTGCCTGCACTCCAGCTCCAACGAGCGTGGGAAAGGGAGTTTTCTGGCTTGCACCTTGGGGAGGAGAGACCCATAATGTGGGCAATTCTCCGTTTATAGGAAGGGTGTTCACTAGGGCAGACTTAGGATGGCTGAGTGGTGTGAGACACTAGATTCAAGCTTCTGCTTTGCAACGGGGCTGGGAAATGTGGATGGTCCACCTCAGTGGATCTGAGTTTCCTCAGTTCTGTTTTGTCTCTGTTGGCTTTAGTCTGAGAACCCCGTGAAGAACATCACAATGGCCCCACTGCTGACCTGGGAGCCACTCCATGTAATTGCAAGCAAAGAACTTGAGAAGTGAAATTACTGAAGTACAGAATAGTAGAGTTGCAAAGACCATAGGGTACACATAATCCAATTTTCTAATGTTTGAGTAAAAACTTGTCAAGGGTGTTAGACATGTTCATAATGCACTTTTTGACTTAATTGTGTTTTCCTATAAAAATTGATTAAACAAAAATACCTTTGTGTGGATGAGAGTAAGGAATATCAAAACTTGAAAGATGCTTTTATTGAGCATTATTAAGGGAACTATAATAAAACACTTTTCTTATTATCTTAGCTGTTATTCATGTTTCATTTAAATTTGGTTTCCTCTCAGGCTACACTGAAATAATTTTGATTTGCTCTCACTCTGTATACTTTTGGTTAAAATTTTTTTGCTCTCTAGCTCTATACTTTTGAACCATTTGCACAACTTTAGGCTTCATATTTTGGGCTTCAGGATAATGTGGTGGTACATTCTTGCAGACTTCTGTGGGTAGGTTCCCCCTGCCCACCATTGGAGTATAAGATACATACAACAAAGTATATTAGCCTTAAGTGCATACCTCAGTGGATTTTTACATAAGTCCAAGTAACACCAAAAAAAAAATCAAGATATAGAATATTTCCATCACTCTAAAGTCTCTTTTATGCCCCTTCCCAGTCAAAAACCTTCAGAATATAGCCATTATTCTGACTACTATCACCATTAGTTAATTTATTCTGCTTATACATTTCATTTATAAAGTCATACAATGTGTAATTTTGTGTCTGGTTTCTTTTACACAACATGTCTGCCATGTTGCTGTGCATATCAGTAGTTTGATATTTTTTATTGCTGTGTAAGTATTAATGACTACCACAATTGATTTATCTAGTCAATGGACATTTGACTTGTTACAATTTTTTGACTTATGAATAAAGGTGACTTTACGGCAGATTTTAACTCATAAACTAGGGCTCTATTTAAAATGCCATCTCTTATCACATTGATTTATGGGAAATGGTTCCTTTTCTCTGTTCAAAATCCCCTGCTGTGTTCTCTTTTGCTTTCTGGCCTGATGGAAAGAGAAAATGTCCCAAGTGTGACATGCATCACTGGAGAAGGGGACAGGAAACATTTTAATTAAGAGTCTACTCTGTGGCAGGTGTTCTACCTGCCGATTTCATTCGCTCTGACTGTCAGCCCTGTGCATAGGTTTTCCTATTTCACAAAGGATGACACTGAGATTCAGCAAAGGTCGATGCGGCAAACTTGTCCAGAGTCTTACAGCTGCACAGTGGTGGGGGCAGCAGTGAAATCCCAGTGTGTGGCCTGCGTCCACCACGTGCCCCGTGAAGACTTCCAGGACCAGAATCACAGTGGGGAGGAGGATGGGGTGGGAGGTGTGTGGTGTGGTGGGCACTGGCCATGTAAACACCCTTCCAGACGATTCTGTTCGTAAGCCCTTGGGGGGGACCTCTGCCCCACGCCGTGCTGCCTCTTGGTCACTCTCTCTCTCTTTAGAGGAGGGATGACTTTCCCATGACTCACTTTTTCCAGGCTTGCAATCTCCTTTCTCATCTATGACTTGCACTCTGAACTCCCCGACGATGTTCAGAGAACTGGTTCCCTGAAGAGCTGTGCCCGTTTATCTCCCCATCTATAGGTGTCTCCCCTTCCTTCCTTCCCTCCCAACCACGCTTATGAAACTCCAACCTGAGCCCTGCGGGGGGGACTCGCCTGCCCGCTCTTGTCTTGGTCCTCGGTTCCTGCCCGCATGAGGGGGGCTCAAGACAGACCCTAGTTTCCTCCTCCCTCCACTCACCCTGTGGGGTGGAGAAGGGCGTCCGGCAGTGTTTTTTTTATTGTGGTTAAGTACATGTAACATAAAGTTGACCACTTTGACCATTTAAAAGTATGCCACTGAGAGGCATTCAGTGCATTCACAATGTGCAACCATCACCAGTATCTGGTTCCAGAACATTTTCATAATAATTCCAAAAGGAAACCCTGTACCCATTAAGCAGCCACACCCCATTAATTACTCTCCTGCCCCCTGACAACCGTTAATCTGCTTTTCATCTGACAGTGTTTTGAGAGCTCTACATGCCAGGCCTCGTGCCAACCCCATCACACGCAATATCTTCCTCATTATCATGAAAGCAGCTCCGTGGAACCGGGGCTCTTCTTTGTCTTTCCAGATAAGGTGACTGAGGCTCAGAGAAAAGAGATTTCTGTGAGGTCATAATGCATGTCAATGGCAGAACCTGGGCTTGAAGTCCCCTGCCAAGGGCCATGTTCAGCCCTCACTAGTTGATAACCAAGATCTAAGAAGCCATTCCTGCGATAAACAAGGCATAGTTCTGTTTAAGTGACACCTAAACCTATATTCTTCCTATTGCGAAGGTCAGCGGTAACAGAAATTCAGTCAGCACACATTCAAATGACTTATGGTTTAGGAATTTTCCAGGATCTGGGGTGCTGGGTTTGAGCAAAGTAGCTCAAAAACAAAATCCTAGCTAACGTGACCAAGGCACTTGCCTCTACAAGTCTTGGGACGGTAGGCAGAGCAGCAGAATAAGAAACGGAGTGACTCCGAATGTGCCCCAGGCTGATGGGTCTCCTGAAGAGAAAGGCTCTCTAACAAGTGGCAGATGCCTGGTTCTTGCCTGTTGGTCCCTTAGTGGTCTCTCTTCAAGAGCTGGGGTTTCTAGTTCCCAGGGCAGTGTAGACTGACATCCCTTGTGGTGCCAGAAATGAAAGAAGCAACTGAGTCTCCTTGTGCAGAAAAAGAAAGACGGGTTTATTAGACTAATAAAGAAGTTACAATATGGCAAGTAATCAGAGCAATTTTGCCTGGTCTTTGTGCTGTTAAGGTCAATCTTCTTTAGATACCTCATCCTACATCATATCAAACATATTAAAATTCATCCATCTACCACATTTAATATAACCTACACATATACAATTTACATATATGTTTAGGTGGGTTTTAATTGACTAGTTAATATATTACATCTTGTAGACATTTAACTAGGCATTTATAATTTCAATTTTGTCATTTTATTTTAGTATTTTGGACAATGCATTCTTTCTTCCAAATCTTAAATAATTCCATAAGCCCTTGAACGGCTCAGTGACCATCAGGCATTATGCCCACAGGTTTATAGAATAACTTGGCTTTGTGGGTCTCTGGATGATTCTGCGTCATCATTGTCGAGTGGCGTTCTTGGCGGTCTGACTCTGACCATCCTTATCAATTAGCCAGACAAGAGATCAGAGGTGAGTTTTTTGCTGACTTGGAAAAATATGGACATAAGTTCCCCAACTAAGTGTCTTCAAAGATATATTTTTACATGCCCTGCTTTACAAGTATAGCTGAACTGATAGATACCATTCAAAATGGTAGCCATATCTTTTGCATTAGCTGGCCTGGACACTTTTAATTGCTGTCAAAAGAGGGAGAAAGTAGGGACGCTCATCACTGAATGGACTTCGAGCAGTGTCAAAGCTGGCAAACTATAGGGGTACCTGTGGGCATATCTTGCTAGTGGAAAAGCAGGGACAGATAAATCACCTCTTATAGTGTGGTGGTTTAAAAATTATTTTCTAATGAATAATTGAGGTGTATGTTTTACATACATTAAAATGCATAAATCTTAAGTGCATAGCTTGAACTGTTTTTAACATCTGGAGTTAACTACTATTCTGACTTTTTGCAGCATAATAGATTTAGCCTGTTCTTGAACTGTGTATGAATGGCAGCATATTATATTGTACTTTTTTGTGTCTTGCTTTCTTTACTCAGTGTAATGTCTTATAGGACTATATCCATGTTTTTGTGTTTACCAGTAGTTTGTTCTTTTTTTAATCCTGGGTAGCACTTCATTGTGTAAGTATACAGCGATTTGTTTTTCCTTTAATGTGGACATTTGGGTTGTTTCTAGTTTTGGATATTATGAACACAGCTATTATGAATATTTGACACAAGTCATTGGTGGATATATGTCTTCCTTTCTCTTGGGTAAATATTTGGAGTATAATTCCTGGATCATATGGTAAATGTATGTTTAACTTTATAAGAAATTGCTTGTTTTCCAAAGTGGTTGTACCATGTTGTGCTCCCATCAGCAAAGTCTGAGAGTTCAATTTCTGATGGGTGTGTCTTTGGTTCTTATGAGTCTTTTTAATTTTAGCCATTCTCCTGGTGGGTATTAAGTGGCAATTCTTATTTCATTTCCCCCATGACAAATGATGCCGAGGATTGCTGGTCATTTGCATGTCTTCTTTTTTTATGATGTGTCTGTTCAAATCTTTTGCTCACTGTTTATTGGGTTGTCTTATTACCATGGTAAGTTACAGGTATTACAAATATCTTCCCCAGTCTGTGGCTTGCTCTTTCATTTTCTTAATATAATTTTGAAGAACATAATTTAAGATATTTTGATGAAGTCCAGCTTACTGTTTTTCCCCTAATGATTAGTGACTTTTTTTCCTATCCAAGAAATTTTGGTTACTGCAAAGTCATAAAGATATTCTATTTTTTTCTTGAACATTTATAGATTTTTAAGTCTAAAATCCATTTTAGGTTTATTTTTGTGTATCATATGAGATAGGGTCAAGGTTTATTTTTTGCATTTTAGACATCTAGATGCTCTAACATCATCTGGTGAGTAGGACGTTCTTTGCGCTTTCTATTTTGAATCGCACTCGCACCTTTGTAAAGAGTTAAGTGACGGCATATGTGTGGGTCTATTTCAGAACTCTGTTACCTTTCACTGATTCATTTATCCTTATAACACCACTATGCTGGCTTGTAGCTTTATAGTAAGTAACTTTTCAGTAAGTCTTGAAATTGTTTGGTGTGTGTTTTCCAACTCTGTTTTCCTTTTCAAGATTTTTTTTGCTTTTCTAAGTTCTTTGCATTTCCATATGAATCTGGGAATCATCTTGTCAATTTCTATAAAAACACCTGCTGGGATTTTGATAGGGACAGTGTTGGTTGAATCTATGGATCAATTTGAGAAGAACTGACATTTTAATATTGAGCCCCACATTCAGGAGCACGGTGGGGGCTCTTCATTTACTGAGATCTTGAATTTCCCTCAGCATAGTTTCATTGTGTTCAGGGTATAGGTCCGACATGACTTTCCAGAAGCATTTCAAGGCTTTTGATTATATTGTAAATGGAGTTGTTTTTAAAATTGCACTTGGCTTGGATTTTTTTCATTTCATTTTTTCCTGCATGTTTGTTTTCACCTGGGATCCTGCTCCTTCTCCCTTTGGTGTCTCCTTGTAGTGTGGGACTTCTAGAAATAGATGCTTATGCTCTTCTCTTCACTGATTACTCACTGTGCTCTTAATATCCTGGGTTATTAAGTAGCTAAACGCTCACCAGTATCTTTGAGAGAGAGGATTTCTCAATATTTTGTTTTGGTTATTACAGGTTCTGTGTTTTGACTTCCTATCTCCCTGACAAATACCTTTACTCTCTTTCGTTTTCCTTTTCCCACCAGAGAGCCACTACCAGTTTCCTCTGTGTCCTGTCTTCTCAGCCCACCTACCGAGAACCTCTCTCTAGAAGTTATTCTCGTACAGCATCCCAATTGCCCAGATCAGTGCAATACTCACAATGATAAGATGATCTTCAAAGCACAGTGGAGAGAGTTATTAGTCCTATTTGGACCCAAGGATCAGGAAAAATGTTCAGGGGAAGCTATAGAGAAGTCAGGCCTTGAAGGATAGCACCTAGGCATTAACTAAGCGGAAAAGAGAGGCAAAGATACTCCAATCATGGACTCATGGAGGTGCAGAAAAGTGCTAAGTGGGAACGCAGCGTGGCCCAAGATCCGGTGTCAGGCATGGATGGTGAATGCATAGCTTGTGTGTTGCAATCTCCCCCACTCCATATCCTTGGCACATGTTGCTAATTTATCAAAGAGCATTATTTCTCACTGGAATTGAGCCCGAGTTTTGAATTATTCTTAAATTAGCACTCCAGGCAGCTACTCTTAATTAAATAGTGGTGGCATAAGAGATTACACCTACTTGTTATTCTGGGATGATACTTTTGATGATGGCATTAGTGATTATCGCCTCCTGAGGAAGCCAGGAGGCTTTGACTGTGAAATAATCGGAAAAGTTTCTGTGCTACTGGTGCTCCCTCTGTGGGGCCTGGTCTCTCCTGTGACCTTGTTAACAAGACCCAGAGAAGCTCCATTTGAAAATCTCCTGGCTACCCTGCTTTGGCACTAATTAGCTCCACGGAGAAGTTCTGTGTGGTGTAATTAAGTGACGTCTGTGGTTAAAAGTTTGGCTTCTCCTAAGAAGTGAGCAGTGATTAGTAGTTAAGCATGGTCTCCACAGATCAGTCTCTGGCCTGGAAGCAGCCTTTGGCCAAGTGCCACTCAAGGTGCTGCAGGAACAGAGATGCTTGCTCAGGCTCCTCTGCCCCAGCCCACCAGACAAGCAGAGGCTACCTGGGTCTGCCCCGGAGTCACACCTGGAGTTGAGGCACCAGATGGTGGGTCTTGCATGGCTGTGGTCATCCCTAGGAATTTCCTTTGTGTGGAAGGAGGTGTGCAATTATAACATGGATTGGCAAAAGCCCTGAGGCAAATATGTGCCTGATGGGTTTGAGGAATAATAAAGGGCGAGGACACTGGACTGATGAGCAGAGAGAGGTAGAAAATGAGGCCAGAGAAGTTCATATAGGACCTTACGGATCACTGCAAAAATTTGGGCTTTAATGCTGAGCCGGCTTTATACATGTTTTTGTCAATGTATTTTGATTTTATTTAAGAAACATTCCTCTAGCCCAGGGTCTAAAATATAACCACCTTTGTTTTCTAAAAAGTGTTTGATTTTTTAAATAAAGTATATTTTATGTACAATAAAATCTACCCAGCCTAAGTATTCTGTTTGATGAGTTTTGACAAATGCATGCTATTATGTAACAATCACAATCAAGATACAGAACATTTCCATCACCCTGGAAATTTATCTCCTGCCCCATGGTAGTCAGTACCTTTCTCCCACTCCCACCACTCAACAAACACTGATCTGATTTCCTGTTTCCTTTTCCTGAATGTCATAGAAATAGAATCACACAGTGTATAGCCTTTGTTTGTTTGTTTGTTTAGTTTCTTTCACTTTGCTGGCTTACTGCTCTTGAGATTCATCCAGGTTGTTGCGCGAATCTTTTTTTGGCTGAGTAATATTCCATGTATGTGTGTACCACAGTTTGTTTATCCATTCTTCAGTTGGTAGACTGAATCTAATTTTTGGCTACTATGACTTAAGCTGCTATAAACATTGGCATACAATTCCTTGTGTAAACATATATTTCATTTCTCTTGGGTAAATACTTAGGAGTGGGATTGCTGGATTGTGTGGTAGGTGTATGTTAAACATTTTAAGAAACTGTTAAATCATTCTAAGCTAGTGGCTGTTAATGGAAAGTGACTGTTCCATTTTGCAATGAATAAGATTTCCAGATGCTCCCCCCCAACAGGACATGTTATTGTCAGTCTTTTAAATTCTAGCATTTTTGTGGCTGTGTGGTGGTATCTCATGATGGTTTTAATTTGCATTTCCCTAATGACTAATCACGTTGAACATATTTTCATGTGCTTATTTGCCATCTGAATGTTTTCTTTGGTTAAATATCCATTCAAATCTTTTGTCCATTATTTAATCAGGTTGTTTGTCTTATTATTAACTTTGAGAGTTCTTTATCTATTCTGGACATAAGTCCTTGTCAGATACATGTTTTTACAAACATTTTCTCCCAGTCTGTGGCTGTCTTTATAGTCTCTAAACAAAGTCTTTTAAATCGCAGAAGTTTTAAATTTTGAGAAAGCTCAATTCATCAAATTTTTTCTATTATGGTTTGTGCTTTTTGTTTCTTACTGAAAAAAAATATTTTCCTAATGCAAGCTTACAGAGCTTTTCTCTGTTTTCTTCTAGAATGCTTATAGATTTAGCTCTTAAATTTAAATCTATGTTTCATTTTGAATTAATTTTTGTGTATGGAGTGAGTTAAAGGTTGAAGTCTTTCTTTTTTTTTTTGCATATGGATATCCAACTGTTGGAAGAAAACTATACTTTCTCTATTGAATTGCCTTGATACTTCTGTCAGAAATCAATTGGCTGTATATGTGTGTATCTATTTATTAACTCTCCTGTTTCACTGATCTATAACGCCAATAGCACACTGTCTTGATTATTGTAGCTTAGTAAGTTTTGAAGTTGGGTTAAGTAAGTCCTTATTTTAAAAATATTTATTTTGGTCCTTCTAGGTTCTTCGGCATTTCCACATAAATTTTAGAGTAAGTTTTTCAATTTTTACAAAACAAGCCTGGTAGAATTAAAAAAAAGGTTTTTTGGATTTTAATATTTTTATTTATTTCTGACAGATAAAACATGGTGTATATTTAAGGTTTACAACATGATAGAGTGTTGATGGAGGTTGCATCAATTCAATAGATCGGGGGTTGGCAAACTATGTTCCATGGCTTAAATATGGCCCATTCCTATTTTTGTACAGTTTGCAAGCTTAGAATGGTTTGAACATTTTTAAAAGGTTGAAAAAATAAAAAAGAGAGTAATATTTGTAATGCATGAAAGTCATATGAAATTCAAATTTCTGTATCCATAAAGTTTTATTAGAACACAGTCATGCTCATTTGCTTATGTGTTGTCTATAGCTGCTTTTGCACCACAATGGTAGAACTGAGTAGTTGTGACAGAAGTCACATGGCCTATAAAGCCAGAATATTTGCTATGTAGCTCTTACAGAAAAAAATTGCTGACTCTTGCAAGGGATCAACTAAAGGATAATTAAAATCTTAGCAGTACTAAGTCTTCTGATTCTAGAATATGGGATATCTCTCTATTAGTCAGAGTTCTTCAGCAAAACAACCAACAGGATTATCCATATCTTGAGAAAGGGTGAGAGATTTATTTATTTCAAGGCTATCTCCATCTTCTCCTTCAACCTACTCTAACAGACTGCACTTTTACCAATGTTTAAAACAAACAAAAATAAATAGAACTTTACAGTTTGTCAATGATTTAAAAATATATTTTTGTATTTATAAAATAAATAATATTTATGATCAGAGAGTTGGGAGCCTTTATGAAGGAGCAAATTTTAAAAGCCTATTCTTCCACTATGCAGAGATAACCATTGTTTCCACACTTATGTGGATTTCTTTCTCTGACTTAAAATTATTTCTATTTGTACTGTCTTACTTCTGAAGAGTTTAAGGCAACTTGGGAGAACAAATAAAAATAGAGGATAAGATCAACTAAAAATGATGCATAAAATTGAGCCAGAAATGACTCTGAAAATGCAGGTTGTAATGGCCCTTATTATGGCTGGGCCTCAGATTTGGCTCCAAGCTTTCTGGTCAATCACAGAATTCACAGTGATCAAAAATAAAAATAAACCAGTTGCTTAAGTGAAATACTAAAAACAGGCATATTGCATGGACTCTCTTTCAATTAGCTTTGATACAGGCTTTTGGCAATCACATTGGTGTATAAAAATCCACATAAGCTAGAGTTCAGATACAAAAATAATGCTGCGTAGGTGTTGAGGTCTCCAGTGACCTGGGTTGATGATATATTGGATTTAGATTTTTAGGGAAGGTATGGACCAGCTGCATGTCCTTTGGGTAATCTTCCCTGAATAATTTTCCCTACAGTTAAACTTTTGATAAACACTAAGTGTCAGTGGGTTCTAAATATTATACCCTGGTTGATGTGTCTCAGCTATGGCTGGTGTTCCTTATCAACTGAGTGTAGGTGAGTCCTGTTTAAGAGTTGGTGATCAAGTAACACATTGTGGTATTGAGATCAGGGTTTTGGATCAGGTCCTAACTCCATAACTCTCCTGTGTGGTCATAAGCAAGTTATAAAATTTCACCAAGCCTCAGGGCCCTCATATGTAGAATGGGAATAATATTAGTACCTATCCTGTAGGATATCTTAACCTAGATAATACATATTAAGTATTTAACACAATAACCGTGCATAGTAAGAGCTTAGTAAATAATAGCTATTATTATTATCATCACTTTATAAAGCTGAAAACCTTAACTGGGACTTAAGCCTAAGAAACAATGCCATCAGACCTCTACTTCAGGGTGAGCTGAGGTCCCACATCCAAATATGCTCTAGGACCAAAATGAAATCGTAACTTTGACTACATAAATTTTGAACTACCTCCCAGGTTCCAGTGTATCCCATACCAATGCTTCTCAAACGTTAGCCTATAAAAAAAAATGTTAGCCTGTACCCCAGCGTTGGTCCCCGGTGAGCCTTCCATGGGACTTCAGTGTGTATGTGGGTTTTCATTCAGCTGTCAGTTTGTGCAGCCTAGACAGGAACTCTGGACATGGACAGATTCTAGAAACACCTGCCTGTCTTAGTCTGCTTGGGCTGTACTAACAAAAATACCACAGACGGGAGGCTTGAACAATAAACATTTATTTCTGACAGTTCTGGAGGGTCGGAAGTCCAAAATCAAGGTGCCGGGAGATCTGGTGTCTGGTGAGGGCTGGCTTCCTGGTTCACAGACAGCTGGCTACTTGCTGTGTCCTTACGTGGTAAAAGGGGAAAGGAGATTTCTGGGCTGTCTTTTATAAGGGCACAATCCCATTCATGAGGGCATTGCCTCTGTTACTTAATTATCCCCTTAAGACTTCGCCTCTAAATACCATCAGGGTTAGGATTTCGACATAGGAATTTTGAGAGGACATAAGCATTCAGTCCTTTGCATTATCTCAGGCATGAACTTGGTGCATAGATTTGTAAAGGTCCGTATCTCAGCTCGTACCTAGAAGGCTCCCTTCTCGCTTTATAGAACAAGGCCAACTTGGTTTCAACATATTTCAAGCTTGCCAGACAGGGGCTGGAAACAGTGCCCCACATTGTACCATGAGTACGGATTTAAGCTGAAGAAATGATCCCACTCACAATCACAGTGAATTCCTGGATATTTTGTATAAATAGATATACCATGATTTTTTTTTATCCGTTTGCTGACAGACAGTTGTAATGTTTCCTATTTTTGACTATGAAAAACAGAAGCGTCCTAAACATGAATGTGTACAGTGCTTTTATTCATCATTTCCTCAAACTGGAAACAACACATAGGTGAATGAATAAACAAGCTGCGGCACATCCATACAATAGATTATTGAGCAGTAAAAAGTAATGAGCTATCAAGTCACAGAAAGAGATAGAGGAAACCTAAATGCTTGCTGCTAAGTGAAACAAGTCAGTCTGAAGCCTAAATATTCTGTGATTACACTTGTTTGACATTCTGGAAAAGGCGAAACTATAGAGACAATTACAAAGATCAGTGGTTGCCAGGGGTTTTGTTGTTGTTTGTTTTGTTTTTTTTGGGGATAGGGTGGGGAGAGGAACAGGTGAACTGCAGGACATTTTTAGGGCAATGAAACTATTCTGTTACAAGTAGAGCTCAAATTGTCATCTTACTGGGTGTGGACGTGTTCCATTTTAGTACGGAAAGCACAAGCCAATTGTTCTCCAAAGTGACTAAACCAAGCTCTTCTATGCATGCTGTCAGTCCTTTGTTGTCTCATCAACCCTCAGGATTGCCAGAAACATATATTTTTTCTTGCCAGTCTGTTGTGTGTGGAATACCATCTCACAGCAGTTTTGATACGTGTTTCCCTAATTACTTCTGAGGGTGAGCCTCAGCCATCTTTTTTTTTTTTTTTTTTTTTTTTTTTGAGAGGGCATCTCTCATATTTATTGATCAAATGGTTGTTAACAACAATAAAATTCAGTATAGGGGGGTCAATGCTCAATGTACAATCATTAATCCATCTCAAGCCTAATTCTCGTCAGTCTCCAATCTTCTGAAGCATAACGAACAAGTTCTTACATGGTGAACGAATTCTTACAAAGTGAATAAATTCTTACATGGTGAACAGTACAAGGGCATTCATCACAGAAACTTTCGGTTTTGATCATGCAATATGACCTATAAACCATCAGGTCAAATATGAATATTCATTTGATTTTTGTACTTGATTTATATGTTGATCCCACATTTCTCCTATTATTATTATTATTTTTATTTTTAATAAAATGCTGAAGTGGTAGGTAGATGCAAGATAAAGGTAGAAAACATAGTTTAGTGCTGTAAGAAGGCAAATATAGATGATCAGATGATCAGGTATGTGCCTATGGACTAAGTATTAATCCAGGCTAGACAAGGGCAGCAAGACATCCACGGATGCAGAAGATTTCTCTCAAAGCAGGGGGGGTGAGGTTCTGAGCCTCACCTCTGTTGATCCCCAAATTCTCACCTGATGGCGCCCCTGCGACTGTGCCTGTCTTAGGTTGTTCCTCCCTTGAGGAATCTTACCCGTCTCTGGCTAACCAGTCATCTTCCGGGGCCATACAGGGAAATGTAAAGTTGGTAAGTGAGAGAGAAGCCATATTGTTTGCAAAGGTTAGCTTTTTACTTCTTTGCAGATTTATGCCCTGTGCTCAGCCATCTTTTTGTAAACAATCTTTCTAAAATGAATTGTGAGTTTTTCTTCCCTCCGAAAGAGAGGGTATCAGATACAATTGGACTTTTCTGAGGCGTCGTGGTCTTTATGAATGCACATCTTTCTTCAGGGCATGATAGAGTGCGGTCTTTGGGCCCTTGGCCTTAAGATGAATGGCCCCAGTGGAAGCTGAGCGGAGAAGGACAAAGTGGAGGTGACAAAGGAGGAGGAATCATGATGGAGGGAGGTGGGAAGGTGAGCGGAAGGCCCCTGGGGCTGTCTGCCGGGTGTATCAGGGTGACTTTTATAGGGTCACAGTGATTAAGGGGCTGTTAGGGACAATCAGAGCTGAGAGGTCCTGAGTTCGGACGCCCCACCCCTTGCCCACGGCCGTAGACGTCCTGGTGGGGACTGGTCATTCCCAGATGCTCTTCCACAGCATGTATAGAGTCAGTTGCCTCAGATCACCTGAGACACCTGTTAAGATCTTGGAGCTTCTTCTCTAGAGATTCCAATTCAACTAGCCTGTGGTGGGACTCAGAAGTCTGCATTTCTCTGTTTTCCAGATCTTTCTGTTTCCCTGGTAACTGCCTCACAGAGTAGGTGGTGTTCTTCTGCTCAGGCCTCCCACTCATGAGGCCAACCTTTGTGGGTTCGCTGCTCTGACACATCTCACCAGAGGCTTACCCCGGTCTGGCCAGAAGTACACCAACACTGCGGATCCCCTCTCCACTTCCTTTCAGGCACGGGCACAGAACCTTTCCGAGGTGGCTGGACTAAGTAAAGAAAATGCATTACCTTTTAATAATAGTTACTGAAGCTTCAGGAATGGTGAAACGGAATTAAACCCACAGAAACCACCTTGCAAGTATAGCACAAAATTTCCCTCATAACTCTTCTCAGGCCAGCTGCTAGCCTGTCTCCACAGGGACAAAGGTATTTCACGGCCCACCCTTGAGACACAGGCCTTTTCATGCGCCTGCTCAGAGCCAAAGGGCCCTCAAGACTCCTAGAAGGAGAAGGTTTTCCCTTTACTCGTCTCTACGTCCCAAATCCTGATGTGCTGGACTGTTGATCAGCAGGTCTTCACAGCTCTGAGGGAAGGATGGGTGGCTAAGTATAGGTAAGTCTCTGATGGGAGCCTGTAAGGCACAGATCTCTATGTAGGTGAACAACGAGTTTCACAACACATCATTAGAATTGTAAAAAGCATATTGGAACACATGACCAGAAATGTAACAAGTTATTAGAACCTCATGCCAAAATGTATATTCTGAAATTGAAATAGGGTTCTAGTAAACCATCTAGAAAGTTCCCATCTGGGTAGTTGGTCTTTGAAAAGCCCCTTGAGGCAGTGCAGTGTCAGCCCTGATGGTTTTTTTTCCTTTTGCAACACAAGGGCCCGATTTAACCTTTGATTGCCAAGATGTCGAATCCACACACCGCCAGCCACATGACTAAGCAGCCTCCTTCCCACCCCCAACTCTCCACCCCCAGCCCACAGAGGCTCTTTCGTTTAAGAAACCTTGGTTGATTTTGATAATGGATTATTTGGGATGCTGTCTTTTCTCTTTCATTGTCTTAAATTCCTGTCCTGATGTTTGAAGATTACCAATAAAGAGTGAGCCCACAAAACCTTAGGCCCCCACTCTCAACCCCAATAAAAGCAAAACTCCCAGCCCCTTCCTCTCTCTCTCTCTCTCTACCTGCAACCTTGCTGTGGCCCCAAGTGTGCTGTGTAATTTCCAGGTCTTATAAGTAATAAACTATTATTTTTTCAGTTTCCTGATGGCTGTTGCTGAAGGGCATCTTGCAATGATAGAAAGTTGTAACATCAGTTTACAAAGGGGAGCTGTTTGTGGGAAGCTCCGGGGGGCCAAGGTGAGGTCCCCCTAGGCCCGTCTAGCTGATGGCAGCACTGTCATAGGCTGAGATCAGCACAAAACAGACAGGTGTGGGAAAGAAGGCTTCTGTCTCAAAGAATAGTTTTCAGGAAGGCCTCTGAAACTAGTAGGGGGTTGGTCATGACTGTGGGGTTCTCAGAGGAGGCATGAGAAATAGGACAATGACAGGGCAGATGGCCGCCTTTACTGCAGAGAGAGAGGACGCTGGAGGAGGAAGCTTAGAGTGAAGGTCAGAAGAGCTATAATTCCGTCTTGTCTGCTGGCCTAGAGAAGCCGAGGGGAGATACCTCCCCCTGCAGGGAAGGACTAAGGCAAGCAGATGACCAAGACGGCCTTAAGGTTTCCCTCAGCTTGACTAAATGTTAAGCTTTCTCCTGACTCTAGGCCCCTAACCTCCCTTTTCTTAGAAAACTTGTAACTGTAAATTTGTTCCCTGCCTCTTTGAGGTTTTATTCTTTTAAAAAGCCTCTTGACAGGTTTACAACCTCAGGCTATCTTTCTCAAGCAACTGGGAGCCAACCCTCTGACATGTAATCATCAAGGAGAGTAGTACCCCCATCTCCCTGTCTGTGTGGGTGCCCTGCTCCAAGTTGCAATGGGTTATAAACACAGGAGCAGTTTATTTTCCCTTTGGATAAAGCCAATAAGCAAACGCAGAGGGTATATGACTACCCTCTACTTTCCTCCAGGACCTCCCGCCAGCTCCCCTCGGGCTTACACACCCTCCATCCTTTGTTTCAGTGGAGCGGAGCTCAGACTGACTGCTTGCCTCTCTCCTCCGTGGCAATAGCCTTGAATGAAGTCTTCCTTGCTGTTTAACTCTGCCTGCTGCCATTTTTGCTTTGATACATCCAAATATACGCTTCCAACTTTGCCAGTCATCTTGTCCTCTCTGGGGCAGAAACAGTAACAGGGTGAAAAAAGTAAGGAATGACATTAAACTCGCTTCATGTGGAAGGAATTTCAACACTAGGAAAGAAGTATTTCCACTGAAGATACTAAGCCTTTCTACTTTTAGATATTCACTTACAATATCAAATTTTCTACCCCATCCTGCATTTTCCTTGCCACTGGATCAAATATCTTCCCAAGATAATTGAGAGTGTGGCATTTATGTTAAGCCCTATGGCCCAATAAAATGATAAGAAAATGCCTAAAGCGTGTACATTTTCCACCCTGTCTTATTTGGACATACACCTTATTATAAAAGATTACTTTTGTCAGTTTTAAAAATGAGGAACCTGAAGTTCTTTAATATTAAACAATTTTTCTGAATTGGAAGTAACCCTAAATATCATCTAGTTTATCTCCTGTCTGATATATGAAATGTCTGCAATATCCTTCTCTGGTGAGGATGGATGTCTCTTTTCAACAACTCTAACTTTTGAATTTTTTCCTTATTCTGTGCCAGGAATTATTCTAGACATATTAGGTCTAGTTCTGTCTTCAGATCCACTCAGAATTAACCTCATTACAGAGAAACGATCTTCTGTCAGAAAATAGGCAGATGGATGGATGGTAATGATGTGGGAAATATAGATACTTCTAGGGTGAATGACACCAAGAAGAGGCTCAGGAAAAGGAATGTATTAAGAGCTGTCAGAGGGACAAAGCGAAGGAAACCAGAGCAGAGACCTAGAAACAGACCTCAGTTCTACTGCATATGGCTGGTCACCGTGAGTGCTGAATCTGAGTTGCTAAGTCAACTAGGTCTGGGAGGCCACCTCTTGATAATATGCTACATTCAGGACCCAGGACACTGTGTTGAGAGGGATTCCACACAAGGGGCAGACATCATCTGTTCTCTGCCCAGTGGGTAAGAATCTGTCCCTGCTTTGGGGGAGTTCCTAATATTATGGGGAGGACAACATGTGCATGCACCTATGCACACACACACCTGAAGTAATTTCAAAAACACTGAAACAGCTGCAAACTGAATAACTGATTGCAGTGGTTTTCTTGAAATATGTAAGGATCCAGGGAACTCAAAATTCTTGAACAAGGAGAAATTTGGTCAAGAAAAAATAATAAAAAAAATCAGTTTTCACTGTACTTGAAAAGAGTGAATAGGAAAAGAGATTGGGGAACTGGTGCAAAGACTGTGTCTGGGTCAGTAAGGTGGCCTTGGCTGGTGGGTATTATATGTATATGTATCTATCTATCTATCTATCTATCTATCTATCTATCTATCTATCTATGAGATATATGTACTACATTTATATAGTACATATTATAAATAGAAAAGACTGGGTAAAATATTTTATTCTAGTCTTGTCACCCATATAATTTCCTATGAACACTGAGCTTGGGTCTGCTCACCTCTAGTAGCTTGATATATACACCAGGAATCAGCAGAAATGAGGGCTTAAAGGAGAGGACTCACTCCTGAGCAAGCCCACGAAGGTGCTGCCTAGGATGGCCTCCTGCCCATCAGCTCCCTCAGGCCCCACTTCATGTCTTTGTTTCTCAGGCTGTAGATAAAAAGTTTCAGCATGGAGGATAAAACCGTGTTGGTGAACGCTGCCACTCGGTCCTTGATGGTGTAACTGCACAGGGGTCGGAAATACATGCCAATAATACTCTCTCCATGAGAGAGAGCCATCATGGTGAGGTGGGGGCCTCAGGGAGAGAAGCGTTATGCTTCCCGGCAGGTGAGGGGATCTGAGAAACAGCAATGAGGATTCATAGGTACGAGATGATAATGCATACAAAGAGGGTAACCAAGGTCATCAGTCCCTCTGTGCTAATTACAATTTCATCTACAGATGTGGAGAAGCAGGACAGTTTCAGCAGAGGGTTGATATCACAGAGGAAGTGGTGGATGCTGCTAGAGCCACAAAAGAGAAGACAACTTATCAGGAGAACTAGTAAGAGGGAATGGAGGTGAGAAATGGAGTCGGAGGAAGACAGCAGTGGTACACGGCGAAGGCGGCTCATGGTGATGCCATCGTGGAAGGGATCACAGGTAGTGACATAGCGGTCAGTGGCTATGGCTGCCAGGAGGTAACTTTCTGTGTTGGCAAAAGCCAAGAAGAAACACATCTAGATCATACATTCAGCAGAGGAGATGGGCTATCTCTGGTAGAAAGTTCATCAGCATCTCGGGAACGATGGTTGTTGTATAGCAAACATCAGGGAAGGACAAGACATATGGGGGTCTGGAGCTGAGTGTCAGATGGATGGCCAGGACAACAAGGAAGTTCCTCACCATGGTGACCACATACCTGATGAAGAACGGGGCAGAGTGGCTTCTGGTGCTCAGGTCGGAGGAGAGTCCCAGAAGGCTGAAATCAGAGACACTGCTGGTGTGGTTGACCCTTTCCATGATCCTACATACACCGATGAATATAGAAGATCTTAGAATTTTCAGCTCAACAGTGTCAATTTATTCCTATCTCTCCTAGGATTCCTATAAGTGATCCATAATTCAGTCTTCCCTTCCACAGTCCACAAAAAGAAGCCAAACAATGAAAAAGTTTAACCTTTGTTAAATGCAGGGACATCAGAGAGTGGATTTCCCTTCAGAAAGAATCCCAGGTGGACCTCAGTGAGACCTATTTCTCCAGTTCCTCATAAATACTTATTCAGATATGTCAGGTTGAGGAGCATCTCTCTACTATCCTTGCAAATGAAACAGAACAAATAAACAAACAGGCCAAACAACCAAGTAAATCAGGTAAATAAGATCAAGGCAGACATGGACACACACTGTTGACAGTCCCCCTTTCAGAGCCAACATTGTCACTGAAAACTGGCTCTATTACATATGAACCTATTCATTAAAACACTCCTAGACACTGGGGATTTTTGCCCTCACAGTTGTTCAACACTGTTCAATTAAAGGCTCACTGGGAACCCAACACCGAGATGGTGAAAATGAGTAATTTTCAGTTCCCGTTTTTAAGGTGGTTTTAGTCTAGTGGGGAAGACAAACTTTCTAACAAATAAGTGCTACAGGTGCAGTGACAGACACACTGCAAAGCGACAAGACCCCGGGGTCTGCTGAGAACACACACTTCGGAATCAGCTCCTTAGCTTTCTGGCTGTGTGGCCTCGGGCTGATTACTTAACATCTTTGATTCTCCGTGAGCTTATCTGTGATATGGGGACAGGAAACACCTCCCGACTTGACCTCCTTTTCTCTTCCTTCTCCAGCACGGGCTTTATTTCTTCCTTTTCTTCTTGCCCCAAATCCCCTTCTCTGTCCGCTGTTCCTGGATGCTCTTGAAAGCAATCATTCTGTATTTTTTTGCAACACTTTGCAGCCCTCACATTTTTCATTGTTTGGCCTCCCTTCAACTGAGTTTGTGAGACTTTGGAGGAGAATTCTTTATTTGTGCTTTATATGATTTGAAAATGAGTATGCAATTAAGGCAAATAATAATGGTTATGCCAACGTCATGTGGAGACCTTACTACATATTAGGCACTGAGCTACATACTTCATGTATATTACTCAAAATGGCTCTCTGATCTGGCTCTCAACAGTTATTTTCCTTTAGCAAATAAGAAAATTGAGGTTAAAGTGTTAAGTGCTTTTCTCAAAATCACGCAGCCAAGGAGGGTCAGACCCTGGATCCCAACCACAACGGCCTTAAACACAAAACAACACTTCCTCACACTTTTAGTAAAGCTCCAAAAGTCTGTGCCAGGAACAAACGTGCAGGTGTATTATTTTTCACTAAAGACATCTACCTTAACATCTTTATTCTGGTGATGGGAAGGCTTTCAAAATCAATGTTGCATTAGTTCCTTTACTGTGATTGCTGGAGATGGACCGCTTGCAAGCCTCCTGTGGACCGAGGGCTGTGTTTTCGTGGAGCTGTGGCAGGGCAGAGGAAAACGCTCAGGATGTGGAGATATAAGATGTGGGCTCAAGTCCTGCCTCACAACGTGTCTGGCAAAATCCCTTCACTGGCCTGCTTTGCTTTCCTCATACATCAGACAAGATAAACCCTGCTCTCAAGAGAAAGGTGAAGAACATGTATGTGAAAGCAGTTTGTAAACCACAAATACAAACTATGTCAGAGGGGTGCTGGGAAATGTCTGATAAGGAAGCTGGCAGCAGGGGAAGGGGAGAGGAGCCAGCCTAAAGGCAGAGAAGGGAAGGGAGCTTGGCTGCAAGGACAGGGAAGCCTGCAAGGGGCAGGTGCTGCTGGAACCGGCCTGGCCTTTGTTTCTTCAAGAATCTCCATGGTTTCACTTCCTAAATATCTCTTGAATCTTGCAACTCTCTTCACTTCTCCCCACCAGCACTCGGAGAGCCGCCACTTCTCACACGCATTACTGCAGTATTGGCCCCGTGATGTGCGTGGCTCCCACGGGCCCTCTGGACGCCTCCTCCCCAGTCCACTCTGCACCGCAGCCACACGGACCTTTTAACGATCCCAACTGGATCACCTAATTCTTTAGGTTCAAGTCTGTCTTCCTTGCTAGGGCTGCCATAACAGAGGAATGCAGCAAGCGGCTTAGTTTTCTCCCTCAGTTCTGGAGGCCAGCGGCCCCGAATCAGGGTGTCGCGGGGCGGGTTCCTTCTGGACGCTCCGAGGCAGAGTCTGTTCCAGGTCTCTTCTGACTTCTGGCTGTTGTGGGCGATCCTGCTGTTCGTTGGGCTGCAGTGCATCACTTCAGTGCTTGCCTCTGTCCTCACATGACCGTCTTAACCGTCTTCACTCTGTGACTGTCGCTGGGTCTTCAACATGGCGTATCCCCTCTGTGTCTGTGCCCAAATTTCCCTCTTCTTCTAAGGATACCAGTCCTTGGATTAGGGCCCATTTCATCCAGTATAACCTCATCTTCACTTGATTGCATCTGCTATGACCCTATTGCGAAATAATCTTCTGACGTTCCGGTGGGTATGAATTTGGGAGCAACACTACTCAACCCAGCACAGTCTCTCTTCATTTAATATTTGTTGAGTCCCTACTCCTCTCCAGCTTCATCTCACACCTATGCTCCCCAGGGGCTTCATCCAGTTCTTCAAATGTGTCAGGCCCCTTCCTGTGTTGGCTCATGATGGCCCTTATCCTGCATGCCTTTCCTGCCTGTCTAAGGCCCTTTGGATGTCAGCTCAGCCAACACTTCTAGCTTGAGCCACCCTGATTTATGCTCTTATAGAGCTCTTTTCCTTTATAGCACTTCTCACAGTTTGCGATTATTAATTTATTCATGTGATTAATATTTGTCTTCTTGACATACCACACAAGAGTCCTGTTCCCTTTGCTTCATCTCGATATTCCCAGAGCTTAGTACAGTGTCTGACACACTGTGAGTGGTCAGTAAATGTTTGTGGAGAAAATAAAGTCACACCTGGCATTGGAGCTGGGGGCACCGTGAGATAAGAGTCAGCCCTGGGTGTTGAGCTGGAGTTTGTCTCCAAGTTGCCTGTATGTGCAGAACTTCCTGAAGTTCATGTTAAGGTGGTTGGCCAGACTTTGTTTTGACCACATGTTTGCCTAAGTTACAAACACAGACCAGACACTGCCCTTGATTGCTCATCTCCCCTCATTTCCCACTCCCAGCATATGGTCACATCTTGGAGAATCTGCCTCAACAAAGTCTCTCAGCCTGTCAACCTCTCCGACTCTGCCACCACTGCCCTCACGGATGCCTTTATCATCTCCTTTCCCCCCAAAAGCCTCCTTGTAGCCATTTTTTTTCCCTTTCAACTTATTCTCTATGCTGCAGGCAGAGACTTTTCTAAAATGCAAATTTGAATCAGTCATTGTATTCGTTTGGTAGGGTTGCTGAGACAAAGCACCACACATTGAGGGGCACGAACAGTGGAAATATATTATCTCATAGCTTTGGAGGCCAGATGTCCATGATCAAGGTGTTGGCAGGGGCCCTTCTGAGGGCCTCTCTCCTTGTCTTGTAGATGGGGTCTTCTCCCCCTTTTCACATTGTCTTCCATTAGGCATATGTGTTTCTGTGTCCAAATTTTTCCTTTCTATGAGGACATCAGTCGTGCCAGATTAAGATCCACCCTGATCACTTTATTTTAACTCAATTACCTCTATAAAGACCCTACCTCCAAATAAGGGTACATTCTGAGGTACTGGGGGCTAGGACTCCAGTATATCTTTTTTTGAGGGACACAATTCAACCCATAGCCATCACTTTTCTGCTGCAGAGCCTCCCCATTACCCACAGTCAGAAGGCCAGCTCCTCACGTCGCCTAACCGAGCTTCCTGTGAGGTGGCTCCTGCCTTCTTGCATTCCACGCTCCTATTGTAAGACATTTCTTGTTCTTCTTGCCTCAGGGACTTACTATTCCGTCAGCCTGAAATGCTCACCCTCCCCATCTGTTACCCTGGTGATAAATCCTCACCCTTCAGCCTCAGATTAGGCATCACATCCTTTTGGAAGCCTGGGCTGCTGTTCTTGGACCAGTTCGGACTTAGTCACCCCTCTCGCACACGCAACATGGAACTGAATCTTACTTAGAATGCTGTCCTCTCTGCTGGACTGTGGGCCTCCCAAGTATGAGGATTGTGTCTGGTTCTTTGTTGCTCCACCTCCCCTGGAGCAGAGCCTAGAACAAAATAGTCCCTTGATAAATATTTGTGGAATGAAAGAATGCCTGGATGGTCATTCAGGATTCTGAACAGATGTAAGCAAGAAGCTCATTAGGCCTCAAGGCACTGTCTGAAGGCAGCACTCTGTTCGGTTCTCTGTGGGCACAGCAGAGACCAGCCAGGAATGGCGGGAGCCTTCTCTCTGGAAAGGGGCCTCTTGGTTTCTTATTGCTCCAATGTTGAGACACAGGGGCTTTGAGCTGGAGAAACTCTTAGAGATCAGTTAGTTCAGCTCCCCCGCAACCCCATTTTAAAGAAGGAGAAAATTGAGGCCTGGTGGGAGGAAAGACCTTAATTATCGTGAATTATCGTGATGTTTTCATTGCTAGAATCAAAACTGGAACCCAGGCCTCTTGGCTTCTCCCTGAAGAGAGGAAATGCCTTCCTGGTGGTGGAAGTCAAAGTGCATGGAGTCTGGTCCTGCAGAGTATGGGGTCCTGGCCTTTTCAGGCATGTGATCCCGGGCAGCACAGTGTCTCCATGCATGAAGTGGGGATGAGGGGAGAACCACCTCCTAGGGTTGTTGGGAGGCCTCAGTGAGCTAAAGCAAGGAAAAGCACAATGCCTGGCAAGGGGCCAGCACCCCCACCCCAAAGTGAGCTGTTTACACTATGAGGCAGAGAAAATCAGTAAAGTAAGTAACCTGTTACGGTTGAATTTTGGAAGACTGCCTGGTCTGCACTTGGGTTAACCAAACAAGTGAGAACTGGAGGCTTAGTCATAGTGACCACCCATTTCTTTTCATACTCATAGATAGCATTGGATTTCTTGAGTTGATTTTGACAATAACACATGGGTAACCCTTTCCTGATTCACTGATATCTTATCAAAACACTCAAAATGATTTTTGACAAGGTTTGATTGGTGGACACTTGGGAACTGACTGTTCTCACATGGCGGGTGGGGAGGAAGGCTTACCTGATAAGTGTGGACTGTACACGTGGACTATTTAGTCCCTGATTGCTTCCTAATCCAGATGTTTTCCCTTTCCACTTTAGTCTCTCTAGATGCAGAAGGCTTTTCCATGCCACGTCTGCAAACTTATTCAGAATGCACGCTTCACCTAAAGGCTCCAGCCTCCCTGCGTCCCCCCTCACCTCTGCTGGTGGAAGCCAGGGAGAATGGCAGAGGCAGTGCGTGTGGCCAGCAGGTAGCAGGCTTCCCAGCACTCCTTTCTCACTCCCCACCTCTGGTCCCCAGCCCCATCTTAAATTTTCATGTCAGAAGACAGAGCCACCCGGAGGAACCGAGCTGAGGACTTCTGTGTCCTGAGACCGCTACCTCTGTTCGCCAGGCTTCCTCAGGGCTCTGAGGGGCAGCGCATTCTCTGCCACTAGTTCCCCTCCCAAGTTCCTCGGGCAACTCTACTCTGTGCCTTCACCAAGTTTAGAAAGCAGAGCACAGCCTGGGGGCATGAAGAGTGTCGGGTGCTTCCTACTTGGTGCCGAGAACATTTCCAGAGCCTTCTTGAATTCATGGTCACAGCTCCTAGGTGCGACTCAGCATCCCCATTCGTTGGGGACCAAGGTTGAGGAACAATGGTGGGTATTCTGGAAGACAGGGATGTCAGTAAAGGTGAACCATTGTTTTTATTTTGGGGTATGTGTGGGGTAGATCAATATGGGTCACAATCGTGTCGGGCCATGGAAAGGTGGTGGTGCATGTGCATGCTTTGGTGCTGGCCTAGCGACAAGTGATGAGCGCAGACTCGGGTTTCATTGGTCGGTGAGGTTGTATCGGGCGGGTTCTTGGGCTTCAAGGGATGTGGACGTTGCTAAATGCTGAATTTTCGGTGTGGAGTAACAATAGTGTTTTATGTGGTTTATCTATTGGGAAAGCTCTTAGAATTGTCCAGTTCCAGCTCCTTCCAGTTACTGGCCTGTTAGCTGACGTTGAGTCATCTGGCCTCCAGGGAGCACCTCTGGCTCTTGGGTCAGGAGGAGGATGCAGGCCTGTTCCTTTGGATGCCGGTAAGCCTCTTCAAGAACTTCTATACAGACCCAAGGAGGAGGGAGCATGGTCAGGAGAGGGACCTTCTGTTAATCTATATTTTGGGGTTCCTGACAGTTATCCTTGGAGATACCCTCGATTCACATGACAAAGAACTAGCCACGTGCTTGGCGGCTTGGGTCTGTTCCCCTCACACCTCTTCCCTTCCTTGCTGGCTCTTGCCTTCTCTGCCATTTCTTTTTTTTTTTCCTACTTTATCCTCTTTTAAAAAGATTGGGGTTGCTTAGCAAGGTAGACACAATGAACAAGATAAAATAAATAAAAAATAACCTAGGGACAAGCAGCCAAAACAGTAAGGTATGGGATGGAGATGATGGTGAGGGCGGAGTGAGTTCACAGGATATGCGGGAAGTCCTGGCACCCTTACTAGAGGCTCCTTTAACTCTGAGCTGGCTAAAAGCCCATGTGAAGAGGGTGAGAAGGGCGTTCATATGATTCTCAGTATCTGATAGGTTAAAGTAAGTTGGTATTCAGGAGGCACACTGCCAATTCTGGCTCTGTGACCTGAGGCAAATATCTCTTGCGGGTTTTCATGAAGGGATTAGCATGCATTGCAAAGGAAAGCCTTCTCAGCAAGGTCCTTGAGGACCTTCTAAGGGTCCTCAGTGGAGGCCTGGGGGCATCCTACCAAGAGTGAATTTAGTGGAAGTGATCTAAGGGACCCGTAGTATATGCGAGGAGGCGGTTCTCTGTTGGCCGGCTTACTTCAGCGTTAGTCTTTATCAAGTGGTTCTCAATGCAGAGACACTCCGGACTCTCCTAGAGCATTGTCAGATGGTCGAGGGGACCGCGCACCCTCTGACATGGTGTGAACTTTTTCTTTGTATGTAGAAATATGCTTTTTTTTTTTCTGGGGATGATATACATTGTTTTCATTAGGTTCTCAAATGGATCCTTGACCTCTGAGTGTCTGGTAAGGGCTGAGCAATTATCTATCTCCATCAGCCACACTGGGCTAGGACTGAGATCTACCTGCAGGGGTTGGGGACCCTAATGCAGACAGGGGCCTTTGCATGTTAGTTAGTGCAACTGGCATCCTGTGGACTGGGATGGTCTACCCCTGTCTGCTTAGGAGGACGCGGGTTCACCACATAGCAGGACCCTAATTTATCTTAGATCTGGTACACTCCTATATACTTCTTGAATTACTGTTGCAAGATGTGGAAACAAGAGTCAAATCCTCGGGTTTTCTGGAGGAAGAGGGAATGATTATAGTCCACCTGTTAATTCATTCCTTCCAGTTTACGTCTGACCGTTGTCAGTAATTCCTTGCCATGTATTCCTTAGGCAATTAAAAAATAAATCTTAACACAGTAACTTCCACAATACTGATGTATGAAAATACACATTTCAAAACTCTGCCACACTAGGACCCCTGTCATCCAATTAGGAGTTGGCATTTCTTCTCAGTAATCACAGTGACCATGACTATCTTCCCTCACAAGATTTCTGATACACCTTTTTGGCAGGACTAATTCTCTCCCTCTTTTTTCCCCCACGATCACTTGCAGTTTTTATCGGCTTCAACAGAGGCATTCAGTTGCATACATCACTTTTCCAAAGGTAAATTTACTTTCTTTTCTGGCCAATAAGCCTCCATGGGATTTCCATCCAGTGGAAATTTTAGTTGGACATCCCCAAGGATCTGGAAACCATTTTATACCTGTGTTCCATTTTCATTTATTTTTATAATGCAGTCTAAAACTCCCTTACTATGTCATGTAGCCGTGGCAGAGAGACTTAATATGGTTTGATGCATCCACATTAGTTATTGATCACAATGCCACTTCCCTAACCTTCTTAGCAAAAGTGCTTTTTTCTCATATATTATACATTTTTCATAAGTAGTATAATTACTAAACGTCATTGCTTGGCAAACCCTAGGGTCTTTCTGGCCTGGGGCATGATTATACTTTGTCCACCAAAGAATAATTTTATATTAACTCAGGATTTAGGAACGTTGTGGGGCCCTGCCCACCTGTCTCCCAGGGGGGAGGCTGCAGGGTTGGTGCCTAACCTGTTCACACTCAACAACTGTACCACAGAGACCCGAAGTTCCTTTCTAGTTGTGGCCTGGGGCTCTGAGGGAATATCAGGAAATATGTGCTTACCAGTAAAATCTTGCTGTACTTCAGGTTGGCTATAGTGTTCCCAGAACTGAACCTCTTCTTGTCTGAGCCTGTAGCACAACTGGCTGCTGCTGTTTGAATATATCAGATGCTATTGCTATTAACATGATAGTTGCTTCTTTTTGGGTGAGGGTATGTGTTCTTTCCCATAGTTATTGATAAACAAGCTGCTGAGTCAGTTCAGTAAACGCAGTCCATTCAAATCTTGCTTCACATATTGCAGGGCCAGATGCTAAATTCAGCCAATTTCATGGAAAAGGACTCCCTCTAGTGACCATTTAGACACTAGTGGTGAGTCCGGCAAAGTAATTTCTACTTGACTCAACAATTCCTCAAGTTCCCAACTCGCCTTAGTTTTCGGGGCTTACTTTATGGGATCACGAATATCTGTGGGATGACACTAACTCAAGAACACAGTGTGCACCAAACCAGTGTTGTGTTCCTCGAAAGATTGCCAGGTGAGAATTCACTTATCACGGGCAGCTCAGTTCATACACCCCAAAGCCTTCTCACAATCATTGTTTTATGTGGAAGTTCCAGAATGAAATTGTCATTGATATGTGGCAGCTCTGCCAGCCAGCATCCCCTTAGTCATCACAGTGATTCCTTGAATGCCTGCTGGTGTAGTTTTCCATTCACATTTATATCTGGTGCAGTTAAAAGAGCAAATTAGATTCCAACACAATGGGCAGGTGACAGCAGTGTGTCTCCCTCATACCTCAGCTCTTGATTTAACCAGGGTGCCAAGCTGCTTTATAGGAACGTAAATTATTAATTTACGATGTAGCAGTTGTTAGCCACAGTCACAGTGTGTCCAGTGAGGTTCCAAGTGGGAATCCTCTCAGGGCTGCGGAGAATCAGCCTGTAACAAAATGTGACTAGAACGACAACCCCAATCTGCTATTATCTAAGCAGGTCACCACGGGGCTCTGACTGATGTCTTCTCTCCAAGCTCTACATGTAAGTCTCAAGAAATTGTTGTAATGTAGCTTTGGTCCAATTCTTTATCTCAGGGAAAACGAATCCTGACGCATCTTCTTGTACTGGCCATGACTCGGCACCACATATGAGATTAATACCTAAAAGTATGACTCTCTTGCTCCGAGGCAGTTTCTTAAGAAAAGAATGACAACCCCTTCCCTGCTATTATTTCCCATTATGTGGTCTTTTCTCAACTGTCACAATTCCCTGACTTGTCCCAGTTATTACCTGTTTTAACCCCGAGGGGGTTAACGGGAGCAGATCACAAAGGAATACAGATTAGGAGGACCTCTTGTTTCTCCCTGAAAACACGGATGTGGTAGGACAATTAGATATAACTTCCAAGTTTTAATAATTTTGGTGCCAAGAATGTTACATCCTATTAAATTATCATTCAAGTGAAAACACCAAATAATGATGTTTTTCAGATACGCAGGCATCAAAAAAGTTTGTCAGCTGGTACCATACAAACAGTCTTTTAACTGCTTTATTAATAGTTACAAACTCCATGATCTGTAAATATAGCTTTGAATAAATGTGTATAAAGTGGAAATTTTCTTCCTCTTTGTCCCCCACCCCTGGACTTCTATTGTTACTCCACTGACGATACACACATATATATTCCTATAACTTTAAAAAACATTATGAATTCGTGCTTATACTTTGTTCCACTTCTTGATTTTCTACCTAATAGCTTTTCAAGGAAGAAGACGACATCATTTGATTATTTGAACCTGCTGCATGTAGCTACCTTCTATGTAAATGATGATGATTAATTGCTTCATTCCCTACTGATGGGCTTTGGGTTGTCAATTTTCATCTGTTACAACTGAAATTGCCTGAAACTATCTCAATATTGCACAGATTTATGATGACATCTATATGTTAGACATCTAATAGTGGGAGATTCTAGAATGAAATATTAAATCATGTATTTATAAACACACAGCTTTAGGGAGAGATGGAGGAAAGAAAGGTTCTATCCTCCTGACGGTGGAATGGATAATTTTCAAGTTATGATTCTTGTTTTTTATTCTTTCTGGTCATCAGTATTTCTTAATTTTATGGTAGAAAAATAAGAGAAAATTAAAAAAGAACTAAACACACAGAAATATCATCAAAGAAGGCAAGAAAGAAGGAAAAACTTAAAATGGAACACTTGATTTTTAAGCAAGAAAAAGATTTTTGAAAGAGAAAAACAAGGACTTATAAAAATCCTGAAATGTGAAAATTAGTTAAAATGTAATCCTCTTCCTCTCTCCCTCTATTCTCTCCCCGTTCAAATGTTTACAAAGACATTCAACAGTTGTAAATTAAGTGATTGTTTTCAGTAATGTACTGAAATGGGAAGGGTTTTAGATGATGAATCTTATAGTAAGAGAGACATTCGCTCAGGAGATATTTGTAGGAAAGGGGTTAGTTTACAGCCTTGTTTGGAGGATGGGAGGTGATGAATATCCACCCGACAGTGGAGGAATGGGGAGGATTTAAGCAGAGGCAGGCGCGGTGGGGGTCTGTCTCAGGGGATTTAAGTGCCCGTTTTACTATGGTTAAAAATGCCAACCTCCGACAGTGTGATTGTTCTCCAAGAACCAGTAGCAAGCAGGTTCAGGTGGTGCCAGCTCCACTGGTACGTCAGTCAGGAGGGCACTGCCTGGGGTTTCCACCTGCCTGTCAGCTTCCTCAGGGCCTGTTTCAGGTCTTTATTTCTCAGGCTGTAGATAAACGGGTTTAGCATGCAGGTCAGAACCGTGTAGACAATTGTGGCTATGTGGTCCCTGACAGTGTAGGTGGACAAAGGCTGTAAATAGACATAGAAGATGCTTCCATAGAAGAGTGTCACCACGGTGAGGTGAGAACCGCAGGTGGAGAAGGCCTTGCCTTTCCCAGCAGCTGAGGGAATTTTGAGAACTGTGATGAGGATTTGGACATAAGAGAGAGTAATGAATAGAAAGGGGGTCACCAAGACAACAGACCCTTCTATCATTATCACAGTTTCATTGACAAATGTGGAGGAACAGGACAATTTCATCAGAGGGCTGAGGTCACAGAGGAAGTGGTGGATGACATTGGAGCCACAGAAGGTGAGGCGATTCAGCAGAAGTGTGTGTAGAAGAGAGTGGAGGTGCGGAAACGAGCAGGAGAAGACCACCATCAGGACACAGCGGCGGTGGCTCATGGTGGTGACATAGTGGAAGGGGTCACAGATGGCCACGTAGCGGTCAAAGGCCATGGCTGCCAGCAGGAAGCTGTCAGTGTTGCCCAAAGCATAAATAAAATACATCTGTGTCAGACACCCAGCGTAGGAGATGGTCTTCTCTGACAGGAAGTTCTCCAGCATCCTGGGGACAGTGGTTGTTGAGAAGCAAATGTCAGTGAAGGAAAGGACACTCAAGAAGAAGTACATGGGGCTGTGGAGCTGGTGGTCAGAGCAGATGGCCAGGATGATGAGCAGGTTCCCTGTCACAGTGACCAGGTATATGGTGAGGAAGAGGATAAAGAGTGGCTTCTGGTCCTCGGGCCGGGACGTGAGTCCCACGAGGATGAACTGGGAGACACTGCTGGTCTGGTTGGCTCTTTCCATTGACTTGGGTCTGGTTATACACAAGAAGTTTTGTTATTTGACACGCCCCAGTTCCATAACCCAGATCGTGAGAACTCAGCCAGTATTTGTTTCCCCTATTGGGTGATAATTAGCTGGCGTGAAGGGACAGCTCATGGTCCTTGAAGTTATCCCCACTTCCCATGTCTGTGGGTATCACAGGGCCTTATATTGAATGCCAGAGACAGAATAAGAGTTTTTCTTCAGAAACCATCAGAGGTGGACCTGTGTGATTCAAGTTCATTAATCCTTATTCTGTGAAAATTACTGTTCCCCAGCTGAGAGCACAGCAGTAAAAACAGACAAATCCTTACCTTTGTGTAGCTCATGTTCTAGTTGGGGATATAAATAATCAACAAAAGATATATGTAATACAATATCAGGTAGGGACAAATTTTGTGAACAAAGTAAAGCAATATACAAGGGATGGAGGTGGATGGGTAGTGGGGGTAGAGGTATTTTCTATAGGAGGTCACAGGACACTCAGTTCCTATCAGAACAATTACATGGTCTTGAAAAAAAAATAAGGGCTTGCCAAAATAACCAACAGGGAAATCTAAAAGGAATGTTGAACCCAGCTTGGTGAAGTGGTTGTTTCTCTCCTCTGAGCACAGAGAGCGAGGCTGTCCCCTTGGTCCCGGCATGCTGTCATGTTCAGTCTGTGCAAGGTCTTCCCTTTTCCGTAATTTGTCTTTGCCTTCTTTAATCCCTTGTCCTAAATTCCCTTTGGGCAGGATGTATTACTGAGTACTAAAGTCAGTTTCAAAAACTAATCTTCCATTATGTATCAAAATTATCTGTGAGAAACATGTTTGTTTTTCTATACGTGTCTCAATCTATAGTTACATATTATTATAGTAATCTCTGGTTACCTGAAAATGGACATTAAAGTGGCCTCTGTTTCTTGCTACTACAAAAATCCCTAGAATGAGGGCTCTTGTAGCAGCAAAGTGTTTCAAATCAAGTTTTTAGAGTCAGGGCACTCCTCCATAATTTGTGAATTAACATATCAGGATTTTCAAACATTTTGAGACATTAGTTATTTATATATTCTTCATCATTACCATAAAAATTTCTATAATGAGCATACCTCTATCAACAAAGCATTCAAAATAGTTTCTTGAGAGGCAGGATATTCTTTCAGCAATTTTGAATGGATCTATTACACTGGAATTTTCAGGCATTGAAAGAACATATTGCATATTAATTTATAGATAACAATATTAACTCATTTAACAATTAAATGCTGTAAGTACATTAACAATTAAATGACATAAGGTACATCATGGTGATAGTAGTTAATCATACAGTACTGCATATTTGAAAGTTGCTAAGAGAATAAATCTTTAAAAAAAGCTAACATTTTAGTTGTAAGTTACTAAACATCTTTAAACCTCAGTTTTCTCATATGTGATACTAGACATAAAGATACACATTCTCATGAAGATGTAGTGAGATAATGCAACTCCAGCACTTAGAAGAGAGAGGGATATTGCAAATGCTCAGGAGAAACTGTTGATTATCAATACTGGTCTCACCTTCTCATTCTGTTATTCCTGAATGTTCTCTAAATCAATGAATTCACATGCTTCGAACATCATATTCCCCACTGCCAAAATGGCCAGACCAATTTCATGTTTTTTCAAGATTTTAGAGAAGGAATATTTGTTTATAAATTGAATGATTTGAGTGAATCAGTAATTAAAGTTAATAGTACTAACCAAAGTTTGATGAAAATTTCTTACATGTCAAACTTAAGCTAAGGATCCCACTAGGTCCCTTGATAAAAGGTTCAGAGGCCAGACTTATCAAGAAAAAAGGACAGTGCACCCACATAAACAGAATGAGAAATGAAAAAGGAAAAATGACAATGGACTCCCTGGAAATACAAAGAATTGTTAGAGAATACTATGAAAAATTACATGCCAACAAATTGGACAACATAGAAGAAATGGACAACTGTCTAAAACAATACAACCTTTCACAGCTGACCCAGGAAGAAACAGAAAATCTGAACAGACCAATTACCAGCAATGAAATCAAACTGGTAATAAAAAAACTACCTAAGAACACAACTTCTGTTCCAGATGGCTTCACAGCTGAATTTTATCAAACATTTAAATAAGAGCTAATACCCACCCTCCTTAAAGTATTCCAAAGAGTACAAGAGGAAGGAATACTTCGGAACTGATTCTATAAGTCCAGAATCACTCTAATACCAAAACCAGACAAAGATACCCCAAAAAGAGAAAATTATAGACCAGTATCCCTGATGAACATAGATGCAAAGATTCCCAACAAAATAATAGCAAACCAAATAAAAAAATACATCAAAAAGATCATTCATCATGACCAAGTGGGATTTATTCCAGGAATGCAAGGATGCTACAGTATTTGAAAACCAATCAACATCATACACCACCACAACAAAAAGAAGGACAAAAATCACATGATCATCTCAATAGATGTTGAAAAAGTATTTGACAAAATTCAACATCCACTTATGATAAAAACTCTCAACAAAATGGGTATAGTGGGTATGTACCTTAACATAATAAAGGCCATATATGACAAACCCATAGCCAACATCATACTTAACAGTGAAAAGCTGAAAGCTTTTCCTCTAAGACTGGGAACACGACAAGGATACCCATTCTCACCACTTTTATTTGACATAGTACTAGAGGTCCTAGCCACAGCAACCAGACAACACCAAGAAATAAAAGGCATCCAGACTGTTTAGGAAGAAGTTAAATGGTCACTATTTGCAAATGACATAATATCATACATAGAAAACCCTAAGAATCCACTCCAAAACTACTAGATCCAATATTTGAATTCAGCAAAGTTAGCAGAAAGAGAAATCAGGAAAACAACTCCACTTACAATTGCACCAAAAAGAATAAAATACCTAGGAATAAACCTAACCAAGGAGTTGAAAGACATATACTCTGAAAACTACAAGACACTCATGAGAGAAATTAAAGAAGACACCAATAAATGGAAATATATCCTGTGCTCATGGATAGGAAGAATTAATATTGTCAAAATGGCTATCCTGCCTAAAGCAATCCACAGATTGAATGCAATCCCTATCAAAATACCAACAACATTCTTCAATGAACTAGAACAAATAGTTCTAAAATTCATATGGAACCACAAGAGACCCCAAATAGCCAAAGCAATCCTGAGAAGGAAGAACAAAGCTGGAGGGGATTACACTCCCCAACTTCAAGCTCTACTACAAAGCTACAATAATCAAAACAATTTGGTATTGGCACAAGAACAGATCCATAGATCAAGGGAACAGAATAGAGAGCCCATATATAAACCCACACATATATGGCCAATTAATATATGATAAATAAGCCATGAATATACAATGGGGAAAAGACAGCCTCTTCAACAGCTGGTGTTGGCAAAACTGGACAGCTACATGTAAGAGAATGAAACTGGATTATTGTCTAACTTCATACACTAAAGTAAACTCCAAATGGATCAAAGACCTAAATGTAAGTAATGAAACCATAAAACTCATAGAAGAAAACATAGGCAAAAATTTCTTGAATACAAACATGAGCAACTTTTTCCTGAACACATCTCCTCGGACCAGGGAAAAAAATAAAAAATGAACAAGTGGGATTACATCAAACTAAAAAGCGTCTGTACAGCAAAGGACACCATCAGCAGAACAAAGAGGCATCCTACAGTATGGGAGAATATATTTGTAAATGACTCATCCTATAAGGGGTTAAGATCCAGAATATGTAAAGAGCTCACATACCTCAACACCAAAAAAACAAATAAGCCAATTAAAAAATGGGCAGAGGACCTGGACAGACACTTCTCCAAAGAAGAAATTCAAATGGCCAACAGGCACATGAAAAGATGCTTCACGTTGTTAATTATCAGGGAAATGCAAATTAAGACCACAATGAGATATCACCTCACATCAGTTAGGATGGCCGAGATCTGAAAGACAAGAAATAGCAAATACTGGTGAGGAAGTGGAGAAAGGGGAACCCTCCTACACTGCTGTCAGGAATGTAAATTAGTTCAACTGTTGTGGAAAGCAATATGGAAGTTCCTCAAAAAACTGAAAATAGAAATATCATTTGACCCAGAAATTTCACTTCTAGGAATTTACCTGAAGAAAACCAGATCCCTGATTCGACAAGACATATGTACCCCTATGTTTACTGCAGCAGTATTTACAATAGCCAAGATATGGAAGCAACCTAAGTACTCATCAATAGCTGAATGGAAAAAGAAGAATGTGGTACATATACAATAGAATATTACTCAGCCATAAAAAGAAAAGAAATCCTACCATTTGCAAAAACATGAATGGAGCTGGAGGGTATTATGCTCAATGAAATAAGCCAGGTGGAGAAAGATAAGCAGCAAATGACTTCACTAATTTGTGGAACATAAAACAAAGCAAAACTGAAGGAATAAAATGGCAGCAGACTCACAGACTCCAAGAAGGGACTAGCTATTACCAAAAGGAAGGGGGTGGGGAGCAGACGAGAAGGGGATTTAGGGGCATTATAATTAGCACTCACAATATAGATAGGTCATGGGGAAGCCAGAACAGCACAGAGGAGACAAGTAGTGACTCTATAGCATCTTACTACATTGATAGACAGTAACTGTAGTGGAGAGGGGCCGGGGTGAGGACTTGATAATATGGGTGAATGTTGAAACCACAAGGTTGTTCATGTGAAGCCTTTGTAAGATTGTATATCAATGATACTTTAATAACAAAAGAAAAGGGGGGTGGTTTGGAGGCACATGCCGTCATCAGGAGACTGAGGCTGGAGATGTAGTTGTTTGCTCAAGGCCATTAAGGAGTGAACAGCGGTCAGGATTTGAACCCCAGGATTTGACTCTGTCTGAAGCTCATACTTTTGATCCATCTGGGACACCGCCTCATGTTTTGTTGTATAGATTGTGGTAATTCCTACATGTACTACCACTCTTTCCCCTGAGCTGAGAAGCTGGCTTCTCCCATGTTCAGAATCTGTCCTTGTTGTTGCAAGAGAGGTGCCTAGCCTTCTGGGAGGTACAGAGGGTGGAACTTGAAATGTTGACTATCCATGATCAGCTGGACAAATGCAGGTGGACACGGTTGGCCGTGCATGGCTGGGGCCCGTCTGGTGTGTGCTGTGGTGGGTGCGCAGTGCACAGTCCTCTGGAGGTAACACAAAAGATGGGGGTTGGTTTGTCCTTCCTCACCTGCTCACAAGCTGATTTCTCATGTTTTATGAATAACAAGTGAGATACCATTTTGAAAAATCTGTCAACATACATCAATATTCACAAGTGAGTCTTTTGTGAAGGGGTTGGATGGGAAATTTAAAAAATGGGTAGAGACTTGGAGAAATTGATGGGGTGAATGTCCCAGGTTGTAGATGTGAGCACCGCCTATGCTGATGAGCAGAGAAAGGGAGAGGGTTCAGGATCTAAGGACCAGGAAGAACAGATCTCAGAGCACAAGCTGAGTGGATCAGGCTGCGAATGCAATAGGTTTTTTTCTCCTTACTGATGGAGTTTTGCTCCCACCAAAACCTACAGTGTAAATGGCCTGAAGGTCAAACTGCCGGGATTAAAACCAAAAGCCAGATGGAAGTTACAGTCGGACCTTAGAACATCTTAATCCATGAAATATGTGAAACTACCAGGGAGGGAGGAGTGAGCACCAAACGGGGCTGGTGTGGCCAGGGGGCGGCCAGCTGCTGGAGCTCACCTCCAGATCCAGATGCTTCTCGGTCCTCCCGGTGTCTTCAGAGGCTGGTGGGCACCACATCTGCTGATCAGCTCCACACCCGCTTCTCAGCAGAAGGGTGGCCCTCCTGTGGCTCCCGTGGAGCTGCGGGCTGGTGGGTAAGGAGAGGCGCCGGCAGGAGGGAGGCCTTGGCTCCGAAGGATGGCGCAGTTCCCACCAGCCTCAAACCCCGACCTCTTCCTGAAGTGCGGCCCCTGCCTGCTGCTGCTTCCCCAGCCCCCCAGCCCTGAAGGCAGGCGCCCTGAGGAGGCGGCAAGGCCTCTCCTGGTTGGGGAAGTGCAGTCAGCTTCTCATGGGTCTGAGCCCTGCGGGCCGCACTCTCTGGGGTCCTGTTAGGCAGAGGAAGTTGTGGGGTGATGGCCTCCCAGGGGGTTTTGTCCTTGGGGCTGTCTGCCAAGAAGCAGAGTGGGGCCCTGACAGCAGAGCAGCCTCCAGTGGGAGAGGGGGCCCTGAGGCTTCCTGCTGAGATGTTGGGGCCACTCTCAGCACTTCTGGCCTCAGTGAGTATCTCAAGGGTGTGCTTGAATTTCCTCAACTGTGGCTCCTCAAGGGCAGACAAATGTTGACGAGGGAACATGTTTTTGTGTTTGGGCATTCTGACGTGGACTGGGGTGCGTTCTGGAACCGGGCAGCTGATGGGTCAGTGTGGGAAGGTTGCCATGTGCCGGGGAACAGTGGGGGTGGATCTGTGATGTGCTTGTGTGTTCCAGGGCCTGGGGAGACATGTGGATTACTTTTCTGTGTGTGGGATTTTGTACAGGGTAGTTTACATATGTTAAATCACAGAGTCAGGCAACGTTTACTGAGATGTTTAGGAAAGGGACTTTGGAAAAATCACGAATGAGAGTGTAGGCTCAGAGCAGTGTTTTGAGGGTTAATGTTGAGGAAAGGAGACACTGAAGAAGGCTGGTTTCCACTTAGTTGTTTTTACAAGCTACCTACTTCTATGAGCATCAGTTTTTTCATCTTAGAAGTGAGACTAAAAACTATTCCTAGCATTGAATAGAGAGGATTGAATTCCCATTGAATTCCCTTTTGACTTTTATATAGAGACTACTTTGTATCTTGTTGAATGTCATTTATAAAAATGTGTAGGAAATATAAATACACTCAGCCGCTGCCCTCCATATAGACCACACTCACACACAGCACATGTCTCTTTTCCCTTAGCCTTGAGTTTAATTTTTGATTTTTAAGCTGCATATTCAAAGTAAGGACTGCAGAGATGGAAAGCCTTGGGTTGAGTCCTATCTCTGCTAGCTCTTCAGGTAGCCTTCTTTCTTCCTACTCATGCAACAACTTCATCTATTTGTTTGTTTATTTATTATTCATTTCTAAAGTTATGGATATGCAATTACCATATAGCATGGTGTGAGTTTACAGTGTCCAAGGCAATGATTTGATATATATATATATATATATTGCAAAATGGTTGCCATGATAATGTTAGTTGGCACATTTATTACCTCACATAGTCACAACTTCTTTTTTTTATGGCGTATTATGGCAAGAAGTCTTAAAATCCACTCTTGGCAATTTTCAAATACACACTACAGTCTGTTAACTCTAGTCACCATGCTGCAAATTACATCTGCCAAACTTGTTCACTTACAGCCAATGCTTGTGCTCTCTGACCACCTTCGTCCATTTCTCCCACCCCTACTCCTGACTCCTCATCTATTTCTTACGAGTTCTGCTGTTTTAGATTCCACGTATTAGGGAGAGAATACAGTATCTATGTTTCTCTGTCTAACTCTTCATTCAGCATAATGTCCTCAAGGTCCACCATGTTGTTGCCACAGGACTTCCTTTTTTATAGCTGAATAATATTCCAATATTATTACCCACACAGACATTTACTTTACCCATTATACACTCTATCCATGTAACATATATTTTCATCATCCAATCACACACTGATGGACATTTAAGTTGTTTCCATGTTTTGGTTCTTCCAATAAGGCTGCAGTGAACATCGGAGCATAGATATCTCTTAAGGTAGTGATTCCATTTCCTTCAGGTAAGTACCCAGAAGTCAAATTACTGGGTTGTATGGCACTTCTGTTTTTAATTTTTAGAGGAACCTGCATACTGGTGTCCACAGTGTCTGCATCCATATCCATTCCCACCAACAGTGCACAGGGCTCCCTTCTGTCCACATCCTCACCAGCACTCATTCTGTCTTGCCTTTTTGATAGTAGCCATTCTATCAAGGGTCAGGTGACATCTCCTTTTGGTTTTCACTTATATTTCCCTGGTGATTAGTGATGCTGACATCTATAGATGTAGCCTTTGGACATTTGAATTATTTCTTTGGAAAAATGTATATTCAGGCCCCTTTGCTTTTTTTAGCTAGGTTTTTTTGGTTTTCGTTTGTTGCTCTTGAGCTATATGAGTTCCTCAACTATTCTGGGTGTTATCCTTTTATCAGATGTGTGATTTGCAAATATTTTGTCCCATTCTGTAGGTCCCCATTCATTTTGTTGATTTTTCTTTTGCTGTGTAGAAGGTTTTTGGTTTGATGTAGTTCCACTTGTTTTTATTTGCTTTTTAATTTTTTTTTGACATGTCAAAGATTTTATTTTACTTATTAATTAATGAGGGAATCAACAAGATGTTACATGTGGTTCAAGGAGAACTCAAAAATCATACACACTGTAGGTCATCAATCAACTGCATTGCCACCTCCATAATTTTCATTTCTGTGGACAAGAATCACTTGCATTACTATCAATAATCAAGTAAATCAAGTGAATTGATTATAATAGCTTCTGGTAGATGTAACAGTGATTTATTTTTGCTTTTGTTGCTTGTGCTTTGGGTGTCACATCCATACATCATTGCCAGCATCAATGTTTATTAGCTTTTTTAGTTTTTAAAAGTTTTTTGGTAGAGTCTTCAGGATTTTTCTCTATATACAATCATGTCATCTGCAAACAGAGACACTTTTACTTCTTCCTTTCCAATTCTGATGCCTTTTATTTATTTTTCTTGTCTGATTGCTCTAGCGAGGACTCCCAGTTCTCTGTTGAATAGGGGTGATGAGAGTGGGCATCCTTGTCTTGATCTAATCTGAGAGGAACAGTTTTAACCTTTCACCACTGTATATGATGTTAGCTGTGGGCTGGTCATATATGTCCTTTATTATGTTAAGATATATCCTTGTATATACAACTTATTGAGGTTTTCATCATGAATAGATGTTGCATTTTATCAAATTATTTTTCTGCAGCTATTGAAAGGATTGTATGATTGAAATGATCGTGTCAAATTTGTAGACTTACATCCTTCTCTCTCAGGTATAAATTCCCTTTGATCATGGTGTATGGTTCCTTTAATGTGCTGTTGAATTTGGTTTGCTCATATATTGTTTTTCTAATTTTGTTTAGATGTTTGTCTGTGTGTTCTGAGCTTCTTTAGGAGGATTATTCTAATTTCTCTGTCAGATAGTTCATAGATTTCAGTTCTTTACAGTTAAGCAGCCTTATTAGTTTCCTTTGGTAGTGTCATGTTACCTGGGTCTTCATGATCCTAGATTCCTTACACTGGTATCTGTGCATTTGAATAAGTACTCTCCTCTTCTATACTTCACAGATTTCTAAAAGAAACTGAAAGAAATGAAAGGGTTTTAGCAGAAAAAGTGACATGATATGACCTACACTTACAAAGAACACTATGTTTGCCATGTTGGGAACAGACAGTAGGATGGGGAGGGCAGAAACTGGGATTCCAGTTAGGAGGCAGTTTCAGTAATCCAGGTGACAGATCATGGTGGGTCGGACAAAGGTCATGGCACTGAAGGTGGCAGTGAAGGTAGATGTTTTGTGAATATAGAACCCACAAGATTTTGAGATAGACTGGTTATGCATAGGCGAGAGAGAAACTAGTCCACAGTGACTCCAGGGCTCTTGGCCTGAGTGTGCGGAAGGGCAGAGTGTGCATTGATTCAGATGGGGAAGCTTGTGGGTGACAAGTTCAGAGAAGATCCGCAATTTGGTTATTGACATGTGCAGTCTCTGATATTTATGAGACGTCCAAGCAGAGATGTCAAACAGGCAGTAGGTGTCCTAGTCACAAGTTCAGGGGACAGGCCCACCTGCTGAGTAATAATGCATACCCCAAAGGTTTTGTCAGGACTAAGATGATGCTCATAAAGCACTTACTGCAGTGACTGGCACATGGCACATCCTTTTCACACATTTCCTTCCCCTTTAAATAACCCCTACTTGTGTCACTAGGGTTTAGAGGTCCATGGTTGTTTGGCTACTTAATGTGTGAGATAACTTTTTAAAACAGAATTTTGAAAGCTCTTTTTTTGCCGGTGGTTTTGGATATAGCAAGGTGATGTGATGTGTGGTGGCCCTGGGAGTGGCTGTGGCATTTATGTGTATCTGGCTGTGGGGGAACCTGACCAGTTGCCTAGAAGATGGTTATTCCACACGCCCCTGGGTTTCTGCTTTGGCCATCATTCTGGCTCATCTGGAATCAGTCACTTCCAATTTCCTTTCCTCCCTTTACTGGACTGTCTGTGGCACGTAAAGAACTGAAATATCCCAGTGGAAGAAAGCAGCAGGAGCCACAGTGCATGAGTTTTGTGTTCAACTGAATAATTTAGGGACATAAAAACAAAATAAACCCAAATATATCTGATATGAGGTGATAGTAAATGTATGAATAGAAAACAATGAAAATGAAAAAAAGGTGTCATTTATAAACAAAGCAAAAGCTGGTTCTATGAAAATATTAGTAAAATGGTCATGTGACTTGCAAAACTTTCTATGAAAAATGGGAGATGCAAATAAACAATATTAACAATAGAAAGAGACAAGATTACATATAAAACAATTGTTTAAATGACAGTAAATTAAATTTATGCATGATTTAATGGTAACACATTTGAAACTAACCAAATTTTTTCAAGAACAAATAGGAAATAAAAATGGAACATCAAAATCAAAATAAAAATATCTTCATTTTGCTAAAGCAATGGAATCTGTAGGTACAAATCCTCTGTTAAAAAACTAGTAGGGGATTTCAACTGATTATACTAGAGAATACTCAAAGAAAAGATTGTTTTAATCTTATCCAAACTTTTCTATAGAATGGTCAGAGTGAACACAGTCTCAAATCTTTTTTTTTCAAATCTCTTTAGAAAGCATAAAAAAGGAAAATTAGATACTATTCTCTCATGATCATAAATGCAAAAGTCATAGGCAAACTAGCAAAGCAAATAAAAGAATGTATATAAGCTATACATCATGACCAGATTGGGTTTATTCCAGGAATACAAAGATGATTTAATATTAGAAAAATCTATAATGAAATTCATCCCATTAACAGAATAAAAGAGAAAAATCACATCACCAGCTCAACAGATACAATAATACCACTTGGTTAATGCATCTATACAATGATAAACACTCTTAGCAAACTAGGAATGAAAAGAAACTTCCTTAACTTGTAAAAGTATCTACCAAAAATTTATAAAAAAGCTTGAGCATTAATAGTAAAATGTTACAAGCAACCCCTTTAAGATCAGGAACAAGACAAGGATGCTCACACTCACTGCTTCTATTTAACATGACGGTGAAGGTCATAGGGACTGTAATCACTACAGTAATATAAAAGAAAGACAGATACACCAACAAAAAACTGCTAATATATTTTTCCCGAAAGATGTAAGTTACTAGAGCAATAAAAATTATAAGGTACCCAAGAACAAGCCTAACAAAAATGCATGACTTTTAAGGATGAAATAATTTAACTTTATTGAAACACAAATAAATTTTATGCTAATGAATAGGGAGACACAATATTGTCCAGCTATCAGTTCTCCTCCAAATAATCTGTAAACTTATTGCAGTTCCAATCAAGTCTCAAGAACTGCTTGTATGGAATTCAGCAAGCTAATTCTATAATATATATATAATAATAGAGGATAATGAATAGTCAAAACAATCTTGAGGAATAAGATAGGACACATGCCCTTATCAGATACCAATATTTATTAAAATGCTACAAAAATTAAGAGACTATAGCATTTGTCTACAAATAAAGCAACAGACCCATCCTGTTGGGTTATTGAGTTTGATTGGATTTAATTTATATTGATTTGGGAAAAACTAATGTATTTATAAAATTGAATCTTCAACTGGAAACATGGAGTGTCTCTCTTAAATTTAGGTCTTCTTTCCTTTGAGACCAAAAACTTAATAGATTTTGGTTTTCACATGTAAGTTTATGGAGTTAATTTTTGTATGTGCCCTCCACATTCACATGTGGGTTTTAACTGTCTCTTCAGAAACTTACTGAGATAAATCTAAGTCTGTCCATCTATCTTTCCCTGGGAAGCAGACAGATTTCTGAGTGGTGGTGGTGGTGGAAATGGGGATCTCTAAGGGGAACTGAAGCTGAGAGAGGGCTGGATAGGAGTGAGTGGCTGAGAGGGGCAAGTACCAGAGGGCCAGAGCAGAGACCCAGGCAATGCGGCCCGTCCTGCACCCTGCTTTTCAGTGGGGCAGCTGTGTGCTGAACTACTGAGTCACTTAGCTCATCAGGGCTTAGAGTTGAGCTTTTGTTCACTACAGAGCCCAGAACATTCTGCTGTTGAAATTATGGAAGGTAGAAGAGACTTGATCCCTGCACAAACCCTTGGGCCAGACACAGTCCTTGGTCGGGTGAAAGTTTCAGATTTACCAAACTCTCCATCTCTCTGTCTCTCTTTCTAAATTATTGTGATGAATTTCATAAAGCTAGAAAAACTGATTATAGAAGTTCTTTAAAATAAGAAGTATACTAAAGGAATCAGCCATTGAACGGGAAAAACTTACTTCCAGGAAACTGTGTGGAAACCAGTGCCTTGCACAGCACTTGGAGGGAATGAAAAAGATGTGGTTTTCTGGAGAAGAGGAAGAGAGGACAAGAATGAAGGGACCGGAGGCCAAGAACTGGCAGACCTTGAGCCGATTACTGAGTCACACGGAAGTCTCAGAGGTTGAGAGTTGCACAGGGTAAAGAAATGGATACAACCCAACATCCATGACCCATGTGGGTCACCCCTGTGGACTTACAGGGCTTGTGATGTGTGTCAGGAACCAGCTGAAACAGGTCAGAGGAGCAGAGAGCTTCATGAGCATGCTCGAAGGGGTTCTGGCCAGGATTCCCGCCTGCCCATCTGCTTCCTTGGGTCCCTTTTCATGTCTTTGTTTCTCAAACGATAGATAAAAGAGTTCAGCGTGGAGGTCAGCACCGTGCAGATGGCTGTTGCCACACGGTCCCCTAACAGTGTAGCTGGACAGGGCTGTAGGCATAGAAGATGCTTCCATAAAACAGGAGTGCCACAGTAAAAGGAAAACCGCAGGTGAAGAAGACCGTGTGTTTCCTAGCAGCTGAGGGCATCCTGGGAACCACAGGGAGGGTTCAAATATGAGAAAGAGACTTAGAAAGGGGGTCACCCAAACAATCAGTCTTTATTGTGACTTCATTGACAAATGTGGAGGAGCAGGACAGTTTGAGCAGAGGGCTGATGTTACAGAGGAAGCGGTGGATGACACTGGAGCCACAGAAGGTGAGAAGATCAGCGGGAGTGTGTGGGAGTGAGTGGGAGTGAAGAAATGAGCAAGAGCCTGGGGCAAACGGATTGTACGTTAACTGTGTGCTTCAGCATGAATCATCTCATTTAATCTCAACATAACTTCATGGTGACAATGGAATTACTATCTGCACCTTACAGCTGATGAAAGGGTGAAGAAGTTACTTAATTTGTTCAGGACCAACACTTAGTGAGTGGCATAGCCCAGAGCCAGGTCTCTAGAGTGCTGAGCCGAAGGACTCAATTGGCCCCTTCTTCACTCTCCTGGAAAAGGCACCTCTCCACGCCCAAGGGAGACAAGGCACCTGCCTGTGGATGTGAAGTTAAAGCTATACTGATGCTGTCCTGGTAGCAAGTGTAAGTGGTCGGGGGTTTTCAGAAGCCAGGCTTTCTATTCCTGGACTATAGTGTGCTGTTGGGACAGACTGACCCAGTGCATTGGCAACACTGGTGCTGGTGGATGACTAAGTCGCTCCTACTTCTCAGTGGAACTATGTGCAGGCACAGAGGGAGCCCAGGGACACCCTCTCAGGTGGTTCTGGCAGCTCAGTCCCTCCAGCCCCTGCACAGGCTCTTCCCCAGGGTCTGATAGGAATTGGAGGCAATTAGTCTACTTTGATTCTTTCCTTAACTGGGAGCTTAGGGACTTTTTATGAATCCTTTCTGAGGTTTGTAGGGTGGTATTCTCCTGACTTGTTCTGGAGCTCAAGGACAGACACAGTGAGCTCAGGGGTCATGGGCTCCAAAGGCTTTCTTCTTGCATTTTGTTCAGCAGAAGCTGGGGACTCAGGAAACGAAATTTGGTTTAGAAGATGCCTGAGCTCATGAAGGAGAGGCACAGGTCGGAGGGAGCCGGGAATTCTAAGTGAGCAAGATGGGCCTTTGGGTCTAGAGGTCTGCCTGTGCATTCCATGTGGGTCTATGTGGTGTCTCTTTACTTGGGTAATGTGGATATACACGTTTTCTTCATGAGTTTGTGTGTGTGTGTATGTGCATGTGTGTTTATTATGTGTGTGTGCTTGTGTTTATGTGTGTGCGTGTGTGATGTGTAGTTGACTTCCAATCTTCTCCCCTCTGAGACCTAGCACGTACTCTAAAGAAGAGTTGCCACATTAAGCAAGTACAGGGCGTGTATGTGTGATTAGGGGTCTCCTGCTCAGGCCCTTTGCTCTCCAATATTTGCCCTATTCTCCTTCTTAAATTCCTACATTTCCATCCTTGGACAGACATCAGAGTTAAGGAAAGGAGACTGCAGAGTCTGAGGAGAGACAAGTGTGCTCCCCAATCTGTAGAAGAAGGTTCCTGAATTTATCCATGACTAGCAATAGGTGAGAGGACTTGAAATCTCTACTCTGTAATGTATGTGTGATCTTGCATTTTGCTTATGAGTTATATTTGCATGGGATTCCAAATGTTTAGAACATGGGTGTGTGTGTTTGCTTTTTGTTTTATTTGCGGGTAATGTTTATGCGGTTCCTGTGAGCAAATGGGGTCCAAAATGCCTCACTCACTGACCACCTTCACCTGTGTGGGGTATAGGCCAGTGAAGGCTGGAATATCTCATTTTGTAATGAAGCTGTGTATGTGTGATCACGTATGCTGTTTGTTGCCTGCCTGTGAAGATGCATATGTGTGCAATGGTGTATTTCTTGTAGGATTTTTGTGCAATGAGTGTGAATCTTTTTTTGTTTAATATGTGTATTTGCATTCAGATATTCAGAGTGTGAGTTTGTATAACTGATATGTTCTTTTTATGTGTTGATGGTTGTTTTATGTTTGTGTTGAGATTATATGTGTTTGTGTATGTTTATGTGGATTATTTGTGTGTTGTGTGTCCAATGTTGTATATTTTTTGTGAGTTTTGTTTTTACGACTCTTTGGCTAACTGAGCCATATAGCTACTATCCATGGGTCACAGGTGGTAAGCAGTCACAAGTCAGCAGTTAAAGTGGGCACACGTGTGTGTGTGTGTGTGTATGTGTGTGTGTATGACATGTACATGTTTTAGGGGCTTCAGGTTCACTCCTGTGAACTTGAAGATTTCCTTAACTGTCCACAGCGTATGTCAGTGAGCAGCCATGCCTCCACATAAGGCTCAAGTCACTGCCCTTCTTGGTGGCCATGAATCAAGATATCTAGTGTCCCTGAGCAAGTTTGTGGTCCCTAAGAAGACTTTCTGTCCTGTCCTATACTTGAGTGAGAATGTCAGTCATGACTCCGTCTTCAGGGGTATGTGGTAATCCTCAGCTCTAACTGAACTTCCAAATAAATACTGAATCTGGATTCCACCATCAAAGAGCTGAGTCACCGTAGGTAAGTCACTTATCTCTTCAGCTTCAGTTTTCACATCTATAAAATGAGGACATAAAATTTACTTTGTGTACCAAACAGTCCCTAAGTATGGAATTATTGTTTTCAGAGAAGTTAAAGCATGTGAATGTCCTTTAAACTGTATGATGTATAAAGGAGTGAGTGGCAAGTTTTTCTTAGAGGGAGTTCAGGACATTTTAGACCAACGTAGCTGACTTCTCTGTGTATTCTAACTAATGAGGGTATAATTTACATGCAGCATGTATAATGAAGGTATTGCTTAAAAGCAAGGATTCTGGTCACACGGACATAGGTTGCAATTCCATCTGTTGCACTTAACTGTGTGTACCTTTGCACATTGAAGTAATGTACACTTTTGATTCCCCATAGTTAAAAGGAATATAGTAATACTCATTAGGGCTATGGTGATGGTTTAATTTGAAAGCGCCTATCAAACATTGGCATAGTGTCTGGCATTATTATTAAGATTGGTTTGGAAACCTGGATTGGATACTTTTGATAGCAGCGAACTTTAAATGACTCAAAACAGGTAGGACCCAGCCAATGCCTCAGAAAGCCTGTGACAGAGCTTTAGTGATTCTGTTCCAACCTAGGGAGTTTCATGTCCCTTTTAAGAGGAAATGACTGATACCTCTTTCCTGGTACCCATTTCATCTTGGGAAATCACTGAGGTTTGAACCTTGTTTGATATAGAGATGTAACCTCCTTGAACAAAGAGATTTCCCTTTTCTTGTTCGCTATCATGTACCTAATATAGGACAAAGCTGTTCAATCAATGTTTGTTCCATAAAGAATGAATGCCCTTTGGTTCCTCAGGAAGAAACTTGATTATGTAAGGGTTTGATGTGTCACTGGAGCCAGAGTGGGACAGACTGATTTATGCACCAACAGTGGTGGGAAATAAACAGAAAAGCAGTTGAAATTAAGGATTTGCATACTAAAAATGACATTGCTATAATGTTATGGCATGTTCGCTGACATTTCCCACTTCCCCCAATTCCCAGCAGAGGGAAGAACAGCATGGGAGACAAGAACAGGTGTGAGAACCAGAGCAGCGTGTCTGAGTTCCTCCTCCTGGGGCTCCCCATTCCCCCGGAGCAGCAGGGCATGTTCTTCGCCCTGTTCCTGGGCATGTACCTGACCACGGTGCTGGGGAACCTGCTCATCATCCTGTCGTCAGGCTGGACTCGCGCCTCCACACCCCCATGTACTTCTTCCTCAGCCACCTGGCCCTGTCTAATGTCTCCCTTTCATCTATCCCAGTTCCAAAGATGCTCATGAACATGCAGACATGGCAGCAATCCATTCCCTATATGGGGTGCATCTTTCAGATGTATTTCTTCATACTTTTTGGTTGTCTTGACAATTTCCTTCTTGCAGTGATGGCATATGACAGGTGTGTGGCCATCTGTCAGCCACTCCACTACACGACTGTCACGAGGCAGCAGCTCTGTACCTCATTAGTAGCTGGGTCCTGGTTCTTCTGGTGCATCCATGCCCTGTTGCACACCCTCCTCTTGGTCCAACTGTCCTTCTGTGCTGGTAACACCATCCCCCACTTCTTCTGTGACCTCCCTGTGCTGCTGAAGATGAGCTGCTCAGACATCTCACTCAAGGAGCTGATCATCTTTACTGAGGGAGGAATGCTTTTTGTCCTGCCTTTGAGTAGTATCTTGGGCTCATATGTCCATATAGGGACCAGTGTCCTGAGGGTCCCCTCCACTAAGAGACTCTGTAAAGCCTTGTCTACCTGTGGCTCCCACCTCTCTGTGGTGTCTTTATACTATGGGACACTCGCAGGTGTTTACTTTTTCTCCTCATCAGGGGGCTCCAGTGACAAAGACATCATTGCTTCCGTCATGTATACAGTAGTCACCCCCATGCTGAATCCCTTCATCTACAGCCTGAGGAACAGAGATATAAAACAGGCCCTAGAAATACTTGTAAGTAGGGTTAACTTCTTTAAGTGACCATCACTAAATCCTCGTATTGTAGTCATGAGCACAATGGATGTATCTTCTACAATTATTGTATGGTTGAAACTCCATGTGACTTTAAAAGAGTAGAAATTCTGCTGTCACATACAGTGTTGTTAATATGTCAACTTGGTCAAATTTGTTACTTGGATCGTTAAGTATTCTTTATCCTTAATTAATTTTTTCTGCTTGTTCATCATCTCTTACCAGGTAGGTGCAAAATCTTACACAAATATGTCGTGCAATTCTAATTGTGGATTTGTTTTTTCTCCTTTCAGTTACGTCAGTTATTGCTTATATATTTTCTATACCATTATATTGAAGGCATGCCAGTTTAGCCTCATGATCCGTTCCTGGGGCACCGACTCTTTCGCAGTGGTGTGCCGAAGCTGGCTCGCCTTGGTTTTCGGCTGATTGTGGAGCACTTCTTTCCAACTCCGTATTCAGGGGCATCATGTTGGTAGATTGAAATCAGCCAGAATGGGGATAATGACACTACTTGAAAACGGACAAATGCTATAACACAATGGACATCCATTTTTAAAATTATTTATCAGCACACACTACATTTATAATTAGGACATATTTCTCTATCTCTAGCAAAGAGATAAGGCTCCTACCTTAACATCTTATGTACTTCTTCTGATGTTAATGTAGACATACCAGCTTTCATTTAGTTATTGTGTTCATGGTGTTTCTTTTCCATCACTTCAACTTTTCTATGTTCTAATATTTCTGAGGTGTCCTTACTAACAGTGTAAGGCTGGATTTTGCTCTTTATGTGTAGATTGATATTCACTGTGTTTGTGGAGAATTTGATCTATTAACTTCGAATGTAATCATGAGAATTTGAATTTCTATTTTCCATATTTCTGTGCTTTCTCTTTGAGTCATCTCTTTCATATTTATTCTCTTCTCTCTCCTTTTTGATTAAATATATATTTTTTCATTCCATTTCTCCCTCTGTTAACTTATTAATCCTATATTATTGTTATTTTATAATTCTTTCCTGTGTATTTTTCACAATATTATATTGGCTTCAAATATACAACATTGTGATTCTGCAGTTATCTACATTATTAGATGTTCACCCCAGCTAGTGTAGTTACTGTCAACGGGGACAGATGTTACAGAATTATTGACTATATTCTTTATGCTATACTTTCATCCCATTGACTAATTTATATTATGATTGAAGTTTTATATTTCTTAATCCCTTTTTTCTGTGCTTTATGTAGAGATTACATTTTGCTTTCTCTTTAAAATTTTTAAAAATTGTAGTACAATATATATAACATGAAATATACCATTCTACTGCTTGAGGCATACAATTCAGTGGCATTTACTGTATTCATTACCACTACTTCATTCATACAAACTCCATGGAACAACAATGCAATTGAGGACATTGCAGCTATGAAAAATAGTATCAAAGATACTATAAGTCAATATGGAGAGATTTCCAAGGTATATTGTTAAATGGAAGAGAAAAATATGTAAAAGAGCATCGATAGCTTGTTAATTTTTGTGTAAAAATGAAGAAAAAAATATACATGTATCTTCCCATTTGAACAAAAAAAAACACAGGAAGAATAAATCAGAAACTAGTGAGATTGCTTATCTACAGGAGTTGGATGGGAATGGGGTAAAAAAGATGGGGAGATGAATCTATCTATTTGTATGGCTCTGACTATGTTATCTTTTACCTACTAAAAGATAAATAGAAGAGGATTGGGAATAAAGCAAAAGAGAATAAGACAAAACAAATGAACCTAATTATATTTCAAACTAATACTATAATTAGACTAAAGGAAAAAAATAACTAACCTAAGTAATTCTTGAACAGAGAATTTTATCTAAATAATCTCACAATAAAGAAAAAACTGTAAACAGAAATTTTAAGTTGCAGTTAACTTGTCATTAACAGTGGTATGAAGTCAAGATTCTGAAATTACTTAACATGTATTCAGAGATTCATCCTCAGATCACTTATATATCTACCCAAATGATACTTACTAGTTGCAAAGGTTAAAATAGTAACTTTACAGTAGAGAACCTGGCAGATACCACCATAACTAATTGCTCAAAGATAAAATCACTAGTAAGTGGAAACATTGGTATGGTAAGTTTTTGAGACATATACACTGTATTACATATACCTGCTGAACTTCTAAGCCTGAAATATACATGTTTACAGAAGGTAAACATAGTAAAATGTTAATCATTGGGGAATCTGGGTGAATTGTGTACAGGAATTTTTTCTATAATTTTACAACTATTCTATATGCCTGAAATCATTTCAAAATAGAAAGTTAAAAACCCCTTTGTCCCAGCTGGAACATGTCCAAGAAGAAAGGAGTCCAGGGCATTGCTGGCATCTGAGACACCTGCCCGTGGGACTCCAGTCCCCTGGCTCTGGATAGGTGGCTCCTGAAAGAACAGTAAGAAATCAGCCAGAAGCCTGGGGAATTGTTTCAGTCCTGCCATTGGTAATTAAAATGTTGTCTTGACTCATTTTCTGGCACTGGTTAAGGAACATGAAAGTCTGTACAAGTGCTGAGGCTACAGGTATTTCTCCTGTTAGTCTGGGTACTGAGTTTCCTGCAAAGAAGCTGAGGATTTGGGCAACAGTCTAGAAGAGGTGTTTCAGGTCACCAATGACAAGCACAGGTCAGAGGGAGCTGGAAATCTGTACTTGGAGATGGATCTGCCTGTGTGCTCCTGGGTTTGTGTATGAGTATCTCTGTTCATGGGTGTGTGTGTCTGTGTGAATTATGTGTGCTTGTGTATATTTCGTAGTTGCATGTGTGTGTGCACTACATACCTGACTGGCAGCCTGATTCTTTCCCTGAGTTAGACCCAATCTGGGCTCTGTTTTAGCACTAGGTTATATAAACCAAGTTATCAGCCTCCTAATGTGTCAGTAGGGACTCTTGATTCATGCCTGTGACCTTGAACATTTGTATCACAGCTGAGTGGATTAGAGCTCAGCACCGGGGGGTAAGATTGTTGTCTCTGGGTTTGGAGAAGAGGACACCCCATCTTTGAAGGAACAGAGTCCGAGGGGATCACACCTCTGCTTTCAGTGTGTATTGGTGACATGTGTGGGATGCATCTGGGTGTGAGAGCAGCACGTGTACTGCATGTCTGCACCATGTGTGTTTTACTACGTGCGTGGATGCTGGCAGTGGTTTAATGATGGTGCCTGTGATGGAAAAGGCTTAACTGCCCCCCGCTGATGACCTCCCCGGGAAGGGGGTGGGTCAGAAGGGGCCAAAGCTCGCCTCTCAGCGATGGGAGTGTGTGTGCCTCTTGTTGTAGTGTGTGTATGGTGGGTGTGCATGTGTGTTTGTGGGCATCTGATTTGCATCCATGGCCTCAAATATTTCCTTGCGTGCCCTCCTGAGGCACTGCTGGCTGTGGTAACCAACTCAAGTCACTCTGTTTCCTGAAAAGGATCTGCTATCCTTTTCAGAAACCTGAATGGACTGAGTCATTCAGAATTTTGTAACCCTTTACTTTCACTAAACGTCCCAGGCAAAAAACCTCCAGGCATCGTGCTGTGTGAAGTTAGAGTGGTGAGACCATGGGAAAATTATGTAACTCTTTGGCCTCAGATTCCACATCTACAAAATGGAAAGAATTACACATGCCTTGTGAACTTCACAGGCCCTCAGTAAATATTTATTGTTTAAATGGAAGTTAAGGTGAAATCTTTTTTCCAGTGGGAAAGTATATAAATATGAATGAATGAAATGACTTAGGAAGAGGACTAAGAAAATTCTGGACAACACTGGCTTCCTAGCAGTTCTGAAATAATAGAAGGTGTTTGCTCCTCTAATCAGTGAAAGGAAAAGTTCTCATGTGTGGTGGTTAAGAGGACTGGCTCTGAGCGCAGTCATTAGACCCAATCACATGAAATAGCCAATACTTGGTAATTTTTAATCAACAGAAAATGGTAATACATAAAGGTTGTTACATAAATTATATATTATGTGTATTATATAGAATGTATGTTATAGATGCATATATAAGCACATATGTGTGTGTGTGCATGTCTGTTCCCACTGCAGTGTTATATGCTTATGCAGTTTGTATCATTTATATTTCCATTCTTCAAAGCTAAAATAGATTAGTGCAGATTAACATTAGAAGATTTTTAAAAATCTGGGAATGGAGGCTGGTGTATGGATATAATTAGGGGATGTGGGTAAAGCCCTTAGTCTAGTACCTAAATGCTCACCATTATTATATAAGGTACTTTATGAACTGTTTTGGTTTGGGAGCTATTCGGGCATCAAGCAGCTCTAAATGACCACACCACCCGTTTCTACAGGGCTGATGAGTTTAGGGCTGTGGGTCAATGGGACAGGCCAGCTCACAGGAGGAGAGTGACAGCGCTCCAACACCACCTCAGCACCGGAGTCTCACGTTACGTTAATGCAGAAACAACTGACACCAGTTTGCTGGGGCTCATCTACTATTCCTGCCACGGTGAGCTGTTATGATTTGACTTGTCTAGTGTAGGAAACCTTGCTCATCAATAGAGGGCAGGGGCTTTGCCTGTCTTGTTCATTGCTGCTTTCTCCATCCTTAGCAGAGGTCCCCATATAGACTCCATATTCAGTGAGTAAGGGTTGAATAAAACAGCAAACACCCTCTTGCTTCTGTGCAATGAGCTCTTGCTGGCGGCTCTTAGGTGTGATGCTTTCCTGGAGCCCGGCTGGGCTAGAGTGAAGATGTGTGCATTCACAGTGTGACAAACTAGTAGGAGTGTAGTTAAAAAGGCCTTGTTTTCCTGGAGAATTACAGTATGAGATGCAAGGGTCCTGCTCAACCTTTTTAGGTTCCTGAGATTCCCAAACCTGAATGAGTCCCGAGAACCAGAGCAGCGTGTCCGAGTTCCTCCTCCTGGGGCTCCCCGTCCCCCCGGAGCAGCAGGGCGTGCTCTTCGCCCTGTTCCTGGGCATGTACCTGACCACGGTGCTGGGGAACCTGCTCATCATCCTGCTCGTCAGGCTGGACTTGCGCCTCCACACCCCCATGTACGTTCTCCTCAGCCACCTGGCCCTCTCTGACATTTCTCTTTCATCTGTCACTGTCCCAAAGATGTTGACAAACATGTATGCTCAGGATCACTCCATCCCTTATGCTGGGTGCCTTTCACAAATTTATTTGTTTGTTCATTTTAGTTGTCTTGACAGTTTTCTTCTTGCAGTGATGGCATATGACAGGTATGTGGCTGTGTGTCACCCTCTCCACTACACCAGCATCATGAGGGATGAGGTGTGTATCACCCTTGTAGCTGGGTGCTGGTTTTTCTCTTGTACCCACGCTCTGTTGCACACCCTCCTCATGAACCAGTTGTCCTTCTGTGCAGGGACCATCATTCCCCACTTCTATTGTGATCTTGACATTGTGCTCAAGTCCTCCTGCTCAGACACCTCCCTCAATGAGCTGCTCATCCTCATTGAAGGTGGACTGCTCTTCATTGTGACAGTGGGTGCCATCTTGGGCTCATATATCCGCATCGCGGTCATCATCCTGAAGGTCCCCTCCCTCAAACGGATCTCCAAAGCCTTGTCTACCTGTGGCTCCCACCTCTTCGTAGTGTGTTTATACTATGGGACATTTGCAGGTGTTTACTTTTTCTCCTCATCAGGCAAGTCCAAAGACAAGGACGTCATTGCCTCTGTGATGTACATAATTGTCACCCCCATGCTGAACCCCTTCATCTACAGCCTGAGGAATAACGATATGAAACGTGCTCTTCAGAAAATTTTCAGAGCCAAGGACACCCCTTGGTGTCATTAATTCAATCCCCCTGTACTGGGCACTCACGGGGGCTGTAAAATAGGTCTCCTCAAAAGTTGTAACTTGGCCGGCTCTTTAATGGTCCTGTGAACTCTTAACATTCTCTACCATTTTACATTTCCTCTTGTATTTATGTTCGCCTGATCTTTTTCCCTACCTGGCCTCTGAATTCTGTTTGTTAATCCACCGCAGTGGAACTGCAAGCCCTCTCATACCCTGATAATGTCCTCTGAGAGCTTGTGAAACTTTGGAGCTCACTTCTTTGGACTTTAAGAAGTTTACCAATATTAATTTTTTTCTTTACAACCTTCTGTATCTGGTGTTGATGCCCATACACATTAATCTGAGTTTTCATAATACCACTCATTTCATGTGTGAGAAATTCAGAAGTTCCCAAACTGCTGTGTATATGACAGAGAGAAGAATAACTGTCACACAGGCATTTGTTAAGCACTTAAATATATGTTTATGAACTCCTCAGCAGAGTCGTTTAAAGAGGGTGTTTATTCAGTTCACTGTTACAGAGAATCAAACTAAAGCCTAGGGAGATCCAGTAAGTAGTCGTCCCAAGACTTAACCTCAAACATGTGGACTTCAAAATATCAGGTGTTTACCTCACTACTTTGTTGCCATTATCCTGATTTCAAGTACAATTGGCTAGTTTGGCTGTTTTGTACATGAAGCATAGAGTATGTACTCTTTGGTCTTTTTCCATATAGTTATGGTTAACTCATTCACATGGTTCACATATTTTAGTTGTATCTGTTTGCCTTTATGTAGTCATCCATTCCAGTTTTGATTGACATTTGGGTCATTCCCAGTTTAATTTAAAAAAAATTGTGTGTATACCTAGCAATAAAGTTTTTGGAAGAAAATTTGTGTTTATTTCAATGACTTAATAGATAATATAAAAAAAGTTAGACAAAATGTTTGTACCAGTTTACAGTGCTCCCTGTAATATATAAAAAGGTGTGGTCCACTTCCTTGCCAACATTTATACTGTCCATCTTTTCTGCTGTACACATTCTTAAGGGTCTGTAGAAGTACTGGGTTGTGGTTTTAATTTGTATTTGTCTGATAACTCATGAATTTATCTCCTTGCCTACGCTTATTGGTCTTTTGGGTATGTGCTCTTATTTAATGGTCTATTCCTAATCATTTGCTGCTGTTTTATTTGATAGTCTGTTTTTTCGTATTTGTTTCTAGGAGTTCTTTATGTATCGTAGATAAAAGTCCTTTGCTGGATATATGTATTGAGGATTTAGTCTGTCATTATGTTGCTTGCTTTTTCAAAATATTAGTGGGTCTTTTGATGAATGGAGTTGTGCATCTTAATGTAGTCATATGTATAAAAATTTTTCCTATGTGGCTAACTCTGTGTCTTATTTAAGAAACTTTTGACTACCGAAAGATCTTACAGGTATTCCCTTAAGTTTTAATCTTAAAAAAATTCTTGTTTTGCCTTGAATATATGTATCTAAAGTCCATCTAGGTTCATTTTTGGCAAAGGTTCTAAGATAAGGATACAAATTAACTTTCTTCCATATGGATACCCAATAGATAAACAATAATAAATTATTAAAAATTGCATCATTTCACTAGTTGATCAAGTGTGCAACATAACCAACTTCTCTGTCATTTACACAGGTAGATCAATTTTTAATTATTTTGTGCTAGAGCTCACAGTGCAGATAATGAAGATTCATTGTACAGCAGTTACAGTTACAGTTAGACACAAGAATGAGGTAGAGAGACCAGGTCAGGATAGATGGCTTACATAGTATTGCATCTAAAAGGTAGAGGGGGTACTTCCTATGCATAAAATTCATATCTTAGGATATTTAAATAAAAGATATTATTAAAAATATTACCTGATCTTTATCATTGCTCACATTTCATGGTGTTGCTTAACAGTAAAACTTTTAATTGAGAGTAGTAATTACCCCCCAAATAAATCATTTCCATGTCCTGACTGTATGGTCCTGACAAGCACAGATTCTTTGAATCGTTGAGTCTACTGAATGCAAAATACTCTGTCTCTTGTGTAGTGCATTTTGTCACTTTACAGGTTTGGACATGGCTAAAATCAAAGAGCAGTAGTACAGAACATGAATTAAAAAATAAAACATATGATTTGTATTAAAATATTCTTAATTTAAAAAAATTGAATGCATGGTGACTAACTGAGCCTCTTATTAAAATATCTTTAAATAATCCCTAAAAATTAGAATAATGTTATTTGTCAGGTCTAGGAAGAGAAAAAAAAATCCTGTCCTTCCTCCATTCCACTGCAATATTGTTTTTCTCATAAATCAAATGATGGAATGCAAATTATCTTGATTTTTTTTCTCTTGCATTTCCCTTTGAACTTCAGATATTGCTTAACAATTAAAAACAAAATAAAAGTATTCATATTTTATTTGGGATGGTAGTAAAAATAGAAACAGCTTAAAGATAATTGATTAAAAATATTGAATCTCCAATCTAGAAACATGCTATATATATCTTGCATTATTTATATCTTCTTATTTTCTTTCAGTACATTTTTGTAGTTTTAGGACAGAGGACTTACACATCTTTTGAACAAACTTCCCCTAGATATCTCATATTTGTGGGCAGTTTAAAGGTGTTATAATCATTTAAATTTCATATGTACTTTTTTCTATCATATATTAACTATAGTTGACTTTTCCATGTCAAAGTCAATATATGACTTTGCTAAATTCACTTGTTTATTCTTATAATTTGTTTGCATATTGTTTTGGATATTTTAGGTGAGCCATAATCTTATCAGTGAATAATAAAATTTGAGTTCTACCCTCTCAATACTTGGACTCTTTATTCATTTTTATTTACTTAATGCACTGGTTAGGATTCCTGGTATAGTCTTTTATTTTTGCAACCTTATATAATAAAATTCATCTCATAACTTTTAGCAAATTTATTGAGTTGTAACTGAAAAGAAACTGATGAATTCCCAGAAATACACAACCTACCAAGACTGAATCACAAAGAAATAACCTTGATGAGACCGATAAAAAATAAGAGGATTGAATGAATTGTCATAAACCTTCCAACAAAGAAAATGCCAGGACCAGATGATTTCACTGGTGAATTCTATCAAATATTTGAAGAAAAATTAACACCAATCCTTCTTAATTTCTTCCAAAAAAACTGAATAACAGGGAATGCCTCCAAACTCAATTTAGTAGGTCAGCATTACCCTGGCACCAAAGATGGTCAAAGGCACTACACAAAAAGAAAACTAAAGGCCAATATCCTGATTAATACAGAAGCAAAAACTTTCAACAAAATATTAGCAAATCAAATTCAACAGCACATTAAGAAGATCATGTACCATGACCAAATGAGATTCATCTCTGGGATGCAAAGGTAGTTCAATATTGTAAATCAATTAATATTATACACCACATTAACAGAATGAAGAATAAGAACCACATATCATCTCAACAGCTGCAGAAAAGCATTTGACAAAATTCAACATCTTTTCATGATAAAAACTGTCAACAAACTAAGCATAGAAGGAACTTAACATAATAAATGTTACCTATGGAAAGCCTACAACTAAGATCATACTTACCAGTGAAAAGCTGAAAGCTTTTTCTCTAAGATCAGTAACAAGACAAGGATGCTCATTCTTGTCACTTCTATTTAACATAGTAACAGAAGTCCTAGTCAGAGCAATTAGGCAAGAAAAAGAAATAAAAGGCATCCAAATTAGAAAGGAAGATGTAAAATTGTCTCTGTTTTCAGATGACATGTTCTTATATGTAGAAAACCCTAAAGACTTCACAAAAAACTGTTAGAACTAATAAAGTCAGTGAACTTGCAGGATACAAAATCAATGTAGAAAAACCAGTTGCATTTCTGTACATGAATAAGAAACTATCTGAAAGAGAAATGTAAAAAACAATAGCATTTACAATAGTATTAAAAACAATAAAATACATAGGTATAAACTTAACCAAGGAGGTGAAAGGCTTGTACACTGAAAACTACAATATATTGGTGAAAGAAATGAAAGTGTACACAAATAAATGGAAAGACATACCAATCTCATTGATTGGAAGACTTAATATTGTTGAAATGTCTATACTACCTAAAGTGATCTACAGATTCAGTGCAATCTCCATGGCATTGCTCACAAAAATAGAAAAATCAATTCTAAAATTCATGTAGAAACACAAAAGATCCAGAATAGCCAAAGCAATCTTGAGAAAAAAGACCGAAGTTTGAGGCATTATGCTTTCTAATTTCACAATATATTACTAAGCTACCCTCATCAAAGCAGTGTGGTACTGACATAAAGACAGATATGTAGACCAGTGGAACAGAATAGGGAGCCCAGAATTATATGGTGAACTGATATTTGACAATGGTGCCAAGAATGGACAATGGGGAAAGGATAGCCTCTGCAACATGTGGTCCTGGGAAAACTGGATTGCACATGGCTGGGTTCTTCTGAGGTCAAGCAAGTTCACAGCCTTTCCTCCTTCTCATGACCAGGCAGAGGGGAGGTCAACATGTCACAGACATTAGGGACATGTGGGGCTCAGCCCCTTTGGGCCCTACACAGGCTCCATCTCAAAGGAAGGCAAGTAATTGTGCAATTAGCTTCATTGGCTTTTTCTCTAACCGGAGGCTTAGGGTTGTGTTCCCCTGGGTCTTAGCACTGTTGGTAAATGTGGATCTTCCTGCTCATTGTTCTAAACAGGTATGGGAGGTACTAAAGATCCGTACGTCAAGGAGGCATAAGAGATGACTATTCAAGCGGCAGCTTGGATGAGCAAGAATCAGCATAGATCAGAGCAAGGTGGAAACCATCACTAGAACTAAGTATGTGGGTTTATGTGAGGATTAGGAGGGAAGAGAGAAAATGCATGTTAACATTGCTTGCGTAACCACGTGTTTTTAGTGGGTAGCTGACTTGCACATTGACCTAAATAATGCTACAAGCCACATGTGGCCATAAAATTAATTAATTAAAATTAACTAAAATGAAAATCTTGATTCCTCGGTTGCACTAGCTATATTTCAAGTGCTCAGTAGTCACATGAGGCTAGTGTTGCTGTATTGGACATTATATTTATATGCAGATACAGAACATTTTCATCACTTCAGAAAGTCATATTGTATAGTGCTGATAATGGACCGTGGAGAACTGGAAGTCTTTTGCCAATGCATGTATGTGTGCTTATATGTGCTTGTGGGATGCGTATATTGCTTCAATTTATGTTATTTATGTTTTATGTTTGACTATGTAATTCTTGGTATGTGTACTAGAGTCTGTATGTGTGTGTGGTTTGTGAGATGTATGGGTGATTAGATACGGTGTTTGTTTTATTTTGAACAGTGTTATTAAGGTATAATTGATAGACAGAACAGTACATATTTATTGTATACAACTTGATGAGTTTCACATGAGCATATACATGGGAAGCTACCAACATAATCAAGGCAATAGACATGTCCATCACCTCCAAAAATGTCCTTGTGCCCTCTTTTTCTGTGGCAAAACTTAATATGAGATCTACCCTTGTAATGAATTTTTAAGTGTATAATATAGTTCGTTGACTATAGGCACTACACTTTGCAGCAAGTCTCTAGAACTAAGTCATCTTGCAGAACTGAAACTTTATATCAACTGAGTAACAACTTTACATTTTCTCCTCCCCCAGCCCTTGGTAGCCACTATTTATTCTCTGCTTCTATGAGTCTACTATTTTAGATGCCTCATACAAGTGAAATCATGCCGTATTTTTCCTTCTGTGACTGGCTTATTTCACTTAGTATAATGTCCTCTAGGTTTATTCATACTGTCACAGATAGCAGAATTTCCTCCTCTTCTAAGGCAGAATAATACTCCATTGTATGTATACCACGTTTTTTTTATCCATTCATCTGTTGATGGACATGTGGGTTGTTTCCATAAATTAACTATTGTGAATAATTCTGCAAATGAACATTGAGTGCATGTATCTCTTCGAGATCCTGCTTCCAATTCTTCCTGGTATATATCCAGAAGTGGGATTGCTGTATCATGTGGTAGTGCTATTTTTAACATCTTAGGGGAACCCCTCTACTGCTCTCTATAGCATCTGGCCATTTTGCATCCCCACCAACAGTGTAGAAGGGGTCCTGTTTGTGCGTTTTTAAAATTGTGCGTGATGGAGCATTTCACGTTAAAGTTCAATGCAAGTTATGAATCCATGCAGACTCCTATATTTTCAGCTAGGATGAACGTAGGTCAGAGAGGGCCAAAAAGCAGCCCCGTGGTTTGTTTGTTTCTGTGTCACTGTGTGCCATTCTGTGTGTCTGTCTGTGTGCATACCACACTCACATTCTAATTCTCTTTGCCTTGAGTGAGTGTAGAGCAGAAAGGGCCAAGTGAGTGACAGCCATGCGTGTATGCGTAGGATCTGGGCAAACGGTCCCACAGTCTGACTCTTCCTTCTCAGCTCTCGACGTAAATGGGAAGCTCTGTGCAGAGTCCCCTTTATGCAAAGTTGGTGGTAATTTGTCCATGTGGTTTGAAGGTTCCTGAACTTCTCCAGGGCCCCAAATTTTCTTCATTGACTATCAACTGGTTTCCATATTTCCCCTTTGGGGAACATGGTGCATATAGTTAATTTTGGAACCTTGTTTAGGAACCTCATCTAAATGGAATCATACAGTACTTCTACATTTGTGACTGGCTTATTGTACTTAGCATACTGTCCTCAAGGTTCATCCATGTTGTGACATGTCCCAGGATTTCCTTCCTTTTTAAGGCTGAATAATATTCCATTGTATGTATGTGTACATTTTATTTATCCATTCATTTTTTCAATGAACATGAGTAATTTCCATCTTTTGGCTATTGTGAATAATACTAGTTTGACAGGAGTGTACAAATATCTGTTTGAGACCCTGCTTTCAATTTTGGGATATATACCCAGAAGCAGAATTTCTGGATATTACAGTAATTCCATCATTATTTTTTTTGGTGAACCATCATAACATTTTCCACACTGGCTGCACCATTTTATATTCCCACTGGCAATTCACAAGGGTTCAAATTTCTCCATATCCTCACCAACACTTGCTTCCCTCTCTCCTTTCCTTCCTTCCTTCTCTCTCTCTCTCTTTCTGATAAGCCATTTTAATGGTGTGAAGTGAATTTACGTGTCGAGCACTTGTTTTTTTAAATGGTACGTTTCTTCAATCCTTCCAATAATGCTATAGTGCTGCATGTGGTGAGAGAGAGAAAGATGGAGACAGAGAGAATGTGCAACAACTGGGATAAGCAAGAATCAGACACAAGCACGTAGCAGTTGAGCTGCAGAGCCGTGCTCCTAACCAGTACTCTATGAGGTTGCTGCTAGAAAGTGGGCTCCCTAAAGGAAAGGACTGAGTCTTATTTAGTACACTCTCCCTACTGCTTATCAGAGCATCTCCACATGGATAAAATAGAAAAAAGAGTGAGTTGTTCTGATTTTCATTGAAGAGTTTGATGTCCACACTTACTCAAAGTGGCTGTGTCAGTGTACAGACACATCTCATTGCATGGTCGTCACGGACTGGACAAGGCACCTACGTGAGAGAGCCATGCAGTGAGATGTGTCTGTGTGCGGACACAGTAACCTGGAGAGGGTGGAACAGATGGTAACTGCTATGCTCAGTATTTCTAAGTTCCTGCCATCCCCACTCCCCTTCATCCCCCGTGGACAGAAGAGGAGCATGAAGCCTGGGAACCAGAGCAGCATGTCCGAGTTCCTCCTCCTGGGCCTCCCCGTCCCCCCGGAGCAGCAGGGTATGTTCTTCGCCCTGTTCCTGGGCATGTACCTGACCACGGTGCTGGGGAACCTGCTCATCATCCTGCTCGTCAGCAGGCTGGACTCGCACCTCCACACCCCCATGTACTTCTTCCTCAGCCACCTGGCCCTCTCTGACGTCTTCTTCACATCTGTCACCGTCCCTAAGATGCTCATGAACATTCAGACTCAGAACCTAGCCATCTCCTATCCGGGGTGCATCACACAGATGTATTTTTATATACTTTTTGGCTGTGTTGATAATCTCCTTCTCGCAGTGATGGCGTATGACAGGTATGTGGCCATCTGTCACCCTCTCCACTACACCACCGTCATGAGGGAAGGGCTGTGTGTGTCTCTGGTGGCTGGCTCCTGGGTTCTCTCTTCCGGCAGTGCCCTCTTGCACACCCTCCTCCTGGCCCAGGTATCCTTCTGCACTGACAATGTCATTCCCCACTTTTTCTGTAGCCTCCCCGTCTTACTCAGGCTGTCCTGCTCTGACACCTCTTCCAATGAGCTGGCTTTATTTACTGCTGGGGCTGCGGTTGTCATTCTTCCATTAAGTGGCATCCTGGTCTCTTATGGCCACATTGGGGCCTCTATCCTCCAGATCTACCAAAGGGATCTGCAAAGCCGTGTCCACCTGTGGCTCCCACCTCTCTGTGGTGCTGCTGTTCTATGGAACAATTATGGGTCTCTACTTTGCCTCCTCACTGAGCAACTCCAGTGGCAAAGACATGATTGCCTCGCTGATGTACACAGTGGTCACCCCCATGCTGAACCCCTTCATCTACAGCCTGAGGAACAGGGACATGAAATTGGCTCTGGGGATTCTTTTCAGAAACAGCATCCTTTTTGCCAAGTGAGAATCACCTACTCATGTTCTCACTTCACCCGCCGACCTTGTCACAGATGCCTTCTTAAAAAATGGTGTGTTGACCACTCATGTCTCTAGCACCCTCCTGACTGTCCTCTAAATGGGTGGTCATGATCTAGGACCCTACTCCTTTCAATCTAGTCACATCTGTGGTCCATTCCTTCTTCCATAACCCTAAGTACGGCATTGCCCACAACACACATTCATCTTTGTAGTCTTCAGTGCCAGACACCTTATGAGTTGGGTGTTTGATTGATCATTCTGAGTAAGTTGTGGTATGCTTTTATCTCCCTGAAGAAAGATGCTATGGTATTGTTTTGATAGCTTTAAAAAAAAAACGTCATCAGCAACAGGTGTTATAACTTTAAATTATAACTCACAGTCTCTGTCTGTTGGCATAAATGAGCTCTAGATCAGCCCCTTATTTCCTCTTTCTTGTCTATTGTTTTTCAAAACTACACATAAAGTCCCTAATGTTTTGTTTTAGAAAAGTCCAGAAAGCTTACCTTCTTAACGCAGTAGCTAGAGAATCAAGTGCCTTTGATGATTTGCTAAAACGTAAATAAATTTTCATTTGATTGTGCCTGTGACAAGAAATTCATATGGAACACAGAGGAGTCCATCCAATCACCAGATTTCCCCATTCTAGGAAGATGTTTCTTTTCCCTCCACGTTGGGTTTTTGTGGTGAGAACAGCCTGTATCTGCCTGGTTAATTTTAGTCTGGGAAACTGAGTGTCATCTTGTTTCCAAACCGAGGCTTCCACTTTCAAGAAGGAAGAGCTAAATGTGCGAATTCATAATTCATGCACATAAAATTATTTACTGAATGATTACTATATGCCAGGCAATTTTGGTTCCAGGCATACAAATTTTTAAAAAAGACCCCAAGTGGGTCCCCATGGAGAGTTTACATTTCAGCATTTCTGACCCCATTCAGGACACTCGTTTTTTTTCACAGTAGTTTTTAACCTTCAAACACACCAGAAGATTTATTCATTTCTTTAAGTGTCATTGGCTCTTTACTGGAATATAGGCACTACAAGGGATGAGCTTTGTCTCTTCAATAAATAAATAAATTCTTTTTTGTTTGGAGGTAAAAACTGTTGTGAATAAAGATTAAAAATGGGAAGCAAGAGTACTTGGGATGGGGTTTACCATGGAACATTGTGTGAGCCAGGTAGGACTCACTGGAAATGTAATATCCAGATAAAGGCAGTGAGGACAGGTAAGTGAGCCATGGGGCTACTGGGGGGAAAACATTCCAAGTGTGAAGATCTGCAGGTAGAAATACTCTGTGGAAAGACGGCGCCTGGTCTATTTCAGGAGCGTGAAGGGAGCCTCTGAAGCTGAAAGGGGACAAGTGGGGGGTGGGCAGGCTCTAGGTTTAGAGTTATCAGGGGATGATCAGATTTGTAGGACACTGAAGATCACAGTAGGTGTATTAGTAAGGTTCTCCAGAGAAACAGAACCAGTAGGGTGTATGTGTGTGTGCAGAGAGATTTATTTTAAGGAATTTGCTCTTGAGATTGTGGAGGCTGGTAAGTCCATAATCTGCAGGGTAGGATGGCAGGCTGGAAACCCGGGGAGAGGTTGCAATTTGGATCCAAAGGCAGCCTCCTGACAGAACTGCCTCTTCTCTGGGAGAGGTCAGTCTTTTTCTCAATGCGCTCAACTGATTCAGTGAGGCCCACCTGCATTATGGAGGGCAATCTACGTGAAGTCTGCTGGTAAAAATGTGAACCCCATCCAAAAAAGACCTTCATAGAAACGTCTAGCTTACTATTTGACTAAATACCTGAGTACGTTAGCCCAGCTGACACATAAAATTAACCATCAGAGTAGTTTGGTTTCCAGTCTAAGCAATTTGGGAACACACTGGAAGGTATCCAACAGAGGAGTGGCAAGATGCTTTTGACACATGTATACCTATGAAACTATCCCCACAAACCACAGAAATCATGAAGTTCCCTCCTGCCCACCCGCCGCCTCCTCTTTGCTTCTATCTGTCACCAGGGGAACCACTGATCTGTTTTCTGTCACATAGATTAGTTTACCTGGTCTAGAAGTTTATCTAAATGGAATCACATGGGAAATATTCTTTCACTGCTGCTTTTTTTCACTCAAAATCATTTTGAGATTCATCCATGTTTCAGTGTTTATCAGTGGTCCATTCTTTTTATTCCACTGTGTGGATATACCACATTCACATCTTTAGTCCATTCACCTGCTGATGGACATTTGGGTGTTTTCAGTTTGGTGCTGTGAAAGAAAGCCATTAGGAACATTTTTGTATAAGTCCTTGTATACATTCTCTCCTTTGGGCAAATAACCGTTCATATGCTAGGTATATGCTTCATTTTGAAAGAAATTGTCAAACCGGTTTTCAAAGTGGTAGTTCTGCTTTACATTCCCACTGGCAGCATGTGAGAGTTCCAGGTCCTCCATAGGTGCAGTGATCCATGACGGCAGCAGTTCTTTTCATTTTAATGAAAGTAATTCATTCAGCAATTACAAAGTGCCTACTGTGTGCCACAGCTGATCCCTAGGAATACAGAGACATTGACAATGAACCTTGTGATTTATTAAGCTTCATTGTGTGTTCACCTGACTATCCCTCAAACTCATACGAAGGAGACTACTATTATTCCCATGCTGAAGAACCTGCATCTCAGAGATTTTTGATAGATTGCCTGGGGATGCTGTTAGGAGAGCCCAGAGCTTGCAGACTCAATGCCTTACTCCTGAACCAGGCACAGACTCTACCGGACAGGACCTCACAGAGCAGTGGGGAGACCTTCAGGGGCTTTGTGTTCTAACAGAGTCCTGAGTGGGTGTTATGGAAGCCTGCAGAAGCCTGCTGGGCCCTTGCCCCGCTTGGGCCGTGCACCATTGCATGGAGAAGCTGACCTCAGGATGTGGAGGCCACGGGTGGCTGGAGAGCCTTTCGCTGCCCATCGGGAGGACCGACCAGAGCCTGAGGCATTTCCGACATGAGGGCCTCTTCCTCCACGGACCCCACTGGTGCTCCTTCCCGGCGCAGGAGGAAGCTGGGCGGCAAGCGCAAGCCGACAGCTTCTGGAGTCAGGGACTTGGGATTATTTCCTTCTGGGTCCCTTTCTGATGGGTAAAAGATCTTTTCGCCTGTTTTGAAGTTGGCAAACAGACACGAAAGTCTGTAAAGGTCCTTGGATTACGGAGGTTTGCTCCTTTTCCTCAGATCCTGAGTCTTCTGGGCAGAAAGTGAGAATTCAGGTGACAGCACCAAGCAGGTGGTATCTGAGCTTATAGCACTGGTATAGATCAGAGGGGCCTAGAAACCTAAACCTCCAGAGCCGTGTGTGTGTGTGTGTGTGTGTGTGTGTGTGTGTGTGTATGTGCGTGTGTTGTATGACTTTATGTGTGTATATGTAACTGACTCACACTGAGTGTCTTTATCTAAGATATGTAAGAGAGAAGGATGGAATCTCCTCATATCTTACTTGCATTTATGCTGTTGTGTGCTGTGGGTAAGACCTTACTTGCATTATGCTGTTGTGTGCCTTGCGGTAATCAGCATACATATGACTGCCTATGATCACAATGTATTTGGTACAGGATGCTTGATAGTTCCATGTGGGTAGCTGCGTTGCCCACGTGACAGTGTATTTCATTTGTGAATTTTGCATAGATTTATGTGAAGCTGACCCATATCCTGACTCTACAGGGTAGAGTCTGTGCCTGGTTCAGGAGTAAGGCATTGAGTCTGCAAGCTCTGGGCTCTCCTAACAGCAGCCCCAGGCAATTTATCAAAAATCTCTGAGATGCAGGTTCTTCAGCATGGAAATAATAGCAGCCCACGTGACAGTGTATTTCATTTGTGAATTTTGCATAGATTTATGTGAAGCTGACCCATATCCTGATTCTATTTACCTAGTTTGAATATAACCAGAACAGTCTATGTATCTCCCTTTGGCAAGTGAGTGTCCATGTGCACTTTGAATAACAAATTCATACCTTGACTTCCATCACACAAAAGATGTGTTAGAAAGAGACTTAAAACCAAAATGCAGACATTTGTGTGTGTGTGTGTGTGTTTGACTTCCTCACATTCTAACTCTGCCTAGGCCCAGAATCCACATGGGCAGCCACAAAAACAGGCCACCTGGAAGAGCTGTTGGAGGCCACTTTTCAGTGATTTGAATGTGACAGGTGGGCCCCTGGAAGCCCAATATTTTTGACACTTTTCTTCAAATTTGGGTCACATAGAAGAACTTATTCACTATGTAAGAACTTGTTCACCATGTAAGAACTTGTTCATTATGCTTCAGAAGATTGGAGACTGTTGAGAATTAGGCTTGGGGTTGATTAATGATTGTGCACTGAGTCTTTTACACAGAATTTTGTTGTTGTTAACAACCATTTGATCAATAAATACAAGAGATGCCCTCTCAAAAAAAAATTTGGGTCACATAGTTTAGAGACTAAATGGTATCACTTCTGGTGTCACATACCCTCAAATCTTGGTCTTTTTCCTACTTGACAGCTTTGTGGCCTTGGGTTTGGCCTCTCTGAGGCTCAGCAGCCTCCACTGTCAGGCAGAAGCAATGACAAATGCTGCTAAGGTGCCCACCAAGCACTAGGCAAGTCGTAAGGCTACAAACTGTAGCCTTGAGGGTTACGTCTGCAGTGAGAAGCCAGTCCTGGGCAGAAGGATGAGCCCCTATCCCCTCCTTGTGCCCCACAAATGGCACCAATCAATGACCTCAAGCAATTTCCTGGCCTGGAATGAGAATCTGCTGTCAGACACTTTCACACTAATGATAATGTCAGGTTCTTCTCCTAAGCCTATGGGCACTTCAACATTTAACTTTAGTGTCTCTACCTCTCATGGAAAGAAATAAGTGGGTCCTCTTTACAGTGAAAAGATGAGATGATCAGAAAATCTACCTTTGAGACCAGGTTCCACTCTGTAATATCTATGTGATATCATGCAAGCAATTTCACTATTCCTATTAGTAAAATGAAAGAGAAAAATCACCACCTCCTGTACGTCTCAGACACAAAATAAACATTGATGGATTTAGTAAAATGGAAGGCATATGAAAGCCATTTGCAAAATAAAGGTCTTTAAGAATATAAGTGGCAACTGTTATCTGAGCAGAAGGACTCCTCCAAATCCTGAAATTATGTTTCTTAAGGTGCTGGCTAATTTATCTAATTAAAGAGAGAGAGAGAAATAGTTGTGTCATAGGAGCAGAGATTCTAACACCTTTTTTCAAAATGAGAGAGAATTGTGACCACAGCAGTTACTGAGATCATTAGTAAATAAGATCATGCTAGTTTCTCACTCCTTTGAGTATATATATAATGAAGTTTTAACAATACCTACCTTTTAGGACTGCTGAAAAAAATGAAGTAATAATATCAAAGTGTATTTGTCTGACACAGTGCTTATTAAAAGTCAATTATCATTGGTGTGAAGATGGGTATGAGGAAATAATGACAGTCTATTAGGCAAGTCTAATTCTAATAGACCTCCAATCCTTCAGGATCTCCCAGCTCTCAGATCCTGGATCCCAGATATCAGGTCTCAGGTGCCTTCCTGCCTATGAATACCCAGATCTGAGTCAACTTGAAGCAGCAAGTATAGATGGCAATCCATGAACTGAAGCATGGTTTATCTCTCAGGAAAAAGATAAGCATGCCCCAAGACATCGTCCACCAGGGAATTCACCCCAGTGACAGGATCTGAGCTCAGAAACTCCCCTTGAAAGCATGAGAACTCAAATAAACTCACACAAATTGTCAGCTAAATTGGTCCTTTGCGCTGACCATCTCATAATGCTATTAAAAACCTGAACCAGATCCTGGTTGTATTTGGATACTTATCCTCTCATAAAAGTAATTGCTAAAACGGTGTGTGTTTATTTTACACAGGACACTGTTCATAGATATTAATGCATGTGGAGTTAGAATCCTCTTACGGGCTGTATGAATGCACGACACTGGCATCTGTACATTACAGAAGCACAGTGCAAGGCCAAGAGAGACTTAGCTCCTGTAACTGTGGGTTAGAGGGGATTTCCAACTTTGGGCATGTTCACTCTGAATTTGATGAGACTGAATAATGAAAACAGAATGTTGGGGGGTGGTAAAAGTGTTTACACCAAGTTTTAATCTCATGGGTGGCAGGTTGAACATTAGAACCACATCCCCATCCAGCAGTCTGCACATCTGCCCCTACCACCCACTTCCCCATCTTCTTCTCTGGGCCTATGGGTGCAAAGCACAGGGCAGAGGTCTTTATATAGCAATACACAATAATGGCTCATTGTCAACAGGTGTGCAAGCACATGCCTGCACAGTAGGCTAAGTATGACATCATTGCATGTGTGCAGTGGGTGAGTAGATTAGGGTCAGGTGAGGATTCTGGCCATGGAACTTCCATTTTCCCTACAGCTCCCCAGGTCAGAGGGCTTTAAAGTGGTGGGGCCAGAAGCACAACACGAGGAGCCTGACTGCAGACCCACATCTAGTTGTCCTCTGTCAGGTGTTCTCAAGGGGGTCAGCTTCCCAAGGGACGATGTGCCCTCTTTCCAATTGGTAGCATAGTGCCAGGAACATGGTTGATTAAAAAAATAAAAACGATTTTTCTCTGGTTTCCATCAAAAGGAATCGTGTTGGGCATTGAGAATATACCCCCTTGCTTTGGCAGCACAAGATGATAGAAATTCAGACAGTTACTATTACTATATTTTTCTCTAGTAGAAAACAAGAAACCTCCTGTGGTGGCCACAATCACACTTTTTTTTCCAGTTGTACATATCTTTTTTTTTTTTTTGAGAGGGCATCTCTCATATTTATTGATCAAGTGGTTGTTAACAACAATAAAATTCTGTATAGGGGAGTCAATGCTCAATGCACAATCATTAATCCACCCCAAGCCTAATTCTCAACAGTCTCCAATCTTCTGAAGCATAACAAACAAGTTCTTGCATTGTGAACAAATTCTTACATAGTGAGTAAGTTCTTACATGGTGAACAGTGCAAGGGCAGTCATCACAGAAACTTTTGGTTTTGATCACGCATTATGAACTATAAACAATCAGGTCAAATATAAATATTCGTTTGATTTTTATACTTGATTTATATGTGAATCCCACATTTCTCCCTTATTATTATTATTATTATTATTATTATTTTTTAATAAAATGCTGAAGTGGTAGGTAGATGCAAGATAAAGGTAGAAAACATAGTTTAGTGCTCTAAGAGGGCACATGTAGATGATCAGGTGTGTGCCTATAAGCTAAGTATTAATCCAAGCTAGACAAGGGCAACAAAACATCCACGGATGCAGAAGATTTCTCTCAAAACAGGGGGGGTGAGGTTTTAAGCCTCACCTCTGTTGATCCCCAATTTCTCAACTGATGGCCCCCCTGTGACTGTGCCTGTCTTAGGTTGTTCCTCCCTTGAGGAATCTTACCCGTCTCTGGCTAACCAGTCATCTTCTGGGGCCAGACAGGGAAATGTAAAGTTGGTAAGTGAGAGAGAAGCAATATTGTTTGAAAAGGTTAGCTTTTTACTTCTTTGCAGATTTATGCCCTGTGGCTTCTATGCCCAGCACTTGTCTCGAGGTATCTTTACCACCTGGAGGAATTATGATATTCGGTATTTCGATATGAGGCACGCACAATCACACTTTTAAAGTCTGGCATCTCCTACTTTCCTTCATCCCCAGCAGACAGAAGAGGAACATGAGGCCTGGGAACCAGAGCACTGTGTCCGAGTTCCTCCTTCTGGGCCTTCCCGTCCCCCCGGAGCAGCAGGGCGTGCTCTTCGCCCTGTTCCTGGGCATGTACCTGACCACGGTGCTGGGGAACCTGCTCATCATCCTGCTGCTGGACTCGCGCCTCCACACCCCCATGTACTTCTTCCTCAGCCACCTGGCCTTCTCTGACATCTTTTCATCTGTCACTGTCCCAGAGGTGTTGATGGACATTCAGACATAGGGGACATCCATCCCCTATGTAGGGTGTATTTCACAGATGAACTTTTTCATATTTTTCAGTTGTATTGATAATCTATCATAATGATAAGCTATCATTATGACAGGCCATCTGTCACCCCCTACATGACACCACTGTCATGAGAGAAAACCTGTGTCTCACTAGTGGCTGTGACCTGGTTATTCTCATGCAGTGCAATGCCCCACACTCAGCCTGGCCTGGCTGTCCTCTGTGCTGACAACACTGCCTCTCATTTTTTTTGTGATCTTGCTGCTCTGCTCAAATTGTCCTGCTCCAACACCTCCATCAGTGAGCTGATCATCTTCACCATGGGGGCACTGGAACCATCATAACACTGATTGGCATCCTACCCTCTTACCTCAGCATTGGGGTCTCCATCCTGTGCCAAAGGGATCTGCATAGCCTCATCCACCTGTCGCTCCTACCTCTCTGTGGTGTTTCTATTTTATGGAACAGTTACGATCCCATACATTTCACCCTCATCAAAGAAATCCAATGACAAATATGTAATTGCTGCAGTGATATACACAGTGGTCAACCCCCTGTTAAACCCCTTCATTTACATCCGGAGGAACAGGGACATGAAGGGGGCTCTGCGGAGACTTTTCAGGAGGGAGATATTTTTCTCCAAGTGACAATCACTAAACCTTTTCAGTTCTTAGTTCACCAGATGACACTGTCAGAGATTCATCAGCGGAAAACTGTGCAGTTAACCATCCTTGTCCCTGGCACCCTTCCCACCTCCCTGTTTCTGGTCACTTGATTCGACGGCTCTTCCTTTTTACTCCTCCTAAAGCCAGTGAGTTCATTCAAAGCTCCCTGCACAGATACATCAAATGATACTTGCTATAACCATCTGTGTTCTTTGAGCTGATTTCTTTTTACTTTAGTTTTATTTTATGTCTGTGTTTACATAAGCCTTGGGCTCTGGCACATACAGAAGCACCATTACCTTAGTTGCCTTCAAAGCACTGAACTTCTTTGATCAGGGGTGGGAATTGTCATCCTTAACAATTACAGTATTGCCTTATATTCATGAATAGATCCAAAATATCCTTGCTTTGAGACATGTTTCCTCTTTGAGGAAAAAGAAATTTTTGACTGCAAGTTTATTCGCTATTTGGATTTGTTAGGCATTTTTATAACCTATGTGCTCACATTCTTTAAGTTTCTGTTGCCTGTGTTGAAGGAAATTAGAAATATCAAATGTGATGTGGTTTGGAAATGTCATGTATTTATGTGGATCTCTTATATAGATTTGTATCAATGTTCGTGAAATAGTAGTATAGATAATGAGAACACAAAATGGCTGTATAAAATTAATGGTAATCTATATTTTAGCAATCAGCTCCTTGTTTCATGTTCAATCAATATTTTTTTTCTAGAGTTCTAAATGTCAATTAAACTCCAAAGTTTAAAGAAATTTAGAATGCTGCCTTACCGAATGGAATAGCTGCCTAATTAAATGCTTTGGTTTCCCCAAATTTAAACCCAATACAAAGTTGTCAGGGGATTCCAATGTACAGTCAATGTTAACACTTGGCCTAAGCATATTTAGAGCAACACATGTAACTGGACAAAATGCATATCCTCAAAATTAACATCTACACCTACACTGGGAACTGCTATAGTAACCGATGTGTTATAACCTTGGAAGAAAATCTGCCAATTTTGCAACGCAGCTGAAAGGACCTCTTAACCCTTGGGAGCCTTGTAGACAATGAAATGTGGGTCAAACATAAAGAATCATCCCTTGATAAGGCATTGGAAAAGAGCAGGTGTAACCCTGATCCCATCCTTTAGATTTGACTGGAAAAGGCTTATTCTTCCAAAGGAAACTCCACTGAAAAATAAAGATGGAGAAAAATAATCTTTCCATGTTGATTTTGCTGTGAAATACATTTGTATGGAGAGCCTTCCCTGGTATGAAAATGGTGTTAATTAGGACAGTGAGATGGCAGTCTCAGTGAAAATGTCTGTTTTCCAAGGGGATTCCTGCTTACTTCTTACTTTCTCATTTTTGCTTGCAGTTTTATTGGGGTCCAATTGACAGTTTTAAAATGCCCAACTTAAAGTATCTTGAATTGTACATGGAAACAATCACCCCAGTCAAGATAATTAACATATCCATCAACCCTGAGAAGTTTCCTCATATGCTTTTATAAGCCTGCCCTCCTTCCCTTAGTCCTGATAATAGTAATGTATGTCTTTTCTCTTTTTTAACTTGATTCATCAATTTTACATTTTTCTTAAAGAACCAACTTTATTTTTAGTATTACTAAATACTGTTTTTCTGTTTTCTATTTCACTGATTTCTGCTTTTCTCTTTATTATTTCCTACTATCGAGACAGGAACATGGCCTTAGACAGAGTAGGGTGAGGGCTTTCTGAAAAAACAAAGCAAGATAATCCACTGTGGGATTTGCCTTGGCCTGCTGGGGGGCCCAGATTAATTTTTGACTTTACTCAGGTGCTGCTTTCCCTCCTCCAGCCCTAATCAAGTGGTGTGCAACCTAGGCAATTTAACAAGCAAGCCCAAAACAACCTAGTAAAAACAGGAAGGATTCCATGTTGAAGATAAGATTGCATTTTAAAACCCAATTAGTTAAAAAATAAGTTTCTTAACATACTCTTTAACAAACAGACAATAACTCAGCCCACCTTGGGAGCAAAGCAGCCAGTCTTCATTGATATGCTCCCAGACCAGGAAGCTGCTATCCTGGGAGGAAATCAGAGCACTAAATTTCTTGTAAATGACCCAGAAGACTAATAAGAAACTTAATGTCTCTTCAAAGATAAACATTTTGGGGCAACTTAGCAGGTGTGCATTCCTAGCCCTTTGTCTCTCAACTGCCTGTGAAACGCCTAGACAATGCACCACCCCAGGACTCTCTTGTCCCCTCCTGGCCTGAGCCAGGAGCTCTGTCCTCTCATTTTATCTCTAAATGAAATTCTCCGCCTTGCTCTCCTACTCTTGAGCGTTGGTGAAGTTCATTCTTTGACTCTGTGAACAAGAACCCTGGCATCACTATGTTTGGTTATATGTGCCTATTTTGGATTTAATTTGCTCTTCTCTTTCTAGTTTTTAAGGTGAAATCTTAGGTGACTGATATGAGACCTTTATTCTTTTCTAAGTACAGATGTTTAGTCCTATAAAATTTCCCTCTACCACATCTATTGGTTTATCTTACAAATTTTGATATATTGTTTCCCATTTTGAAAACCTTGTCAGTTGAAAATGTTTTCTAAATTTCCTTTAATTTTTTCCCCTGACCTATGATTTATTTGGAAATGCATAATTTAGTCTCTGAATATTTGGGGATTTTTTTTCCTGGTGTCTTTTATTGATTCCTAAATTACTTCCATGTTGTTCATCCATTTTGTATGATTTGAATCATTTTAAACTTCTTAGTGAAGCTTGTTTTCAGAGCCTTAGCATATAGTCCTTTCTTGGTAAATGTTACATATGACTTGAAAAGATTGTGTATTCTGCTAATATTGGGCAAAATGTTCTATGAAGGTCAGTTAGGAAAAGTTGGATGACAGTGTTATTCAAGCCTTTTATATTATTACTCATTATTCTCTACTTGTCTATTGATTATTGAGAAATGAGTATTAAAATCTTCAATTATAACTGTGGATTTATCTGTTTCTCTCTATCAGATTGCGCTTTTTTTAAAAAAAACCCTGTTATTAGGTGCATATGTATTTAGAATTTTTTGTAATCTTGATTAATGTATCCCTTTATTATTACAAAATGGTAGTTGTTTTCCTTTGCAATATTTGCTCTTAAATCTACTTTGTCCTGTATGAAAGTAGCCACTCCAGCTTTCTTTTGACTAATGTTTGCATGATATACTTTTTTCTATTCTTTAATTTTTAATTTACTTATGTTTTTATTTTTAAAGGGGGCTCTTTATGGATAGTATATATTTGGGTCTTACTTTTTTATCCAACCTGAGCATCTCTGCCTTTTAACTTGTGTTTTTAAACAGCTCCCATTTAACACAATTATTGATATGATTTGGTTTGAATCTACTATTTTGGTGTTTGTTTTGTATTTGTTTCATCTATTTTTTGTACATTTTCCTCTGCCTTTTTTGGATTAGTTGTGGCATCTTTAAAGATTCCATTTTATCTCCTTTGTTGGCTTACTAGGTATGCCTATTTTTTTGTGATTGTCTTTGGGCTTGTAGCAAACACTTTTAACCTATCAAAGTCTACTTGCAAATAATATTACGTCACTTAAATTATAGCACAAGCAATCAATGTACAGCACACACTTTCATTTCCACTCTCCCAGACTTTGTGCTATTGTCATTGTATATCTTCTTTTTAATTTGTTATAAAACCTACTACAGATTTATTCTTTTGGATTTAAATAGCTAATTACATTTTAATGTCACTTAAAAATAAGAGCATTTGTTTTTATTTATCCGTGTGTTTAATATTTCTGATATTCTTCAACCAGATTTCAATTTATCATCATTATCATTTTCTACTGCCTGGAGGCCTTTCTCTCCCTGTTTTCTTCATGGTTTCTGGTGATGAATATTTTCAGCTCTTTTACATCTGAAAGTCTTTATTTAACCTTCTATTTTCACTGGTGAAACCTTCTAGCATAACAGTTTTTCTCTTAGTACTTTAAGGTTGTTAATTCATTGTCTTCTGATTTGAATTATTTCCAACAAAAAATTTGCAGTAATTTTTATCTTCCTTCAAAATGTGTCTTTTTTTTTCCTGCATCGGTGTTCAAGATTTTCTTTATTACTGGTTTCAAGTTAATTTGATTATGGTATGCTTCATTATAGTTTTTAATTTTTTTTTTAAAAAAAACACTTTATTGAGGAATGATTGGTGTATGAAAAGTTGTACATATTTAATGCATACAACTTGATGGGTTTGGAGATAAGTATACACCTATGAAATCATCAACACAGTCTGTGCCATAAATATGTATATACACTAAACAATGTATTAGCAAACTGAATTCAACAATACATCAAAAAAATCATAAACAATGATCAAATGGAATTTACTCCAGGGATGCAAGGATTGTTGGTTCAATATTTGCAGATACACCACATTAACAAAAAAAAACCACCCTCTTAACAAAGTGGGTATAGAGGGACCATACCTCAACATAATAATGGTCATATGGACATTCCCACAAGTAATATCAAACTTAATGGTGAAAAGCTGAAAGCTTTTTGTCTAGGATTAGGAAAAAAGATGCCCACTCTTACAACTTTCATTCAGCATAATACTGAAATTCCTACCCAGAGCATTTAGGCAGGAAAAAAATAACAGCCATCCAAACCAGAAAGGAAGAAGAAAATTGTCACTATTTACAGATGACATGATATTATATATAGAAAATGCTGAAGACTCGACCAAAAAACTGTTAGAACCAATACATGAATTCAATCAAGTTCTATGATGCAAAATCAATATAGAAAAGCCTGTTGCATTTCTATACACAACACGTTATCAGAAAGCGAAACTAAACAATACCGTTTAGAATTTCATCAAAAGGAATAAAATATCTAGGAATACATTTAAGCAACCTGTACATTGAAAACTGTAGGACACTGATGAAAGAAATTGAAAATGCAAGAAATGGAAAGATATTCCGTGCTCATGGATTGGAAGAATTAATATTGCTAAAGTATCCATATTACCCAAAGCAATCTACAGATTCAGTGCGATCCCTATGAAAATCCAATGTCATTTTTCACAGAAATAGAGCAACTGATCATGAAATTTGTTTGGAATCACAAAAGACCCCAGATAGCCAAAGGAATTTTGAAAAAGAACAAAGCTGGATGCATCATGCTCCTTGATTTCAAGCTACATTACAAAGCTACTATTGGCATCAAAACAGACACATAGATCAATGGAACAAAATAGAGAGCCAGGAAATAAACCCATGCAAATATGGTCCATCAATTTACAACAAAGGAGCCAAGAATATAGAATAGGGAAAGGACAGTCTTCTCAATAGATGGTGCTAGAAAAACAGAAAAGCCACATGCAGAAAAAAAAACAAAAACAAAAGGAAAGAAACCAGACCACTATTTTATACCACACACAAAAATTAACTCAAAATGGATTGAAGACTTGAACATGAGACCTGACACCATGAATCTCCTAGAAGAAAACACAGGTGGTAAGCTCTCGGACATCAGTCTTGATGCAAATCAAAACCACAATGAGATATCACCTCACACCTACTAAAATGGTATTATAAAAAATAGTTAGAATGCTATTATCAAAAAGACAAGAAATAACAAGTGTTGTCAAAGATGTGGAGTAAAGGGAACCCTTGTGCATCAGTGGTGAGAATGTAAATTGTGTAGCCACTATGGAAAATAGTATGGAGGTTTCTCAAAAAATTGAAAATAGAACTATTATATGATCCAGGAATTCTACTTCTGGATATTAATCCAAAGGAAATAAAAACAGTAACTCAAAAAGATGGTTGCACCCTCAAGTTCACTGCAGCATTATTTATAATAGCCAAGACATGGAAGCAGCCTATGTCTATCAATGGATGAATGGATTAAGAAGATGTGATACACACACATACAGACACACACACACACACACATGCACACACACAAACACTGAATTATTACTCAGTCATAAAAAAGAAAAAGTCCTGCCATTGTGACAACACAGTTGGACCTTGCAGGCATTATGATAAGTGAAATATAAGTCCTGGGGATATAACGTACAGCATGGTAACATAGTTAAATAATCCTGTACTGCATATTTGAAAGATGCTTAGAGAGTTGATCTTAAATGTTTCATCACAAGAAAAAAAAAATGTTTAACTATGCGTGGTGATGGATGTTAACTAAAGTTATTGTGTTGATCATTTCACTATATACATGAACATTAAATCATTATGTTGAACATGCAAAACTAATATAATGTCATATGTCAATTCTATGTCGGTAAAATAATTTTTAAAGAAAAAAAGGAAAATGCAAACAGGACTAAAACATGGTAGATATTTCTGTAGATATTTAAAGGATGGTAAGGGTTTATTTTTTATAATTTAATATTATTTTATCTTATTTTACTTATTTTATTGAGCTATAATTGATATATGATATTATATTGGTTTAAAGTGTACAACATAGTGACTTGACAGTAATCTACATTATTAAATGCTCACCCCAACTAGTGTAGTCACTCTCTGTCAACACAGAATGATTTTACAGAACTACTAACTATATTCTCTATACTCTGAGTTTACTACAGACCACTTTGTGCTAAGGCATTTGAAAATTTGTATCAAATGGATGAATTCTTGAGGATACCACTTATTAAAACTGACAGAAGACATTGAAAATGGAAACACTGATATCCACAAGGTTGCATTTATTATTAAAATAAAATACTTGAATTTATTATTAAGAATCTCTAAGTCCAGATGTCTCCACTGGGAAAAGTTCCAAATGTTTAAAGAGAAAATAACAATAGTTTTAGTTAGTTCTTCCAGGTAATAGAAAAAGAGCACACCTCCTGACTTGTTCCAGGAATCTAACATAACCTTGATACTAAACCTGGCAAACACAAGACAAGAAAATTACAGATAAGTCTCTCTCTTGAACACAGATGTCATAACAAAGCATTTTTAAAAAAGAATCTAACATACTATAAAAAGTGATATAACATGGTCAAGTGAGATGCATTCTAAATATGCAAGAAAGGTTAATATTAGAAAAAAAGAGTACAGTTCTCTACATTGACACAAAACTATTACAATTACATAGTATCTCAATACATGCAAAAATGTGTTTTATGTATTCAACAACCATTCATAATAAAAACTCCCATAAAAGAAAGAACCAGGTCTGATGAAGAACACCTATTTTAAAACTTCAAAAATCACTCTATTTCATAGTAATTCTTCTTCCAAGACTTTTAATGGGACAAGGATTAATGTTTCTCAGTCTACTTCTTCCCAACCAATGCCTTTATATTAGGATAAGAAAACTGGTGGTGCCATTTAATTATTATTATAACGTTATAATCCTTACACCATGGTTTTGGCCTGAGAAATGTTTCTGTTTAGGGCGCTTTAGCAGCATTATGGCACTTGTCTTTATTTAAAGGCTCTGGGTTTTGTTTGTTCATACCTTTTGTGCAGACAGAGTCATCTATCCTACCCCATAAATGTGGTTATTGGTGTTGTCTTAGTGGCTCTAAGCCACCATCACTTGGTCTCCTATGCTTTGCCCTCCGTCTTTCGTCCATGGCCAGCCACCATCAGTGAGAATCTGAGCTATCAGGATGCCACCATATCGCAAAGATTAGCAATCATCTTTTGCCCTTCTTGCTGTCATGACAGTGATTCGGTGCTCTTCAAATATGGGAGCGACCTCATCCCAGAATCCTATTTTGAGAGTCTGTATCAAGGGCAATGTCTGGTATCACTTGCTTTTTTATGTTAGGTCCTGACAACAACAAAAAATTCCATACTCAGATGGTGAGAAGCGGTTCCATCCAGAGTTCTGAACACAGACGAAGCCAAGCGTTGTTAGCACACACTGCGAGTATCCCAACTGTGAGAAAGAGGCCACTTAAAATGAGCTATGGCTATCGGTAGAGGAACATAGGCAAATCAAGTCCTACCCTGGCAGGGGGGAGGAAATCTTGACCTCAGATTTCCTCCCATGGCTTAACCTAACATGAAACCAGAGCCCAGGAGTGTTAGAAACAAGAAAACCTAGGGTTGAAATAACGCTGAGAAAGATGTGAAAGAATTCTTAAAGTCTTAAAAAATATAGGAAACGGCCTTCAATAATATACTCAAAATTTCAGAGAAAAGAGGTAAGTCATCTTGGTAGCAGCATTAAATAGGCTAACACAAAATGGAAAACCATTCAAAGCAACTGAAATAGTGAAATGCTCAGAAGGAATTATCACAATCTACTGCATAATTAGTATATGTTATAGATGGAATGTTTAAGTCCCCCCAAAATTCATTTGTTGAAGACTATTTCCTAGTGTGATGGTATTTGGGGGGAGCCTTGGGAGGCAGTTAGGGCATAAGGGTGGAGCCCTCATGAATGGGATTAGTGCCTTTATGTAAGTGACCCCAGAGAGCTCCCTTGCCCTCTCCACCATGTGAGGACACAGCAAGATGGCCATCTATGAAATAGGAAGCTGGCCCAAAACAGACACCAAATCTGCCAGCCTCCAGAACTTTGAGAAATAAATTTCTATCATGCGTAAGCCTCTCAGTCTGTGGTGCTTTGTTACAGCACCCGAATGGACTGAGACAGGCACCCTGTGAATCTCTGTCCAGATGCCCCACAAGTACCCATTCATCTACTGAAGGGCATCTCAGTTGCTTCCAAGTTTTGGCAATTATGAATAAAGGTTCTATAAACATCTTTGCGAATTTGTATGTAGACATAAATTTCCAATTCATTTGGGTAAATACCAAGGAGCACAATTGCTGGATCCCATGGGAAGAGTATGTTAGTTTCACAAGAAACTGCCAAACTGTCTTCCAGAGTGGCTGTCCATTTGCTTTCCCACCAGCAGTGAATGAGCGTTCCTGTTGCTCCACATCCTCACCAGCATCTGGTGTTGCCAGTGTTTTAGGTTTTGACTTAGTTTTTTTCTCCCTTTGTCCCCAGGAAGGGAACTGATCTGACCTCCGTAATTACTGAGCTCCTTCTATGTGTCCAGACCTGTACCAGGCAGCTGGGAAAGAGAAAAGTCCACTAAAGGTCTCTTTCTTTGGCATGCCTGCAACTTTCTGGGGTAGAGTAAATGAGCCTCATAATACTTGGGGGCAGATAGATGTGTTTCAAGATGGATGATTGGGCTTGAGAAATCATGCATTTTTGACAGGAGAAGAGTGTCTGAACCAGTCATCCCAGCAATTACAGTGGTGACAGCTCTCACTGTGGGTTAACAGAGAATGATAGCGCAAAAATGTTGATTTCGTGTATTAGTCCATTTTCTGTGGATTTATTAAATTCTTTGTTGGAGTGTGAGGTTAATGAAAACATTCCCATTCTAATGAAGTCTTTTTTTATTCATAGCTCCCTTCCCAGGACACGGCGACCTCCTATTTATCCGACCTGCTTCCTGTCACTCCTGCTGCTTTGTTTTACTCCATGACACTTCTCACCGGTCACCATGTCCCAGTCTTACTGTTTTGATTTTCGTGTTCTTATTTTGCTGCATATTGATTTGTTTGGTGTGGTTTTTGTTTGCTTCCTTCTTGAAAATGCAAGCTCTGCCAGATGATATATTTCTGTGTTATTTACTGTTGTGCTCCACTGCCTAGATTGTCACCTTTATGAAATCTTTAGTGAATATTTATCAGAAAGAACAAATGAATGAATGAATAAATGAATTCGTTTAATAATTTCTCAATGCTCTTAAGTGCCCTGAGATTAAAACATTATTGGTGATAAACCCTACCATGTCTTAAATGTGTTCATGTACCAGGAACTGTGATAAGAACTCTAAAATGCAATTAAATGATTGTCTCATTTAATCCTCCCAATCACTTCATGAGGAAGGTACTGTTCTCTCCCCACTATCCCCACTTTACACTTAAAACCTCTGGATGTTATAGAACTGAATTATTCAGGAGACAGTAACAGTAAATGGCAGAGTCCAAACTCAGTTCTAGACGTGTCTTTGTCAAGACTCCATGGGGTCTTCTACCTTATGAGCAAGTACAGCCTGCACCCTAAAGAGCCTTTCCAGGTAGGGGGCACCTGTGAGCTTTAGAGGACGCCTGTGTAGGACTCTTGCTCTGCGATACAGGGACAGGCTTACTTGATCATTGTGGATACTGAAGGGGCCCAGAATGCCACCCCTGCCCCCCACCTGGAACCAGCAGATAAAAGAGAAAGGAGCTCAGAGTGCCAGTGGCATAAGAGAGATTGTCCCCAGGGACTCCAGTGGCTCAGCCCCTCTGGCCCCTGCACAGGCTTCTCCCCAAGAGGCCAGCAGGAATTGTTCAATTAGCCCATGTTGACTGTTTTTTTTTATTGAGGATCCTGGGTGTCTTTCCCCTGTGTCTACTCTCTTCTGTAAAATAAAATACTTCTGCCCATTGCTCTGTTGCTGAATGGACACGCAAGCCTGTGAAGGCATTCTGGCTGCGGGGACTCTGTCTTGTCCTTCGGCTCTCAGGTCTCTTGGAAGGAAAGCGAGGACTAAGGTAACAGCCCAGAGCAGAAAGTATCTGAGCTTATGAAAGACTAGGATAGGCCAGGGGGACCAGATTCTGCTCCCATAAATGGGTGTGTGTGAGTATGAGGTGAGGTATGTGTGTTCTGTGTATTTCTACACATGTGTGTCACTGACATACACACAAAACTCTCCACCTGGGATGTGCATGGATTAAGCAAGGCTAGAAGTGTCCTTTGAGCAATGCGTGTGCTTAGTGGTGATGTCTGTGTTGTGTGTGTGATTCTGTGTGTTGCTGGGACTCACATATCTGTGCCAGGGAGTGTCTGTGTGTGTGCATTCCTATTACATGTTGTTAGCTCTTTGTATGACTCTTTGTGCATTGTGTTTTGCTCATAATTGTATGTTTATTTATAAACTTCATGTGAGAAAGATTTGTACCCTGACTACTTTCATCTGGAGCATTCATGTGTCAGAACAGCAAATAATCCCTCAGCAATATATGTGTTGGGTTGTGTATGTGTGCAAAGAGACAGAGAGAGAGATTGACTAACTGCAGAGAATTGTGGTATCTGCACTGTACTTAAGAAACTCGTACCTTGACTAAGTTCACCTAGAAGGGATGGAGGAAAAGTGAGGGTTTAAAACTGACAAAGCAACATGAGGTGTGTGTGTTTGTGTGCACCTGTGTACGAACAGCCTCACCTTCTGATGTTCCTCTCGATTCAGAACAGAACTCAGTGAGGCACATTCCAGTCGGATCTTCTTTAAGCCGTACTGGGGCCATCAGACTAGGAGTTGGATGCTCCAAAAATGCATCCAGAGCCCTAAATATTTCTCACTCTGGCCCTCAGCCTTGCCCATTTTTACACTTGGGGGGCATGGTAGCCTGGTTAAGTGTCCAGGTTACGGTGTCCTCAGAATTTGGTGGTTACCAAGCCATAGTTTTGTGGCCTTGCATTTGATCTTTCTGAGGCCAGCAGCCTTAAATATAAAGAAGGATAAGAGCAGCTGTTGCAAGGTATTGTCTGTAATGGTTTAGTCCATTTCAGGCACATCATAAACACCCAGTAAACAGTAGCCAGCTGTGTAATTACTCCCCAAGTGGCGGCTGACTTACCTGACTCTCCATTCAGGTAACGAACACAGGAGAACATGCTGGGTCAGCTAGACCGGCAAGCCGAAGCAAGAATTCTCGAACCTTAGGTTACAATGGAGGTTACACTGCCTTTCATACACAAGATGAATGCTTCCTTTCCACTGGTCACCCCTGACACTGCAACGCTGTGCCTATATCAGGTTTTCTGCTTCTCCCTCACTCTGCCCCTGCAGAAGTTCTCACTCCTCCATCATCCCATGAGCAGCCAGGCCTCAGTGGGATGTGGGAGGGGGGTGAGGCCACCTCCTCCCTCCTAGTGTCCCTGACAACCAGCCTGATACAGAATAAGAAGCTGCTATCAGACATGGAGTCCTGTGTGCTAATGTCAGCTTCCTCTCCCAGGCGTATGGCTCCTTTAACTCTATTCACCACGCTGCCATGAAGACATGGGAAGCATCTGTCTCCAGTGAAAAGGGCATGAGAAGACTTATCTTTGAGATTAAGTTCCACCACCAAATACATTGTGTAAGTGACTTCACTTTTCACATTAGTAGAATGAGAGAAAAAGCTCCCTTCTTCTCTCCTCAGCCAACATAAAATATACTGATTGCATGTAACTGAAAGTATGTGAAAGCCATGTGCAAATTGGAGGCTGTAGGATTGACTGGTGGGCAGATACCTGAGCTGGTGGTTGAGGGAACAGCATAGAAATACTCTTTCAAACACTGAAATAACATGTCTCAAAGGCCCGGCTCTTCTGCTTAGTTAAATAAGGGGACAAAGGGTATGTCCAATAGGATTAGAGACTTAATCAAGAAAACATGAATAAAGAATGATGACCCTCTCAGTTACTGGTTATGTGACCATGGACTGGTTTCTTAATATCTCTTAGCTTCAGCACAAGTGTATTCTCTCTCTCTTTCTCTCTCTCTCTTTCTTTCATACACACACACAAATCCCTTAATTTACCTGGTGTGCAGTAGAGTACTTGTTCAATAAATGTCAATTATATTAAGATTGATGTTGGGAAATAGTCATGCTGATCAGGTAAATATTAATTCTAATAGACACCATCATTCTTGCAGCATCTGCCCATTCTCAGGTCTTCGGGGAAATGTTCAGGTGCCCTACCGCATGTAAATACTCAGATCTGAGCCAGTTTGATTCCCTGAAGATATATGCAGGGAAATGGACAACACTGGAGACGGGTGAGGCATAATTTACTTTTTCCAAATTAAACGAAATTCGTCAAGTTCCGTGAGGAAATTAAACACAGGGTCTAGGACAGGTGTCCCTGCATCTTCCTTGAGACATTGAGAGCCCACATGGGTTGACACAACTTTGAGAGAAGCCACCTGCTCCTTCCAATGCCCACCTCACATTTCAGGTAATGTTGGGTTCCTAAAGGTTAACCCAGGATTCGTCTGCACACTCACACTGGCATGAAGATATTAGATGATATATCTGTGTCCTTACTATATGACCTCTGTTCTAAGAGCATAACTCTCATTGAATCATTTCACTTGTCCACAATACCCCCCTCCCAAAAAAATAGGCATTATTATGCTTATTTTGTGGAGGTTCAAAATGAGGCTAGTTGTTGGGACTAGTTAGCAGGTGGTAGAGTCAGAACCCACTAGAAGTCTAGTTGCAGATACACTGTTTTGAACCAGTTTTTGAAGAGGCTACTTTCTAGATTGTAAACTCCCTGAAGGGATTTTTCTTAGGAAAGAGTACAGTGTCTAACATGTTATTAAATGAATAAGTACATCCCCCTGCTTTATGCTGAAGGGAATACGGTTAGCCATTGGGGCCCTGATGGCTCCCTCCTGTTCTGCTAGGGGATGGACGGGATGGGGTGGGGGGTATTCAGACAACAGCATGTGGGAAATACCCTGAGGAATTCCTCGGTAGAAAGTAATAACTACTGTGATTGCCACCATCACCATTTATCATCTGGGATATTCCCAATATTCCTTCTATCTAAGCAGAGAGTAAAGCAGCATGAGGCCTGGGAACCAGAGCAGTGTGTCTGAGTTCCTCCTCCTGGGGCTCCCCGTTCCCCCGGAGCAGCAGGGCATGCTCTTTGCCCTGTTCCTGGGCATGTACCTGACCACGGTGCTGGGGAACCTGCTCATCATCCTGCTCATCAGGCTGGACTCGCGCCTCCACACCCCCATGTACTTCTTCCTCAGCCACCTGGCCCTCTCTGACGTCTCCTTTGCATCTGTCATCGTCCCTAAGATGCTGATAAACATACAGACTCAGGAACAATCCATCCCCTATGCGGGGTGTGTAACGCAGATGTATTTTTTCATATTTTTTGGTTGTATTGATAACCTTCTCCTGGCAGTGATGGCGTATGACAGGTACGTGGCCATCTGCCACCCTCTCCACTACACCACCATCATGAGGGATGAGCTGTGTGTATTTCTGCTGGCTGGCTCCTGGTTCCTCTCCTGTGCTAGTGCCCTGTCCCACACCCTCCTCCTGGCCCAGCTGTCCTTCTGTGCTGACAACACCATCCCCCACTTCTTCTGTGACCTCGCTGCCCTGCTCAAACTCTCCTGCTCAGACATCTCCCTCAATGAGATTTTTATCTTCGCTGTTGGGGGGTTGGTCATTATCCTGTCATTTATTGGTGTTCTGGTCTCCTATGGCCGCATTGGAGCCGCCATCCTGAGGTTTCCCTCAATCAAGGGGATCTGTAAAGCCTTGTCTACCTGCGGTTCCCACCTCTCTGTGGTATTTCTGTTCTACGGGACGATTATGGTATTGTACTTTTTCCCGTCATCAAGCAACTCCAATGACAAGGACATCATTGCTTCAGTGATGTACACGGTGGTCACCCCCATGCTGAACCCCTTCATCTACAGCCTGAGGAACAAGGACATGAAGGGGGCACTGGGGAAACTTCTCAGAAGGGAGACCCTTTTCTCCAAGTGACAGTCCCCTACTCTTGCTCTTATTTGATCCACTGGCCCTGTAAGAGATCTCCTTGAAAGATGTGTGGTAAATGACCAACCTTAATTCTTGCTTCCTTCTAATAATCTCTCCTGATTTTGGTTCCCTAAACTCCCTGGTGTTAGAGTGTGAAATAGAGCTGCAGAAGGTACTTTGCAGTCTTTAAATTCTTCAAGTCGAAAATTAGCACTGTCAAATGTGTTGTAAAACATGACTTTTTAAATAGAGTGAAATGTACATTTGACCCCTTATTTAAGTCAGTTTTAATGTTTACAGAATTGAGTGGCTTGGGAAATTAAGGTGTCATGAAACAGTTGCCTAAAAATTAATAATAATGTATAGTTTAGTTTCTCCGTTTTTCCCCAGAGCTATAAAAACATAGTATAGCTCCTAGTTTTCAAAGCAAGGAAATTCAAAATGCTTGTTTTCCTAATGAGGTGGCTGATTAATAGTGTTTTCTTACAGCTTCCTAAAACCTAAACAAAATGCAAAGTTTTAATTTTATTTCGCTCACGGGGGAAAAACCCCAACAGAGATGCATAGGGCAATCAAAGCTACGAACACACTTCCTGATTCTAAGTCTTTTTTCCTCTACAGGACTTTTCTTGGTGGGATGGCCTATATTCTTTTTCTTCTAGTTTGGGAGAAGGACTGTTTTTTTTCTGCTCAAACTGAGACAGCCCATTTCTAGTGAAGCAAAGATAAATATATTCACAGGATGTTACTCATTGAATAAAGTTGTATCCATAGCTACTGTGTGCCAGGTGCTTTTCTATTCAGGATGAGTCAAAATTTCTCCCTTTGCAAAGGTTTACATTATAGAGGAGAGACACTGTGAATTAAAAAAGTCAAGAAAACACATGGTATAAGAAAATGAGTGTCGTATTATGGACAATAATAAAGCAGGGTGAGGGGGACAAAGTGCTGGGTGTGGCACGGTGGTTTTAAGTAGTCTAGTGGTCAGGGTGGTCTTCCATAAGAAAGAGGGATTTAAGCAATCAGCTTAAGGAGAACAGAGAAAGAAGTTACTGCTTTTATCTGAGGGGAACAACATTCAGGGCATGGTTAGTAGAAACTGCGAAGGGTTTGAGATGGGAGACTGCTTGGCATGTTAAAGAAACAGGAAGGAGGGTAGGTTGATTATCAGACAGTGAACAGTGTATTTTGGGATTGACAGATGAAGTTTAGAGGCAACAGGGGATCTGGTTGTGGAAGGCTATGTAGACAGTTATAAGGGTTGTGGTTTAACTGAATGATTTGAAAAACCAATAGAAAGTCATCAGCAGAGGAGTTACATGATCTTAAGTTTTAAAAGTAGTCTTCTGGTTCTTTTGTTGAGACTAGACTGAAAGAAGGTAAGTGTGAAAGTAGGGAGACCAATTATGAGGCTATTGGAATAGTATAGACAAGAGATGTAGGTCTCACGTCAGGCATGGTAGCATTAGAGGCCATGATAAAGAATGACTTCTGAGCAATCTAACAAGTCTCAATGAATTTAAAAGAATTTAAATCACACGAAGAGTGTTCTCTGACCACAATGAAGTTAAATTAAAAAATTTATAACAAAAGACATCTGAAAACATTCCAAACATTTGGAAATTCAGTAACACATTTCAAAAATAACCCATGGATTAAAGAAGAAATAAAGAGTGGAACTAAAAAACATTTAGAATGGAATTAAAATAAAAACAAAACATACCAAATACGTGAGATGCAGCTAAAGCAGTGGATAAAGGGAAATTTATAGCAATAAATGCTTATGTTAGAGAAAAAGAATGACTTCCACATCCAACTTAAGAAAAAGTTCAAATTAAACACAAAATAAGCAAAAGAAACAGTAAAGATAATGACAAAATTAATAGAGAACAGAAAAATAGAAAAACTTAATTAAACCAAAACTGGTTCTTTTAGAAGAACAATAAAATAAGCTTTTAGCCAGACTAATTGGGAAAGATAAGAAAGAAGATACAAATTACTGATATTAAGAATGGGAGGTGACATCTCTACAGATTCTACAGATATTAAAAAGGAAGTAAGAAAATAAGAAATTAAAATAAGTTAAGAACAACTTTGTCAATAAATTTGACAACTCTGATGAAACAAATTCTTTGTATAACAAAAATCTCAAAGCTCATGCAAAAAGAAATACATATAAAATATGTATTAAAGAAACTGAATTTGCAGTTCAAAACCATCTTATAAAGAAAACAACAGGTATACATGGTCTTATGTGTGAACTGTACCAAATATTTAAGTAAGAAAAAATACCAACTCTCTTCTAGAATATTGGAGAGGAAGGAATTTACTAACCCACTTTTTTTAAGCCAGCATTAAACCCTGATACCAAATTCATAAAAGTATAAGAAAAGGAAACCACCGATCAATATCTCCCATAAACAATGGTGCAAAAATCATTACCAAAATTTTATTGAATCAAATCTAACAATATATAAAAAGGCTAAAACCATAGCCAACTAGGTTTCACTATACAATGTGTTGGTTTAGCATTCAAAAGTCAGTTATAGTAATTCATCATTTGAATAGACTGCTGAAGAAAATTTGATTATCATCTTAATATATGAAGAAAAAAACACTGGATAAAATTAATATCCATTCTTGATTTTTAAAAATCTGAGAAACCTAGGAATAGAGAAAACTTCCTTAAATGGGTAAAGGGTATCTATGAAAAACCTAAAGCTTTCCTTTTAAAATCAAGAACAAGGGTATCAGTTCTATTATTTCAATTCAAAATTGTGCTGGAATAGTGTCTATAACATTAACAATATTGTATCATATAAAAATGTTGCTAAGTAGGTAGATCTTATGTATATGATCTGCTATAGGTTGTTGTGTCCCCCAAGTTCATATGTTGAAATCCTAATGCCCAATGTGATGGCGTTAAGACACGGAGCATTTGCAATGTGGTTAGGTCACAAGGGTGGAGCTCTCAGGAATGGGATTAGCGCCCATATGAAAGTGACCCCAGAGTACTCCCTACCCCCATTAGCTGTGGAAGGACAGTGAGAAGACAGCTGTCTTTGAACCTAGAAGCACATTCTCACCAGCTACTAAATCTGCTGGTTCCTTGATCTTGGACTTTCCAGCCTTCACAACTGTGACAAATAAATGTTTGTTGTTTAAAGCACCCAATCTTTGGTATTCTGCTATAGCAACCTAAACATTAAGATATGCTCTTATCTACAAAACAAAAAAATAAAGGGATCAGGAAAAAATATATCTATAAAAATATATTCTACGTTTGTTCCAATGGCTGGTATTGTCAATCTTCATTTTGTCCTTTGTAGTGAGTGCATAATAGTATCTCATTTTGGTTTTATTTTGCATTTCTCTGATGATTAAAGCAATTTTCATGTGCTAATTGACAATTTGTTTATCTTTTTTTGTGAAGTGTCTGTTCAAGTCTTCTGCTCATTATCTTACTGAGTTGTTTGTCTTTCTTATTGAGATGTAGGGGATATTTATACATATTGATGCCAGTCATTTGTCAGATATGTATATGGTGGGAGTATTTTCACCTAGTCTGTGGTTCACTTATGTTTCTTTTTGTAGCTGTCTTGTGCTGGACAGAAGTTTTTAATTTTGGTGAATTCCTAATCTATCATTTTTTTTCTTTATGTGTCATGTTTTCTGTGTTCTCTTAGAAATCTTTTCTATTCTAAGATCACAAAGATATTCTTGTATGCTTTCTTCTAGTAGCTTTTATACTTGAGTTAGTTTCTGTTTTGTCTGGCTGTGTATGCTCAATATAAAGCTAGTAATATTTATCATTGTTACGTTTAGTAGTAGTTCTTTATTGTGGTTGTATAGTATTCCATTGTGTGGCTGTACAGTGAATTTCACTGCTGTTAGAAACTTTTGTGGTTTCCAGTTGATAGCTATTTTGAATAATTCTGTTACAGAAATTTTTGAGCATATCTTTGGTGCACATAATATGAATTCCTATGAGTGGTATATACAAGGTGGCATATATTGATTATTTCATTGACTAGGATTTCTAGCACAGTTTTGTTTTTTTTTAACTACTTCATTGAGGTATGATTGACATACAAAAAGCTGTATATAATTAATACATACAATTTGATGAATTTGAAAATAAGTATTTACCTGTGAAACCATCACCACAATCAAGATCATAAACAAAAATCAACCAAGTTCTCTGAACAAAGGAGCCTGGGGTTGGGAAGGGGAGCTTCCAGGCTCTTCATCTAGTTACGTGGCTGGCAATGCATTTATTGGAGATATGCTTCTTTGAAGTGGATGCCTTGGTAATCAAAGCTTAAGTCAGGCACTTGCATTACAAAAATAAAAGCCAGTGTACATTCTGAGGCTCTGGGGAAATAGAAAAACTTACTCTTTGCTAATGGGTAATGCTAGGTGCCTTCCAAGGAAGCAGTTTGGCCACATGTATATCTAAAGTACAAATGTATTTAACTTCTGATTTTGCAATCCTAGGGCAGAGAAATTATTCTATAAAAGTACATCCACACCTGACATATGAACAAGTGTTACTCATTACAGTCTTCTTTGTAAAAAAAAAATTGGGAATAATGCAATTTTCTCTAGTTGCATGGTGGTCCATCCACATGATGAAACAGAGTGTAGTTGTGGAAGAATATAGGAAAGAGGAAGTGAAAGGGGGAGGCTCTTTATATGCCTGTGTGTAAAGCTAAAAGCTTTGTGAATTGCCACATTCCTAGTGCAGCTTTGTGGTTATTATTATTATTCCTCCAAGGGTTAACTCCCATTGCCTGCTATCAACAAATAGTTCTCTCAAGGGAAATAAAGGCAATGAAACAATTATTTCCTGTTTGTCTCTAATCTGGAGCTGGGGGTGGAAGTTGCTCCCCTCCCCCTTAGCCATGATTTATATAATTAGAACCCATGCCCGTTGTTTAGGATCTGTAAACAAGTATGTGTCTATACATGTGTCTTATTTGGTTCTGAACTGATAATTCTCCTGGCTGCAATGCATCCTTGAGACTCTTAAGAGACTTCACCTGCTTCACTCTATTCTGCGTCTTCTAGAGAGAAATGGAAGAACCCTCCCCAGCCTTGTAGCTGAAGGTATATGTGCTCATCGCTTAAGAGGCAATGTCAGAGCAGTAGAATTTACAGCCCGTAAAGTGATTGCATGTGTGTGTGTGTGTGTGTGTGTGTGTCCAGTGTGTGCTACTAAACCTTAATGTGGTTCTGTTCCTCCCCACACCAGAATATAACAGTCAGCATCATGTAGAATAATTTATCTCAAACTGATCCTCTAATTTTTGAAAAGATAGTGAAAAAGACATCTCCTTTTCCTTATCTTCATCTCCATTAAGTCTTTTTGGTTTTTCCTCCAAATTTTATACCAGACCTGTAATTAACTTCATCTCTGCTGCCATGGTCCGGGTGTGAGCGGGTTATTTTGTACGTGAACTACCACAATCGCCCTCCGTTGAGATTCCTGTTGACACTCTTGCCTTGTTATAATCTGTTCTCCACCCCATAGTCAACATACTATTTAATTTTTTCTCACTCCTTTACTTAAACCTTTTCATTGGGTGTCTATTGCTCTGATACCAGAATCAAAACTTTCCATCATAGCAGAGAACATTACACAGTCTGGCTCTGAGATAATTCTCCAACGTGTAGCCTTCTCATGCTGAACATGTTCCTGGATTTTCTCTGCTCCTCAAACACCATAACCTTGTTCTTCCCAAACCCTTAACTACAATGTCCATTTTTATTATCTTCACGCAGCAGGCTCTTATTATTCAGAACTCATTTCAAAGAACCCATAAGAACAGGCCTCCTCAGCACCTTAGCTTTTTGTAATTTGACAGTATCTGCTGCCAGGTAGCTGCGTCTGGGGAGGTCTCTACCTGCACATTAGGAGAAACTTCTACCTGGATGGGGGAGGCTTCTTGACCCTGAATGAGGAAGAATTCTTGAGAAGGTCAGACAAATGTAGGTAAGGAAGGAATTCATTTAATCAAGAGTAGCAGCGAATGGCAGCAGTTGTGCAGGCAGCAGAGGGCAAGGAAGAGAACTTCATTGAACTGCTCAGCATAAGGCAAATTTCTTGCCAACTCCTAAAGCCAGGGTCACCTGGCATCTAGTGTCTGCTTGAATCTGCATGGCATGGGAACTAAGTCCTTATTACCCCAGGATCTAGGGGAGCTGTTGAATGGAGTGAGATTATGTTCTGAGAACTTCCCAAAGGCAAAGAAAGGAGATTTTCAGACAGGCTACTAAAGAGCATGATCATGCAGCTGCAGGCCTGCCTGGGTCGCCCAGGCAACGGGAACTTGCAAGCCCCAATCAGAGCTCTCAATAGCCTCTCCCTATTTATCTGGAGTAGAACAGAGACAGAGGAAGACTTGTGCTTAAGTCTGGAAAATAGAACAAAAGAGCAAAGTGACAAAGACACTTACTACTGGAAGAGCACGGCGACAACATGCAGTAAGTTGAGCAGTGAGAAGACTATTTAAAAAGCAGACACTCGAAGAAAAGGGAGTGTGGGCAACCTCAGAGAGGAGGCACTTGGGGTTTGGGGTTCTTACAGAGCCTTTTGGGTAGGGTCAGCATATGGCATGATGTATACAGGTGATTCATAATTCCTTTGAAGTTTTGTCTTAAGAATAGGGTTATTTAGGTAACTGTGTTGGTCCAGATCTTGGCGTTCTTGATCGACATAGGTTCATTTACACTTTGGAGGTCTATCTCCTTATTGATTAAGGGGAGGGAAGAAGAGGAAGAATAGACTATAGATTAAGTTAAGGAAAAGCTGGACCTTTTTCACAGGTTAAATATATTTTACAGTGGCATGACCCTTGTTCCATTTCCCTGCCCTACCTCATCTCTATCAAAATTGTGAATATATATCCTCCAATTCTATTTCTAGGAATTTATGCTATAGATACATATGCTAATGTGAAAACTGGTATGTGAAAAACATTATTAATATTATTATTAATAAAATAAAAGAAACAATCTAAATGCCATTAGACAGTTAATTGGTACTTTCATTGTGATAAACTGATTATTATTAACATGGGAAGACTAGCAACACTGAATGTGTAATTCAGCTCAGATAACAATATTAAATTAACAGGATTTTTATTGTAGGGGACTGAAGAACGTAGGAATCATAGAGATAATTTCAATCCAATTGGGAGAATTGGTACATAATGGAAACTTGAGTTGAGCCTCATGATGAATGATGAGTCTTGTAGGAGGATATTGCTGAGCACTCGAAAGAAAGACCTTTGGAGTGAATAAGTGTTTATATAATATGTGGATTCTGTTTCTTAGTAGATAGGCCATTGCGTTCTCTCTCTTTCCCTTCCATTTTGTGAATGTTCACATGACCAGGTCTAAGGCTAACTGACCTAAAGGACAGACAGAAATGATAGTATTAGAAGTATTAGAATATAACATGAAATACATCAGCTATGAGTCACTCATGTAAAACCTGGGTTAGGAACCAGGGAAAAGGAAGGATTATTTGGTAAATAAACTGGACATACTTACAAAAAGCTTATTCTTTGGCGGATCTAGGACATAACAGGAAAAGCAAACTATTTCCTGGTGTTTGTTCTGAGAACTAGAAGAAGAGTGGTCTAATTAGAACTGAGAGAATTAGGTGGGAATTTGGAAGAGAGACAGATTTGTTTCTCCACATTCCATGAAAATTCCTTTAGCAAGAGTGATGTAGACTGACAATGCTGAAGAGAGAACTTTTCTTAAAGGAAGGGCCAATAGCTACATGAGAAGGTCTGACACCTGCTCTTTTATATTATTGACATAGATTCTTGTCTTTAATGGTTTTGCCTTCACCAGCTGTTTGGTATTTCCACCAAATCTCTGGATCCTGATATCTGGGAGATCCAGAGCAGCCCACTGGGTGGTCTTATCTTGATCCAATCCATGGAAATCAGTCATCAGCCAAAGCATGTGTGAGAGGTGTGGAGAAGATTAAGAAAGGCCAAACAGACCAATTGGAGGAGCCTCACTAATGTCTCTAACAACTGGTTACCAGTCTAGCCTTGCACCCTAATTTCCTCATCTCAGATTTCTGTCATGAGCTCCTGGACTCTGTAAGTTTGAACTTGATCTGACGTGATCATCATTCTGATGTTTCATGGTTTCTCCAAAAGAGATTGTGTTGGTTTCTGGTGGGCACATAATATCCTGATGTCAGACCATCACTAGCCCATTAGTGGGGCAAAAAGCATGAGCTATTCAGGTTACAATTCCTGTACTAATTCAAAACCATGTTGCCATTATGTGATGGTCATGACAATTTCTCATTCTTTCACATTTACACCTCTTTTTCATGTCCAGCAAAGAGAGGAAGAGCATGACGAGGCATAATCAGAGCAGTGTGTCCGAATTCCTCCTCCTGGGGCTTCCCATCTGGATGGAGAATCAAGGCATATTCTACACCCTGTTCCTGGGCATGTACCTGACCACGGTGCTGGGGAACCTGCTCATCATCCTGCTCATCAGGCTGGACTCGCGTCTCCACACCCCCATGTACTTCTTCCTCAGCCACCTGGCCCTCACTGACGTCTCCTTCGCATCTGTCATAGCTCCAAAGATGCTCATGAATATGCAGTCACAGAGTCAATCCGTCTCATATGCTGGATGCATTTCCCAGGTGTATTTCTTCTTATTTTTTGGGGATCTTGACAGCTTCCTTCTCACCTCGATGGCCTATGACAGGTATGTGGCCATCTGTCACCCCCTCCACTACACCACCATCATGAGTCAGAGCCTGTGTTTCCTGCTAGTAGTTGTGTCTTGGGTCCTGTCCTGCGCTAGTGCCCTTTTGCACACCCTCCTCCTGGCCCGTCTCTCTTTCTGTGGAGGCAACTCTCTCCCCCACTTCTTCTGTGACCTCTCTGCCTTACTGAAGCTGTCCAGCTCAGACACCACTGTCAATGAGCTGGTTATCATGACTGTGGGGGTGGTGGTCATCACCCTTCCATTTATATGCATCCTGGTCTCTTATGGTCACATTGGAGCCACCATCCTGAGGGTCCCCTCTACCAGAGGAATCTGCAAGGCCTTGTCCACCTGCGGCTCCCACCTCTCTGTGGTATCTCTGTACTATGGAGCAATTATTGGATTGTACTTTTTCCCATCATCCAGTAACTCCAATGACAAGGATGTCATTGTGGCCATATTATACACGCTGGTCACTCCCATGCTGAATCCCTTCATCTACAGTCTGAGGAATCGGGACATGAAAGGAGCTCTGGAAAACATGTTCAGTAGAGGAATATTTTCACCATGAGGTGCACTGATTTCCCTATTAAGTGGACGTAAGACCTGCTCCATGAAACATGAGTGTACTTGCCTGTGTGAACAGCTGCTTTTTAGTGAATCTTCAATGTGCTTCATCTTGGACTTAGTTTTCTTCTCTGTTGAGTTTTCTTGTTCAGTTTAGAGAGTCATGAAAAAGGTATATTAACAGACCTGCAGAACTATCCTCTCCTAACCGTTCTTTTTTCCTCTTTCATGTGGTATCCCTTGTCCCACAAGCATCTTAAATGTTTATGCAGTCAGAGCCTTCAGTCTTTTTATTTATTTTCTTTTTTCATAGTTTTCAACTTTTATGTAGTAAAGTTCTTTCTTCCTCAAGGTAACAAAAATATTCTTTCTGGCATGGCAGTTTCATGATTTTGTTTGTGTGTTTAATATTTTGTGATACATTTGAAATTAATTTTTATGAATGACATTAATTAGAAACTGAGTTTTATTTTTGTTTCTAGTTTCTTAACAATTGTCCAAATTTGGGTTTTCAGTTAGGTTTAGAGAGTGATGGTAACAGCTTTTCAGGGTATGGGGCTACGAATGCCTAGGCAGAATATCCAGAAGTCCAGGCGCCCTGAATTGAACTGAGGACTTCAGTGTGGTTGAACCCAATATATCAGATTTCTTTTTTTGAAGTACAACCCTGTCCCAAGTACATAAATAGAGTGTCCTATGTTTCCATCTTAAATGGTGAAGTTTTATTTTCAGTCCTTGAGAAAGCACCTTTGCTTAAGGCAAATATAACTAAGTTTATTGTTGTAAGTTGATAACTGCAACAAATATTTCCATACCCATTGTATCACTTATTCCTAGCAGTTGGTACAAAGGAGGGAAGCATATTAAGAGAGGCTTGGTTGAGCAGCCTAGTGATACTAAACCAGCAATGTGTGGAGGTGGTACTCAAAGTATTGTATGTGTGAGTCATATTTTCAACTCTTTAAGTCACTTGAATATTTTTTGAACTTGAGCAATATTTTTACCCATTTTACTGGAAACTTTATTTAAATGTTGAAATATATTGAAATAGCCAACAAATGAAAAGCATATATAACATATATACAGTTTAAATATATGTGTATACATATATAGTATGTTGTATGTATGTATATATGTGTGTATGTGTTTATATACATGTGTGACATATAATCACACTTCAAAGATAGCATTAATATAAAGAAATATTCATGTAACAGTCTCTCGGTTTAAATGGAAAACTAACGATATTGTCGAAGCCCCTTGGATTTCCTCAGTTGTATTTTCCTCTGCTACTGAAAGCTTCCAGTATCTTTAATACTTTCAGTATTTCCTGCTTTTCTATAAAGCTTTAACACCTTCTATACTGATCCTTCAATTTTTGCCTGCTCTAGAATTGCATATAAATGGAATAGTACTACATTATTTCTTCTAGCCTTTGCTTTTGCTAATATTGCCCTTGGGAAATTCATCCATATTTTATCACATTCCACTGTGAGACTTCACACACTTACCTGTTCTATTTTCTATGGCTGTCTTGTTTGTTTCCAGCCTTTTGCTATTACAAGCAATGCTGCTACATTCTTCTGCATCATCTAGTGCACATATGCAAGAGATTCTGTAAATTATACGTCAGGAAGAAGAATTCCTGGGTTGTAGGTGTGTGTGTGTGTGTGTGTTTGTGTGTTTAACTTAACCATCACTGCTAAGCTCTTCTGTAAAACAGCTGTATCAAGAAGCCAGTCTGAAAAGGCGACATACTGTATAATTGCAGCTATATGACATTCTGTAGAAGGCAAAATATAGGGACAGCAGAAAGATCAGCGGTTACCAGGGGATTCAGGGCTTGAGGGGGAGAAGGGTGAATGGATAGAGCAAAAGGGGACTTTTTTGGACAGTGAAACTATTCTGTAAGATGCTTTAACAGTATATGTGTGTCATTATGCATTTGTTCAAAACTCAACACAAAGAGTGAACTCTAAACTATGGACTTTAGTTAGTAATATATTAATACTGTACAATCATAACAAGTATACCATGCTAATGTAAGATGTTAATAATAGGGGAAACTGAGTAAAGGTGGAGAAGTAAATGGAAATTTTTGCTCAGTTTTTCTGTAAACCTAAAACCGCTCTAAGAAATCAAGTCCATTTCTGATCAAGTAACTGAATAAATGAATAAATGAAAAAAAAGGAAGTCTATTAAGTTTTAAAAGGTCATACTAATTTAAATCTCTGGCACGTGAACGTGAGAGTTCCTATTACTTTACTTCTTCAACAATACTTGGTATTGGCAGATTTCTTAATTTTTGCAATTCTGGTGAAGAGATTATATTCTATTGTGGCTTTACTTTCTGATTATTAATGAGGTAGAGCAGCTTAGTTTATGCTTATTGGATATTTGTGGCAGAGATGGTTGGCTGCCCATCAAAATTTCATGACCTCTTTCCGAAGGGTGAAGTTGTCACTGGGAAGCAGCTACTCCATTTCCTACAAATGTAGGTGTGGCTTTGTGGTATGTTCTCCCCAGTGGAAGAGAATACATATTATTTCCTGGCCAGAATTTTAAAACAGCACATATGTCTTCGCCTCTATTGTCTGAAGCAAATTACCTACTGACTTAAAGGGTCATTGAACCTGGTCCCTGAATTACCACATAGTGAAATGCCATCAACTTACTAAAAGACCCACTCTGGGTTATTAGAGCAGCCATTTTTATCCTGGTCAGTAGAGAATTTCTCTTGCGAAATTCATGATTATGTCTTTTCCTTGCTTTTTCTTTCATTTATTGCATTGTAAAGACAGACTTCATATAATTTGGAAATCAATCCTTTATCAGTTATATATGTTGTAAATGCCTTCCATTATTGGGAACTTACTTCCTTTTTAAATGAACTATCAGTGTCTTCATTTTAACATGATTAAAGTTATTAATGCATTATTTTAGGACTTGTGCCCTAGACTTTAGGTGCTTCCTTGAGAAAGTCAAGTTAAAAATGGCAACTGTTCTATTTCACGGGCAAAAGGAGGGGTTACTGTGTCAAGACAAGCACAGACGCTGAGGAAGGGTGGACTCAGATTTCTGGGAAGAGGGGCATCCTGAATTTGCATAAATAGGAGGACACCCCAGGGGAATCCCATCTAGAATGATTTGCTACAGATAATTCAGCATTAAGTAGGTTCTCCTTGTGCTCTTGCTCAAAGAATAGAGCTGTTTAGCAAAATGACGTGCAACTAGACTTCTGTGGTACTGTAGTGTCAGCGTCACAGTGATGTCCTTTAAATCCACACATGCTATTATCAATTCCACAAACACACACACATGCACATACACAGCCCTTATGACTAACAGTTCGTATGTACAAGGCATTGCCCAAAGTCCGGGGAAGTTTGCAGCCTTGGAGAATAGCAGCCAATTGAATCAGTGGCGTGAAACCCATGCTCCTGACCTAATTAATACTGTGTGATAAGAAGCTCAACTAGACACCATCAGAATAGAATAAAAGAATATCGATAGTACATGTTTTGACACATATGCCAGCAAACACATAAAAGATTCTCAGCAGCACTAATCATCAGGGAAATGCAAATAAAAACCACAATGAGCTTATCATCTCACACCAGCCAGAGTAATTAATATCAACAAGGCGAAAAATAACAAGTGTCAGCAAGGGGGTGTGGGGGAAAGGGAACCCTCTTGCACTGTTGGGGGGAACGCAAACTGGTGTATCCACTATGGAAGGGAGTACGGAGGTTCCTCAAGAAACCAAAAATAGAACCACCATATGACCCAGTAATTCGCTTCTGGGAATTTACCTGAAGAAAATAAAATCACTAATTTGAAAAGACGTATACATTCCTATGTTTACTGCAGCATTATTTACAACAGCCAAGATACAGAAGCAACCTCTATGTGTCCTTTGATAGATGAATGGATAAAGATGTGGAATAAACAATGGAATATTATTCAGCCATAAACTAGAATGAAATCTTGCCTTTGGGACAACATGTATGGAACTGGAGGTATTATGCTAGGTGAAATAAATCAGAGAAAGGCAAATACCATATGATTTCACTTACATTTGGAATCTAAAAACCAAAAGAAATGCATAAAACAGCAAAACAGACTCATTAACACACAAGAGAGTGGTGGTTGCCACAGGAGAGAGGGTTGGGGAAATAGAAAAATTGGTGAAGGGGATAAAATATTAGTGAGAATTAAAAAAACACAATATGTGTTGATAACAATTCAACAGGATCCAGCTTTCATAGCGCTTTGGAGATTTCAGTCCCCCCTTGGGTTTCATACTGGCATTAGATAGTAAATCATGTGCTTTCCATCAAATATATCTGAATTTTTAAAAGAAAAAAAAGAACTTCTCTGTCTCATGTACTTGAAGATAGCAATATATATATATATATATATGTATGTATTATTGCAGTGTAGTGGACATACAATGTTACATTGGTTTCAGGCATGCAACATAGTGATTCAACAATTATATGCATTACGAAATGCTCACCATGGTGAGTGTAGTTACCCACTGTCACCATTCAAAGATACTACAAAATTATTGGGTATGTTCCGTATGCTATGCCTTTTATCCCCATGACCAATTTTTTTATAATTGGAAGTTTGACCCTCTTCATAACCTTCTCCTATTTCACCCAGCCCCCTACCTAGTGTCTTATATTTTCATGTAAAATTTTAAAATTTTGTCTTTGGTCCTTGAAGTACATGGAGTTGATTGTTTTTAATGAAGTGTGAGGTAGAGATTCATTTTAATGTTTATCATACTAAAAATGAAGTTTTAAAAAATAAGTCATTTTTAAAAAGTTCGTTGTTTTCCCATTATTTTGCGGTAGAAGTCCCTGACTAAAAATGAAAGAATTAATTAGGTAGTTTCATCTCCAAAAAAGAGATGTAGATAATTCATGGATAATTATCAAGTGGAAGTGTATCAGTAAGGATTTGTTCAGGAGGGCGGAGCAGAAGTGCTTTCTTGTACAATGATTTAAAGAGCTGGGAAACAGAGGTCAGGGAAGCTGCCCTTGAAGGCTAAAAACGCTAAAACTAAAGAATTCAACCCAAAGCATAAAATAGATGGCTTTGAAAGGTTAATGGGTTGTAGTCGCAAATCTCAAGAATCACTGAAAACCTCCCAAATATCTGGGTCTGTCTCAGTAATTCAGAAGGCTCTTAGAGGCTTAGTGGGAAAGTACAGGAATCTCACACCTGCCTATAATTACTTACCAAAGAGTAATGACTTCCCTTCTGCTTTCCAAATTGGTTATGAGTTCCTCTTGTTGGAAAACATTAAACATGAACAATACAGCCAAGAAGAATCTGGAAAATGTAGTTGCCAGCCTCATCACTAGAGTGCAGGGAAGCCTTAGAAGTGGGTGATGGTGATGCTAACAACACAGTCCAGCATAGGGCACAAGGACAAGAAAGGGGGATTGGACAGGAGGCTGAGTGCCCATATGCACGTCCAAGGAACAGGATGAAGGATGCCTGGGACAGAACCCTCTGGGACGAGCCCACTGTAGGTCAGCTCACCTGCAGCTGGCCACAGGAGCGTGAGGTAGATTCGCCAAGTCCAGGAAAACCACCATCCCAAGCTAGATCAGCCAAGCCTCAACCAACCCTCAGAATCATAAGTAATATAAATGTTATTGCTGAATGCTGCTGGGACTTTGTGGCCATTTGTTATCTGGCATTTTTGTGGCAAGAGCTGGCTGATACACAGGGGTACAAAAAAGTCCTTAGTCACAAAGGCCAGCGGAGCATCAGTGGAGTGGGGAAGTGTCTTCCTGCCACGGAAGTAAAGAGGAAGGAGTAAATAGTTTTTAAACAATAGTCCAATATACCACAGTTAATACCTGGAATGTCGATTTTTCGACAAGTGCTGCACACTTATATACACATGCTACTCAGGAAAAGCCCCTGGTTTTGTGGTGGTACATTCCCTGCAGATCGCTTATTCTCTCTTGGAGCTTCCTAGAATTTCTAAGTGGTCTCCTTAGGAAGAACTGAAAATGGCTCCATAATCAGGTCTCTCACATACCCTGCCTGTGGTCCACAGGAAACATTTTTTGCCTTTATTGCTCCACCATGGAAAGAAATGGAGGTATTTCCCAAACATAATTCTATTCCCTACTTCCAATCCTCTGTCTCCCACAGCCAGGGATATATATCAGAGTCTCTTAATGATTCTTTCGAAGCTTCTCCCACTAAGCTCAAAGTGGTAGGAAAGTGTCCCCCTCTGTTAAGCAGATTTGGGGTTCACTGTGCAATGTTCTCAAAAACCCCCACCCGTTTACAAGAACTTCCCATCTCCAACTCTTTGTACTTTTTAGACCCACATCTAGGTCAAAGGATCAAGAGTTATAAAATTGATGACTGGGCATTTCATGTAAACGTCTTCATTTGTGTCTCACATCTCACTTTGGTATCTGGTGTCTACCAGTCTTCATACCCCAGCTGAAACTTCAGTTTAACATCTTGACAGGGGCTTCCCTCTCTTCCTTTGATCATCAGGACAAGCGGGAACTTTGTGTGCCTGGATACTTCTGTTTGTTAGGTCTCAGGTAAGGCACAACTTCTCTGGGAAGTCTTGCGTATCCTCCGCCACTAGGCTGAGCCAATCCTTCCTCCCCAGGACACAGTGCTCCGCAGAAATCATTACAGTCCTTGCTGCCCTGAATGTCTCTGGAGTCACACAGCCAAAATTCAAGTCTTCCTTTCACTAACTATGACCTTAAGGTGTTTTTCACCTCTTTGACCCCGAGTTCCCCTAAAATATCTCTTACAGTTGTTGTCAGGATTAAATTAGATGATTGTAATGCACAGTAGGCTCTTAGGCTGGTATCTGCGACAACTGAGGTGACATTTATTTTGTTGTTAAACATCTGTGTTTGGGAAGGAAGCAAGTGTGGGTGAATTCCTGAAGGATAAGAAAGCAATGTGTTAATTATTATGTAAGGAGAATAAAATCTAGCATGTTCTCCCTGGAAGTTCCAGAAAAGCTCAGGGTCCCTGGATGCCTGGGTGCTTGGGTGAAGGAGGAGCCACATCACCACGAAAGTGGAAAATTCCTTAGAAATGCAGGTGTGACAGGCCACATACATTATGTGACAACTTTAACATTGGGGGAAAGGCCAGCCCTGAGGGCTCCCATGTGGTGATACCAGCCAGAGTGACAGAGCATCTTCAAAGTAATTTCTAATCTTATTATCCAGTCCTATGAAGCCAGTCCCATTATATTATTCTCCCTAACAGGTGCAAGAATAATGTCAGCAAAGCGTTTCTGAGTGACAGCTGTGGAAGGAAGACAAATAAGCTATGTTTAAAATAACTTGCATTAACATGTAATGAGGAAATAAGAGCATACAGGTGTTTTAAAAGAACAGTAAGTATCAGCTGGTAGAATATGTCTTCTTACTCAAGAGTTTTCTCAAGGCTGCCTTCATGTCCCTATTCCTCAGGCTGTAGATGAAGGGGTTCAGCATGGGGGTCACCACCGTGTACATCACTGAAGCAATGATGTTCTTGCCATTGGTGGTGCTCGATGGAGGAAGAAAATATAGACCAATAATTGCCCCGTAGTAGAGAGCCACTACTGAGAGGTGTGATCCACAGGTGGATAAGGCTTTGCAGATGCCCCTGGCAGAGGGAGTCCGGAGGATGGTGGCCCCAATACGGCTATAAGAAACCAGGATGCATAAGAATGGAAGCACAATGGCGGTTAATCCCGCAGTAAAGATTACCAAGTGGTTGAGGGAGGTGTCTGAGCAGGACAATTTGAGCAGGGCAGCAAGGTCACAGAAGAAGTGGGGGATAGTGTGGTCAGCACAGAAGGACAGCCGGGCTAGGAGGAGGGTGTGCAAAAGAGCACAAACACACGCAATGACCCAGGACCCAGCCACCAGCATGACACAAATGCTCTGACTCATGATGGTGGTATAATGCAGAGGGTGACAGATGGCCACACACCTGTCATAGGCCATTGACGTGATCAGGAAACTGTCCAAATCAGCAAACAGTATGAAAAAATACGTCTGTGAAATGCACCCTGCATAGGGGATGGCTTTGTACTTCGTCTGTATGTTTATCAGCATCCTAGGGACGGTGACAGATGAGAAATTAATATCAGTGAGGGCCAGGTGGCTGAGGAAGAAGTACATGGGGGTGTGGAGGCACGAGTCCAGCCTGACGAGCAGGATGATGAGCAGGTTCCCCAGCACCGTGGTCAGGTACATGCCCAGGAACAGGGCGAAGAGCATGCCCTGCTGCTCTGGGGGGACGGGGAGCCCCAGGAGGAGGAACTCGAACACGCTGCTCTGGTTCCCAGGCCTCATGCTGGTGTATCAGCTGGAGGGGCTGGTGGGGAAAGGTGAAGGGAATGTCTCAGGATTTTAAAAAAGTGACCATTGTGACATAGCTTCCTAGAGATATTCTTTTGTTTTAGGTAATGTCTTCATATTTTCTTACAGTTGGTGCATATTTTGCTGGATAAATGTAGAAAAACATAGGTTTAGGTACACACCCACTTTCTCAATCTGATGCCAGTTTCTATATATGATAACACTAACTGTTTAATGTTTATTAAATGTCCTTATGCACTGCTCGAATAGCTTTACATGTAGGAACGGATTCAATAGTCTTACGTATCTGAGCTGGGTACGCACTGTCATTTCTTCTTTTCAGGTGAGACAGCTGAAGCAGACGGTCTCAGAGTCACTGAGGTAGGAAGAGGACACACTGAGATCTGGACTCAGAATTTTGCCTCCAGAGTTTATTCTCTGGACGTAGAACAAATTACTTGACACCAGAAATCTCATTGCTCTTCCTAATGCCGTGTGTAATCATCTGTTTAATTATGCATCCTCTTCTCTACACATTCCATGATTATTTCTAACGTGTTCATTGGCTGTAGACCCAGAATCTATCATAGACAATGAATGAATACACAGTATAAATTTGTCATCAAATAGAAGATGTCACATCCAGTTAAATTAATCATGGCAGCCTCTTTAAGAACCTTTCATCAGGCCTTGTTTAAGACTCAGACTTAAACCTAATAATCCTTGTGTTATTTAGTTGCCATAGGGCATCAAAGAAGTACAAGATAACAGCAGAACATAATTTTTAAAAGGAATTCTAATCTTTTCCGTGTCTTTAAATCTCTAACCTGTAAGAAATTTATTTCCTAACTCAAATCAATATTTATGAAAATATCTATAAATTTTTAAAAGAAGGTAAAAATTCACTATAATGTTTCAAAGCTTGTTACAAAATTATATTGATTATAACAAATAATGTATTTTTGCAAAGATAAATCAATAAATCAATGGAGAAAAATGGCCTAGAAATGGACATGTTTATAACAAGGACTTGGTGTCACTATCACTTTGTCAAGCAATTCAGAAGGCAACCATGGACCATCATCCATCCTGGTTCCCCCACCAGCAACTGGGTGTGATTATGAACCAGCTAATTCCAGTAGATGAAAATTCATGTCAAAAGATAACTTTCAGTACCTATAGCAAAGTAGCCTACTGGCTCCCTACAATGTCTGAAACCAGATACCAAATCAGAATATTTATGAATCCTTTACCATTGGGTTTCCCAGAAACAGGTGAAAGATAGTTTGCTACTTAGTCCCAGAGGCAGAAGGTTTTCTGCAAGGATTCCAACACCTTGGACCCAGCCCTGCCGCAAAGACTTCATGGCTTGTGGAAAATCAGTGATGGAGCCCTCTAATTTTCTTGAGAGTCTTCAGATTGTCTGGGTCAGTTTTCGTGGGGGGGGCATGCAGAACTATGCCTGTGTAGTGTGCCTTCCAGAACAACTCTGTGCCTTCCCTATCCCTACCCAAAACAGCACCTGCAATAGGCTGCTGGTATGGAAATTCTTTGAGCAAGAGAAAAAGGCTTTAAGGTCCCACCTATAGATTAGGTTTAAAAATGAATATCCTTGGGAGAGAGAGCCCTATGCCAGCACTCTGAGATGGAATGGCTGGTCCCCGGTCACATGGAGGGACCAGGTTTGGATGGCAGAGCGAGGGTGCTGACCTCCTCAGACAATGAGGAAGGCAGAGGGCTGGGGATTACAGGCAGAATGAAAGCCGAGGCTGCAGACACAGAGAACAAATGTGCTGTCTTTGCATTTTGGCTAAGATGACTACTGTAGGGCTAGAAGTAGTCACATTGTCCATAAAATCTGATTGAGCAATAATTTGCACCAGATGCTTTTCAAATACTGTTCACTTCTTCCCACAACTGTTTAACATAGGCATCCTGAGCCTCATTTTAGAGAGAACTCTGGCACTCAGTGAGGAAACTTGCCCAGTGTTATATAGCACTAGCATCGGGTGAGCCTGGGGTTTGATCCTAGCTCTATCTGCCTTCAAAGACTATATCCTTACTACAGTACGTGCCTTCAACTATATCCTCAAGTAACATAGTATTTTCTGCCTGAGAGCAGTCCAGAATTTTAGGAGGTATATCAGGAAGTTCAAGGATGAATGAAAATGAATAGTTTGAAGATATGCACCTAAATGGAATGTCCATAATAATGATAACAGTAAATTATATTAACAATCATTCATTGATCTGTATTTAATGTGTGAGTAATGCAGGGCAGCTGCCGGGACATGTACTTTATATCACAGCAGCCTAACAGGACCACAAAAAAAAGGCATTATTCTTATTTTACCAGTTGGAAACAGGCTTTGAGAATGTAAGTAATTGACCTGAAATCTGTCAGCATAAAAATGATGGGCAGATCATTCAATCCCAGATTTATCTGATTTCAAACCCATGTTCCTTATCACCATGCTATATTGCCTCCGGCAGAGCATTATTTGATGAAAAAGGGACATCTGCATATGTGCTCCTCATTACAGAGAAGATGGGATGGATAATTTCCCGCCGGCCTTTGGATGGACGTGTTGTGTCAGACCTTGACCAGATGATCAGAAGTGAATAGAGAGGCCAGGATACCAGCTACCAGCTTTGCAAAGACAGCTGCTCATAAAGTGAATTTCTCATGCTCCTGGACAAAAGCAAGCCAGGCCCTGGTCAATGTTAGACTCTAATTTCTATCAATAAGGCAAAGATTTAGGCAGCTGTGGTACAATCCGTTGCAAGTCATATCATGTAGCCAGTAACATGAGGTCATGAAAATCTTACAATTTTTGAAGGAACATAATATGAAAATTATATATAGACATGTTTACAACTATTTGCAAACATAATGCAGATTATATTATGTCATTATTTTTTTATTTTTTTATTTTGGTATTGTTAATGTACAATTACTTAAATAACATTATGGTTACTAGACTCCCCCTATTATCAAGTCCCCCCCTCACATACCCCATTACAGTCACTGTCCATCAGCATATTATGTTATTATTTTTAAACCTGGAAGATTTTGCTCACAGCTTGGATGCATGCTAGATACTCAGCAAAACTGTGCAAGAGAGAACATTTTACTAGAGATGAGAGTACAAACCCAAAGGAATTCTAATATGTCCATCTAAGCTATTTGAGATGACACAAAAAATTATAAAAGTGCTTAGAACAAGTGTATCTATCTACAAGATTCTGTAGCAGATCATTTACACACACACACGTTTATTGCTAAGCACTGACCTTACCTAGCTCAGGAGTGATAAAGTCAAATACTGTCAGCTCCAGGGTATGAACTAATTTTTCTTTTCTCTCCAAACATCTTAGATCTGCGACAGGGAAAAAAGTCACAAGCTCAGCCTTCAAGTGGGGAGGAAGTACACATGCTCTCTTTTCTACCAGATCGATTTTTACCAGCCATGTTGGGACTCAGGGGACCAAGGCCATAAATTATGGGCAGGGACAATTTGGGAATAATTACTACATTTCCCTTATCCATTCTCAGTGGAGATGTGCCTTTGCCAGATACTAAAGATAGTCAATTCCTTTGGGAATATAAATGAGGACTCACTATTTGCAGATTGATTTATTAAGGAATTTTTCACATCTATGAGCTCATTTAACTCTCCCAGTAATTCTTGAGGTAGATAGTATTTTTTTCCCATTTTATTGCATTTGAGAGCAGCTGAAAGGAAAATGGCCAAATGAGAATTGAAATCCAAATACATTAACTCCAAACCTAAAGTCTGGTTCTATGACAGCATGATGCCTCCCTTGTAACGGTGGGCCCTGTATCAAACGGGCTTCTCTCTTCCCACTTTCAATCTGGAACTAGGGGAAGAGTTGTTACCTTTCCCTGGGGAATAAATTCACCAAGGGAAGTTGGGCTTCTGTTTCTCAGAAACAGAGACTTTTTTCTTCCTATAGAGACACCTGAAAGTATGCAGGTTTTTTTTGAGGGGGGAGCAGGGTTAATTGAGTCACATAATAGTTGGTACATCTGCAGGGCCCCAAATATATTCTTTAACCATAAGAATGAATGTGACAGAAACCTACCTTTAGAAACCTACTCCATTCAGATTGGCAAAAACAGAATAGACACAGAATCAAGTGGAGGATATAGCATTTTATTCATTACTTTTTTTCAAGAATTCATTCACTTACTCATTCATACAAGTATTGCAGAACTACTAGGTGGCAGGAATTTTCTGAGGTACTGTGAGTACTGATTTGAAAAGACTGTTTTTTTTCCCCTAAAGGAGCCCCCAACCTAGGGAGCTGGAGAGGCAAAACCATGTGTGCCAAATGCTGTGATGAGGGCGAGTGCCGAGGGCTGCGTAAACACAGGGAAGGTGCATCCAACCCAGATTTAAGGCGTCACGCAAGGTGGGCTTTAGGAAGGTACAAGGAAGCAGAGCCCCAAGACAAGCCGAACAAGCAAAGGGTGATGTGGACCGTGTAGAGGCAGAGCACTTGGAAGGGAGAAACACAGAGGAACGGGAACAGACCTGGAGTGAAGGAAGGACGACAAATTTGGGGAACTATTACAGGGAAAATAAGAATGGCTGAAATGTACCCTTCAGCAGGGGAGGGGGTTCAGGATGAGGCCAGAGAAAGTCACAGGAATGAACCACGGAGAAGCTTGGAAGCTATGCTGGACAATTTGCATTGTATCCAAAAGGATGGGGAGAACCACAGAAAGATGTGATCGGAAGATTAACAGGGTCATGTTAAAAGCTATCACTCTAGGTGAAGAGTGGATAATGGGCATGTGTGTGCAGAGGGTGGAGGGAGGGCAGGGCAAGGATGGGGTGATGGGATGCGAGACCAGAAGCAAGAGAACTGGTTGGGAAGTGGTCACGGCTAGTCAGGCAGGAGATTACGGAGGTCTGTCTAAGAGCTGGTGGAGCTGGAGAGAACCGCGTGGATTTCAGTCTCCTTCAGAGTCGATCTAAAGGAGGTGGTAGTTTTGATGTGAGCTGAATTTTGATAAGACTATAGGAAAATGAGAAAAATAAAGGAATTAAAAACCTCTAAATTGATGGCTTGGACAGCTGAGTGTATGCTTGTGCTGCGTACTGAGACAGAAGACACAGGAGGAGCAACACAGCTGAGGAGCTTTTAATACACTGACTGTGAAGTACCTGTGGGCACTACAAGGAGAGTCAGGAAAGGCAGGTGACAGAGATGGAAATTCACGGACCACCAGGCGAAGAGGATGACATTGCCTTTAAAGAAATGAAATGGATAAGGAAAACGTTTGGCACAGCTGTCAAGGTCAGCAAACCGCGTTTTTCCTCCGGTAGGCAAAGTCAGCAGAGCCCCCCCAGCTCCCTCCTCCCCTCCTCCGGGCTCCTCCTTTGCCCTGCGCGCACGCCGAAATGCCACATATAAAAATAAATAAATCGCTCCCCTTGCTTGTGCTCAGGGCTCAGACCCTGGGGGATCACTCCCCTCTGGGCCCGCCGGAGTGAAAGTAAAACCTCAGCACTCCAAGACCTCCGAGTGCCTCGTGGTTCTTCTGTCAGCGATCCAGTCCAGGTTTTCCAGTTTTTCCATAGCAAGATGAATAAGAAAAGTTGAGAAAAGAGGATAAGAATGGAGAGGAGAGAAGGAGGGGGATGAAGGGGGAGGGAAGGGAAGAGAACAGACCACAGGGAACACTGACAACTAAGGAAATGACAGAAAGTGTGTCCCCCAAAGACATCAAAGAACAATTAAAGACACAGAAGAAAAAATATGAAAATGTGGGACCAAGGGAGCTGAGAGACAAGAAGGTTAAGTGTTGAAAACCACCCACTGAATTTAGTGATTAGGAGGATTTTGTTGACGTCACGGGGAGCAGTATCAGCGAGCGGTGGGAACAGAATCTAGACTACAGGGATTGAGGAATAACTGGAAGACATGGAAGGGCAGAAGGCAGCTAGCTGGCCCGAGCCAAGACTGAAGCTTAGCTAGATGGATGGGGTGGTGCAGCCAACAAGCACATGCAATTGACACTAGCAAACAGCTGATAGCCGACTGCTCTATGGGGCCTCAGTCTTTCTAAATGTACATGCAGGGAGAGAAGAAAGCAAGATCTTTGATTTATCCCTGAATTTTTATCCCTTAGCATTGGGCACAAAGAGATCCACTTAAAGAATGCTCCCTGAATCATAGTGAAGGTAAGAATGTTGTTTCCAAATAGTCAACAGTAGAAAATCACTATTAGATTATAGAAGACGGATTAGCTTGCATTCCTCTAGAAGTCAACTCAGAAGTAAGAATTAAGGACAAGTAGTTTATTTGGGGATCAAAGGAAACAGCAACAGGAGAGTAGGGAAGTAAGCAGGGAAAGTAAGGCTATACATGAAGGACACATATCAACAAAATTACCCTGTAATGGAAACTAATTCCACGGGAGAAACACTAGAATCCAACACAACTCAGATTTTTCCACACTAGGGAGGAGTGAGCTGGTGTATTTATGTACCAACTCCTGTCTGTATATAACTGAGGACTGGTGGGGGTGGTTGTGGGGGATGGAGGGTGTTGATTTTCTAGCACTGCTGACCTGCTACATCATTGGCAGATTGGGTGTCAGTGGCCAGAGAAAGCCCTAAAAGAATTAAGAACACTGGTAATTGAGGTTCTCTCTAGAATACATTGAAAAAGAAGGTTAACAGCTGAGTGGGGAACAGACAGTCTGCTACATTCGCTCCTGACACTGTTCAAGTCCATTCACGTCTTGCTATGGAACCCTTAGGATGTGGCCTTAGGTGTGAGCTGAGGAAGAGACATGAGTGCAACATACTTGTGAGACAGGGACTGTGGACTTAGACAGAGTAGGGTTAGGGCATCTGAAAAAAACAAAGGGTTTAGACAAAGTAGGGTGAGGGCCTCTGGAAAAAACAAAGCAAGATAATCCATTGCGGGCTTTGCTCTGGCCTGCTGGGGGGCCCAGATTATTTTTCTGATTTTACCCAGGTGCTGCTTTTCTTCCTCCAGCCCTAATTACGTGATTTGCCACCTGGGCAATTTAACAAGCAAACCCAAAACAAACAGGAAGGATTCCATCTTGAAAATAAGATTGCATTTTAAAACCCAATTAGTTAAAAAATAAGTTTCTTAACATACTCTTTAACAAACAGACAATAACTCAGCCCACCTTGGGAGCAAAGCAAGCAGTCTTGGATTCTCTTGTCCCCTCCTGCTATGAGCCAAGAGCTCTGTCCTCTCGCTTTACCTCTAAATAGCACTCACTTGCTCTGCTACCTTGAGTGTTTGCGAAGTTCATTCTTCAACTCTGGGAACAAAAACCCCAGCATCACTTGGATGATATGAGGGCTCAGGCCACCTGTTTCTTAAATTTACTTTTATCTCCAGACTTAATACAACTACTTTTAAAGCTTAATGCCAAATTTGCTGTTGTGTCTACCTGACCTTATGAGTTTCTGCGCCTGGCAATGCTCAGCTCCAGTCCCCTGGAGACCTCTGGTTGGGCACTCAGCCTCTACTAAGGCCCAGTAGCTTGCCAGAAACTCCTGGCTCCAGAAACACTGCATCACAAAACTTTCAGTAGAATTTTCCAGAGGTTCCACATGGTGCCATTATCTACCATGTATACCCCCAGCATGTGGGTTCTGCTGATTTAGATGATACAGTCAGTAGGGTTCTCATCCCATAGCCCAAATCAGCCAGAGACCTCTATTGCTCTCACTCCTACTTAAAACCAGCTGCCAATCAAGTCATCTTGGACTGGTCAGAGCAGAATTCCTGGTGTTGTATGAACTGTCTACAAAATCATAAGAGGCCTACAGAGCTCTGTGAGAAATGCAATCACTTGTCTTTTGCTTTCCAGGTGGAGTCTTGCCTTGCACCCATCCAACTGTGAGCTCCTCTGTGACCTCTCCCATGCTGTCTGCCACAGGTCTTTTTTTCTGTTCACAGCATCAGGTCTTAACCCAAGGTGTCTCTTTCCTACTCACTGTCCACATCCACCACACACACCTTTGTCCGGGCCTTGCAGTCTGTTCCTATTTGTACTGCTTGCTTACATAGTTTCCTGCATCCACTATCTGAGCTCCCTACACCCTGTCATCAAGTCTTTTTTTCTGCTCAGTCTGCTTACTTGACTCACCATGAGCTTCCCTCCCACTGCACCAAGGGTCTGGTGTGTCCCTCCCAGGAGATCCAGAGTCCGTAGACAGTCTAGCTTAGAGCCCATGTTGCATTTGCTAAGCTGCTACTTGGCTAATATTCTGGCAGTTTTATTCTCTGGCTCTTGCCCAGAATGTTGTTGGACTTCTACAATTCTGAGCTGACTGTACCCCAAGTTCCTCTGCTGCAAGGCACGCAAGCTTGGGGCAGCAATACATGGTCATCACCACTAGAAAGAAGCTGCCCAGGTACAGGTGGTGGTAAATCCAGATATCAGAAAGGCCAAAATAAATTCTCAAAAATTGTTATCTCAGGGTCTACATACTTCTTTGTTTGTCCTACATATTCACGTTTAAAAATCACTAGCGCCCCAATAAGTGATTGTTTTCTTCCAAAGGTCCGTTTCAAAGAACTTGAAACTTTAGGTTCAGGGCCAAATTTTGAGACAGTTTTTCTGGAATGTATGTGTCAACATGTTTTCCTTTTTCCAAGTTTTCCTTCTTTGTGGGTTATTTTTGACTGTTTCTCCTTCCTTCCTTCTTTTCTTTTCTTCTTTCTTGAGAACTATTTTTATTTGATGTAACCAAACCTGTTTGTCAAGAAGGCAACAAAACATCAGAACAAGTGGTCATTCCCCCTTTGCATCAGAGAGAGACAGACAGTCCTGTCTTTTGGGTCACCTGTGGGTGGGGCCTAGTAAGATCCCTTTGAGTGGGATGTGGGTCTACCCGAATTCTCAGAGGCCATCCAGTCATTTGGACCTTTCTGTCTGGACCTAAACTCTCTGGAGTTTATCTTATGCAAAAGTATGATTAAGGCTGGGAGAGCAGAGTCTGGAACAGAGAGGAGACTGAGGGCGTCTTGGGAGCCCTTCTCTCTGGACTTGTTCTCTGAGGTCTCCAGCACAAAGATCCCTCCCAGAGGGCATCTTTCCTAAGGGGAATCAACGGGTAAACTGGGCAACTAATGCAGGTTGGATGGATGTTTCTACCTGGAAATGACAAGTTCTGCTCCCTACCCCCTAGAGCTCTCTCCGGGTCACCCTCTTCAGTTCACAGATGTGGGGCTGGCAGACAGGACGACGACTGCGGCTTGTGTTCCTTTTGATGCCCAAGGAATGCCTAGGACCTTGGAGGCTGAGCTGGAGGTCCCATAAAGAGAATCTCAGGACACATTTACCCACAAAGCACTGGATTGTAAATGCAGTCAAGGTCAGTACTGGGGATGGAATGGGTATTGTTTCTCAGCAATGTACGGGATTTTATATGGGGATAGAAAAGGAAGAATCGGAAAGCTGATTTTGCCATGGGGGAGAAGAGAGAGTGAAAAAGAGAGAGTGAGAGAGGGTGGGGGGAAGGAACAGAGGCACGAAGTGACGGAAGCAGGGAGATACTGGGGTGGGGAGACTGCAAGCAGAGGGAAGGAAGGAGGAAATGAGAGGGAGAAAGACTAAGTGAAGGGACACACAGGAAGAGACCAGCAAGCAGAACAAGAGAGAAAGTGAACCAAGAACGAAAGACAGATGCAGGAAGCAGAGCCTTTCAGGAGGAATGTCATGTCCATTGGCTTTAGATCCTGACATTGTCCAGGTGCTGAATGTAGGAGGCAGGTGTTAGGGCACCATTGTGTTTAAAGCCAAATGCTTCCAATGAGACAGTCATCCCATTTCCCGATGTGTTAGGTAGAAATAAGCTCTGGGAAGCTACGGCTTTGTTTTGTTGTATACAAGGTGGGAGCTGAGAAAGGACGCGTGGATTTTGTTGCAGACTGGTACCCAGACAACCAGAAGCTTTGGATATACCAGAAATCTTTCCAATATTGGTGTATCAGTTTCCTATTCCTGCTCTAACAAGTTATCCACAAACACAGTGGCTTAAAAAAACACAGATTATTATCTTACAGTTCTGGAGGTCAGAAGTCTGAAATGTTGGCGGCATTCCTTCCAGATGCTCTAAGGGAAAATCTGTTTCCTGGCCTTTCCCAGTTTCTAGAGGCTACTTGCCTCCCTTACTTTAGCTTGAGGCCTCCTCCCCCTTCTATGCCAGCAACATAACATCTTGAAATCTCTCAGTGCCTGACTTCCTCTGCCCTCTTCTGCATTTAGGGACACCTGTTACTACACTGGGGGTACCCAGATAACCCAGGATAATCTCATCTTAAAGTCAGCTGATCAGCAACCCTAATTCCATCTGCACATTCATTCACCTTGTCACCTACCATACCACAGCCATCGGTTCTGAGCATTAGGAAGTGGGCCTCTTCAGGGGTTTTTATTTCTGCTCATCACCACCACGTAGCAGGTGGTGTTTTCAGATGGCAGGAACACCAAGAGGGAGATATAAGCTTGGGAGACAGCTAAAAATCTTACTTCTTTGGCATCTTTTGAAAACAGGCCTCATTTTTAATTATGAGATGTGATGCTGCAGAGGGAGGAAAGGAAACGTATTTAAAAAAACATACTTTGTATATAAGATGTTGCATTGTCACTTAACCGTCTATATGCTGACAGTAGAAAATACACTATAAATAAATTTGCATAATATAATTTCTGGGAGTCAGACTAGCCTTTGCTTTCTCACTGTGACATGGGATTCCAGGAAACCCACAGACACCAAGGGGGTAGAGTCTAAATGACATCACATGGAAATGTGTCTTTCCAGGGAAGTTGAAAGAGAGAAGTTCGGAAGGGTAAGAGGTGGGGGTGAGCCAGAAATGGTGGACATATAGGAGAGAGACAGATCTTTCAGGTTCTCTAAGCCACATTAAGGTTGTTCTACTTCATCTTAAGCCCCATGGGAATCCTTTGAATGTTTTTAAACAGGGGAAGTCATATAGGTTTTAAAGAAATACAGGTTTTAAAAAAACTTCTCTCTTTGGCTGCTGTAGGAAAAATGGATTGATACAATCCAGAGTTTCTTAACGGCTTGCTACTGAACTGAAATAGACAAAATGTGTGTCTACAGTGACATAATACACATATTCAGTGATGAGTACTGTACCAGTACAATATTATTCTTTGCATCCTTTTATTTGAAAAGTCCACCTCCCATCTGAAATTTAATAATGGGTGTTGAAGTCAAATCTTCCAGAAATTGCTGTGCCATGGTTGATGATATGGGATACTCACCACAGAGCATTCTTCGGGCAGAAATTAAGCTAATTGACAATTTTTCTGATTCCTTTACATGCCAACATATAAGGAACATACAAGAAGCAGGTTAAGTTTCCCACTTTCCAAAATAAAACACATATTTTTCTTAGGGCTACTAAACAGGATTATTTCAGAGTCCTTCATATTCTCAACCATTCTTCATTCCCAGCAGAGGAAAGAACAGCATGAGGCCTGGGAACCAGAGCAGCGTGTCCGAGTTCCTCCTCCTGGGGTTCCCCGTCCCCCCGGAGCAGCAGGGCATGTTCTTCGCCCTGTTCCTGGGCATGTACCTGACCACGGTGCTGGGGAACCTGCTCATCATCCTGCTCATCAGGCTGGACTCGCGCCTCCACACCCCCATGTACTTCTTCCTCAGCCACCTGGCCTTCACTGATGTCTCTTTCTCATCTGTCACCGTCCCAAAGATGCTGATGGACATTCAGACTAAGTACAAATCTATCCCCTATGTAGGGTGTATTTCACAGGTGTACTTTTTCATATTTTTTACTGACCTGGACAGCTTCCTTATTACATCAATGGCATATGACCGCTATGTAGCCATATGCTACCCTCTTCACTACACCAGCATCATGAGGGAAGAGCTGTGTGCCTTACTAGTGGCTGTATCCTGGGTCCTGTCCTGTGCTAACTCCCTCTGTCACACCCTCCTCCTCACCCGGTTATCCTTCTGTGCTGCGAACACTGTCCCCCATTTCTTCTGTGACCCTGCTGCTTTGCTCAAACTGTCCTGCTCAGACACCTTCCTCAATGAGCTGGTCATGTTCACAGTAGGCATGGTGGTCATTACCCTGCCATTCATATGTATCCTGGTATCTTATGGCTACATTGGGGCCACCGTCCTGAAAGTTCCTTCTACCAAGGGGATCTGCAAAGCTTTGTCCACATGTGGCTCTCACCTCTCGGTGGTGTCTCTGTATTATGGGGCGATAGTTGGGCAGTACCTTTTCCCAACAATAGGCAATGTCATTGACAAGGACATCATTGTGGCTCTCATGTACATGGTGGTCACCCCCATGCTGAACCCCTTCATCTACAGCCTGAGGAACAGGGACATGAAAGGGGCCTTTGGGAAACTCCTCACTAGAGTGACATTTTTCTCACGGTGATATCTGTGCCTTTTATTTAAATCAGAACCTCATTTTGGTTGATCTTGTGTATCTGATTTTCCGTTTGAGTATGTCTCAAAACTTTAATGTCTCCAAGCCCTAAGACAAAAGATGCCATGTCGGGTGTACTTGGTAAATACCTGTTGACCAGAATTCTGTTATTAACAATGCTCTCCTTTATAAATAACTTTTGATCAGTAAATGTTAAGTTTTAATTTCTTAGTTCTGCAATTTTGAGGCATAAATAATACAGTAATACACAGTTTGCTTATCCCTTATCTGAGGAGATCTTTGGAAACCCTTATACTTTGGGCCCATAATCTCAGGATTTAACACCTGGTAATCTAAAGGATTAGCTATAGGATTCGCTACACACTTATGCAGACTAAATGGGTTTTCTTTTAATTTTTACGGGTCTGCTTCAAAGAACTCAAACTACTTGGCACTTAGCCTAGAGGAAACACAGTAATCTCTGGCCATGGTATAAAATGTTACAGCAGCTCTAAAGCTGAAGGTCCTGGAAAAGATCAAGACTCTCTGGGATTCCTCCTTGCCGACACTGTGGTGAGCCCCCATACACAGTCATGATGTAAGCATGCTTCTTGCTGTCCTTTGTAAACATAACCACATTATAGTGCATACTCTTTGAATGTGCCATTGCTTTCCTACAAATGCCACTCCAGATTCATCACTGACTGTCTTTCATGGGCATCCTGCCTTCCCAAATGAGGAACGAAGCAATGCTTCTACACTTTTGTGTGCATACAAATAAAACATAGATGTCTGAAATCTACCACCATGAAATTGGATTCAGTATATCTGGGACAGGACCTCCAAAGTTGCATTTCTCACTAGCGTTCACATGACCCTGATGCTGCAGATTTGTGAACTACAGTGAGAAGGGCACTGGTGTAAAGAATCAGATCATGGATGCTGGGGGATGCACGTTGATATCACCTCACACGAATTCTGGTGGGTAGAGTGAAACAAGAGAATGCTTAAAGAAATCTGTGGTTCATGCTGATATTTTCTGATTCGTTCTGGATGCAGCAAATTCCTTTTCTCAACCTCTTAATATAAGAGGTTCTTCTCTCAGGTATCCTATTTTTTATTTTTCCTACAGCATGTGAAAATATCATATATTTCTACATCTCTGATACTACACATCATGCTTTGTGTCATCACACCAGACTAAATGTTCAATGAATATGAAACCTAAACTTTGAAATAAAAGTTACATCTTATGTCCACTGGTTGCTTCCTGTTTCCATTAAGCCTTGTGGGATTTCAGGGCAACTTGTCACTTTGCTCATGTCACTCAAAAATAGTTTTAACTAACAAGTATTTCACAGTATAGTGCACAATCAAATGTACACATTTGTTGTAAAGCACAAGTTGATTTCAGAGTAGCTGTACCTCCACAAAGGGATATTTGAGTTCCTGACAGGACACTGTACAATTTTATGTTCTAGGATGTCATTTGCGGCTAAGAGTCCTCATTTACCTCGCCGTGTTTCTTGACGTAGCCCATAAAATAGCATTTGTCTATAATCCAGTCCATAGTATTGTTACTACGGGCATCAGGTTTTTTTATCCTTGTCTTTTCATCTACTTTTTTTTTTGCATTTGCCTACTCAAAATGCAATATGTTTACCCAACTGTATAGATAAATATAAGACTAATTAGTAGGCATCCAGCAACTGGAGTGGCATTTAAAGTTATGGTGCCCTGAACTCTAGGCTCTTTGGGTTGTGAAGATGCAAATCAAAGCATTTTGAAGGAGCCTGTTGTTTGATACATGTGCAGCATGTCAGAGCAGCAACTTTCCTTCATTATTCACTTATTTCATTCAGATTTTGACTTAGGCAACAGGTGAATAAAAACAATCCGGCTTTGCTGCTTCCTTCCACAGAGTTCAACCTGGAATTCCATTCTTCTTCTATTTTATGGGCATTTTCAGTTACCCTCTCTTTTCAAAAGAGTGAGCCACAGGCACCGTGGACCTGGAACAAGGGAGCCCAGGAACATTGCTGCTTTCGGAGATATTAAAGCAGCCTTGACAAGAGGAGATTTTAAGGCACAATAGAATCTATAGGAAAGTTTCACAGTGAATCTTTCTTTTCATTCAATAAGAGATTGATTAAAACTTAAAATTGTTTAACAGATTGCTGTATTGATATTGTATGTATTCTATATATGGTTATGCATCGAAGTAGAAATGCAAATATTACTACAATAAATTATTATAGGAAAAGGAAGCTATAAAGTGCTGCATAAACTAAATCCCATTTATGTAAACTGCACATTTTACAAATAAAAAAAACCATTTCAGAAGGATAAAAAAATGGAAGGGTCAATTACTTTGATTTTATCCTTTGTTTTCATGTCTATATTATGTGGATTTCCATTATGAAGCATAATTAATTTTATAAGCAGCAAACCAAAAAGGAATTTCCACTGGGGAGAAAAGTCCATCTTTGCATCCCACACTACGACCTAACTAGGGGAAACACGAATCTGGTAGGGAAGGGTCTGGAGGAGGGCTCTCCTCATCTCCTTTGGGCTCACTTTCACAGGGCATCCACTCCGATGCTCCTCCCCAGGACAGGTGTCCGCCCTGAGAGCCATCTGCCTCAGAAGGACCAGGCCCTGGACCTCATAACGAGCATCTGTGGAGCAGGACCTGGTGTGTGCATCTTAAATGAGCTCCCCAGGTGATTCTGCTCAACTTCAAAGTTTAGGGACCACTGCCCTGGGGCATCTGTCCTGGAGGGAGTAAGAAAACTGAGCAATTACTGTATGTGTAATGCATGTGTCTAACGAGGAGCGTGGTGCTCTGTCCCCTTGGGTCCTCTCCCTGGTGGGGAGAGTGGAGTCTTCACATCTCCATTTCTGAGGCTGGTTAACTGAGGCAAGTCCCAGGCTCATGACTTTTCTCTCTGATGTCAGAGAGAGGTTTAGGGATAAAGTTCTAGGCTCAGTCAGTCCTCTGCATGTCCTACAGGGAAGCTGAGAAACCAGTCTATATTCCCGGGAATGAGATGACTTAAGCATAAAGTTTGAAGTAGACCTGGGTATCCTTCATCAGGAGGAGGAGGGGTGTGTGTGTGTGTGTGTGTGTGTGTGTGTGTGTGTGTGTGTGTACACAGGTGCTCATCACTTCTTGTGCTCTTGTTGAAGTCACTTTTTACTACCAGTTCCTAAAGACAGGGATTTATTACAATTGCCACTGGCCTTTAACCCTGGGCCTTGGGAGATTGGGAGATGAGGCACTGAGCCGGCTGGCTGCGTTAATTAAGGGCACTTGCCCTAATCCAGGCTGGGTGCCCCATCCCATCACTCAAGCTCCGGGCGTCAGAACGTGTGCTTGCTCGGCGCATGCAGCGTCAACCAGCCCTCTCTGTGCTGCTCTCCTGAGTCCCTGACCACTCCCTCCCCTTGCACAGTGCTGCTGCTTTTTCTCCTGAAAGTATACTTGAAGGACAAGTTCAACCAAGAGAGCTTTGGTGCCTCTTCTCTTCTATGAGCACCTAACTAGAGCTGCTTGTTAGAATCCGATGAACAATTTCCTGCCTGCAATCCCTAGTGTAGTCCATACCTTCATCAGAGGTATCAAACTTGGCCCAGGAAAGATCTCCTCCCCCAGTTACATTTGCCTGGGTTCCAGTGAAGATAAGACACAGAGTTTCTTCACAAGAGATCTTTGCATTTTATAGTTAATGGAAACAATGTCATCTCATACAGGACACCTGCTGGGAATGAGGTGTTTTACATACACTAGCTTATTCAAATCTTACTATGATTCAGGGACTAGTATCCCCATTCTACAGAGGAAACCAGAGGCTCCAAGAGGTGCAGCACCTTGCCCGAAGACACAGATCTCACGAGTGTTGGAGAAGAGATTTGAAGCTGTCCTTTCTGGCTCCCAAGCCCAGGCTTTGCCTTCTATCATCCACAGCCCCCCTGTCAATGAGCTATCAGTCACCAGGAAGCAGTGGCTGAGGTATGACTGACCAGAAGGTTGGATGTGGTGGAGAGTCTGTATATGGTCCTTATATAAGGCTAATGTGGAGAAAATGAAGAGGTATGGTCAAATTGGGTTCAGGGGTTTTTGTTAAAGACCTAAATCTCAGACTAGATAAGTTTACACATGCGGGAAGGGGTAATCCTTTCTGTGAAGCATGAGAGAAACCAGAGAGTGGAGAAAAGGAGGGAGAAGTCCAGAACGCTGGGGTGTTGGAGTCCTTGTTCGCTACCAGGCAGGGTGTGGTGGCACCTGCCTGAGCTCCAGCGTCATCATGACTGTCCATGGTCTTTGCCTCCGTCACATTGTAGCCCCACCATGAAGTGGCCTTGTGGCACCTGATCTCTCCTATCTGCTTGTCAAGAGCATTGAGCAGTTGGGAAGGGAGAAATAAAGATGGCTTCGTGAAGTGGAGGGCTGGAAACTAACATTAATTGGTGCCGCCTCTCTGCAGTGGCGCTCCACTAATGTTATCTTATTAATATTCCCAGTTTTCTCATGACTGAGGCTCATAGTCTTATCTCCAATTTAGAGATGAGAAAATTGAGGCACAAACTGGCCCTCTTGTCCAGAACTCATAAATATGAAGTGGTATTGCCAGAATTTGAATCTACTTCTAATTGTAATGCTTTTCCCAACACACCAAACAGCCCCTGGACGTGGGGCTCTATCCTTAAGGTCACAGCCAGGAGCCACGAAATGCCTGGGTGAGCAGGCACAGACCTCAAACCCGGGCCAGGCTTATGTGCACGTGCTGCTTTCTGGCCCGTCCACAGCCCTGTTGTGCTGGCTGCTCTTCTGTAAGTTTAAAAAGGAGGGTGGTGATATCATATGGAATAGGAATGTGCTCCACTTACCAGCTTGAAGAAGCAATCGGCTAAGCCTACCATTAACCTGGCTAGAGCTCTTCTGAATCCTTCTTGACTAAGAGGAGGTGGTATACTGAAGTCTTAAACCCTCACTTACTGTATGTAGGCATTTGACAGTGATTTTTGGCTTAAAGGGAATTTTTTAGTTTAGATACAGTGAGATCATAAACTTCTTTCCCTACTTGCCTTGCAGGATTTGGCACTTAGGCTTTAGAATATTTTAATAGATAGGAAGGTGCTGCTGGGGGAGGACACCAATAGATTTTGTAAGATACAACACCTTACAGGGAGACCTCTATGTATCTGGAATTTTTGTGGGGCTGGTTAATTTAACAAGATGTAGTTCAGGAAGCCAGGAGCCCACAAGGCAGGGGAGGGGGCGCATATCATGGCCTTTCTCTCTGACCTCTTTTTTTTTCTATTATTAATGTACAATTACATGAGCAGTATTATGTTTACTAGACTCCCCCTACTATCAAGTCCCCCCCACATACCCCATTATAGTCACTGTCCATCAGTGTAGTAAGATGCTATAGAGTCACTACTTGTCTTCTCTGTGCTATACTGCCTTCCCCGTGCCTACCCTCCCCTGCCCCTGGCTATGTTATGTGTGCTAATCATAATGCCCCATTTTCTCCCTTATCCCTCTCTTCCCACCCAACTTCCCCAGTTCCTTTCCCTTTGGTAACTGTTAGTCCCTTCTTGGGTTCTGTGATTCTGCTGCTGTTTTGCTCCTTTGATTGTTTTCTTTGTTCTCATACTCCACGTATGAGTGAAATCATTTGGTACTTGTTTTTCTCCACGTGGCTTATTTCACTGAGCATAATACCCTCTAGCTCCACCCATGTTGTTGCAAATGGTAGGATTTGTTTTCTTCTTATGGCTGAATAATGTTCCATTGTTCTCTCTGACCTCTTTTGATAACAGCTCTTCCTTTCGTGGACTGTGGGTTTTCATGGTGTCATGAGAGCTCAGTGAATCAGGAGACTGGAGTGTGATTTTAAAAAGCCTGATAAAGGTGATTACTATTAATAAATACATAACTGCCAGTAATATATTTCTACTTTTTAAAGTGGTGGTATTGCAAGACTGAGCTCTGAGAAACTCTGGGTTTTATCAACAGTTATATTTATCTTCTCTTTGACTTTTACACATAATGGGAACTTTGGCTGCTTATTTCTGATCCACTTCCCTTTGAGTAAATGCTGATGTTTCCTCCCTGTACTCTACTTATTAATGGATTTTGAAGCCAGATTTCAAAAATTCAGTATGTCACAATTTGAAGGTCAAGCCTTAAGATTGTTTTTAAACATGCACAAACAGAAGAGGAATTAAAGAAATTTTAGTTTAATATACCCCTCTGCTAAGTCAGTGACTTTCTCTTTACTGACTAGACATGGCTGCAAATTGTGACTCAGGGGTTGTCTCTCCCTACATTGTGGAAAAATGCCAACTGAGCCAATTCCTCTACTAAATCAGACTCTCTTCTGTTTGCAAATGCTCTCATTTACATGAGAACCCCACCCACCATAAAGGTTTTTTTGCAGCAAGATGGTAAGGCAGAGAGACATTGGCATGTTCACCAGTAGAAAGGATCTCATTTTTATCTGTCTGCTGCATGTCAAGATTTGCTGGTTTGTGTTTCTTTCACTCCCCTTCACCCCCAGCAGACAGAAGAGCCACATGAGGCCTGGGAACCAGAGCAGCGTGTCCGAGTTCCTCCTCCTGAGGCTCCCCGTCCCCCCGGAGCAGCAGGGCATGCTCTTTGCCCTGTTCCTGGGCATGTACCTGACCACGGTGCTGGGGAACCTGCTCATCATCCTGCTCATCAGGCTGGACTCGCACCTCCACACCCCCATGTACTTCTTCCTCAGCCACCTGGCCCTCACTGATGTCTCCTTCGCATCTGTCACTGTTCCTAAGATGTTGATGAGCATGCAGACTCAGGATCAATCCATGCCCTATGCAGAGTGCATAACACAAACATATTTTTTCATATTTTTTACTGATCTGGACAATTTCCTTCTCACCTCAATGGCCTATGACAGGTATGTGGCCATCTGTCACCCCCTCCACTACTCCACCATCATGAGAGAGGGGCTGTGCATCTTCCTAGTAGCTGGATCCTGGACCCTCTCCTGTGCCAGTGCCCTCTCTCACACCCTCCTCCTGGCCCAGCTGTCCTTTTGTGCTGACAACACCATCCTCCATTTCTTCTGTGACCTTGGTGCCCTGCTAAAGCTCTCCTGCTCAGACACCTCCCTCAATGAGCTGGTCATTTTCACAGTAGGCGTGGCAGTTATAGCTATACCACTAATATGCATCTTGATCTCTTATGGTCACATTGGGGCCACCATCCTGAGGGTTCCATCTACCAAGAGGATCTGCAAGGCCTTGTCGACCTGTGGCTCCCACCTCTCCGTGGTGTCTCTGTACTATGGAACAATTATCGGGCTGTATTTTCTCCCCTCATCTGGCACCTCCAGTGACAAGGACATAATTGCATCTATGATGTACACAGTGGTCACCCCACTGCTGAACCCTTTCATTTATAGCCTAAGGAACAGGGACATGAAGGACGCCCTGGAGAAACTCTTCAGCAGAGCAACCGTCTTGTCTCAATGACGTCGGCTCATCTTTATGATGATGCATGTACTCACATAACTTCAGATGCTAGACGCCTAATCTTGAGCCCAGCCTGGAGTAAGTGCTCAGTAAACATCTGACGACTTTGAGTTGCATTCTCTTATAGTTATTCTGTCTTTTCCCCGTAATTCTTTAGTATAGATTGAGAATTCTGAGTTGATATTATTGATTATTGCTCCTGTCTATTAGGTTGAGAAATTACATAGCTAGTGGAACATGTGCATCTCCTGTTTACTTCTTGGGAAATTTTTAGTTCTTTTTATTGAACAGCTTTATTGAGGCATAATTGGTGTATAAACATTGTATATACTTAGAGTGAACAACTTGATGTTTTGATATGTTGATACTGTGAAATGACCACAATAGTCAAGCTAGTTAATATATCCATCACCTTCAAACAGTTAACGTTTTATATGATTTTTGTGTGTGTGGGGAGAAGACTTAATTTGCAATTCTGTCATTTTCAACAACACGGATGGACCTAGGAGGTATTATGCTTGGTGAAATAAGTCAGATGATTTGATTTACATGTGGAATCTAAAAAATAAATAAAACAATGAACAAGCAAACAAAACAGAAATAGATTCATAAATACAGAACAAACTTGGGGTTGCCATAGGGGCGAGGGAGAGGGGATGGGTGAGATGATGGCTGAAGAAGATAAGGAGGTGCAAACTTCTAGTTAAAAAATAACTAGTCAGGGGGATGAAAGTACAGCACAGGGAATATAGTCAATAATATTGTAATGTCTTTGTATGCTGTCAGATGCTAACTATGCTTATTGTGGTGAGCATTTAGTAATGTATATAATGGTCAAATCACTATGCTGTATACCTGAAACCAATATAATATTGTGTATTAGCTGCATTACAATTTCTAAAAATCTTGAGGAACTGAGGAAACAAATTTATGATCACCTGCTTTTTAAAAAAGTGTTCCAAACAAGAGGAAGGCAAACACCCTAAGAGGGCAAGGGGCACCAGCAATCGTCATCACCCACCCCAACCAATCCCAATTAAAAGCACATCCTAGTCACATCACCCTATCAAAATGCAAAGACTTATAAATAATTTGTGCTCCAGTATGAATCATTTGAATGTCAACATCACATTAACCCTATCTGAAATGGGTCACCTTACAGGAATAGAAGTTTGAGTATAGGGCCTGGGAATGGGTGTACTAGCATGTATCAAGGGAGGAGCTAGTTTGGAGCTTTCAATATAGTGATAGCTATTTTGGCCAGGTGGGACCTAAGAATGTTGGCTACCTACTCAACTGTGATAGGCAACAGTGTCCCTGTGTGTGCCCGGTGACTAATTGCTGACCGCCGCACAGCCAAGCTGGGGGAAACCAAAATGGACACCCAGGCTCACCTAGTTTGCTCGATGGCTGTGGGAAAGAACTTCAATCCAGCCCTAAACAGGGTTCAGACACGACCCATGCTCTTAATGGATTAAGATTCCCTAAGTGTCAGGATGGAGAAACTAGGGAAGCTGCCATGTAAAGAAGGTGGGGTTGGCTGGGCCAGTTTGAGTGGCAGGTTGAGGATCTCAGAGGGGACATGGGCTGCAGGGAGAGTGTGAGGGTGTCTCCAGAGGTGTCACATCTCATCAGCTGTGTCATCAGGGGCCTCAGAACTTTGCCAGGGCATCCTCTCCTGAAAAAGCTGATCATGAGAGTTTGAGGGTATTTTCTCACCAGTTCAAAGGACAAAAGAAAGCTAGAGGCCAGTGGCTCAGAGGACACTGTGTGTGGCCCATAGTCTGTGGAATAACATGTCAACAGGGTGAGGGGAGGGTGGACAGATCCCAGGGGTGCACCAGCTCCAGCTCCAGCTCCGATTCTATGAGCAGGCCCTCTTCACCCCATCCAGGGACTCAGAGAGTGCATCTGGAGAGGACATTTAGAGAGAAGCACAGAAGTCCCACCCCAGGTCATTAAAACAATGAACTCTTGAGTACTAACTCGAGGCGTGCCACTCAAAATGATCCACATCTGTCCTCAACAACTGCTGAAGCCTGGGACAGTTCGATCCCATGAAAGATGCTCCGTAATCATAGGGATAATGAAACATTTTAAGGCAGATTGGGCATGAGAAACAAATGCGATGGGGAGGGGCATCTAGGCAGCAGTGGACACTTTGTCACACAAGATGAAAGGAATCAAAATTCTATAGCCCTTTTATTTTAAGAATAATATTTTTAATAGAGCTAAGATTTTTGGAGGCAGAAGATAACATATATGCCTATAAGCATAATTTTTTCCCTATTTCTGCAACTAATTAAAGCTGTGGGTGCCCCTTTTAGATCTGAAGGTGAATAAGGAAAGAGGGTTGCAGTAACAATGAGGACTGAACATTCCTAACGGGAGAAGAGGCAGCACAAGGTGCTCTCATATCCTTCCTGGAGAAATCTTGGCAATCCATGGGAAGCGAGGCAACCACATGCAAATCTAAACGCTGAATTTCAATCTCCTGATGGGGACCTCTCTGCTTACTCTGCATTTCCTGAAATGTAGGCTCCGTCCTCCATTTCTTTTGTCTTAACCTCTATTTATCACTCTAAACAGGACCGATGCCCCCCAACGTTTTGTGGTTGGCAAATTAATAACCTAGAATGAAAGGGTCACAAAAGCTGGGACTTTGTGTTGCTCACTGCTACATCCCCAGCACTTTTACAGCTCGTAGAACATAGTACATGTCTGATATATATTTGTTGAATGAATGAATCTCAGAGAAAAGATTTTTTAGACTTTTTGAGTTGGGGAGGGATGAAAGTGACACCAACAATAATAATAATAATAATAGCAGTCATTTATTGCAAACCTAGCATGACTAGCCACTCTACCAGATGCATTTTGGTTTATCTCAGTTAATCCTCCAAAACATCTTTTTTTATAGATGAGAAGGCTAAGGTTTGGAGAGGTTAGGTAACAGGACTACAATCTCATGGCTAGTGTGTGGCAGACCCGAAGCTGAAGGTATGTTTGTCTGACACATGCCTATGTCTTTTCATTAGAAGTTGCTATCACTCTATCTAAGAGGAACAAAGTTCTGCTGCTGAGGAGCCTATTAATGGCCCCCTTCATGTCCTTGTTCCTGAGGCTGTAGATAAAGGGGTTCAACATGGGGGTGACCACGGTGTACATCACAGCTGCCACAATGTCCTTCTCTGCAGAGGCAGCAGAGGGGGGACACAGGTAGGCACTGAAGAGGGTCCCGTAGAACACACAGACAACACAGACGTGAGAACTGCAGGTGGAAAAGGCCTTGCCCCTACCGCCAGGAGTTTGGACCCTCAGGATGGCCCCTACAATGTGGAAGTAGGAGACGACAATGCAAATAAAGGGGACGATGAGGACAGTGCCTCCTAAGGCAAACACAATCAGCTCGTTGACGTGGGTGTCAGAGCATGACAGCTTTAGGACAGGCGTTATGTCACAGAAGAAGTGAGCAATTTCCCCGACAACACAGAAGGATAACCGAGCCACGAGTAGCGTGTGAGTCAGGGCAACAATATGGGTGAGGGCCCAGCACAGGGCAAGCAGCAGGATGCAGACGCGGGGGCTCATGACTGTGGGGTAGTGGAGAGGGTGGCAAATGGCCACGTAGCGGTCATAGGCCATCACAGCTAGGAAGAAGCTGTCCAGATCACCAAACATCAGAAAGAAATACATCTGTGCAAGGCACCCAGCGTAGGAGATGGTGTGATGCTCAGTGTGCACGTTTACCAGCATCTTGGGAACTGTGGAGGATATTAAACCCATGTCAACGAAAGAAAGGTTGGCCAAAAAGAAGTACATGGGGGTGTGGAGCTGTGGGTCAGAGCTGATGGCCAGGATGATGAGCAGGTTCCCAGTCAAGGTGACAAGGTACATACACAGGAAAATTCTGAAGAACAACTGTTGTTGCTCTGGTAATGCAGATACTCCTCGGAGGAAAAATTCAGAGATGCTGGATTGGTTTTCCATGACTCTGCAGCATCTGGGAGCTGTAAGCACAGGTAGAATGCTAGATTTCTCCTAGAACTTTACATGTGCTGACCCCCAAATCTTCCAGCTCCCAAATCTCCCTTTAAATTACCATCCCCAATCCTGGCTTTTCCTCTAATCTGATCCCATTTCCTTCCTCTTTCTTCTTCTTAGGAATCTTACGGATTTTTCTTTTCCTCTCTCTTTCCCTCTGGCCAATCTTTATGCCAAAGACACTCTTCCAAGGAGGCTCTGGGCATGTTTAGTGCTGGCATGACCGAGCCTTACCAGGGCTACAGACCCGTATCAGGTTCATAACTGCAGTAGCAAGGACAGGGGAATAGGCTGAGGAGGGCTGATTCTTACGTTCTCTTGGTAGTCTCTGAATCCATACAAAATTCTTTTTAAAACTCTCACAGTATCTCATACAGAGCAAAGGGCCTATGAAAAACTCATGAGTCTTTATTTCCTTATCATTTCTTCTGAAACATGAAATACAGAGTTCTGCATTTTTTCCCTGTGTTTGAGTTTTTGTCCTTGACCTCATCATCATCCTGTAGCTACATTTACTAGCCATGGGTTATGTGTCAGGCTCTCTGCTAAGCCCTTCATTCAAGTTGTCTCCTTTAATCCTTAAACAACACTTGGAAGCAGAGGTCATTACTCTTCCCATTGTACAGAGAAGAAAACGGAGGCCAAAGATGTTTTGAGTCATTTGCACAAGGACCTACAGCTCATAAATATTTGAGACAGGATTCAAACCCATAGCACTGGACACCTGAGACTGTATCACCAATCAACACACAAAGGTTTTCTATCACCACATTTATATTCTCAGTATTCCCAGTTTGATATCTTCGGCCTCACTTGCCCTTCCTATCTTGCATACTTGTCTTTTATAGAAGAACCAAGAAGTTTAAGCACTAGACAGAAGCAGAGCGTCTTCTGGCCCGAGGTCCCCAAACATCACAAACAAGGGAGACACTTGTTAGAAACACAGAATCCTCAGACCTACTGAGTTAAATTCTCTAGAATATAGTCTGGGTGTCTGTGTTTAAAAACTAAGACTAAAAATACACTCTCCTCAGGTATTTTGATGCTCAGTCTCAATAGGGATTAAGAAAAATTCGATGAGTTCATCTCCACCTGATTCACAGATGAACAAGCTAAGGCTCACAAAGTGGACAGGGTGGGTTAGAACGAGATATGGATGAAGAGGCGGCACAGCGTCCAGGCCCTCAGGCCAGTGCCCTGTGTGTGAGCTCAGCTATCCTTCCCCTTTTCATTACTTTTTGTTATCAATCTCTTACAGATCCTAAATATGTTCCTATTCCCCATGTCTATTCAAAGTCCACACCTAAAGAAAAACTTACCTCTAAATCAATAAACGATTTACTGAAGCGCTGTTCACATTTTGAAGTTAATACTTCAGACCTAAACAGGAGTGATGTCTGAGAGCTACTGCGTGTTTATCTGCCCCTGAACTCTACACTCACGTGAGTGTGTCTCAGGGCTGTATCACTTCTTCCGACAGCTGGGATTTTCTCCCCTTCTCCATCGCTTGATGGGAAATACGAGGCCTCACAAAGATTAGACTCCTCTGACATTCTAATAACCACATCCTGGAGGTAAGAGAATCTCTTAAGAGTCAACCAATTGTGTATCTCGTCACGAGGAGGGTAATGCAGAGCTGGCAGACAACTCTGGGTCCCCCTGACATCCGGTTCCTGCCTTTAGTAAGTAAGTCTGTTCCCGCTGAGGCTTCCAGAGACTGCACGTGCTGTAGGGCAGAGCTGCATCTCGTTCATTATCTCTGTGGGCCTATAATGCCTTGACCAGACTATTCCTATAAAGGCTCCCCAGTCTACGGCACCCACCAGTTAACATCCAAAAGTCCCCCAAGTCCTCCGTAAATGGCCCAGAGCTCTTCATTGCAAGCCCAGCTTCTTATTTTTTGTCCTCTTCTTCTCTACCCAAGGGCATTGTGCCAATATCTCTTGTCCTATCCTTTGATTTGTCCTTTCTGGGGTTTCTCATTCTTCATCCTGTCTACAGCCTCAGAAAACTCTGCAGACCCTAAAAACAACGAGTGCTTCCAGAATCTTGGGGCAACCTCCAGCATCCCAGGGCAATGAGGTCCCCTTGCTTACCTCCAGTGCGTCTCCATCTACTGCGTCTGTCAAAAGGTCAGAGCTGGCTTGGACATGATGCAGAGAGTATTCCAGAAGCAGGACCTGCTAGCCTGCAACTGTCTCAAGTTTCTCTTCTTACTGCTACCCTGAGAAGAAGGCACTGTAGGTGTCCCTAATTTGGGAGGAAGGAGGGAAGGGCTCAGATTCTTCCTGACAACCTTTGTGATGGAATTATCTAGAATCAGGGTTCAAGATCAAGAATAATGGATGCAGATGGCAGATAGCCAGAAGCAAAAGTCAAACTGCTATACTGACGTTAAAAACAAGTTTAGGGCAGAAAGGGGAGAGAGGAAGACTAGGGTTCCAGATGAGGAGCCCAAGAGAGCAACAGGGGATCGAAAAGCCGAGGTAAGGCCAGATATGAAGGGTAGGTTGGAGCTGTCATCAGATGAAACAGAGACCAGAAAGAAGAGGGTCTACACTGAGAATTCAAGATGCTCTGGGTACTCTGATCCCACTGAACTAGGTCTTTGGGAATTTGGAATTATTTTATATCTGTGTTTTGAAAACTGAACTGAGAGACACAGAAACAGGAAGCTGGTTCATCAGGCTAATAATACCAGGAGGGGGCTGAACAGGGCCTACTTTGGGCATTTATAGATAGGGAGTCATGGGACAGAGTTCCCTGGAGGCTTGTTAGAGCTAACACTCACAATTGCCCAATTTCCTCTCTGTATCTCTTGTAAGATACCAAATTAGCATGGTAGTAGCTTTGTTAAAACAACTTGGGAGCTTTACTTCCTTCGCTGTGTTAAGTGGTAGCATTAAGGGGTTATGTTACTTGTATCAATTTGTAACCACAGTCCATGGCAAAAATGCACCTTCTATGTAAATAAATCTGTCTCCTTGCAGCAAGATTCCTGTCCCTAAGTTCCTCCTTTAAAGAAATCTGGAAGCTGCTAATACTCACACCTACAAATAATTTAGAGGTATATGACTGTATCTTTCTTAAAGAATTTTCTTGCTTCTGAGTAAAGATATTATATGAAAGTCATGTATCTAGTTTCACTCCCTCCTAAATTCCCACTAAAACTAGAGTGATTAAAACAAACATAAAATCTGCAAGGAAAAAGAATAGAGAGCAAACGATAGTAACACAATTTTGGTATTTGGAATCATGGATGAGGGAGTGGAGATCAAGGTGTTCTTAATATTGTCCTCAAGTTGACTAACGTTTAGATAACTTCTTGCTATGGGCCCCCTGACCTATAATTTCTTGGGGCTTTACTTTAGAAAACTTATAATGGTAATTTTTTTCTCGGCCTCTGTGAGATAAAAGTCTCTCCAGCTCTTGCCCATTTTACATCCTTGGACTGTCCTTCCACGGATTTGGGAGCCACCCCTTTGCAATATAATCATCACCTATGTCCCCCTCTCCATGCGAGGGCAGGAGCCTGACTCCACTGGGTGCCACCTAGCAGAGGCGGATGACCTGATCATGGTGAGCAGCCTCCCTAACGTCCCCCAAGCTTTTCTGCTGGCTCATCCCAGCACTCAATTCCCCCTGCCTTTTGTTTCAGCAAAGTTGAGTCTGATCTTTCTTCCTTAATTCAGTAATATTTCCCCCCAGTTTTATTGAGATAGAATTGGCATATGGCACTGTTTAAGACATTTGAGGTATACAGCATAATGACATGACTTACATATTTTGTGAAATAACTACATAGTAAATTTAGTTAACATCCGTCATGTCATACAATTAGTCCCAAATGATTTTTTTCTTGTGATGAAAACAGTTAGGGTTTACAGTTAGGATCTACTCTCAACAACTTTCAAATACACTATATAGCAGTGTTAACAATAGTCATTATGCTGTACATTACACCCCCAGTACTTGTTTATCTTACAACTGGAAGTTTGCATGTTTTGACCACCTTTATCCAATTTCCCCACTCCCATCCCCTGCTTCTGGTAACCATAAATCTAACCTCTTTGTCTATGAGTTTGGGTATTTTTTTTCAATTCCACATATAAGTGAGATCATACAGTACTTGCCATTTTCTGTATGACTTATTTCAATGGACATAATGCCTTCAAGGTGTAAGAGGCAGGATTTCATTATTATGACTGAATAGTATTCCTTTGTATATATGTATCGCATCTTTTAAAAATGTTATTGAAATATAGTTGATGCACAATATTATATTGGCTTCATATATATATACACACACATATATGGGTTGTATAAGTACAAAATAGTGATTTGACAATTAAAAACATTTTTTTATTAAGGTATTATTGATATACACTCTTATGAAGGTTTCACATGAAAAACAATATGGTCACTACATTCACCCATAACATTGAGTCCCCTCCCATACCCCACTGCAGTCACTGTCCATGAGTGTAGTAAGATGCCACAGAGTCACTACCTGTCTTCTCTGTGCTACACTGTCTTCCCCATGATCCCCCCAACACCATGTGCACTAATCATAATACCCTTCAAAACCCTTCTCCCTCCCTCCCCATCCACCCTCCCCAACTCCTCCCCTTTGGTAACTGCTAGTTCCCTCTTGGAATCTGTGGACCTGCTGCTGTTTTGTTCCTTCAGTTTTGCTTCATTGTTATACTCCACAAATGAGGGAAATCATTTGGTACTTGTCTTTCTCTGCCTGGCTTATTTCACTGAGCGTAATAACCTCCAGATCCATCCATGTTGTTGCAAATGGTAGGATTTATTTTCTTCTTATGGCTGAATAGTATCCCATTGTGTCTATGTACCACATATTCTTTAACCATTCATCTACTGATGGACACTTAGGTTGCTTCCATATCTTGGCTACTATAAATAGTGCTGCAACAAACATAGGGGTGCATATGTCTTTTTGAATCTGAGAAGTTGTATTCTTGGGGTAAATTCCTAGAAGTGGAATTCCTGGGTCAAATGGTATTTCTATTTTGAGTTTTTTGAGGAACCTCCATATTGCTTTCCACAATGGTTGAACTAGTTTACATTTCCACCAGCAGTGTTGAAGGGTTCCCCTTTCTCCACATCCTCGGCAGCATTTGTTGTTTTTAGTCTTTTCAATGCTGGCCATCCTAACTGGTGTGAGATGATATCTCATTGTGGTTTTAATTTGCATTTCTCTGATGACAAGCAATGTGGAGCATCTTTTCATGTGCCTGTTGGCCATCTGAATTTATTCTTTGGAGAATTGTCTCTTTATATCCTCTGCCCATTTTTTACTTGGGTTATTTGCTTTTTGTGTGTTGAGGTGTGTGAGTTCTTTATATATTTTGGATGTTAACCCCTTGTTGGATATGTTGTTTACAAATATATTCTCGCATACTGTAGGATGCTGTTTTCTTCTGCTGATGGTGTCCTTTGCTGTACAGAAGCTTTTTAGCTTGATGGAGTCCCATTGTTCATTTTTGCTTTTGTTTCCCTTGCCCGAGGAGATGCGTTCAGGAAAAAGTTGCTCATGTTTATATTCAAGAGACTTTTGCCTAGGTTCTTTTCTAAGAGTTTTATGGTTCTATGACTTACATTCAGGTCTTTGATCCATTTGGAGTTCACTTTTGTGTATGGGGTTAGACAGTAATCCAGTTTCATTCTCTTGCATGTAGCTGTCCAGTTTTGCCAACACCAGTTGTGGAAGAGGCTGTCATTTCCCCATTGCATATCCATGGCTCCTTTATCATATATTATTAATTGACTACCCATGCTTGGGTTTATATCTGGGCTCTTTAGTCTCTGTTCTATTGGTTATTGGGTTTGTTCTTGTGCCAGTACCAAATTGTCTTGGTTACAGTGGCTTTGTAGTAGAGTTTGAAGTCAGGGAGCTTGATCCTGCCTGCTTTATTCTTCCTTCTCAGGATTGCTTTGACTATTTGGGGTCTTTTGCGGTTCCATATGAATTTTCGTACTATTTGCTGTAGTTTATTGAAGAATGCTTTTGGTATTTTGATAGGGATTGCAGTGAATCTGTAGATTGCTTTAGGCTGGATGGCCATTTTGACAATATTAATTATTCCTATCCATGAGCATAGGATGTATTTCCATTTATTGGTATCATCTTTAATTTCTCTCATTAGTGCCTTGTAGTTTTCAGGGTATAGGTCTTTCACTTCCTTGGTTAGGTTTATTCCTAAGTATTTTATTCTTTTTGATGCAGTTGTGAATGGAAGTGTTTTCCTGATTTCTCTTTCTACTAGTTCATTATTAGTATACAGGAATGCAACAGATTTCTGTGTATTAATTTGTTTTGGTATCATTAATCTACAATTACATGAGGAACATTATGTTTGCTGGACTCCCCCCATCACCAAGTTCCCCTCACATACTCCACTGCAGTCACTGTCCATCAGCGTAGTAAGATGCTGCAGAATCACTACCTGTCCTCTCCATGCTGTACAGCCTTCTGCGTGCTACCCCCCAAATTATGCATGCTAATCATAATGCCCCATTTCTTCCCCACCCCTTATCCCTCCCTTAGTCCATTCTTGGGTTCTGTGATTCTGCTGCTGTTTTGCTCCTTCAGTTTTTTTCTTTGCTCTTATACTCCATTGATGAGTGAAATCATTTGATACTTGTCTTTCTCTGCCTGGCTTATTTCACTGAGCATAATACCCTTTAGCTTCATCCATGTTGTTGCAACTGGTAGGATTTATTTTCTTCTTATGGCTGAATAATATTCCATTGTGTATATGTACCACCTCTTCTTTATCCATTCATCTACTGACGGACACTTAGGTTGCTTCCATTTCTTGGCTGTTGTAAATAGTGCTGCGATAGGGGTGCATATGTCTTTTTCAAACTGGGATGCTGCATTCTTAGGGTAAATTCCTCAGAGTGGAATTCCTGGGTCAAATGGTATTTCTATTTTGAATTTTTTGAGAAATCTCCATACAGCTTTCCACAGTGGTTGAACTAATTTATATTCCCACCATCAGTGTAGAAGGGTTCCCCTTTCTCCACATCCTCGCCAACATTTGTTGTTGTTTGTCTTTTGGATGGTGGCAATCCTTACTGTTGTGAGGTGATATCTCATTGTGGTTTTAATTCGCATTTCTCTGATGACTAGTGATGTCGAGCATCTTTTCATGTGTCTGTTGGTCATCTGAATTTCTTCTTTGGAGAACTGTCCAGTTCCTCTGACATTTTTTGATTGGATTATTTGCTTTTTGTTTGTTGAGGTGCATGAGCTCTTTATATATTTTGGATGTCAACCACTTATCAGATATGTCATTTATGAATATATTCTCCCAAACTGTAGGATGCCTTTTTGTTCTATTGATGGTGTCTTTTGCTGTACAGAAGCTTTTCAGTTTGATATAGTCCCAGTTGTTCATTTTTGCTTTTGTTTCCCTTGCCTGGGAAGATATGTTCATGAAGAAGTCACTCATGTTTATGTCCAAGAGATTTTTGCCTATGTTTTTTTCTAAGAGTTTTATGGGTTTCATGGCTTACTGTATATTAATTTTGTATCCTGCAACTTTGCTGTATTCAGATATTAGTTCTAGTAGTTTTGGAGTGGATTCTTTAGGGTTTTTTATGTACAATGTCATGTCATCTGCAAACAGTGACAGTTTGACTTCTTCCTTACCAATCTGGATGCCTTTTATTTCTTTGTGTTGTCTGATTGCTGTGGCTAGGACCTCCAGTACTATGTTGAATAACAGTGGTGAAAGTGGGCAACTTTGTCTTGTTCCCGATCTTAAAGGAAAAACTTTCAGCTTCTCACTGTTAAGTATGATGTTTGCTGTGGCATTGTCATATATGGCCTTTATTATGTTGAGGTACTTGCCCTCTATGCCCATTTTGTTGAGAGTTTTTATCATGAATGCATGCTGAATTTTGTTGAATGCTTTTTCAGCATCTATGGAGATGATCATGTGGTTTTCATCCTTCTTTTTGTTGATGTTGTAGATGATGCTGATGGATTTTCAAATGTTGTACCATCCTTGCATCCCTGGAATAAATCCTACTTGATCATGATGGATGATCTTTTTGATGTATTTTTGACTTTGGTTTGCTAATATTTTGTTGAGTATTTTTGCATCTCTGTTCATCAGGGATATTGGTCTGTAATTTTCTTTTTTTTGTGGTGTCTTTGCCTAGTTTTGGTATTAGAGTGATGATGGCCTCATAGAATGCATTTGGAAGTATTCCCTCCTATTCTACTTTTTGGAAAACTTTAAGGAGGATGGGATTAGGTCTTCACTTAATGTTTGATAAATTCAGTGGTGAAGCCATCTGGTTTAGGGATTTTGTCTTAGGTAGTTTCTTGATTATCAGTTCAATTTTGTGCTGGTAATTTTTCTGTTCAGATTTTCTGTTTCTTCCTGGGTCAGTTTTGAAAGGTTGTATTTTTTTAGAAAGTTGTCCTTTTATTCTAGGTTATCCAGTTTGTCAGCATAGACTTTATCATAGTATTCTCCAATAGTTCTTTGTATTTCTGTGGTTTGCCCTTTCTCATTTATGATTTTGTTTATGTGTTTAGACTCTCTTTTTCTTTTAAGTCTGTCTAGGGGTTTATCTATTTTCTTTATTTTCTCAAAGAACTAGCTCCTGCTTTCATAGATTCTTTTATTGTTTTATTCTTCTTGATTTTATTTATTCCTGCTCTAATCTTTATTATATCTCTCATTTTATTGACTTTGGGCCTCATTTATTCTTCTTTTTGTAGTTTCATTAATTGTGAGTTTAGACTGTTCATATGGGATTGTTCTTCTTTCTTGAGGTAGGCCTGTATTGCAATATATTCCCTCTTAGCACCGCCTTTGCTGCAACCCACAAATTTTGCGGTGTTGAATTATTGTTGTCATTTGTCTCCATATATTGCTTGATCTCTGTTTTTATTTGGTCATTGATCCATTGGTTATTTAAGAGCATGTTGTGAAGCCTCTATGTGTTTGTGGGATTTTTCATTTTCTTTGTGTAATTTATTTCTAGTTTCATACCCTTGTTGTCTGAGAAGCTGGTTGGTACAATTTCAATCTTTTTGAATTTACTGAGGCTCTTTCTGTGGCCTAGTATATGATCTATTCTTGAAAATGTTCCATGTGCACTTGAGAAGAATCTGTATTCTGCTGCTTTTGGGTGGACTGTTCTGTCAATGTCTATTAGGTCCATCTGTTCTAATGTGTTGTTCAGTACCTCTGTCCCCTTTCTTATTTTCTGTGTGGCTGATATGTCCTTTGGAGTGAGTGGAGTGTTGAAGTCTCCTGAAATGAATGCACTGTATTTTATTTCACCCTTTAATTCTGTTAGTATTTGTTTCATATATGTTGGTGCTCCTGTGTTGGGTGCATAGATATTTATAATGGTTATATCCTCTTGTTGGCCTGAACCCTTTATCATTATGTAATGTCCTTCTTTGTTTCTTGTTACTTTCTTTGTTTTGAAGTCTATTTTGTCTGATACAAGTAGTGCAACTCCTGCTTGTTTCCCCCTATTAGTTGCATGAAATATCTTTTTCCATCCCTTCACTTTTACTCTGTGTATGTCTTTGGGTTTGAAGTGAGTCTCTTGTAGGTGGCATATAGACGAGTCTTTTTTTTTTTCCATTCAGTGACTCTATACCTTTTGCTTGGTGCATTCAGACCACTTACATTTAGGGTGATTATCCATAGGTATGTGCTTATTGCCATTGCAGGCTTTAGATTCATGGTTACCAACAGTTCAAGGTTAATTTCCTTACTATCTAAGAGTCTAACGTAACTCACTTAGTATGGTATTACAAACACAATTTAAAGGCTCCTTTTTTCCCCTCCTTTTTCTTCCTCCTCCATTCTTTACGTATTAGGTATCATATTATGTACTTTTTGTCTATCCCTTAACTGACTTTGGGGGTAGATGATTTCATTTTGCATCTGCTTAATAATTAATTATTCTACTTTCTTTACTGTGGTTTTATTTCCCATGGTGGCAGCTATTTAGCCCTAGGAACACTTCCATCTATAGCAGTCCCTCCAAAATATAATGTAGAGTTGGTTTGTGGGAGGCAAATTCTCTCAGCTTTTGCTTACCTGGAAATTGTGTAATCCCTCCTTCAAATTTAAATGGTAATCTTACCGGGTACAGTATTCTTGGTTAGAGGCCCTCCTGTTTCATTGCATTAAATATATCATGCCATTCTCTTCTGGCCTGTAAGGTTTCTATTGAGAAGTCTGGTGATAGCTTGGTGGGTTGTCCTTTGTATGTGATCTTTTTTCTCTCTCTGGCTGCCTTTAATACTCTGTCCTTGTCCTTGATCTTTGCCATTTTAATTATTATATATCTTGGTGTTGTCTTCCTTGGGTCCCTTGTGTTGGAAGATTTGTGTGCCTCCATGGCCTGGGAGTCTCCTTCCCCAGATTGGGGAAGTTTTCAGCAATTACCTCCTCAAAGACACTTTCTATCCCTTTATCTCTCTCTTCTTCTTCTGGTACCCCTATAATGCGAATATTGTTCTATTTGGATTTGTTGCACAGTTATCTCAATATTCTTTCATTCCTAGAGATCCTTTTTTCTCTCTGCGCCTCAGTTTCTTTGTATTCCTCTTCTCTAATTTCAATTACATTTACCGTCTCCTCCACTATATCCAATCTGCTTTTGAATCCCTCCATTGCATGTTTCATTTCTGATATTGTATTCTGTAATCACTGAATCTCTATCCAGAATTCTTTCCTGAGCTCTTGAATATTTTTCTGTACCTCCATGAGCATATTTATTATTTTTATTTGGAGATCTCTTTCAGGAAGATTGATGAGTTCAGTTTCACTTGACCCTTGTTCTGGTGTTTGTGGGATTTTGGTTTCAACTAGGTTCTTTGACATTTCATATTTGTATGTGGCACCCTCTAGTGCCCAGAAGCTCTACTCTCTAGAGCTGCTCAGCCCCTGGAGTGATGTCAGGGATCACAGGGGAGCGGCGCTGGTGCCTTGGGGGAGTCAAGTGCTGTTTCCTGCTTCCTGGCTGCTATGCCTCTCTCTACTGCCAGAACCAGTGGGCTGAACACACAGATGTAAGCCTCTATGTTTTCCATTTATACCTATTGTAGGCAGGGCTTCCCTTTGGTTGGCTTGACTCCAGGGCAGGGGCTACCAGTTTGTGAGCTGGTGCGGGCTGGCCGAAAGGAAGGTGCAGCAGGCTGTGTATCATGGTGGGGGACCTTGGAGCTGTGTAGCCACCCAGGGGGATGGAGCGCCTGAAGCTCCTGAAAGTTCCCACCCTGCTGGGCAGAGTGTGCCCAGACAATTTTGCCCACATGTCCTTTCTCCTCTGTGGTAAGCTCTGTGCAATCCTTGCTTCTTTAGCAACCCTCTTGCTGTTAGGAAGTCTCTCAGACTGCCCACCTTTCTTTTGTCCCAGAGCAGCCAGATGTGGATCTCTGTTTCCCACAAGTGGGTAGAATCTCAGTCTCTTCAAGTATTCCGCTTGTGTTAGCTTTCCAACCCCACTAATCTCCAGAGCACCATGCAATGTAGGTTCATGCTCCCAGATCAGATCTCCAGGGCTAGGTTTTCAGCAGTCCTAGGCCTCCACTCCCTGCCCGCTCCATTTCTCTTCCCTCAGCTGGTGAGCTGGGGTGGGGGAAGGGCTTGGGTCCCGCCAGATCATAGCTTTGGCATGTTAATACTGTTCCGTGAAGTCTGTTCTTTTCTCCAGGTGTATGCAGTCTGACGCAGCCTTCTTTCTGGTTGCTCTTTCAGGATTAGTTGTTTTAATTATATTTTCATATTATATGTGGTTTTGGGAGGAGGTCTTTGTCTCATCTCTCACACTTCCATCTTTAATCTTATCCTCATATTTGACAATTTATATGCATTACTAAATGCTCACCATAGTAAGTGTAGTTATTGTCACCATTCAAATAAATCACATTATTGGCTATGTTCTCTATGTTGTACTTTCATCCTCATGACTTAGTTATTTATAATTGAAAATTTGTACCTCTTTATCCCCTTCACTACTTCACCCATTTTCCTATCGCCCTCCCGTATGGTAACCAGCAGTCTGTTCTCCGTGTTTAAGAGTCTATTTATGTTTTATTTGTTCCTTTTGTTTTTTAGATTCCACATATAAGTGAAATCATTAACTTATTTCACTTAGCTTGATACCCTCTAGGTTCATCCATGCTGTTGCAAATGGCAAGGTTTCATTCTTTTGTTATGGCTGAGTAATATTCCATGGTGTGTATGTATGTATGTATATATGCCACTCTTCTTTATCTATTACCTATAAATGGACACCCAGGTTGCTTCCATAAAGAATTCTTTATCTATTTTGAATATTACCCCCTTACCAGATACATCATTTGAAAATTTCTTCTCCCATTCAGTAGGTTGCCTTTTTGTTTTGATTTCCTTTGCTGTACAGAAGCTTTCTAGTTTGATGTAGTCCCACTTGTTTATTTTTGCTTTTGTTTCCCCTGCCTGGGGAGACATACCCAGAAAAAAATTACTATTGCTAATGTTTAAGAATTTACTACCAATATTTTCTTCTATTAGTTTTATGATTTCAGGTCTTATTTTAAGATCTTTATTTCATTTTCAGTTCATTTTTGTGAATAGCATAAGACAGTGATCCAGTTTCATTCCTTTGCATGTAGCTGTACAATTTTCCCAACACCATTGATATTCTTGCCTATCTGTTAATGAGATCACATTCAGAGTCCCAGCAGGTTTTGTGTGTGTGTGTGTGTTTGTGGAAATAGAAAAGCAAATTCTAAAGTTCATTATAAAAACACAAATACCAAGCATAGGCAAGTCACCCTTGAAGGAAATAACAAATTTAGAGGACTTATGCAGCCAGATTATCAAGACTTACTATAAAATTATAGTAAATAAAAAAACAGTGTGGTATTAGGCACAGGCAGACAAATTATATAGTGGAACAGAATAAAGTCTAGAAATACACTCACAGATAAATGATCACCTGAATTATAAATGTGACATGTCAGTACTGCAAAGAACAAATAATCTTTTCAATAAATCATCTGAGCTAACTGGATATCCAAATGGAAAAAATACATAAATTGACCCTGACTTTATGCTGTATATAAGAAATCAATTCTAATCAGATTTATATATAAATAAAAAATAAAAAAATAAAAATTCAGATTAACATAAGAGAATATCTTTTCATAATTAAGAAGCATGTAAATACCTCTTTGGGCTTAAACAGCACAGCCGTAGGGGAAAAATAAATTGGACTATATTAAAATTAAGAACTTCCATTTATCAAAAGACACCAATAAGAGAGAGAAAAGTTAACCTTCCGAATATCCAGGGAGGAGATACTTGCCACATATACACATCAAAAATACTTATAAAGTATATATATATAAGACCTTTTTCAAATCAAGAAAAACCTAATAGACTTGAAAAAATGTATCATAAAATATATATTTTAGTCAGCATATGAAAATGTTTTCAACTTCATTAGTCATCAGGACAATATAAATTTAGACTACAATGTGTTACCATACACATCTACCAGAATAGCTAAAATGAAAGACACTCTACCAAGGGTTAATGGAATAGGAACAACCAGAATTCTCACATCTTCTGTGGCTGTCAGTCATCATTCAAAACTAAAGCTGAACCCATAGAAAGCCTAGCACCCCCAAATCCTACCACTAAGCATATATTCCACTAAAATATGTATATATGTCCTCTCAGAGACATGTATACTAATGTTTATATCATCACTCTTTGTAAAATACCAAACTGGAAATCATCTAAATGGCCATCGGCAAAATAGATGAATGATTGCATATCCTTCAGTGGATATTAACAGCAACGAGAATAAATGAAACACAATGATGTGTTTTCTACCCACCCCCTGTCCTACCCTCCCCGCCAGAGACAGTTATTGCATGTCTGTATCACCACCACTTCGGGTATGTGTGTGGAACAGGGAAGGGAATAACTGGTCTTTTACATTCCCAGGTCTACCGATTGACAGGAAAAATACCCAGGGAAGTGCAGCTAAGGAAACACATTCTCACCTGGACCTCATTTAGATGATGAGAATCTTGGACAGTGACTTGAGGTTGCAATAGGATGAGCTTCTGAGGCTTTGGGGAAGGAGTGAGTCTATTTTCAATGTGAGAAGAGTTCATTGCAAGCTAAGGTAAATTAAAAACAACCAAAAATTCTTTGCTGTTCTATGGAGGGATGGAGCTCAACTTCCTCCCCTTAGTCCCCGGCCTGGCCTGAGAGACTTGCTGACCTACAGAAGTCAGAGAAAGTGAGATTCTAGGATCACCAGAGCTAGGTTTATGAACACCATGCAGCCTCCTCCTCGACCTCTCAGAATGTTTACTCTGGGGAATGCCGAGAAATCCCTTTTAGCGCCCTGCTGCCATGCTGTGAGCAGTCCAGATGATGTGGAAAGGCCAGGTTTAGGTGCTAGGACCTAACAAACAAATGGAAGAGGCATGAGTTATTAAAAAATGGTACCAATAAGACTAGCTATGTGAAAAATCAAAAGTAAAGTAAAATTAAAAGATAGATTCTTTAAATAACCAAATGGCATTTCCATGACCTATGACATGGAAAGGACGTTTCAGGATGAAAGTAATGGAAAAAATCACAGAGCCACTTATCTGTCAATTTTGACTACAAAAATAATTTTTTAAAACTTCTTTACATATTGGAATGGCAAGGACAGGAAAACCCCACAATAAAATGTTTTCATTTAATTTTATTGCCTTTATTGTCCATTGAAAAAAGCACAGTCAATAGAAAAAAGGACAAATACGCTAACAGGATAATTTGAGGAATAGTACCTGTGGTTAAAAATCAGATGAAATAAATAATCAATCTTACTAGTAAGATATACAAGTTAGAACAATGAGATTATTTTATACCTATGAAATCATTAGTGATTAAAACCAGCAATGACACTGGGACAATGTATAGTGGTGAAGAGCTGGGACCTAGGGTCATGCTCACATAGCTTGGAATTCCACCCCCTCCATTTAGCAGTTGTTCCGATCTTGGTCAAATCATTCTCCTCACTGGGCTTCAGCTTTCTCATCTGTAAAATGGGGATAATAATAGTTCCTATATCTTAAGCTTTTTGTAAATATTTCTTGAAGTCATGTGATGAAAATGTTCAATGAGTACTAGCTAGTAGTGATAAGATACAGAAAATATAGCATTTTTAGCAGCTGCTGTGTATCTGGCAGTATGGCCAGTGTGCTTTATGCAGGTGCCTCATCTGAGACTTCAGAACTTGATGGCATTCCTTCTTATTAGGATTACTCTGTTTAGAGACACCAGCTGCAGAAATGGTCATATTACAATTTATAGTTTTAGTGTCTTCCACAATGCAGTTTCACCTAGGGTGCAGAAAAAGCATTAAATTGTCCAGTGTGTAGGCAGCCATTCCCAGAAGGCCTGCTGGTCAAACCAAGGGCCCTCCATCCCAGCAAGAGGCTTCAGAATCACTCCTGAGACCCACACCTGAGAGCGTCAGCCCTGGGAAAGAGATGCCCTTGGTTCCCCCAGGACCCAGCCAGAGTGGCTGGAGAACAGGCTGCATACAGACAGTAAGGTTGGCTCTAATGAGCACTTTGGGACATGGTGTTCTGAGAACTTTTAAAACCCTAAGAAAGGCTCCTGACTCAAGCCTTTTATGACTCTGAAAATGTGTCTTACACTCCAAGTGTTCTAATGAACCTGGACTCACTAGACCCCAACTGTACAGATTGGATCAGGAAGGTCCCAGACAGCTCCTCACGGGAAACTCTCCATCCAGAGGAGAGAACTGGAGAATTGGAAGATGCCTAACACTGATCCATATTCTGACAGGTGAGAATCTGGAAGGGGTAGGACACACACACACACACACACACACACACACACACACACACCTCCCTTCCTGGCCCAACAACTAGGCAAAAGTTTCTGGGAATGATGATCTGGGTCTCTGCCTCTGATCAAAAGCCTCTTTGTGAACCAAGGAGCAATTGGAGCAGTAAAATATTTACAGAAGCTTCTCAGATGATGCTTTCTACAAGGCCAGTATGAAATAATCTCACACAAGTTGGCTCTAAATCCTAGAAGAACAGAGAGGCTACTTTCAAGCCCAGAGAACCAGAGCCCAATACCTTTCATTTTTCCTTCCTCTGACAAAACATAACTATCAGAGAGACAAAGCACAGGTGCAGGGGCGAAGGCCCAGGCTCTGGAGTCTGACGCCTGCAGGGGAATCCCATCTACTAGCTATCTGACCTTGAGTACATCAAATATCCTGAGACTCAGTTTTAAGATCTGCAAAGTGGATGAGGATAATAATGCCTTCATCAGAGGCTCGTGATGAACAAAACAATGCCATCAAGGTGTCTGGCGTTCAGCAAGCCTCTACAAATAGGTACTGATCGTGATGATGTCCGGGAGGCCAGGACGACTGAAATGTCAGTTTGCAGAGTGAATACAGGTGCAGAGGAGCAAAGGGGAAGAGGGCAGAATACAGGAGAGGGTGATGGAGGGGTGGGGGTGGCCCTTCTCTTGTTTGTGAACCAGAGGTCCTAATAATGGGTGGAGAGAACGGGACATCACAGACACTTGCTGGCCTCAGCCCACACATTCTATCCCTTAGGGAAGAGCATAGGGACTGGAGCTGAATGGGTGTGGTGAAGTTCTAGGGACTGGGGAAGCTATCTTGTCCTGTTGTGTGTGTGTGTGTGTGTGCGCGCGCGCGCATGTGTGCACGTGACCAGGTAAAGGGCGTAATGGAGATCATGCATCTCCTTTTCTACTGGTAAGCATAAATGACTTTTCCAATCATGCTTTCAGGGATATGCTCAGTTTCCACCTTCTCCAATAGCCCTGCACGTGACTCCTCTGGTCAAGTGGATCTTTTGTCTCCGAACCCTGCTCTAGCATAGGAAGCACAATTCATATTTGAATGGCTATTATCTTGCCTGTCTCTGACTGTCCCATGGATATTTTCTTACATTTCCCCATTCATTACATTCTTACATTCTCCATTTATTCTCCCTTTTTTTCCCCAGTACAGTTCTGGCCACACAGATACGTGTCTGTGAATTGATCTAATGATTAGATACTGACACATGGGGGGTGGGGAGGTTTCTGTACAGATAACAAGAACTATAAGGAATGGGAAAACCAAGGAGAGGGAACCAAACTGCCGTTTCAGACTTCCTCCTCCTGGGCCTCTCTGAGCAGCCAGAGCAGCAGCCTTTCCTATTTGGCACCTTCCTGGGCATGTACCTGGTCACCGTGTTGGGGAACCTGCTCATCATCCTGGTCATCAGCTCTGACCCCCACCTCCACACCCCCATGTACTTCTTCCTGGCCAACTTATCATTAACTGATGCCTGTTTCACCTCTGCCTCAATCCCCAAAATGCTGGCCAACATTCATACGCGGAGCCAGACCATCTCCTATCCCGCGTGCCTTGCACAGCTGTATTTCCTCCTTATGTTTGGTGGCCTTGACAACTTCCTCCTGGCTGTGATGGCATATGACCGCTATGTGGCCATCTGCCAGCCACTCCATTACAGCACAGCCATGAGTCCCCAACTCTGTGCACAAATGCTGGGCACTTGCTGGCTGCTAACCAACTGTCCCGCCCTGATGCACACACTGCTGCTGACCCGTGTGGCCTTCTGTGCCCGCAAGGCCATCCCCCACTTCTACTGCGATCCCAGGGCTCTGCTGAAGCTTGCCTGCTCAGACACCCGCATGAACGAGCTGATGATCATCGCCATGGGCCTGACGTTCCTCACCGCCCCCTTCATGATGATCATCCTCTCCTACATCCGCATTTCCTGGGCTGTGCTTGGCATCTCCTCTCCTGGAGGGCGGTGGAAGGCCTTCTCTACCTGTGGTTCCCACCTCACAGCGGTCGTGCTCTTCTATGGGTCTCTTATGGGCGTGTATTTACTTCCCCCATCGACTCATTCTGCAGAGAGGGAAAGTAGGGCTGCCGTTCTCTATATGGTGGTTATTCCAATGCTGAACCCATTCATCTACAGCTTGAGGAACAGAGACATGAAGCTGGCCTTGGGTAAACTCTTGGGCTGTGGGAAAACATTCTCCTTACCATGACAGGGGTGCCTGGCTCTGGTATCCTGATCAACCCCTGCTCTCCTGCCTGTCTCAGATTCCACCACTCTCAGGATGATGCTAAAGGAAGGTTACCTGGTGACTCTCACTTAGGGGTATAACAAAAACGGTATCTTCACTCCTTTGCTCAGCTGTAGAATGAGATGTTCTGCCTCAGTCCCTCTCCTGATCCCAGTGAAGCAACCGTATTAAGAGCAGGCCACCAATCCCCACCCCCCCCATGTGTGAAACCAGAATATTAGCCATTAGGAATCATTAGAATGAACTAAGTGAACCCCAGATGTATGTTCTGGAGCCAAGTAATTTGGGGGCAGTGGGACAAGGGGAAGGGATGAGAATATGAACATTTATTGAGCACCTATGATGTTCCTTATTGTTCTTCATATTGGTTCTTTGAGGTAGAACTGTGAAATAATGATTCAGAATACTTAATAACTTCCCCAAGCCGGGTAGATTTGATTCCAATACCAATTGTGTTACTACTATACTGCATTGTAGAGAACATGACACAATTTGAATGATAGGATAGAAGATAGGAATTAAATGAACATATATTTTAGGTTATTTCCTTAATATTTCATTTCTTTAACTTAAAACACTCCTATTATTGTAATGGGTAGGTGAAATAGAGTCATATTTATGTGTGCCTACTGTGTGTACTAAATACATGATTAATTCTCTGGGTTCCTTCATAAAATAGTCCCTAAAATACAAAATGCTAAATCAAGTGTGCTAGAGGTTTTAGGGCAATAATTTGATGAATAGAGTAGTCTGCTTGAAATTGGTTTTCTAAGACATCATAAAGCCAAATAGTGGTTATCTTTTTGCAGTGGGATTACAGGTTATTTTCTTTTTTTATATCTACGTGTCTTGAAACATTTAGATATTTTTTGAACCAGGAAATGAAATTTGGGGGTTGGCACAAAAAATGTTCCAATGGCTAGCAAGTCACTCCGGAGAGATAGAGACTCATGTAAATAGAGCTCTTCAGAGTTTTAAGGTAAGTTCATTATGGATCAAACTTTTAAAAAAGGAGGACATGGCGTGCGGTGTATTGTCCAACAGATCTGGTTTGCAAAGAAAGATTTTAAAGGAAGGAGATTGCAAGCATGCATTTCCCTTGGGCCATTCTGCCCTTTCTTCTTTGTCCCTTCTTCCCTTCTTCTTGGATAGAAGGAGAGGGAATAATGGGACAATGAGGGAAACCAGACTAGACCATCCTGGCCTTGAATCAGTTGACGTGACCTTGACCACAGTAATCTACGACTGCAATTTCTAGGACCAAGGCAAAGGCCAAGAAAAGCGAGTTTTGTGTTTGCAGTTATATCCCTCTCTTTCTGAACTAATTTCTTATGTCTTGTTATCACCATTTTATCCCCCATGTACCCAGGTAAACCATACTTTTGTTGTCTATTTATTCTGTTCTCTGCACTCTATCAATAGACTATCCTAGGGATACCAATCAAAACTCCCATTCATGGACCACTTGGCTAAATGTGATTGTATCCCTTAAAAAACATGCCCTGGTTTTGTGAATTCTTCCACAGGACATTTGCACTTTCAAAGGTAAATTTTTTTAATCAAATGAATCTCAAATGGATAGAATATTTCTGGAGCTATTTCTGGAGCATCTTAGGTGCAGGAATATAGCTGAATATAGTAGGTCATACCTCATTCGTTTCCCCTTTTCTCATGTTCTCAACCATGTTTGCCCCTTGTAAGACTTAGGGAGGAAAAGGGATACATTATTTAGGAAGAGGGAATGAGTTGGAAAAGAAGAGCATTCTAAATAAGAAACCCTTAAATAAAAAGGTCACTGGTGCACTATTTTTTTCAGAAGTAATATGCGCTTCATTTGACATTCAAAAATCAATAATCAAACTTTTATATGTTTTAACTGGGGAAATTATTTCTTTGTAAATGAAAATTCAGAGGCTTTATGTAATATCTAAGAATCCGACTATATTCTGTGGGATATAGCTAACTAATTACAACTAGTAAAATCCTGAGAATACAAACAGTCCTTACATATTACAAAATCACAATGTAAAGACTTTTTGGAAATAATACCATTCAAATCTATATTTTAAAATACTGTTAGATATAATTGGGTTTTTTAATGACAATAATTGATGCTGTAGAGAGGCAGGTAAGGCAGATATTTTCAAATGCTACTGCTCCTGGGAATTGAAATTGTCATAGATTTCCAGGAAGTTGATAATATATATTATGAACCTTAAAAATATTTGCATCTTATGCCTATGCTTTCATTTCCAGGAGTTTGATCAAGGAAATATTAAAAAACATATTGTCAAGAACTTATGTAAAATGATACTACTCTTAAGAGAAACAGAAACCACCCAACTTACAGTCACTGGGGCTTGGTTAATTAAATTATGCTGTTGCTATGATGGACTATTGTGTGGGCTTTCCAATCATTTGTAATGTACTTTTAACACAAAGTAATGTTAACCAGAAATTCATTATTACTGAATTCATTGGTCATCATTCTTAACACTTAGCTAAAAAATTTGAGTGAAATATACCAAAATAGGAACAGTGGCTAACCAAGATGGTGGAATTATGTATGATTGTTATTTTATTACTTCAACACCCATTTTCAACTTGTGTTTTCCACATTTTCTACATTAAAATATTACTTTGAGAATCAAAAATTTAAATATATTTAAAAGTTTTATATCAACTTTCTTTAGCCAATACCTATACTTTGGTTATCTGGAGTTTGCTTGGAAATAAAGTCAATCTTTTTATTTAAGAGAGAATTGCTAGAGTATTTCATGCTATCAACAAATAGATACTTGATGAGGCTCTTCGACTTATGATCTTATCAACATACAAGGGGGTTATATCCTGATAAAACTATTCTAAGCTGAAAATACACTAAGTAAAATGTGTATTTAATACACCTAATACTGAACATCACAGCTGCTCAGAACAGTTACATTAGCCTAACATTTGGTAAAATCATCCAACACAAAGCCTATTTTATAATAAAGTTTTCTTTATTATATCCCATGGAATGTATTGAATAACATACTGAAAGTGAAAAATGTGGCTACAGAGTAAGTGTAAGCATATCAGTTGTTTAGTTGTTTACACCCGTGATCATGTGGCTGATTGGCAGCTGCAGCTTGCTGCCACCTCCCAGCATCATGAAAGAGTACTCCTAGCCTGGGAAAAGATTAAAATTCAAAACTCAAGGCACAGCTTCTACAGAATGTTTTCACATTATGGTAAAGTCAAAAATCATAAGTCAAACCGTCATAGGTCAAACCATCATAGGTTGCATCATCATAAATCGCTAACAGTCTGTATTCTGCTATGAGAGAGAGGCAGAGGACTTCTTAAAGACAAATATTCCAGAATAAAAGGTTCTTCTTTTGGTATTACACATTAGTTGTGTTGTTTTCATTTGGGACTGGACGGAGTTTTTGTTCACATGAGCATAATGGGCCTAGTGTCATAGTTATTCCAGGACTGAGTCTACATTTCATTACCTATTGTATTAATCAAGGTTCTAGGTAAGGAAAATTGAACCACCATTGATATTTTAAGAAGAAATGAAGTTAATTCAGGGAATTGGGTGCTTACAAAGTCATTGAAAGTGTTGTACAATCACAGGCTCTGGTGTGAGTCTCCAAGAATTAACTTTAAGAACAATAATAATCTGACCAACATGGAGTACTTCTTTCTCTTACGCAGTTGGAAGGAAGAGAGTCAGGAGGTTGTATTGAGGCTATTGAATTCAACAGCATATCAGCGCGGCTGTAACCTAGGGTCAGCGATCAACATCAAAATTACCTCTTAATTCCCACTAACCTGATGACTGGATACAGAAAAGGGGCCCTGGCAGCTACTCCCAATGCAACTGCCTCTCAGCATCTATGTACCTACTGACCAGACACGGAAATTCTGCTGCAGAAAAAACGCTCCATGAATACATCGGACAGTAGAAAAGGCAAAAAAGCCAGGATGCCCTCCATCTCATTTAACCATTCCAAATTTCACTGAAGTGCATTTATTCAACAGTACCTAATTCATATTGAGGACCTGAACTGCAAAGGAGTCTGGGAAAAGTATTCCTTTCTCTTTCCTCTGGAGTATAGGAAGATACCCTAGAATGAGGTCAGGATGGATGCGGGATGCCAACTGATTATTTCTCAAGCATTTGTCAATAAAACCACTGAATAATAACTTTTCTCTTCCTCTAAGTTGATATGTCTGATATACAGTGATTTAAATTTGCCTAGGGTCAAGGCAGAAGAACACCAGCGCTAAGATACTGAGTACAATCTGGATGGTTCAGGGCAAAGCGATTGATGCTGAATATCATAAAATGCCAAGAGAGCTCAAGGAAAATACGTGAAAGTAATTCCCAGAAAAAGGGTAAAGGTTTCCATGGCCAAGCTAATGATCATGTTCTAAGTGTGCTGATAATAAGCATATGAATAGATACTCAGCATCCATTAGTCATTAAGGAAATGCAAATCAAAGCCACCAGGAGATATCATTCTGTATCCATTAGGATGACGAAAATAACAAAAAAAGACAGACAATAACAAGGGTTGGTGAGAATGTGGAGAAATTAGAACCCCAACCCATTGCTGGTGGAAATGTGAAATGGTACAGGAACTTCAGAAAACAGTTTGCAGTTTCTCAGAGATTAAACATAGGTTTACCATATGACCCAGCAATTCCACTCTTAGGTATATATCCAAAAGAACTGAAAACCTATGTCCACATATAAACTTGCACAATCATGTTCATAGCAGCATTATTCACAACAGCCAAAAAGTAGAAACAATTCAAATGTCTGTCAACTGATGAATAAATAAACAAATTGTGGTACCTTCACGCAATGGAATATTATTGAGCAATAAAAAGGAATGAAGTTCTAATTCACACTACAACATGGATAGATCTTGAAGACATTAAACAAAATTAAAGTCAGTACAAAAGAACTTCATGTTAAATTATTCCATTTATGTGAAATGTCCAGAATTGGAAAATCCACAGGGAGAGAAGATAAATTGGTGGTTCTCCCAAGCCCAGAGAATAAGGACTGACTGCTAATGGATATATTATTACATAGCTTATAACAGTATAAAAACAGAGAAATATGTATGGGTAAATATGACAAAATACATGCAATCCAAGTACATTAAAAACTGCAAAACATCCATGAGTGAAATTAAAAGGACCTAAGTAAAATAGATATACCTTGATCATGAATTGGATGACTCAATATTATAAAGGTGCCTGTTCTCCCCATATTGATCATAGATTCAATGCAATCAAAGACAAAATATCAACAGACTACTTGTAGAAGCTATTTCTTAATTTTACATAGACATGAAAAGGAATCAGAAGAGACAAAACAACTTAAAAATGGAAAACAAAACTGGCAGATTTATTCTAATTTAAAAACTTTTTATAAATCCATACAAATGAAGATAATTAATAATTGCATGAGGATAGGAAGACAGCTCAATGGAACAGAATGCATAATCCTGAAATAGACCAATGCACATACAGTCAATTAACATTTTACAAATGCACCAGGCAATTCAATGGGCAAAGGATCATAGACTCTTATACTGTACCACATGTAAAATCTAATTTGAAATGGGTCATATGTGTCATCACTATAACTGTAAAGCAATCAGAAGAAAACATTGGACAAAATCTTGATAAACATAGCATAGGCAAAAATTTCTTAAGAAGAACATAAAAGGCTAGGAAAGTGTATAATTTGGACTTCATAAAAATAAAATGTACCTGTTCTTCAAAAGAAACTCTTAATAAAATAGAAAGGCAAGCCTCCAACTGGCAGAAAATATTTGTAAAACATATCTCTAATAAAGACTTGAATTCAGAATACATACAGAAGACAAGCAACCCAATGATTTTTAAAAGTATGTGCAAAAGAATTAAAAGATATTGTACCAAAGAAGATATATAGCAACTCAGCATGTACAAAGACACTCAGCATCATCAGCAATTAGATAAATGGAAACAAAAACCACAATGAAAGACCATGACAAATCCATCAGACTGACTAAAATTCACATGACTGACCTACCTAATGGTAGTGAGGATATTAGAAATGGGAACTCTCACACATGGCTGGTAGGAATGCACAGGGTAGAGAGCCATTTTGGAAAATAGTTTGTCAGTTCCTCATGAAGTTAGCCAAACACTTAACCCAGCAATTCCACACCTAGGTATTTACCTAAGAGAAATAAAAACTTCACACAGAGATTTGTATACAAAATAGCTATACACATATATAGATATATGTGACATATATACTGTAATGTAGTGAGGAAAGGTTGATCTTTTTAACAAGTGGTGTTGGGGCCTCTGAATATCTACACAGAAGAAAAATTAATTATAATTCACACCATAAACAAAAATTACCTCCAGGAGGATTACAGATCTAAATACAAAAGGTAAAAAACTAAAAAATTTATGGAAATAACAGAGGAAAATACCTTGATACATTTGGTCAGGTTAAAACAAAGCACAAAAAGTACTAATCATAGAGGAATAAATAGATAAATGGGACTACATTAAATTTATGATCTGTTCATCAAAATATATCATTTAGATAGTGAAAAGGTAATTCAGAGAGTAGAAGATTCTATTCATCCATCCATCCATCCATCCATCCACCCACTCATCTATCCATCCATATTCAACAAAGAAATCAAATCCAGAACATAGAAGAGTCTTCAAATCCATAAGAAACAATGGAGAAAGTGCAATAGAAAAATAAGCAAGTGATTTGAGTAGATACTCCACACTAGATGATATCCAAATGAACAATAAACATATTAAAAGGTGTTCAAATTCAGTTGATGGCAAAGAATACAATTTAAAACCACAATGAGATACAATGAGATACAGCCACCAGGATGGCCAACATTTGAAATCAATCTGAGTTTTGCTGAGGATATAAAGCAACTAAAACCCCCTTATGCTATAAATAGGTGTCTATTGGTATAAGCCCCCTGGATAGCCATTTAAGGTATTCCCCTTGGCCCGGTATTTCTGTTTCCAGGTATGTGCTCCAGAGAACTACATATACATGCTTATCAAAATGTATTTACAAGAATAGCCCCAGAAGCCTTATTTATAATAGTCCCAAACTGGAAAAAAATGAGTGCCCATCTACATTAAAGTGGATTAAGATTGCAGTCAGTTTATATAATGGAATTCTAAACAGAATGAGAATGTATAAACCAAATATACACTAAATATTAGTGAATCTCACAAATAAAACAAATCAGACAAAACAGATATATTTAAGAATTCCTGTTCTATAAAACACACCCTAGTTGCACTTTCTGAAAATAACACGCAGAAGGATTAGACTGTGGCCAAGATACTTGGGCTGAAACAATGTCAAGCTCAGATGAGGAAACAGATGCCTGAATCTTTTACCCAAGTTTTTCCTTGAGTCACTAATTGACGCAAATAGGGTGGCAGTAGCAAGCTCAGAGCAGTGCCTCCCAAGGTGAGGGAAGAGGGGAGCACTCACTGAGAGCCTGAAAGGGGAACAGGGATCCCACTTGCAAACAGCAGTGTCCCTCCCGTCAACTTTACAGATTCAGAGAGAGGTAGTAAATTTCCACTAATGAGAACATTGGGGCCTCCAAACTTAGTAAATATTCCCAGCATGGGCCCCGCCAGGCCCTCTCAGTACCATTTATTGTGACTCTAGACATCTACTCCACAGTGGCCTATGACACCAGATTTCATTCCCATTCCACAGGGCAAAGAAGCCAATGGGAATTTGCCATTGCCCAAGGGGAAATTGTTCAGGTTGCAATCACCTGAGATTGGTTGAGATCACTTGGGTAAGTGCTGAATCAGACAAGCCAGAGTTCAAGTCTGAGCTTTACTACTTACCAGCAGCCTCGTTTGGGACAGATTGCTTCACCTTCTTACAGTCCAGCTTCTTTACCTGAGAAACAGAGTTCATCTTGTAAGATGGTGAAAACATAATCAGGTAAGCAAAACACCGTTAGCCCGGGGCTGGCAGGCTGCTAAGAGTCAGTACTTGCTATCTTCAGCCCTTGTGACCACCGAGCTGTTTTGTGATTACCCAGAGCTAGGAGATGTCAGAGAGACAGATTGACGCCCAGGTCTGTCCTACCCCAGAGTTGACTCTCTTGAGCACTAGTCACTCTGCCTCTTGTTCTGGGGTCAAAAAAGACTCAAGAGAATGAAACGAAACTGGAAGACCAAAAGGTCTTTCTGCAGTTTTCTCCATGTTCCCTCCAGTGTCCTCTCTGCAGGTAAATCTCAGTTTCTGTTGCTCTGTAACAAAGCTTTACATAAGGCTGTGGTGGCCGGAATGCTGCCTCTTTCCTCAACCACAGGAACATCAATTTCTACACCAGTTATAGCTTCAGAGCCCCAAAGTAACAGGCTAACCTCTCTATATCACTGGTCATGAAAGCTATGGAAAAACAGCCCGATTGGCTCAGTTCATTCAGCTGATTCTGTGGTTCAACCACCTGGGTCATATTTTAAGCAAGTCCTCATCTTGCCCACTATTCTCCAGCCACACCGGTCTTCCTGTGCCTGCTAGACCCTTTACCACCTTGGCATCCTCACAGATGCTAGAAGGTTAATACCCTTACTCTTCTTCCGCCTACTCCTGATATAGTTAATTACTACTTCTGGCCCCCAAGTATATTTAACTTACTCTGTTAATTGTTTGTCAGTCTCCCCAGTTAGCCTGTAAGTACAGGGGCTGTGTCTGTTTAGAATAACCTTAATACCTAGTACCCATAGGCATTCCTAGAATAAGATAGGAAGTCAATAAATATTTAAATAGATAAAAATGGAAGCATGCATGGCTCCCTACACCCACTGTGGAGGCATTCTACAGGATGGATCTACTCCACCTGGTTATATTCCTAAAGTAGTTGACAAGTATCGTTAGCACCCATGCGAAAATAGAGGTCTGCCTATCTTAGAAAGTGTTGCTGCATAACGGACTAATTTCTAGGTTTGGTAGAGGAGAGATCATAATCTGAATATCGATCTGTCCTCTTATTAGCTATGTGATCTTAGGCTTGTCACTTAGCCTGTCTGAGCTCTCTGCTGCCTGATCTGAAAATATAAGGGAAGTATACTTAGTATACAAATTACATGGATTCAAGGGTAGAAGTCATTGGCACATAGTAAGCACAGTAAATGGTTTTTCTATCTACACTTCTGCAAATGGCCCTTGAAGACTTTGCCTTTTTCATTCTCTCCCCTTCTGGGAATAACTCAAGAGTTACCCATATCTCTGGCACCTCTCCCCTCAGTCTTCTTCTATTTCAAGGACATTTCAGGGATTCTGCCATTTGAGAAATAGTCTAGAGATCATTTCACCGTTTCTTTTAACTATGTAATTTTTAAAATTTTTAAATTTTTTTATATTGAGGTACTGTCTTGATAATGGGTTTCAGCCTGGGCAAGTTCACTATGGATTCAGTGTGACCAAAGAAGTTGACCGCAAAACGCTCTTTGGGGTAAAAAAGGGTCTTACAAAACTGCCGTCCGCCCCATCCCTCTCTCCTTGCTCCAGCAGCAACCACCGGCCCTCCCCCTCACCTCTCTGGTACAGATAAGCCCTCTGTTGCCCACGTAATTACCCACTGATATGGAGATGAAAGATGCCAATGCACTAAAGCCTACTCCTTTACACCTCTGAGCGCCTGTTTATATGCAGATGTACCAAAGCCAGGAGAGATATTCTGGAAATATTACAATTTTACCCACAGGTACATACAATAAAATCTAGCTATATGATTTTTAAACAGCCCCCCTTGAGAAAGGAAATTACTTTAATTTTTTCCCATTTATTTCAGAGAATTTTTCTATTTGTACCTTTAAGGGTGCAGACAGAGGAATGAAAAGCCTTTTTCTCTAGAGCCCAGATCCACCCCTATGGTTCCTTAAGCAAGATACTAAACTCTCTGGAACATAGTTCCAACCCATCCACTTCACTCTCTCCCTCAGCTACCGCCCTGGGACGCCAAGTGTTTCCTTACTGGCCTCCCTGTTTGCGCTGTCGCACTTATACTTCTCCTTCCCACAGAAGCTGAATGACTTTCTGCCTGTAGATCAGGGCCTTCTCTGTTTCAACACCCACACCCCCAGGCCTCCAGGTCTCTGACCCTACTGGGAATCTGTACCCCACAGCCACACCTGATCCCCACACCTCCTCAGCTCCTCTGCGCCACTCTCCTTTGCTAGTCATACTTGAGCCACACTTGCCCTCCTTCTATCTCTCCAAATACGTGTGCTCATCCCCATTTTGCACTTACTGTTCCCTGTGTCTGAAACACGCTTCCACCCAATTCTTCCCTTGGCTGGCACCTTCATACGCATTCCTCCATAGCAAATTCTTTGCTGACTGCAAAGTTTAAAGTAATCTGCTAGTCATCACTATACTTTGTTTTCATTTTAGCACCTATTTTCTTGTTCATTTGTCTGTTACACGACTCCTCTGACTATAATATGATCTACACGAGGTCAGGAACCTTGTTGCGTTTGTTACCATTGTTTCTTGGGGGCTTAGACGGGGACTGACACCCAGCACGTGCTCACTGAATATGGTGTGAATAAATGAATGAGAGCCATATAGGTAAAAGAGGTTAAGATCACAGACTCTAAATTCAGAGTTGTCGGATTTAAACTTTTCCTCTCTCTCTTTCTAGGCAGCTCTGTTCCTTAATAAAACGGTCATAGTAATAACTGTCTCATAGAGCTCTTTCAGGTTTCAGTGAGATAACGCACAGCTATTAATATTCTGATTCCATCTTTATTTTGTGCCTTTGTTTTTCCATCTAGACAACGTTACGGCCAGAAAAGGTTTGGAAGCATCACCCTCCATTTTATTTGTTAGTTACACCAGAGACATGAAACCAGCAAATCACAGCCTCGGTGTCTCTGAATTCCTCCTCCTGGGCCTGTCTGAGCAGCAGAAACAGCAGCCCCTCCTCTTTGGCACCTTCCTAAGCATGTACCTGACCACCGTGGTAGGGAATGTTGCCATCATCCTGGCCATCGGCTCTGACCCACGCCTCCACACCCCCATGTACTTCTTCCTGGCCAACTTCTCCCTCACCGACCTGTGCTTGTCATCTGCCACGGTCCCCAGGATGCTGCTGAACATCCAGGCCCACAGGCACACGGTCTCCTACACTGGATGCCTGTCTCAGATCTACTTCTTCCTGGGGTTCATTGGTCTGGACGTTTTCCTCCTGGCAGTGATGGCATACGACCGGTTTGTGGCCGTCTGCCACCCGCTTCACTACACCTTGGTCATGAGGCCCAGACGCTGTGTGCTGCTGGTGGCCATGCCCCTGATTCTCGCTCATTCCTACTCTCTGACCCACACCCTCCTCCTGGCTCGGTTATCCTTCTGCACTCAGAACATCATCCCCCACTTCTTTTGTGAACTTCTCCCCCTGTTGAAGCTCTCTTGTTCCAGTACTTATGCCAACCGCTGTGTGCTGAGATTCTGGGGAGGGGCTTTAACCATCTTGATCCCCTTGCTGATCATCATTTCCTACATCTGCATTGTGGCTGCCATTGTGAGAGTCCCATCAGCGAGTGGGAGGTGGAAGGCCTTCTCCACCTGTGGCTCCCACCTCTCAGCAGTTTGCTTGTTCTCTGTGTCTGCTATCGGGGTGTACTTCATTCCCTCTGCTGCCGACTCGGCCGGCAAGGACAGGATTGCAGCCGTGATGTATGCAGTGGTCACCCCCATGCTGAACCCTTTCATCTACAGCCTGAGGAACAAAGACGTGAAGAGCGCCTTGGGGAGGCTCCTGAGTGGAAGGGCACTGCCGTGCCCGTGACACCAAGGGTATCACTCCGGGAACTCAGGGGAAATCAGCTTCTGTGCCTACATCCAAATCTTGCATCTGACACTTGCTAACTTTCCAATCTGTGACAAATAAAGTAGCCTCGTTGAGGCACAGTTTCCTGACTCCTAAAAGGAGGTATTACAATATTCTCTACCATGATGTTTCTGGAAGGATTAGAAGAAGAGAAAAATACATATGTATATGTAAATTCACTTGTTCCACTTATTCTTCGATCTTCATTGTCTTCAGCAATATTCAACGTATTTCCTTTGTTACGGAAAACTGGAAAACCTGGACTGGATCCCTGAGGAAGAACCAAGCGGCACTTGGAGGTCTTGGAAGGCAGAGGTTTATTTTACGCTGGCGGGCACAGAGCAGAGTGCTCCAAAGGTCTGAGCCCTGAGTTGAGCAGGGCTGTTACTTTTCTACATTTACTACAAAGCTAGGGGGGAGTCGGCACCCAGAAACTGTTGCAGTAGGAGCTATTTGGTCACTATAGATGTATTCAGGATATTAGTTATAATTTAATTTTCCTGTAAAAGTTAGCCAGATACCGTATTATAAACTAATGGGCTTCCCTGACTATGATTAACAAGCCGTTCCATACCACTGAGTCCTGGTGGGGGGGAATACATTGTTACATTATTTCAATCCCAGGCACCCAAGCACCTTGTGGTTTCTTTACATTCTTGAAGCCACAACAGAAACCCTGCTTCCTTGGCTTTCTTGGCTTCTCACCACACCTGCTAAGAGGGGGAGGGATTTGAGAACTTTCAGAGTATTTTCTCATCACCTTGAGGTAAATATTTTCATTTACAGAAGAGAAAATACAGACTCAAAAGAGGCTAAATTATTTGCTCGAAGGACACAGCTAACAAGAGGCAGAGCCAGACTTCGAACCCAGATGGCTCATTCCAAAAAGCGGAGCCTTAAGGGTCACACCATGCCTACAGACAGGAACCCATGCATTCCTCTCAAGCACCAGTTTTCTCTTTCGTGCTTCCTCCACATTGTTCGCATGCATAGTTCCAATCCACAACTCTCAATATGAGCAGATTTGAAGATCAGGGAGGCAAATAAGCTCGAGGATGGACACGTGAACAGCCTCAGAGACTCTGATGCTTCCCCAAGGGAACACTCCCTCTGCCTGAGCTGACGTCTCCAGTTAGATATTCTGAAATGACCTGTGACTCAAGCCACGTGGTCAGAGATGAGGGCACTTGCACCACGTTATTTGGGATTCTCACCGAGTTTCTTTTGCTGAACCATCATTCTTCAGCACAATGACAACGGTCTGTGTTTAGATCTATTTTAAAATACAATTGTGTCAATTTCATCACGGCATCTTCCCCAGGGATGCTGCTGAAGGGATAGCCTAACGACCAGCAGAGGATTTTTCAATGACCTACAGGAGAAATTTTGGGACTTGGGCTACACTCTGTCGATTTCTTCCCTATATAATTGTGACCCTGAGATGTCAATGACAAACTCGGAATTCTAAAATACTTTTTAAAGTGAAAATAATACTTACATTGGAGCCAGAAATACCTAGGTTAATATACCGGTTCTACCATTTTATTCCCTGTGACTTTCAGCAATTTATCAACCTCTCTGGGTATCAGTTTCCAAATATAAACAAGTGAAAAGTAATAGGAACTACAGTAACTATCATCTAAGGTTGTGAGAAATCAAAAAGATTACATGTGAAGTGCTTAGCACAGAGTCTGACACATAATGCTGCAATCTTTAAGTTCTGCTTAAAACACAAATCACACTCTATTTTCTCTGCTCTTCTCTTTTCTTCTCACTTCTTTTCCCTTCCTTATTCTGCCCTTCTCTTCCCTTCCATGACCTCTCAGAGAAGCTTGAGTTTTGCCATTTGAAATACACAAGGTGACATGTCTATCCTAACTTTTGTGCTAGTGAATGAAACTTCGCCAACAGGAAATCAGCCTCCAGCTCTGAAAAGTTATTGGGGAAATGTCTCAATACTGAGGCTATGTCATGGCTCCGACCATCTTCCCCTTTCACGGGGTGTGCAACTGCAATTTTCTGCTACTCCTTGTGCCCGTCAGTGGGTCCAGCCAGGGCGACAATAACAGCAGAAAATCCTTGACTTTTCCTGCTGCCTAAAGTCTAGCCAAACATAGACTTCACTGCCCCTACTTGCTCTCTAGTGTTTGAGGATCAACTGAATCATAAGCAAACACTGACTAAGGAATTAATGACCAGGGACCATTGTAAGTGGCAGTTCCCAGTCTGCATACAATGTAAACTATGTTAAGGAAATGACTGGGGACTCTTGAGATCAGGAACATTAGATCCCCATTTCCCTTGCCTACAGAGCAGTAGCTTCCCATTTTCCTTTCTTGATATAAATCTATGTGTTCCTCCTGCCTTGAAAAACTTCTCCTGTTTTTTGTTTTGCAGCCGCCTACCCTCATTTAAGACCCATCACAAATGTTACCTTCTGAGGGAGGTCCTCCTGGATTCATCTACCCAGAGGGAGTTAATTATTCTTTCCTGTATGTACCCTACAGACCTTTGCAAACTTCTCTGTAAAGCATTTATCTCACTCTCCTGTAAAATTCATTAATATTTATCTGTTCAGGACCATATGTTATCTGCTTGAAGATGGAAAGTGTGTCTTTAAATACTGTGATTAAAAAAGTGAGGGACTGGTGAATGAATAAACAAATAGACAAGTGACTAGAATAGAACAAAATATCCAGAAATGTTAACTTAGTGCATGATGAAGATAGAACTTAAATGGCTGGTACAAAGAGACACTGTTTAATAAGTGTACTGGGACAAATGGGTAGCCATCTGGCCTCCAAGTATTAGAAGGCAACAAAATAAATCTCTAGCTTCAGTGGTGAGAACAGCTTTCATTCAAAATCAAGTAGCCATAAAAATGGATGACTTTCAAAAATTTAAAACTTTTCCTGGCAGTGAAACACTATAAACCAAGTAAAAGATAACTGAAAAACTGGAGGAAGATATTTGCAATGTGTGTCAGAAATAAAGGCAAATAACATTTTAACCAAAGCAAAAACACACATCACCAGTAATAAAACACACCAACACTATTTACTTCCTAACATGACTTAGTAGGAAGGATAAGATTTCACTTTTGTGATATGTCAAGATGGCATAAGCGGAGTTCAATCCTGAGGAAACACCTAACAGCAAACAGAAGAATTTTCTATGAAGTAGCTGTCCAGTGTTCTTCCAAGTGTCAAAGTCATGAAGGAGACAGACAGAGGAATTATGCACAATTGAAGAAAATCGTAAGAGAAACGCAATGGGAAATCCCAGATTAGATCCTGAAAAGGGACATTGCTGGGACAAGTGACAAAATTTAAATGAAATCTGCTGATTATTTAATAGAATTTTATCAATACTAGCTCCTCAATTTGAGTAACTGCACTGTGGTAATGGAGGAGGCTGGTTATAAGGTATATGAAAATGCTTTTTACCATTTTTTGCAAAATTTGCAAGCCTAAAATGAGTTCATAACACACAAATGTAAAAGAAAAGAAAAGGAAGAAATAAAGAAATCAATACCTATAAAATATGTGGGAAAGTGACAAATATCTTAAGATTAACCACCACTCTTCTCAAAACCGTATGAGTATGAGTCGAAGAATAAATCACAAGGGAATTAAAACAATGCTTTGACAGCAAGATATTGAAAAGACAGCACTTTGAAGTTAATATGCTTCAGTTGAGCCAATGCTTAAAGGGAAATTTATCACTTTAAATACACTGACGAGACATTGATTCGTTGCTGTTAAGATGGTAATGAGGACCATACTGGTGTTGGTGAGTGGGGCAGGGTTAACACCTAGTGTGTGTACCTTCATTATCAGTAAGACTCCCCATTGTGGTGGATTGGAAATAGGTAGAGATGGAAGGAAAAGCATCACATTAAGCAGTGCCTCTGCCACTTGAAAAAAGAGGCAGTTTGAATTTAGTTCGATTTTGTTCCCTTTCCTAGACTGAAGGACAATGGCAGACTCAGGTCAGCCAGCTGTCCACTGAAGCCATCTAAATGGCTGGCTTCACATACGCATTTAAAGAAACAGCCGAAGCATGGCACATCTTGACAAGGTCCAGATTTTGACCATATGAGTTTGGGGAGCAAAGCCCTAGTAGGTCTCCTATTCTGAATTTGGTGTTCTGACAGGGGAAGGGTGGAAATGAGATGTTACTGGGACACGTGGATAGAGTGCTTTGATCTTTAGAATCATTTAAGTCCTGAGGGTGGTTGGAAGCATTCCGCATCCCCTTGACAGAGAAGAGCAAGGACCCACTGCCTGATTACCACGAAATAGTTTTATGGTAGATTTAGCATTTGGCTACAACTTCCTTCTCTCTCTGATTCCACATCCTTGCAATGTGAGTTTGTAACTCCTCCCATCAAGAAGTGCAATTTGCACCCGTAGAATATGCATTGGCTTTCAGTCTTGCTTTTGGCGGTAGGGAAACAACAAATCGGACACAAGGAAGAACTTGAAAAATGCTTGTGTTCTTGTTGTTCTTAGAACTCTGGCAACATGTGAACAAGCATAGGCCAGCCTGTCTCGTGCCTAGTGCTCCTCAATCTCCAGTAGAGCTCCGAGGTTGATGGCCTGTTGATTGCAGACACGTCGGTGAGCCTACCCAAAAATCGGCTAAACCAATTGCCCAGCCGACTGGAATCTAAAATGCTAACCCATAGAAATGTAAACTAAGTAAATGGTTGTTGTTTCCTAAACACTAAGTTTAGGGAGACTTGTTGTGACCCACTTGAAAACTGATAAAGCTCTCCTCTAAGGTGGATGACGCACACAATGTGTTGGCCTTAAAAATGCCTGCCTCCCTCATTCTCTCTAGACCAATAACCTGGAGCAGATTTCAGCATAGACCCAACAGGCAGTAGCAGGCCTGGCTACACTAATCATCAGAGGGGCGCAGGATGTGGTTCATGTTCCGACGGGGTGCAGGAACACAAATGGAGGTGTACCCTCAGGTGCTGGACAAGGACGTCTTGAAGGTCAGGCTGGGATGTTTGACACGGGAGCTCTCTCATGTGACTTGGGAGACAGGAACCCCAGTGTGAGTTCTCGTACACTGCTGCGATCAGTGATAGGGGTGGAAATAATGGTGGCCTAGGGTCAGGGGCATGCAGATGCTAGAACACGTTGGCAAGGCACTGAGAAAGGGGTCAGAATATCAGGGATGTTGCTGTAGTAGCATGCATTTATGCATTTATTATCTGACTCTAGAGAGACTGCGGCTAACTATGATCCCCAGCAAGGGGCAGAAGACACTCCCTTCACTCCAGTGACAAAGGACATTAGTGAAGAGGACCACAGAATCACTGAAAAGTGGACTATGGGGTCCTCCTCCCTGGGGCAGAATTGATAGAAAATGTTAACATAGAGCTTGACTGCCTGGAATCAACAGGGATAAGATTATTCTGGGGTATCAGAGACCCAGGTGGCAGCATTTAGCCAACAGAAGTCATGTGAATGAAAATACTTAATACTGAATTGTGCAACAAGCCAGATCTCCTAAAGGGACCTGTTGAAATGGCTAATAGACCATGTTTCTAGGGCTGAGATAAATGGGAAGTCACAGAGGGAACTGCTTTAATTATATAACAAAAAATTTTAAAATAGTATACAGAAAGCTGATGGTTGCTTTTACAATAAAAAATCATAATCCGTCACTCAGCTTCAGCCAGATGTAAGGTACAGAGCAAGCCATTAAACAACGGAAATGCTCTGTTTGGGACTAGGCTGGAGCAGGTCCAAGGAATGAAAGGGATGGGCAGCCCAGATCCGCATGTTCTCCACCTCGGTTTCATCTTCCTTTCATTCAGCTCACACTGTTGGCTTGTTGGGGTGAAACACACCTGAACCTGGGTTACGGATTAAATCATGACCCGTTGTGCTGAGCTGAAAATGGATGGATGGATACTGCCAAGAATATATTCTGCCATGCACAATCCCACCCAAGGGTGACTCAAAGGGCAGCGGTGATGGGAAATCCTTCCAGGGGGCAGAGTGTTAAGCAATCCACTTGCTTATCTTTTTTGAATGTGGGTAGAAGCAAAAAATAAGAATATAAACCGACTCTTTGGAAGTGATGAATGCCTCACTCTGATAACGGTGTTAGTATAATTTAAAATAATGCCTAAATGTGAACTAAACATTATCCAGGGATAGAACTGTGCATAGTATGCAGCAGGTCCTGAAGGACTTTTACGGAGAGGTAGAGTATTACAGCAGAGCAAGAATAAAACATTGAATTAGGTATAAAAGGATTAAACCATGATTAAGTACTTAGGGATTTCTTGATGCTGCCAACATGCTCTATCCTACACTGATTTTTGTCTCAATAGCATAAATAATGAGCTAGATATCATCATACCTATTTCATCTGTCCTTTGGCTGCCAGGAAGGAAATCCTTTATCAGTATTCTCACATTTGGTTGTACTAGGACAACCTGCTTTTTTCTGTTCTTATGAAAGATGCTAGAGTCTTTTCTCTAAAGAGTTCTGGAACTCCAAGATTCAAAAGCATTAATCTGCAGCCAGAATCCAAAAGCACTGGCAACAGAAAATTGGGAGAGAGAGCCACAAAGAACAGTATTGATTAAAATGCTTTATGGAAATGGAACTGGGAAAGAAAAGGTAAGATCCACATTCAGAGAGATAACCACTAGGAAATGAAACATTTCCAGGATTGGGCTGGGATGGCTCCAAACACTAGCATGACCTCTCATGGTGAATGCCTTTCCCTATGGAACCTTCACTCTTTCTGCACCAGTTTAAGTGAGTTCAGATTTTAAGGCTCAATAAAATGTCACTTTGTGGGTAAAACTGCACCTGAGCACATTCGGGCAGATTATTTTCCTTTCTTCTGTGCTCCAAAATTTATTATGGCAACTATGACCATCTGACTTCATTAACACTAAATTGAACATGTATAAGCATCAGCACATGTGTATTAACTTAATACGAATGTCTTTCAGTACAAACATTAGCACTGAGAGGCAGGATTCTACAACCTGTGAGAGTTTGGACTCCAGAGTCGGACAAGAAACAAATCTCAACTTTCCCTTCCCATTTACTAGCTCTAGTTCCCATCTGTACAACGTGATAATCATAGTACCTAACCCAAGATAGTTATAATTGGGGAACTAAATGGCATAATATATTTAGAGAGTTAAAAACATGGAATGAAATAAATAGTATGACTTAAGGACAAGCCATCATGATTGGACCTGCACTATGGTTAATATATGTGCAACTATGTATCACATGGAAAGGTGTGGCTGACACTGTACCTGGCAAATGGGAGCAATGAAAAAATTCTGATTGATTGTCTGTTAAAAGTATTCACAGCTTAGAATAACAGAAAGCAAAAGAAGTTCTAATTGAGCTTGCACCTGTTTAGCTAGGATCACCCTAACACGAGTGAGATATTTATATTTACAAGACAGTACAAGTCCTTTATGAAATACACTGACCACACACAATATCAGCTTTTGAGGTTTAAGTGAATGAGTCTGGATCACTTTTCCAATAAAACCTAAGCAAATATGATAGGGGATGATACTACTTCATAAACACATGGATTGGCTAGAGAATAGCTTCAAAATATGGGTATGGGATTAAAGCCCTTGAGAAGGCAATGTATGAATTACAAAAAGCTTCCTCAGTGCTGTCTTCATGTCATTGTTCCTGAGGCTGTAAATGAAGGGGTTCAGCATTGGAGTCACCACAGTGTAAAATACAGCTGCAACCCTGTCCTTACCCGCTGAGTGTGATGAAGGAGGACACAGATAGACACCGATGGCTGCGCCATAAAACAGGAACACAACAGTGAGGTGGGACCCACAAGTGGAGAAGGCCTTTTGCCTGCCAGAAGCAGCTGGGACCCTGAGGATGGTGGAGATGATGTGTGCATAGGACAAGATGATCAGGGAGAGTGGGGCAGTGAGTATCAGAGAGCCCACAGTGAACAGGGCTACCTGGTTGGTGCTGGTGTCTGAGCAGGAGAGCTGCAGCAGAGGGACCACATCACAGAAGAAGTGCCGGATGGTGTTGCCTGCACAGAAAGAAAGCCTTGCCATAAGCAGAGTGTGTAAGAGGGCAGCGAGGTTGGTGAGGACCCAGCACGTCACGAGAAGGAGCACGCACACAACAGGACTCATGAGTGTGGAGTAGTGAAGAGGCCTGCAGATGGCCACATAGCGGTCATAGGCCATCACCCCCAAGAGGAAGTCATCCAGTGCCCCAAACGTCATGAAAAAGTGCATCTGGGCCAAACACCCCCCATATGGTATGGTCTGACTATGTGTCTGCATGTTCACCAGCATCTTGGGGACTGTGGTGGAAGAGAAACAGGCATCAGCAAAAGAGAGGTTCGCCAGGAAGAAGTACATGGGGGTGTGGAGGTGAGGGTCAGAGCCGATGGCCAGAATGATGAGCAGGTTCCCCAACACGGTGACCAGGTACATGCCCAAGAAGGTGCCAAGTAGGAAAGGCTGCTGCTCTGGCCTCTCAGAAAGACCCAAGAGGAGAAATTCAGTGATACTGGACTGGTTGCTTTGGTCCATGACACCACTCGTTCTAGAAAGGGCAAAAAAGAGGTATAGGAAATTTGTAGAAACAGGTATACTTGTGGCCCTCAGTGATAGTCATCTTCTACTCAGTAGACATGACTATATCAGGTCCCTATACCCTCCCTCCTGGATCACCCCTAACTCTTCCCTACTCCTTGATCCACTTAGGGAGGGAAAGCAAGCAGACAATGGTATTAGAACACGAAAGCAGAGTGACAGGTACTGGTTGGGGAGGTAAGCTCCAGGTTCCTTCCACCTTGCTATGCAGCACATAGACATTAAGAGCTGCCATTCGTTGAACCCAAAGCACTGTGCACTGCAACACCTAACTGAAGGCTCTGCGAGGAGCATGCTTTCTTACCTGCGTATCACAAAAGGATAATACAAGGCTCAGTGATACAAAGTCAATTTCAGAAAGTCACAAAGAAAACAGTAAATACAGTTGGGATTCTGAGGCCCATTCCCATGCCCTTGAACACCCTGCATCACGACCACCTCCGAGTTTAACCTTTTCTTCTGTAGGTGGCAGACAGGTGACTCACTCTCCAAGGAAGTAGCTCCCGCTGCTTAACTCCGGATGAGCTGAGAGACAGGACACAGGCGTTTTCGGAGAGAAAATATACCCCTCCCCTTGCAGCTCTCCCCATATTCATCTGGCCCAAATAACATTTACCACTGGAGGAGCCCACCCTGCTCCCGGGCTCTCCCTCTTGATCTCACAGGACCATGCTTCAGGCTCTTCTTGGCTTCTGGTAAATGAGAAGGGTGAGGGGACCCGGGGCTGCAGGCTGCACTGCGCCAGCTGAGAGCAGCCACCCAGGTTGAGTGACAGTATTAGATGTGCTTTGTGCATGTTGTCACAGAAGGGTTTCCAGGTTCTGGGCCTCTGGAGTATGACTTTCCTGGCTGGTCCTCAGAGACAAACATGAAGTAATTGCTCTAGCTTCATGCTTTGGCTCCCGAGGAGCAGGGGAGGAGGGAATGCAGAGCACAGCTGGTGGCTTCGCATTTGATAAGTTTTGTCCCCAGGGATGTTTGTGGATTTCTATTCTTAGTGCAGTGGTTGCTCTGGGGTATCTCCTGGGAAAGCTGGAAACTGTGGCAGAAGGGAGTTAGAACAGGAACTGGAGCACAACACACTCTGATTCCAAATCTGGCCACATGATTTCCTGGCTCTGCTACCTTGGGGTGGATTGTTTGACTTGGATGAGCTTTAGGGATTTCAAATTCTTGCTAAGAGGGTGATTAGCTTGAACTGCTAGCTTCCATCTACCAAAATAATCTTTGAGAAACAGTTGAGCAAAAAAAAAAAAAATTAGGAAATCACAAGAATATCCAAACAGGAGAAACTCATGGGGATAAGAAAGAACATAATGAGATGGAAGTGATGTGGCAGCAGAAAGCTAGGTTGAGACTTTGATTATGGAGGAGTTCTATTGCTTTTCTATGAAAGGATATTGGGAAAAAGATAAATTCAAGTCTGCTCTTGCCTCCCTCTGACTCTGCTTGGGTAATTACACTCTTCCCCTGATGTATGAATGGTTGACAGAAGTTTAGACTTCTACACCAAAGTCCTTCGGGATAATGAAATTGAGGAAAGTAGATGTTGAGTGACTAGTCTAAGTCATTCCCTCTTCAATCTCCCCACCGAATACCCAGGGTTTAAGTATTACTATAAGGAGACTTCTTTCAAATCATTTCTGTTTTATCCTTGTGGTTTGAAGGTAAAGATATGTCAGAAAATGTTGGTAAATGGAATGCTAAAAAACAGGAGAAAATAACTGTTGTTCGTGATAAAGGCAGCTTTCCCTCTTAGGGCTCCTCCTACCTTCTTAAATTCCCAGGATTGACAGGGATTTTTATCCATTCCATCTGCACATTGCCAGAAAGAATACCCAATACTCCTTGGGGAATGTGAATGTACAGGATAATAATGCAACTATCTCAAAAGCCAAACAAGAAGTAACACAACACAGAGTATGAAACCAGAGGACCAATAATTTAAAATGCATGCAAGGAAACAAAAATGCATTCACAGGAAAAAACTAATTAATAGAAACTATCCCTAAGTAAAGTATAAACGTTGGTGTTACTAGATAAAGAGCTTAAATCAACTGTCTTTCAATATATTTGAAGAACTCAAGGAATGCAGGGAAGTAATATGTCAACAAATAGAGAATATCTAAAATCTGATAGAGTTTAAAAAGGAACTAAATAGAAAGGCTGGGGATGAAAAGCCCAACATTTGAGATGATAGATAATAAATACACTAAAAGGGTTCAACAGGACTTAAGCAGGCAGAAGAAAAAAATCAGCAAACTTGAAGAGAGGTCAAATGAAATCATCCAGTCTGAGGAACAGAAAGAGAAAAGAGTGAAAAACAAATGAAAAGAGCTGGAGAGACCCGTAGGACACCACAAAACATACCAGCATATGCATGTTAGGAGTCTAAGAAGGAGAGAAGAGAGAAAAATAGGTAGAAAGAGTAGTTGGAAACGTAATGATTTTAAAAACTCCCCAAATTTGATAAAAGTCATAAATCTACACATTCAAAAATCTCAAAGATCTCCAGGTGGGTAAATGTTTAGAGACCCACACTGAGACCGATTACAATCAAACTGTTGAATACGAAGAGTCTTGAAGGCAGCGAGAGAGAAGCTGGCCGTCATGTACAAATGGGCTTTAATAAGAATAACAGCTGATTTTTCATCAGAAAACATGGAGTCCATAAGGCAATGGGATGATAAAGCTAAAATTCTTAGAGAAAAAAATGTCAACCACGAATTCTCTAGCTGACATAAACAAACAAACAAACAAACAAATAAATTTCAAAGATGAAGGAGAAATTAAGAAATTTTCAAATAAGAAAAAGGTTAGGGTGTTTCTTTAAGCAGTCCTGCCCTATAGAAATGCTAAAGGAAGTCCTTTAGGCTGAAATGAGAGATAATAGACAGTAATTCAAAGCCATATGAAGATAAACCTCACTGATGAACATAACTACATAGTTAAATATAAAAGCCAGTATTATTGCATTTTTGGTTTGTAAGTCCTCTTTGTTTTCAATATGATTAAAAAACAATTTTATAAAACAGTAACCATAAATCTATGTTAGTGGACACACAATCTATAAAGATGTCATTTGTGACAATACAATACAAAAAGGGAGGGATGGCAATAGATAAGAGCAGTGCAATAGATATTGAAGTGTATGTGGTACTAACTCAAACTACATTGTTTTAAGTTTAAGATGACAATTAGAATCTCCAAAGTAACCACTGAGAAAAATATTTAAAATATATACACAAACTAAAATATACACTACATTAAACAACAAAGGAGGCACTATTAGAAAGTTTACCAATTAAAAATATAAATAGCATGAGAAAACCAAATAGGAAAATGGCAGAAGTGAGGACTTCCTTATTGATAAGGTAAATGATAATTATCTAAAATGGAAATGGATTATAATCCTGATTAAAAGGCAGAGATTAAAAGGCAAAATGGATTTTTAAAAAAAGGGTGATCCATCTATATACTGTTTATGAGGCACTCATGTTAAATACAAAGATACAAAGGAGTTGAAAATTAAAAGATGGAAATAGATACTCCATCAAATCGTAACTGAAAAATAACTAGGGAAGCTATGCTAATATCAGACAAAATGGACTTTAAGTCAAAAACCATTGCAAAAGACCAAGAAGACTATTTTATATTGATTAAAATGTTAACCATAAAGATGTAACATTATCAACATATGCATCTAATAACAGACCTTGAAATATATGAAGCAAAACTTGACAGAATTACAAGACAAATGAACCTGATATAAGTTGAATAGACATTTTACTAAAATAGAAAAGATGCCCAATAAGAGCCTTTAGGAAAATGCAAATCAAAACTACATTACATATCCACTAGGATGGACATGATTTTTTTTCAATGGAAAATATGAGGTATTGGCAGCATGGAGAAGTTGGAACCCTCATACCATGCGGGTGAGAATGCAAGTGGTGCGGCCACAGTGGCAAACGGTTTGGTTCTTCCTCTGTTAGATAAACATAGAACCGCCTATGATCCAGCCAACCTGAGCCTTCCGGCATATTCCACCAATAAGAGGTCACCTCTGTTGTCCTAAGTCCCTTGCCAGGTGTCATGCCAGAGGAGGTCACATGTCTCCTGGATCCTCTGGCCACCAGAGGAGCCCCTCGGACTCAACTAAATAAACAACAAAGGAAGTTCATATATGTCTGAGCGGTAGTGCCATAACCACACAGGATGGAGCTGCATGAGGGATGCCATGTCACTCCTCAACTGGCATATCCCGGAGCAAGGATGGGACCCAAGGGTCAGTACAAGCGGCAAAAACCCAGGCAGCCATCTTGGAATTAGAGGTTGCTCTGAGACAACCGGCCCCGGTTACACATCTGCAGCAGCTGGTCATTGCCTCTAGTCTGGTCATTGGGTCTAGCCAGTGGGAACAATAATTTCTTATTCAGGGTTGCCCTTTTTTGGTAAAGAACTCTGGGAATTCCTTGCCTTTCAAATATCAAAGGAACAAATTAAGATCACACCTGTCTCTGCACACACCTAGACTCAGACGACTGAGGACCAATACGACACTAAGCTGATAGATATGCACAAATTTTAGAGCCCAAGGCCAAACTTTCTCAAATGACAGTCTGGATTCCATTTCTTTCCTTTCCATTTCTTTCTGTTTCTTTCCTTCCATTTCTTTCCATTTCTTTCCTTTCAATGGGCCTCTGAAACGCCAGGTCACAGAGGAGCCTCTGGACTTCAGTCTTGGGCTGCATGGCAAAGAGAAATCCTTTTCCTCTGTCGTGGCTCCAACAGCAACAAACACATGCGCCTGTGTGAAAAGACCCATCACCAGCTATACAACCACTGGAGGGACATCCCTGCAGATTCCACAGTGTACTGGGAAGTAGATTTTATTGGGCCACTGGCACCAAACTGCTAGTGCCAACTTATAATGCCTTGACTTGATAGATTTCTACCCTGGCATCTTACCCAGCCCCCCAGACATTGACAGCACAACCTACTGTATAGGGCATCCCTAAAGCACTCCTTCTGCAGTTCCAAACAATGCTGATAATGACCAAGACACTAACTGGACTCAAACTGCACCACACTGGGCTCTTGAACAAGGCATTCAATGGACTTCTCCTTCCCTACTGGCCTCTGGCTGCCGGTTTCAGAAAACACCACAATGACCTGCTTACTAACAATTACAAAATAATATATAGGCTTCTAAATGGGTATGCCTGGTGTTAATGGCCCTCTTTATACTAAGTTCTGACCCTTGAGCCTCTCTACTTTATATCAAAATGAAATAAAACACTCTAATCACCTATCCTTGCTCTCTGTAGTGATATCTAGCATGGCAGAATTTGTGAAGACAGTTTTGAACAAGGCATTCCCCCATTAACTCCCCTTTCTCATTCTATCCCCATTACAATTGGGATGGAAGCCAGACTGAGGACAGACTGTGAGTTATGAACCACTCACATATGTCCATGGCGAGACGCTATAGCTGTTCTGCCACTCTGATAATATGCTTAGGTTGCAAGCTCTGCCAAAATTTTCAGGCTCGCTTATTTCATTCTTATTTCATTAATAATGCCAATCATAACCTCACTCAGAAAGTGGAGTTCACTGTTCCAACCTACACCTGCAACAGTGTGGATCACAGAGAGGCCAAGAAATAGTAAAATTGGTCTTATCCAAATGCAACTTCCTTTAATAAAGGCATGCTCCCCTCAGCCAAAGACATCTGGAAAGGGGGTATCAACTAGTCCAGACTACCCCCTTTTAGCCAGCATCCCCAAGTGTCAAAGGTCATAGCACCACATAGTACAGATGCTGTTACTTAGACTTCATGATTTTAATAGCCTGGGAACAACCACTTTGGATAATAGCTTTGGACTAGAACACTGCAAGCTGTTGGGTGGACCCCACCTAGCAATATGACAGCCTCTGGGTTATATTTCAGCCATGCTGCCTCCCACAATTATTTGGGCTGTTCAGCACCACAGCCATACCCAGTCATTAGCTGATGCCATAATTGCAGTTCCATGTTGCTGGTAAATTTTCTACAGAGTTGAAAGCAGTTCCTATTGGTCATTCTAAACTCACAAGGCAGCCACATCACACAGGATGCTTATTCATGCCGCAGTGTTAAGTCTCTTGATTTAATGTCCCTATGTCCAGACCTCATCTTTCAAAACACATGTCAAAGCATAATTGAAAGGGGAATGGGAAACCTAAGGTTGGGATGCAAACAACAAGCGCCTTTAGAACTATTTTATCTCCAACATCATGCCAATATAGCAGCAACTTTCCTGTATCAAGGGGTGTGTCATTTTCCAGCTGCTTTTATACATTTCTGCACCTCCCTGAGCAGTGAGACTTTATGCCTCAAAGATTGTTACACACTCAGTGAGATCCATAACCTCAGCCAACATCATGACAGCCTGAAGGGCCTCCAGATGACATCATATGACATTAATGAGATCTGCAGCTGGGCCCTGCCTGAGGCTGTCATCACACCTACGTCTGGACTTAACACTATTGATGACATCAGACTCAGCTGAATTCATCCCTGCATGTAGCAGCTGACCCACAGTTGGGCCCGTGCAGTATGATGATGTCAGCCCTTTAGCTGGATCCATCCCTTAAAATGAGGTCAGACCCCCAGCTGCCCTCACCTGTGATGCTGACCTTGATCCACCCACTGGACTCACCCAGGTGGAGGTCTCTGTGATCTGCAGCCCTCTGCGCGTCTCTGTCAGAGCTCCCTTCACCCTCTAAGCCCTCCTGCTCTTCTCTCCCTTCTTCACCACCCCCACCCCCACCCCAACCATCACAGGCTACTTTCCCCTCTCCTTCCACCTCTGCACCTCAAGCTCCTCCCCCGGACTCTGCACTTCTAGCCCGGCTCTCTGATAATACCGCTGTTATCGAAGGATGCATTACACAATAATTTTATGTAAGCCATCCTGAGTGAAAGCCATGTTTTAGAGCATAGGAATCTTGGGGTGTGCCTTAGAGAACCCCCTCAACTGCCAGGCCATGTTGAGCCTATCCAACTGGTCTCAAAGAAGCCTTCAGATTAACACAGCCCACCCTCTCTCCCTCTCTGGTGGGCCTCATTTCTGAACCTAAACCCTGGAGGGTCTCCCGGCCTTGCCCTTAGACACTAACCCCAGCTGTCCGGAGCAGCCCCGTACTTCGTCCTCATCCAAATGCTCCCTGGCAGCATATTGGCTCTTGACTGCCCAGGCGAAATGCTAAGTGTGAGCTTTTAGTCCATGAAGGATTTTTTTTTTTTGGCTAAGTATCCCTCACTCCTACGCTAATTTATTCTTCCAACTCAGGCTTTTTCTCATAATTTGATTTATACTCTGCATTTTGAGTTCTTGCCCCTAAACAAAGTTCACCAACATTATTCTCACCCGCAGGCCCTCATTCAATCCAATTACTCAGTTGCCCTTATTCTGCTGACCAGTTGGGGGCCACTGGTGCTGCCGTGGAGGCCACAACATTACACGACAAATGAAATCATTGATGTCAATGAGGAATTGTGCACAATAATATCCAAGTTGCCACAACCCTCAGAGCCCTGAATGACGGGCAATGCTCCCTGGCAGCCATGGCTGCTGATAGCGCCTAGCCTTAGGTTATCTGCTGGCTGGCCAAGGGGGCTTTTGTCTCCTTACAGGTCCTTATTGCAACACGTGGAAAGACAGTAAGGCGAAATCACTCAGGTAGCACAGCACACGGTCTCTTTCTCCTGAAGAAACCTTTACTCTATCCCACCTTTTAAGCACTACAAACTCCAAAAGCCAATCCCTCTGCTTTTATGAACCCAACTCAGACCACCCAGCTCTCCCCGAGGTGTCCTTTGTGTGAGTAATAAACATTCTCCTAACTTCTCTCCCTGCTGAAGCATGAAGAGCTTCTGACATGTGAACTAAATCATGTGCCTTCTGATAATGTGCGCGGTGGTGTGCCTACTGAGATGTATAGTCTGAATCTAGAATTCACGCACACACACACACACACACACACACACACACTAAAGCAAATATGGTAAAACGTTAGCTGTCATGCAGTGAGGAAGAGGGGATACAGGATTTCATACTATTATCCTTACAACTTTTTTGTAAGTATGAAGTCATTTAAAAATTAAGTCAAAAAATAGTGTGAGTACCAGCTAGAATCATGTCTAAGAAAAGTTTGAACTTGGAATTGTGCCCGAGAAGAAAGGAGTCCAAGACATATCTGGCATTAGGGAGCCAGTCCCATGTGACTCCAGTTCCCTCTGGCTCCTGGACACACGGCTCCCAACCAGCAGTAAGAAATTGGCCAATTAACCTGTGGTGGCTCCTCCTTCACCACGAAGAGAAGCTGAGGGCCTGGGAGGCAGTCTGCAGGAGGGGTGTAAACTCACCAACCATGAGCACAGGTGGGAAGGAGCTGAAATTCTGTACTTGGAGATGGATCTGCCTGTGCGCTTGTGGGTTTGTGCACGAGTATGTCTGTGCTCATGAGTGTGTGTGTGTCTGCATGTATGTTGTAAGTTTGTGTACATGTTGTTAGACAATTGCATGCATGTGTGTACTACATTAGACTACAGTCTGACTTTTTACTGAGTTAGATCCAGTCTGGGGTCTGTGTTAGTGCAAATACACAGGTTATCAGTCATCTAACGTGTGACAAGGGACTCTGGATTCATGCCTGTGATGCTCAGTATTTGCGTACTTTTTGCAGGACTGGGGCATTTCCCAATCAGGCAGGAGTCACAGCTGAGCGGGTCAGAGCCCAGATCCAGGGGTAAAATTGTTGTCTGTGCTGTTGGAGAAGAAGCCTCCTGACCTTCCAAGGAACAGGGTCAGAGGGCTCACAGCTCTGCTCACAGTGGGTGCTAGTGCCATGTGACTGTGTGGGGACACGTCTGGGTGTGAGAGCAGGACGTGTCCTGTGGGCTGGCCTCTATGTATCTGCACCATGTGTGTGTTACCATGTGTATGGATGCAGGTGGTGGTGTAATGACGGTGCCTGTGACCAAAGAGGCTTACCTCCCTGGGAATGGGGTGGGTCGGAAGTGGTCGAAGCTCACCTCTCAGTGATGGGAGTGTGTGCACTGCTTGTTGTAGTGAGTGTGTCGTGGGTGCGTGTGGGTGTTGCTGGAGCATGTTTCTTGTGAGATTTTGCTGCCGTGTGTGATCCTGTGTGTTTTTGTGATGTGTATACACAGTGAAGAGTTATGTATATGTGGTGTGTGAGTTGTGTGTTTCAGTAGACGTGTGGTGCTTGTCTGTCAGTGGTGCATTGTGAGTGTATATGTGGGTGACACATTATTGGATATTGTGCATGTGTTAGCTTGTCTGTAATATATGACTTTTACACATATGAGTGTTTATGAATGAAGCACATACTGGTGTTCCTTCCCTCACAATGGGAATCAGACACGGGTGAACGGAATCCTCATCTCAGAAGTGTGCATGTGTATGTGTGTGTGTGTGTGTGTGTGTGTGTGTGTGGTTGGGGACTTCTAACTTGCAACCATGATCTCAACTACATCCTGTGCACCCTCCCTGTAGGGCCACCAGCTGAGATAACCGATGCCCCAGCTGAAGAGGACCTGCTGTCACTGTCATACACCTGCGTGTGACTGAGTCCCTCAGTCTCCTAACCCTTCATGTGCACTTACCATCCCAGGCAAAGATAGGCACCATGCTGGGTGAAGTTAGATGGCAGAAGCCACACAAAGTAGCTGCAAGACGTTTGGAAGGTCCCTAATCCCTGTGGCCTCACATTAAGGTCTATAGAATGGAAGCTTACAGGCCCTCATAAACATCTGTGGCTAGAATTAAAGTTAATGTATCAGAAGGCCTTTTCTCAATTGGAAAACATACAGATATGAATGAAGGAATTACCTAGCCCGAGCACTAGGACAATTTTGGACTTCAGGTTTCTTGCAGTCCTAAGATAAGACAGGATGTAGGTGCTCATAAGCACCAAAATGGGAGACTCTCATGTTACAGCATGGGTTCTGATCACACAATAATATTAAGTTGAATTACACTAAATAGCAATACTTAATCACCTTCAACCACAGAAAATGTCAGTTATATATAGTCCTATATTTGTACATACATATGCAATATTCCATATATATAAAATGATACTTTAATCTATATATATCAGGAAATATACACATATATATTTTATGTTATATATGTGTGTATATGTATATATATATGCTTCATATGTTTTGATATATTCCTCCATATATGTATATATAAAGACATTCATATAGAGATGGAATGTACATATAGAGATGGAATGCATATGTATACATATATCCCCATCTCTCTCTATATATGTGTATATGTATTTACATATCCCATCTCCAAAAACTGCTGTTGTATGTCTATGGAATTTATATTATTTATGTTTCTTTTTCCTAACAGCTTAAATGGGAAAAACACCCAATCTTGCTGTAGCAGTGAGATTTTATCTGGTAATGGATGCTCATGTTACATTTTTCTTTCATTGTAGAATCTTGGCTGTGTGTGTGTGTGTGTGTGTGTGTGTGTGTGTGTGTGTGTGTGTGTGCATGTGTGTGTATATCCATATATATATATTTTTTATTAAGGTATCATTGATATACACTCTTATGAAGGTTTCACAAGAAAAACAATGTGGTTATTACATTCACCCTTATTACCGAGTCTCCCCCACCATATCCCATTGCAGTCACTGTCCATCAGTGTAGTAAAATGCCACAGAGTCACTAGTTGTCTTCTCTGAGGTACACTGTCTTCCCTGTGACCCCACACACACCATGTGCACCAATCACGATACCCCACAATCCCCTTCTCACTCTCTCCCCACCTGCCCTCCCCCAGTCCTCCTCTTTGGTAACCACAAGTCCATGCTTGGAGTCTGTGAGTCTGCTGCGAAGTTGTTCCTTCAGTTTTTCTTCATTGTTATACTCCACAAAAGAGGGATATAATTTGGTATTTGTCTTTCTTTGCCTGACTTATTTCACTGGACATAATACCCTCTAGCTCCATCCATGTTGTTGCAAATGGTAGGATTTGTTTCTTTCTTATGGCTGAATAATATTCCATTGTGTATATGTACCACATCTTCTTTATCCATTCATTTACTTATGGACACTTAGGTTGCTTCCATTACTTGGCTATTGTAAATAGTGCTGCAATAAACATAGGGGTGCATATATCTTTTTGAATCTGAGATGTTGTTTTCTTTGGGTAAATTGCTAGGAGTGGAATTCCCAGGTCAAATCATATTTCTATTTTTAGTTTATGAGAAACCTCCATATTGCTTTTCACAATGGTTGAACTAGTTTATATTCCCACCAGCAGTGTAGGGGGATTCCCCTTTCTCTGCATCCTCACCAGCATTTGTTGTTCTTAGTCTTTTCAATGCTGGCATCCTTACTGTGTGAGGTGATATCTCTTTGTAGTTTTAATTTGCATTTCCCTGATAATTAGTGATGTGGAGAATCTTTTCATATAACTGCTGGCCATCTGAATTTCTTCTTTGGAGAAGTGTCTCTTCATATCCTCTGCCCATTTTTTAATTGGGTTATTTGCTTTTTGGGTGTTGAGGTGTGTGAGTTCTTTATACATTTTGGATGTTAACCTTTTGTTGGATATGTCATTTTCAAATATATTCTCGCATACTATAGGATGCCTTTTTGTTCTGCTGATGGTGTCCTTTGCTGTACAGAAGCTTTTTAGCTTGACGTAGTACCACTTGTTCATTTTTGATTTTGTTTCCCTTGCCCAAGGAGATGTGTTCAGGAAAAAGTTGATCATGTTTATATTCAAGAGATTTTTGGCTAGGTTCTTTTCTAAGAGTTTTATGGTTCTATGACTTACATTCAGGTATTTGATCTATTTTGAGTTTACTTTTGTGTATGGGGTTAGACAATAATCCAGTTACATTCTCTTGCATGTAGCTGTCCAGTTTTGCCAACACCAGTTGTTGAAGAGGCTGTCATTTCCCCATTGCATATCCTTGGCTCCTTTATCATATATTAATTTATTAGACATGCTTGGGTTTATATCTGGTCTCTCTAGTCTGTTCTATTGGTCCTTGGGTTTGTTCTTGTGCCAGTACCAAATTATCTTGATTACTGTGGCTTTGTAGTAGAGCTTGAAGTCAGGGAGCATTATCCCCCCCACTTTATTCTTCCTTTTCAGGATTGCTTTGGCTATTTGGGATCTTTTGTGGTTCCATATGAATTTTTTAACTATTTGCTCTAGTTCATTGAAGAATGCTATTGGTATTTTGATAGGGATTGCATTGAATCTGTAGATTGCTTTAGGCAGGATGATGTTGAATTTCATTAGGAGATGTATGTAAAGCCCTTAGCAGAGTGCCCAACACACAGAATAATCTCCAATATGTTCACCATTTTCATAGAAGATTCTTTGTGGATATTCTGCATTGGGAGAGATTCTGACATCAGGGGGCTCTCAGTGATCACCCATTTCTAGAGTACTGATGAATTCAAGGCTGGTGGCTGCTGGGACAGGCCAGCTCACAGGAGGAGTGTGACAGCGCTCCAACACCACCTCAGCACGGGAGTCTCACATTACTGTAAGGTAGAAACTACTGATACAACTTTGCTGGGGTTCATCTACTATTTCTGCCACAGTGAACTATTAGAGGTTCGCTCTGACACAGTGTCATAAATTACCCAGTAAGCTCATGAAATAGCATATTACAGAGGGCAGGGACCTTTTATTTTTGTTCACTGCTGCATTCTCAGTTCCTCATGGAGGAGAGGATTCAGACTCAATGTTCAATAATAAATAATGGTTGGATGAAACTTTGAATGACCTCTTGCTTCTGCACATCTTCCTCGCTTAGTGTGATATTTCCCGGAGCAGACTGGGATGCAGTGACAAAGCACGCAATCACAGGTGGGAATAATTAACAGGAATCTAGTTAAAAAGTCACTCTTAAGTCAGAAAAGTACAATATAGAACATATCCCCATCATCTTTTCTGATATTTCTCTCCCTCCCTTTTCCCCAGCAGGTAACAGCCCAGCATGAGGCCTGAGAACCAGAGCAGCGTGTCTGAGTTCCTCCTCCTGGGGCTCCCAGTCCCCCCGGAGCAGCAGGGCATGCTCTTCACCTTGTTCCTAGGCATGTACCTGACCACGGTGCTGGGGAACCTGCTCATCATTCTGCTCATCAGACTGGACTCGTGCCTCCACACCCCCATGTACTTCTTCCTCAGCCACCTGGCCCTCTCTGACATCTCCCTTTCTTCCATCACTGTCCCAAAGATGCTGACAAACATGCATAGTCAGTGGCAGTCTATCACATATTTGGGATGCATTTCACAGGTGTATTTCATCGTCTTCTTTGGTTCCCTTGATGGCTTCCTTCTCACAGTGATGGCGTATGACAGGTATGTGGCCATCTGTCACCCTCTCCACTACACCACCATCATGAGGGACGATGTGTGTGTCATTTTCATGGTCGGGTGCTGGCTCTCCTCCTGGGCCCAGGCTCTGTTGCACACCCTCCCTGTGGGCCGGTTGTCCTTCTGTGCAGGGACGATCATTCCCCACTTGTTTTGTAATCTTGCTGTTGTGCTCAAGTCCTCCTGCTCAGACACCTCCCTCAATGAGCTGCTCATCCACACGGAAGGCGGACTGGTCTTCATCGTGTCGGTGAGTGGGATCCTGGGCTCTTATATCCGCATGGCAGTCATCATCCTGAAGGTCCCATCTCTCAAAAGAACCTCCAAAGCCTTGTCTACATGCGGCTCCCACCTCTTCGTAGTGTGTTTATACTATGGGACACTCGCAGGTGTTTACTTTTTCTCCTCATCAGGAAAGTCCAAAGAGAAGGACATCATTGCTTCATTGATGTACATTATGGTCACCCCCATGCTGAACCCCTTCATCTACAGTCTGAGGAACAGTGATATGAAATGTGCTCTTCAGAAAATTATCAGAGGCAAGGTCTCCACTTTGAGTCATTAATGCAATCCTGCTGTCATGGGCCCTTGTGGGGGCTGTAAAATATGTCTCCTTTATAAGTTGCTACATGAATAATTCTTAATGCTATCACCATTCTTCTCCCAGTCTCATTTTATGCTTCCTCACCTTCTTCTTCTCCTGATTGTTTATTTTCCCGGCCTGCTCTTGGAAATCTGTGCATACATGAAGTTTTCTGCCGTGAAATTCCAGTCCCTCCTGGATGTTCACTGCAAGCTTGTGAGTCTATGATCCCATATCCCTGGACTTTAAGAATTGTTCTTATCTCTATCTTTTTCTTCAATAACCTTCTTTAAATGGTACTGATATCAATACATATTCACATGAATTTTCTTAATACCATTAAACTTCATTCATTTCATGTTTGGGAAAAATCAGAAGAACTTACCACACTGTTTTGTTTACTGAAGAGTGTCTATCACATCTGGTCCTAATTAATCATTTACATTTTATTTAATCATCAGCTCAAGCCACTTAAAAGGGTGCTAATATGTTGCAAATTTCCAGATTAGAGATTAAGTAAGTAGCTTCCCTAAGACTTCATCTCAAACATGTGACTTTGAAACCCTGTATTTAACCAGTTTATTATATTGCCACATGGTGAATGTACATCATGCCACTGAATTATATGGCTAAATGAATGAAATATAAATGGCTAAAATGATCAATTTCTTGTAATGTACATTGCCATTATCCTGGTTTCTAATATCATTTAATATCATAACCCATTTGGATGTTTTTGATCCTTATATATAGCATTCAAAAGTACTCTGACATTCCATTTTTAAAATTCAGTATACTTAGGGTTAACTCATTCTCAATGTTTATAGTTTTCAAATGTTCTATATACCTTAATATATTCACTTTAGGCTGAAATGAAAAGATAGCATATGGTAACTTAAAGTCATTTGCAGACATAAAGATAAGTGGGAAACACAGCTGTATAGGTAAAAAGCAAAGCCAGTATTACTTTATTTTTCATTTTCATTTCCTGCAATACGAAAACACAGATTCATAAAGCAATATTTATAAGTCTATGCTAATTCTAGTCACACAATGTGTAGCAATGAGATGTCATTTATGACAATAACAGTATAGAGGGGGAGACATGGAGGCAAACAGGACCACAGGTTTGTGTGCTATTGGAGCTTAGTAGTACTAATTCAAACTATGGTGTTTATGTTTAAGATTATTATTGGAATGTCCAAGGTAACCACTGAGAAAACAACTAAGATACATACAGAAAAAGGAAACTACATGAAAATAAAAAACACACTAAAATAATTAAACACAAAAGAAGGAGGTAATGGATAATTTAGTAATAAAATATATACTAAGCATGTGGAAACCAAATAGCAAAATGGAGAAGTGAGAACTTTCTCCTCAATAATTGCCTTAAATATATGTGGACTATAGTCTTGAATTTAAAAGCAGAGACTGGAAAAAGGGTTTTTTAAAAAAGCATCATCCTTTTGTATACGGTTAATAAGATACTCATTTCAAATCCAAAGACACAAGGAGTTGAAAATGAAAGGATGGAAATAGATTTTCCTTGCAAATAGTACCTGAAATATAACTTTAACTATACTCATGTCAGACACATCGACTTGAAATAAAAAACTGCACCAAGAGACTAAGTAGAATATTTTATACTGGTTAAACTGTCAACCACTAGGAAGATGTAACAATTACAAACATATACACCAAATAACAGAGTCCCCCCAAAATATGAAGAAACCCTCAGAACTACAAGACATACTACTACAATAAAAACTGGGCCAAAGAAGTAAATAGACATTTTCCAAAGAAGATATTCAAATGGCCAACTAACGCATGAAAAAATGCTCTACATCCGTAGTCATTAGGGAAATGCAAATCAAATCCACCATTTCATACCTACTATGATGCTTGTAATTTTGTAAATGAAAAATAACCAGTGTTGGCTGGGATTTGGAGAAACTGGACCCCTCACACATTGCTGGTGAAAGGTAACTGTGGTGCAGCCACTGTGCCTCCAATCAAAACATTTTGGTTCTTTCTCAGTAAGTTAAACTTAGAATTACCACATGATCTAGCAACTCCACTCGTGGCTATAGATGCAAAAGATGTGAAAACAGGTAACAAAACAAACACTTGTATGTGAATGCAGCAGCTTTGTTCAGCAGTCACAGGTAGAAATAATCCTAACGTCCATCAACAGATAAATGGATAAACAAATGTGGTGCATTTGCACAGTGAAATAGTTGTAAAGGTCTGAAGTAGTGACAGATGCTACAACACGGATGAACCTTGGAAATATTATCCTAAGTGAAATAACCCAGACTCAACAGAGCACACATTACATGTTTCTATTTATATGAAATATCCAGAACAGGCAAATCCATAGAGACAGAAAGAAGACTACTGGTTGCCATGGACTGTGGGGAGGGTGGAATGGGGAGTGACGTCTTAAAGAGCACGTGGTTTCTGTTAGAAGGAATGCAAAATTCTGGAACTCAATATTGGTGGTGGTTGCACAACATGGTGAATGTACATCATGCCACTGAATTAGATGGCTAAATGAATGAACTATAAATGGCTAAAATGATCAATTTCATGTAATGTACACATTAGGGCAATAAAATAAAGAGGAAATAATATACTTAGTATCTGTTCACTTGAGTAAAGGGAACAAGAATAATGTACCAGAAAACAATGAATCTGAAATGGATTCCACAGCCAATTCACTCAAGAAGGCCACGTCATTTCTTGATAAGATGACGGCTGGGGCAGCTTTAGAAACAGCTTCCCTGGGTCCGCTGTCTCCTGCCTTATCTATCAGCTGATTCTTACTGACATGCGTAGCTCCTCAAATTAAAAGACTACATTAAAGTTCATGGGTCTAAATGCAAAGTCTCTTCTGATGGATCCCAGAACAAAAAAAGGACTTGAGTGGGAAAACTAGTAAAAATTCAAAGAAAGATTGTAGTTTACTTAGTGGTAAGCTACCAATCCTAATGTCTTGATTGTGCTGAGTGACCATGGTTATGTAAGATATTAACAATAGCAGAAACCTTGTGAAGGGTATAGGAAGTCTCTGTACTATTTTTATAATCTTTCTATGAAATAAAAATTATAGAAAATAAAAAGTTCATTAAAAAATAAACCGAGTTTATTACAAGTGTGGGTGCAAATGGGGTAGAAAAGTTGGGAGACGAGGACACCTGTCTGGATAATTTGGATGATGTTATCTTTCAACTTTTCAAACAAAGAAGAAATGAACCAAGAAGAGTAGAATGAAAACAAACTTATTAACCCTCCCGACATTTCAGATAACTTGATTCTTGAAAGGGGAAAAAGTAACCCTAGTAAATCTACTTACATGCCCTTTGGATAAACGTTCATGAATGAGCCAGTGTTTGCGAAAAAGAGACAAAAGGGGAAAGAAGGGGAAAGGGAGAGAGAGAGAGAGAGAGAGAGAGAGAGAGAGAGAGAGAGAGAGAGAGAGAGAGAGAGAGAGAGAGAGAGAGAGAGAGAGAGAAACAGCAACGTCTGTGTGACTTGTGAGCCGAGAGGAAGGCTCACCAGGTCCTGAAAAGCCACGGCTGCGGCTCCTTTCTGTGCCTCTATTGCAACAAGGACCGTGGTCCTGAGCTGTCCTGGGCCACAGACAATTATGAAAAGGGTTCCCCTAAAGCCAATGAGGTAGCTACTGTGGCGGTTCCCTAAGTGTGATGGTACTGATGGGGCCTGCCTGGAGGAGGAAGCTTACCACCAGGTTCTGGGTAGAGAAGACCCATGAATGTATATCCTCTAACCACTTACACAACATAAGGGGAGGAAACCAAAGCAGATGCCTAAGATATCACTCAACTGGAAATGCAAATTTATTAATTATTTCATGCAATTAGCATATGGAAAAGATGCTAAATGGCTCTTGCACATACACAGTGCTGGCTCATGTTATTACCTCCTGACAAGGTGTAACAATTGGGGGGCATATCTGGCCTTCCACAATCAATATGGGATCCCATCAGATTCTCAAGGAACAGCAGGAAACAATAGACTTCTGGAAATGGGAGCACCTCCCACTCCCACACCCGCGCCCATCCGCAGACTTTCCTCCGCTACCCTGGGGTCCATGGCATGGAAAACAGCCCACCCTCCTCCTGTACTCAGTAAAGCACATGTCCTCACCAAATGGCAACTTCAGAAGAGGGACACCGAGTATTAAGGAACGTTGATATGGTCACGGGGTGTATCCCTCTGCTGAGCGCTCCAATGGACAGGAAGTTCTATCCAGTCCTGAGGAGACGACCGCTGACGCTTACACCCAGTAGGTATTCCTCAGGGAACACCAGCAAATTCTAAGGCTTCCCTGCTCCCTTTAATTAGTTAAATGCCTACTCTTAGAGAGTCACTTGATGGTCCAAGATTATTGGCTGCTCTGAGGAGCATGTGATCCCCAGGTCAATGCTTACAACAGTCACAGAGCCTACTATGGACTCAGACCCCCATGCCTGACTTTTCCAGGGCCAGCTTCCCCCCACTGCAGGACCCTCATCAAAAGACCTGGAATTGGTGGCTCTGGAGTCGGCTTCCTAGTTATGATTCCCAGTAGGAAGCCCAAGGAGCTTCAGGCTCTTCCGACAAGCTACGCAGTGCATCCAATCTCTTCCTCCTCTAAACCCACGCCCCTGGTGCAGAACCCACTGTGCATTCCCTGATCTAACACAGCCTCATTAGGGACATGGCATGCTCCTGGTCCTGGGTGCCACCTAGGGACCATCACCCTTACGCTACCCAGGTGGCCCGTTCATTACTTCACAGTAACCAACATTTTATGGACTTGACTGATCCCAGTATTAACCACAGCAATCTCAGGAGCCCACTGAATTTCAGGAAGGAGCTCTCCATGGTCTCCAGGTGTTATTACACACAGATGGAAGGAAAACAAGCCTGCCTTACGCTGACCACTGGCCAAATAATTTTGTCTAATTTTTCAGATGTCATAGTTCCCATCATTCTTTGATTTCCATAGCTGGGATGCATGTTCTAGATGGCTATGTGGACCCTGCAATTAAGTAAAAATAGGCCAAAACTGTTGCCTTAACCAAATGGGATGCCATTTTCTTGCCACAACTCTTCAAGTTCTTAGTATGGCTCAGTATAAACTGAAACAAAACTGCCCAGGCTTGAGAGCAATTAGCCAAGATCTTTTAAGAGAAGGGATAATTATTTCTGTTGTTTTTTTATTTAAGAGCCCAATTTGGCCTGTTCTGAAACTTGGATGTACGAATGGTCACTTGTGTTGGATACAATAACCTTCACGCTGGGGTCCCATCCACTAAGTCTCCTCTACATAACAGGGTTGTAATGACCAAGGCCATTCCGTCTTCACTGACAAGTCCTGGGCAGTTAAAGGTGCACCTCTTACATGGCCACACACATTAAGAGCCAACTTTAACAGCCTCTCAGCTTTAATTTACATTCACTTTTGAAAGGACATGATACACCTGTACTTGGGTGCCTGTGGGGAGCCTCAACAGTCCACTCATCACACACACACCTCCAGCTGGCAAGGCTTGAGGAGATCTAGCTGTCCACAGGCACCCAGGGGTGTCAATACATGGATCACATCCTCTTAGGAGGAGATTGACTAGACACATACAAGCTACTCAAACACTTGCTACAGCCTTTCCCAAAGGGACTGGCATACTCCCCACCTAAGGTTCAAGGACCTGCCACTCCAGTTAAATTCTTAAGCACCATCTGATCCACTGAGGGACACTGCATATCTGGTAGAGTTTAAAGCCTACTCCCGTCTTTGTCAGCTCTCAAGCAGGCCGACACCTGTTAGATCACTTAGGCTTCGGCAGGTGGCATATTTCCCATTTACAATTAGTAGTGAGACCTGTTTACATAACCACCAGCAATCAGCCCACTTGGAATGGGGCCCATTACAGTAGAAGGCACTGGGGTTATGAAAGATACAGACACTTCCCTTAGTGCCTCCTGGGCACTTCTTTGCAATTAAAGCTCAGGACATGACCTAGTATGTTCTTTAGTGTTTAAAAATGACCAATAATGGCTAAGAGTTGCCTGTGGGGTTCTTGTCTAGAAGATTGTCTCCTAAGGCCCCATGCCGCACACCATCAGAGCAACCATTGCTGGGTGCAAACGGGGCTCTCACTGAGACTGAGATTCTCAAAAGTCCTGAACATGTGATGCTCTGCACACCTTTGGCCAATGTGACCTGGTCATGGAGGCAGCACCTGGCAAGCTCAGCACAGACGTGGGGTGCACCCAGTTAGATGGAGACGGCAACCACAGGATGGAGGAAATCTGAGCCTCGGGCATATCCCCCCTGTGGGAGGCCGCCTCCCTGGCCAAAAATCACTTCTGATGTCACAGTGCCACAGGAGGCCACCCCTCTCCTTGATCCCTGGGATTCCTGGGAGCCTTTGGGTTCAATGAAATGAACTTCAAAGTGAGTTCAGATATTTTCTGAACAGAGTGCCACCAGCACCCTGATGGAGACTGGTGGATGGAAGCTCATTTTCATCCCTCAACTAGAATGTCCTCAAGGGTCAGTGCAGTTGGCCAAACCCAGGCAAACATCCTGACATCAGAAGATGCCCTCGCCAACAACTGACCCCATTTCACGTGTTCAGCTGTTGGCCATTGCCAGTGATGTAGCCATATGTCCTTACCAATGGTCACAATGATTTCTTATTCATGATTTACTTTTCTTGGTAAAGAACTCTGAGAATTCCTTGCTTATCAAATACCAGATACAGATTTAGAGCACACAACACCTGCCACAGAGCCCTGCCTTTTTTTTTTGTCCACACAATGATTCAGACTACTAAGGCCCAATCTATGCTTAAAGTGATTATTATAAACATATATGGATAGACACAAGTCCCAAACTTCCTAAGATCACAGTCCATGTTCCATTTCTTTACCTCTGGCTCAGTAGGCATGTGAAACATCAGGTCCCGGAGGAGCCTCCACCCTTCGGCCCTGGACTGCGTGCAGACATCATTCCCTCTCCTCCGCCATGGTCCTCCTGGCAACAAGCCTGACCCCCGTGTGCGAGGGCACAGCACTAGGTGTGTGATCACTGGGGTGGCATCATGGGGATCACGTAGTGATGTAGACACAGTTTTTGGGTCATTGAGGCCAAACTGACATGCCTCTGAAGAATGCCTTGACCTTGGCAGGTGACTCCACTGGCATCGTGCCCACCCCACCATTCCTGACACTGCCCAATGTACAACACGGGGCCTCAGGAAACATGCCTCATCCCTTCTGGAGTTCTAGGCAGTGCTGATAGTGACCAGCACTCACGTTGCTTCTTAAAGCTCATCAGCCTTATGCTCACCAGCCAGCCCGCGTTCAATTCAAGCTCCATCGCCCTTATTGTGCTGACTGACTGGGGGTCCTGGTGCCTCCATGGAGGCCACAACGTTACACAACCAAGTGAAATCATTGATGCCAGTCACAAAACATGCAAAATATTATGCAAATATGTGATCTGAGCAGCCGCCGCCCTGAAAGCCTGGAGTGAGAGGCAGGGCTCTGTGGCAGGTGTGGTTGCTGATAACCCCTGGCCTCAGGTGTTCTTCTGGCCGGTCAAGGGGCATTTGTCTCCTTTGTGTGTTTTATCCTATATGTGGATAAGGAACACGGGCAATATGCTTGGTTGCCGCTGTACATGATGTGTTTCTCCAGCAAAATTTCCCCAGCACCTCCCTTAATCACTACAAACTCCCAATACCATTCCCTCTGCTTCACCAAACCTACTCGATCTCCTGCACCCACTCAGCTCTCCCCAGGAATTCTGTGTATGAATAGAAAACTTTGTCTTAAATTCTCTTCCTGAGTGAAGAGAGGAGAGCTTCTGACAACTGAAAGAAATGTGTTTTTGATAACACACTGGGGTATGCCTACCAAAGGTCTACAGGCTGAATCTCTAACCCCGACCCCCTGCCATATACACAAAATGTAAATTAGTAAAATATTAACCTTCATGGAGTGTCAGTGAGGGTGGTTCAGAAATTCCTACTATCATCTTTACAGCTTTTCTAAGCATGAAATCATTTAAAAATTAAATGTAAATATGAGTCACAGCAGGACCCTAGCCAAGAAAAGTTTGAGCTTGGAACCGTGCCCAGGAAATATGGACTCAAAACATCCCTATTAGGGACACCGTCTCCTGTGACTTCAGTTCTCCCTGGACACGCTCATCCACACTGGAGGTAAGAAATTGGCCAATTAACCCACGATGGATCCTGCATTCCCGTGAAGACAAAATGAGGATTTGGGCCACTTCTGGAAGAGGTGTCTACACGCAAAGATGAGTGGAACAGGTCAGAAGTGCTGGAAATGTACACTTTGCAGTGGATATGCGTTTGTGCTTGAGGGTGTGCGTATGAATGTGTGTGTGAGTGTGGGTGTGTGCATGCATTATTGTGTATGTTTGGACAGTAGCATGTACATGCGTGTGTGTCTGGGTGTTTCTGTGTGTGTTGTATCTGACAATAGGCTGATTCTTTTCCCAAGTTAGATTCAATCTGGGCTCTCTTTAGCACATGCACACCAAGTGATCTGCCTCCCAGCATGCGACTATTGACTCCTGCTTCATGCCTGTGAGCCTCAGTATTTGCTTCGTGTTGTCAGGATTGGCACATTTCCCCACTGGGCAGGTCACAGTTGAGCCAGTTAGAGCCCAGCAGTGGGGGTAAGACTGTTGTCTCTTCTGTGGGAGAAGAAGCCTCCCAACCTGCTGAGGAACAGGGTCAGAGGGCTCACCCCTCTGCTCGCAGTGGGTGCTAAAGCTGTGCCACTGTGTGGGGTGCATCCAGGTGTGAGAGCAGGACATGTCCTGTGTGCTGGCCTCTGGATGTCTGCACCATGAGTGTATTACCATGTGCATGGATGCTGGCAGTAGTTTAATGATGGTGACTGTGACAGAAGAGGCTTAACTGTCCCACACTGACGGCCTCCCCAGGAAGGGCATGTAAGGGGCCAAAGTTTGCCTCTCAGTGAGGGGAGTGTGCGCACCATTTGTTGTAGTGAGTGTGTGGTGGGTGTGCATGAGAGTTGGAGTGGGTTTCTTGTGAGTGTTTTCTATTGTGTGAGGCCTTGTGTGTTTTCCCTGACATGCATGTATAGTGATGAGTTAGGTATTTGTGGTGTGTGAGTTGCGTGTTTTAGCTGATGTATGGTGCTTGTGTGTCAGTGGTGCACTGTGAGTGTATTTGTGGGTGACACATTATTGCATATTGTGCATGTGTTAGCTTGTGTGTAATTTATGACTTGTATGCATGTGAGCATTTACAAATGAGGCATATACTGGCGTTCCTCCCCTTAGAAGGGAATTTGACACATTGGACACAGGTGAATGGATCCTCAAGTCAGCAATGTGTATGTGTGTGTGTGTGTGTGTGTCTGTGTGTGTGTGTGTGTGTGTGTGTGCATGCATGGTTGGAGGCTTCTAACTTGTAACCATGATCTCCAGTACGTCTTACCCACCCTCCTCGTGGGGCACCACCAGCTGAGATAACCGGTGCCCCAGCAATCTGTCCTGAAGAGGAGCTCCTGTCACTGTCACACACCTGCGTGTGACTGAGGCCCTCAGGTTCCTGACCCTTCACGTGCACTTACCATCCAGGCAAGGAAAGTTAGGCACTGTGCTGTGCAGAAGTTTGCTACTTAGATGAAGTCCCACTTGTTTATTCTGTCGCTTCCCTTCTCTGGGAGACGTATCCAGGTGGCCAGTACTCAAGAGTTTACTGCTTGTGTTTTCTGCTAAGAGTTTTCTGGTTTTACATCTTGTACAAAGTCTTTAACCATTTCCAGTTTATTTTTGTGTGTATAGTGTAAGAACTGGTCCAGTTTTATTCTTTTGCACATAGTTCTATAGTTTTCCTAACACCATTTACAAAGAGACTGCCTTCTTCCCAGTGTGTATTCTTGACTCCATTGTCATATTAATTTACCAGATAAATATTAACTGCTCAATAAATTAGACTGAGCTACATGAAATAACCAGTATTTGGTCATTTTTAACTTGCAGAAAATTGCATGGAGAGAGTCACATAGACACAAACAGACATTTTTATTTAGCATTGAAGTTGAATTTCAATATATATGTATATATATGGAGATATATAAATACATATAACATATCACACACATGTGTGCTCCATATATTTGGCATATATAATATTCCCATGTATACATATATTCCTGGAGCCAGACTGGGATACATGATGAGGCACCACCCACAGGCAGGACAAATTAAGAGGAATGTAGTTTAAAAGTTGTTGATTTCACAAAAGTTGTAACTTGGAATGTATCTCCATTGTTTTTTCTCATATTCCTCTCCCTCCCTTATCCCCAGCAGGTAACAGCCCAGCATGAGGCCTGGCAACCAGAGCAGCGTGTCCGAGTTCCTCCTCCTGGGGCTCCCCGTACCCCCGGAGCAGCAGGGCGTGCTCTTCGCCCTGTTCCTGGGCATGTACCTGACCACGGTGCTGGGGAACCTGCTCATCGTCCTGCTCGTCAGGCTGGACTCGCGCCTCCACACCCCCATGTACTTCTTCCTCAGCCACCTGGCCCTCTCTGACGTCTCCTTTGCATCCATCACTGTCCCAAAGATGCTGACGAATATGCAGAGTCAGTGCCGATCTATCACATATTCCGGGTGCATTTCTCAGGTGTATTTCTTTGTATTGTTTGGTTCCCTTGACAGCTTTCTCCTCGCTGTGATGGCGTATGACAGGTATGTGGCCATCTGTCACCCACTACACTACACCACCGTCATGAGGGATGAGGTGTGTATCCTCCTTGTGGTTGGGTGCTGGCTCTCCTCCTGTGCCCAGGCTCTCCTGCACACCCTCCTTGCGAACCAGCTGCCCTTCTGTGCAGGAACGACCATTCCCCACTTCTTTTGTGATCTTGCTGCTGTGCTCAAGTCCTCCTGCTCAGACACCTCCCTCAATGACCTGCTCATACTCATTGTAGGAGGATTGGTCTTCATCCTGCCATTAAGTATGATCCTGGGCTCATATATCCGCATGGCAGTCATCATCCTGAAGGTCCCCTCCCTCAAAAGAATCTCCAAAGCCTTGTCTACATGTGGCTCCCACCTCTCTGTAGTGCTTTTATACTATGGGACAATTGCAGGCGTTTACTACTTCCCTTCATCAGCTGACTCCAAGGACAAGGACATGATTGCCTCTGTGATGTACACGGTGGTCACCCCCATGCTGAACCCCTTCATCTACAGCCTGAGGAATAATGATGTGAAACGTGCTCTTCAGAAAATATTCAGAGCCAAGGGCAGCCCTTGGTGCCATTAATTCAATCCCATTGTAATGGGCATTCACAGGGGCTGTAAAATAGGTGTCCTTAAAAGTCCTAATTTGGATATCACATCACTGATACCAATCTTCTCCCAGTCTCATTTTCTGTTTCCTAGAGTCTTTTCTATGCCTGATTTTGTTTTTCCCTACCTGTTCTCTGAATTCTGTGTATTAGTGTTGCTACAGTGAAATTCCAAGTCCTCCTGTGATGTTCACTACAGCTTGTGAGTCTGTCTGTCCATGTCTCTGGCATTAAGAAGTGTTCTTATCTCCATCTTTTTCTACCATGATGTTCTGTGCATGGTTCTTTTAGCAGCACATACTCACAAGGATTTTCTTAATATAACCAAGCTTCATTTATTTCTTATGTGATGAATTCACAGTAAGTTATGAAACTCTTTCATCTGTGGAGGGGTGTCAATCATGACTTCTTTTAACTAATCATTAAAAGGCATGTTTTGTTTAATTATCATAATAAGTCGATTGTAAGGTGCTAATATTTTCCTTATTAGCAGCACAGCAAACAAAAGCCCAGATGGATCAATTAAGTAGGCTCTCTATGACTGGATCTCAGATCTGTGAGACATCAGGACCACATGTTAATGAGATTACTTTATTGCCATTACATAGTGTCTGATCCCACTGACTAGTGTCAGTGTCCTTGACCCTTACATAAAGCATGTGACAAGTACTCTTTTGTGTTCCCCCTTTTAAAATTGTCATGATAGCTAACCCATTCTCAGTGTTTATTGCTTTCAAATGTGTGTATATGCGTTCAAATATTCATCCAGGGAGTGCTCAGGCTGAAATGAAAAGACACTATTTGCTAACACTAAGTCAGATGACATCATGAAGATCAGGGGCAAACAGTGCTACACAGGTAAATGTAAATCTGGTGTCACTGTGTTTTTGTTTGTGAGTTCTCCTTCTGTTTCCAATATGATTAAGAAACAATATAATAAACTAATTATGAAACTATGCTAACAGGCACACAATGTATAAAGATGTTAGACACGACAACAATATCGGGTGGGGGCATGGAGATATGCAGGATCAGAATTTTTGATCCATTTCTAGTTTACTTTTGTGTATGGAGTTGGACAATTATCCAGTTTCATTCTCAAACATGCAGCTGTCCAGTTGTACCAACACCAGCTGTTGAAGATGCTGTCATTTCCCATTTGTATATCCACGACTCCTTTATTATATATTAATTGACCATATATGTTTGGGTTAGTATCTGGATTCTCTATTCTGTTCCACTGTGGGTCTGTTCTTGTGCCAGTACCAAACTGTCTTGATTACTGTGGCTTTGTAGTAGAGCTTGAAGTAGGGAAGCGAGATTCCCCCCTGCTTTATTCTTCCTCCTCAGGATTGCTTTGGCTGTTTTGGGTCTTTTGTGGTTCCATATGAATTAGAACTGTTTGTTCCAGTTTGCTGAAGAATACTGTTGGTATTTTGATAGGGATTGCATTGAATCTGTAGATTGCTTTAGGCAGGATGTCCATTTTGGCAATATTAGTTCTTCCTAGCCAAAAGCATGGGATGAAATTCCATTTGTTAGTGTCCTCTTTAATTTCACTTAAGAATGTCTTTTAGTTATCAGGGTATAGGTCTTTCACTTCCTTGGTTAGGTTTATTCCTAGGTATTTTATTCTTTTTGATGCAATTGTGAATGGAATTGCTTTCCTGATTTCTCTTTCTGTTAGTTCATCAATAGTGTATAGGAATGAAGCAGATTTCTGTGTATGCTGCAACTTTGCTGAATTCAGATATTAGTTCTAGTAGTTCTGGAGTGGATTCCTTAGGGTTTTTAATGTACAATATCATGTCATCTCCAAATAGTGAGTTTGACTTCTTCCTTACCAACTGGATGCCTTGTATTTCTTTGTTTTGTGTGACTGCCATGGCGAGGACCTCCAGTACTATGTTGAATAAAAGCAGGGAGGGTGTGCATCCTTGTCTTGCTCCCAATCTTAGGGGGAAAGCTTTCAGCTTCTTGCTGTTAAGTATGATGTTGGTTGTGGGTTTGTAACATATGGCCTTTATTATGTTGAGGTACTCGCCCTCTCTACCCATTTTGTTGAGAGTTTTTATCATGAATGGATGTTGAATTTTGTTGGATGCTTTTTCAGCATCGATGGAGATGATCATGTAGTTTTTGTCCTTTTTGTTGATACGGTGGATGATGATATGGATTTCGAATGTTGTAGTACCCTTGCATCCCTGGGATGAATCCCACTTGGTCATGGTGTATGATCCTCTTGATGTATTTTTGAATTTGGTTTGCTAATATTTTGTTGAGTATTTTTGCATCTGTGTTTATCAGGGACATTGGTCTGTAATTTTCTTTTTTGTGGTGTCTTTGCCTGGTTTTGGTATTAGAGTGATGCTGGCTTCATAGAATGAGTTTGGAAGTTTTCCTTCCTCTTCTATTTTTTGGAAAACTTTGAGGAGAATGGGTATTAGGTCTTCTCTAAATGTCTGATAAAATTCAGTGGTGAATCCATCTCGCCCGTGAGTTTTGCTCTTGGGTAGTTTTTTGATTACCACTTCAATTTCATTGCTGGTAATTGGTCTGTTTAGATTTTCTGTTTCTTCCTTGGTCAGTCTTGGAAGGTTGTATTTTTCTAGAAAGCTGTCCATCCTTCTAGGTTATACAGTTTGTTAGTGTATAGATTTTCATAGGATTCTCTAATAATTCTTTGTATTTCTCTGGTGTCCATTGTGATTTTTCCACTCTCATTTCTGATTCTGTTTATGTGTGTAGATTCTCTGTTTCTCCTAATAAGTCTGGCTAGGACTTATCTATTTTGTTTATTTTCTCAAAGAACCAGCTCTTGGTTTCATTTGTTTTTTCTATTGTTTTATTCTTCTCAATTTTATTTTTTTCTTCTCTGATCTTTATTATATCCTTTCTCCTATGGACTTGGGGCCTCATTGGTCTTCTTTTCCTAGTTTCATTAATTATGATCTTAGACTGTTCATCTGGGATTATTCACCCCACAGATTTTGGGGTGTTGAGATGTTGTTTTCATTTGTCCCCATATATTGCTTGATTTCTGTTTTTATTTGGTCATTGATCAATTGATTATTTAAGATGATTTTGTTTTTGTTAAGCCTCCATGTGTTTGTGGGCCTTTTTGTTTTCTTTGCATAAATTATTTCTAGTTTCATACCTTTGTGGTCTGAGAAGCTGGTTCGCACAATTTCAATCCTTCTGAATTACCTCAGGCTGTTTTTGTTTTCTAGTATGTGATCTATTCTGGAAAATGTTCTGGGTGCACTTGAGAAGAATGTACATCTTGCTGCTTTTGGGTGGAGTGTTCTGTACATGTTTGTTAGGTCCATTTGTTCTAATGTGTTGTTCAGTGCTTCTGTCTCTTTACTTATTATCTGTCCTTTGGAGTGAGTGATGTGTTGAAGTCTTCTAAAATGAATGCATTGCCTTCTATTTCCACTTTTAATTCTGTTAGTATTTGTTTCACAAAACTAGGTGGTCTTATGCTAGGGCATAGATATTTATTATGGTTATAACTCCTCTTGAACTGATTCCTCTATCATTGTGTATTGTCCTTCTTTGTGTCCTGTTATTTTCTTTGTATTGAAGTCTATTTTGTCTGATACAAATACTACAACATCTGTTTTTTTCTCCCTATTATTTGCATGAAATACCTTTTTCCACCCCATCACTTTTAGTCTGTGTATGTCTTTGGGTTCCAAGTGAGTCTCTTGTAGGCAGCAAATAGATGGGTCTTGTGTTTTCATCCATTCTGTAACTCTATGTCTTTTGACTGGTGCATTCAGTCCATTCATATTTAGGGTGATTATCGATAGATATGTACGTATTGCCATTGTAGGCTTTATATTCATGGTTATGAAAGGTTCAAGGGGAGCCCGTTACTGTCTAACAGTCTAACTTAACTTGCTTATTATGCTATTCAAACACTATATAAAGGTTCTCCTTTTTTCTTCCCTTCTTTTTCTTCCTCCCCCACTCTTTATATATTAGGTATTATATTCTATACTCTGTCTATTCCTTGACTGACTTTGTGGGTAGACGATTTAATTTTGCATTTGCTTAGTAATTAATTGGTCTACTTCCTTTACTGTGGTTTTATTTTCTCTGGTTACAGCTACTTAGCCTTAGGAACACTTCTACCTTTAGCAGTTCCTCCAAAATACACTGTAGAGACAGTTTGTAGGAGGTAAATTCCCTCAACTTCTACTTATCTGGAAATTGTTTAATCCCTGCTTTAAATTTCAATGACAATCTTGCCAAGTAGAGCATTCTTGTTTTGAGGCCCTTCTGTTTCACTGCATTAAATATACCATGCCACTTCCTTCTGGACTATGAGGTTTCCGCTGAGAAGTCTGATGATAGCCTGATGGGCTTTCCTTTGTATATGATATTTTTAATCTCTCTAGCTGCTTTCGATACTATATGTTTCTCCTTGATCGTTACCATTTTAATTATCATATGTCTTGGTGTTGTCTTCCTTGGGTCCCTTCTGTTGGCAGATCTGTGTATTTCCATGGCCTGAGAGACTTTTCCTTCCCTAGCTGGGGAAGTTTTCAGCAATTATTTCCTCAAAGAGACTTTCTATCCATTTGTCTTTATCTTCTTCTTCTGGTATGCGTAAAATGTGAATATTGTTCCATTTGGGTTGGTCACATATTTCTCTTAATATTCTTTCATTCCTAGAGATGTGTTTTTCTCTCTGTGCCATAACTTCTTTGTATTCCTGTTCTATAATTTCTATTTCATTTACTATCTCCTCTACCTCATCTAATCTACTTTTAAATCCCTCTATTGCATATTTCATTTCAGTTACTTTATTTTCCAAGTTTTCATCCCTTCCTTGAAGTCCTCCCTGAGGGCTTGTATATTTTCCTGTAGCTCTGTGAGCATGTTTATGATTTTTATTTTGAAGTCTTTATCAAGAAGATTGGAGTTTTCAGTATCACTTAACCCTCTTTCTGGTGTTTGAAGGATTTTGGTTTGTACCAAGTTCTTTTGTCATTTCATCTTTCTAATGACTAGTATGGAATAATAATTTTGTGTACACAGCATGCCCTAGTGCCCAGAAGATCTACAATCTGGAGCTCCCCAGCCCCTGGAGCAATGGCGGTGGTCACAAGCATGCGGCACCAGTGCCTGCCTGGAGGAACGAGCTTTTCCTGTTGACCAGCTGCAGTGCTTGCCTCCACTGAGAGGCCAATGTGCTCACCGTGCAGGGAGCAGCCTCTGCATTATTCACTTGTAGCTGCCAAAGGCAGGGACGCCCTCCAGCTAGCCTGTCATGATGGCCGGGGGAGCAGGTTTGCCAACTGCTGCCGGCCAGGAGGAAGAAGCAGCAGGCTGAGTACTGCAGTGGGGGGGCCTCAGTGCTGTGTTGCCAGCCAGGGGGATGGAGTATGTGATGCTCCTGAATGTTCCCAACATGCTGGGCTTAGTGTGCCGGGATGATTTTGTTCACCTGTCCTCTCTCTTAGACAGCATGCTCTGTGAAATCCTTGCTCCTTTATCAGCCTTCTCACTATTGGGAAGTCTTTCATTGTGCCTGCCTTTCTATTGTCCTGGAGTGGCAGATGTGGATGCCTGTTGTCCACAGCGGCTGGAATCTCAGTCTCTGCGTATTCTGCCTATCTTTGCTTTCCAACCACTCTAATCTCAAGAGCACCATGTAATGTGGGTTTGTGCTCCCAGAGAAGGTGTCCAGGTGTTTAACAACAGCAGGCATAGATATTTAGCAGTGCTGGGCTTCTACTCCCTCCCACTCCATTTCTCTTCCTCCCACTGGTGAGCTGGGGTGGAGGGAGGGCTTGGGTCCCACCGGATCATGGATTTGCGACTTTATCCACTTCTCTGAGGTCTTCTCTTTTACCCAGACATAGGCCATCTACTGCAGTCTTCTTCCTAGTTGCTCTTTCAGGATTAGTTGTATTTCCTCTATTTTCATGTTACATTGTGTTTTTGGAGGAGGTTTCAGATTCACTTCTTATGCTACATTCTTTTTTAACCACTCAACACCAGTTAATGCTAAGGCTTCACTGCTTCCTTTAATTATTTAAGAGACTACCATTAGACAGTCACTTGATGACCTACAATTATTGGCTGCTCTGAGAAGCACCTGACACCAGGGTCATCACTAATGAAAGTCACAGAGCCTACTACCTACTCAAACCCCTCTTTCACAGTATCCAGAGCTAGTGTTACCCACTGCAGGACCCTCTCGAAAGACCTGCTATTGGTGACTCTGGAGTCGGCTTCCCAATTATGTGATTTCCCCTTAGCAAGAGATTGACTAGATACACAAAAGCTACCCAAACACTTGCTACAGCATTTCCTAATGGGGATTGCATATTCTTCAGCAAAAGATCGAGGACCTGCCACTCCAGTTAAATTCTTAAGCACCACCTGATCCACTGAGGGACACTGCATATCTGATAGAGTTTAAAGACTACTCCCAACTTTGTCAGCTCTCAAGCAGGTTAACACCTGCTAGAGCTCATTGGATTCTGCAGGCAGCATATTTCCCATTTGGAAATACTACTCAGATCTATTTACATATAATCACCAGTAATAAGCCCACTTGGAATGGGGTCCATTACCTAGAAGGCACTGCAGTTATGAAAGATGGTCATGATACAGACACTTCCCTTAGTGCTTCCTGGAGACCCCTTTACAACTAAAGCTCAGGACATGACCTAGTTTGTTCTTTCATGTTTAAAGACACCCACAATGGCTAAAAGTTGCCAGTGGGATTTTCATTTAGAACATTGTCTCCTAAGGCCCCGTGCTGCACACCATTAAAGCAATCATTGCTGGTTGCAAAATGGAATCTCATTGAAACAGAGATTCACAAAATATCTGAACATGAGATGCTCTGCACACATATACCCACTGTGTTCTGCTCATGGATGAAGCACCCTTCAAGCTCAACACAGACGTGACATGCACCCTGCAAGATGGAGATGGCAACTACAGGATGGAGCAAACCTGAGCCTCTGGGACATCTCCCTTGCAGGAGGCTGCCTCCCTGTACAAAAATCACTTCTGGTGTGACAGTGCCACAGAGTCCACTCCTCTCCTTGATCTCTGAGATTCCTGGGGAGCCTTTGGGTTCAACTAAATGAATTGCAAAGCGAGTTTATATGTTTTCTGAACAGAGTGCTTCCAACAGACTGTTAGAGGCTGATGGAGGGGTGCTCATATTCATCCTTCAACTTGGATGTCCTCAAGCATCAGTAAAATTGGTCAAAGCTCATGCAAACATCTTTTCAGCCAAGGATGCCATAGGCAGCAATTGGCTCCATTATAGATCTTTAGCTGTTGGCCATTGCCAATGGTGTAGCCTTGTGGTCTTACCAATGGTCACAATGATTTCTCACTCCGGGTTGATTTTTTGGGTGCAAAATTCTGAGAGGTCCTTGCCTCTCATATATCAGAGATACAAACTAATATTACATATGCCTTGTCCACACAATGATTCAGACTACTAAGGCTCAATCTTGTGCCTAAAGTGGTTCATATAAACATATACTTATAGACACCAGTCCAAAACTTACAGTGATCATAATCTATAATCCATTCCTTTCATTTGGCTCAATAAGTCTATGAACATCATGTGGTAGAGGAGAATCTGCCCATCAGTCTTGGACTGCACACAGAGAGCATTCCCTCTCTTCTGCCCTGGCTCTCATGGTAACCATCCTGAGCTACCATGTGAGGAGACACATCACTGGCTCTCTAATAACTGGGGTGACATCCCATGGGGATTCCACAGTGTCATGGGAAGAATTCCTCAGCTCCTTGATGCCAAACTAACATTGATGCCATTTAGGAATACCTTGACCTTGGCAGATGTCTACACCTGCATTGTACCCACCCCATCATTCATGCCACTGCCCAAGGTACAATACCAGGCCCCAGAAAACACTCCTCATTCCTTTTTGAGTTCTAGACAATGCTCATAGTGACCAGGAATGCATGGTACTTCTGAAAGCTCACCAACCTTATGCTCACCAGCAACTCCTCATATAATTCAACCATTCCATTTGCCTCCACGGAGGCCACCGCATTACACAATAAAATGAAATCATTGATGCCAATCAGGAAATGTGCAAAATAATATCCATATATGTCATCCAAGCAGCCACCACCCTGAAAGCCCGGAGTGAGAGGCAGTGCTCTGTGGCAGCTATGGTTGCTGATGACCCCTGGCCTCAGGTGTTCTGCTGGCCGGTCAAGGGGCATTTGTTCCCTTGGGGTGCTTTTTGCTACATGTAGATAAGGAACACAGGCAAAGTTGCTCAGATACCACAGTACATGATGTGTTTCTCCAGGAGAAACGTTCCCCCAGGCCTCCCTTAATCACCTCAGAGTCCCCAAACCACTCCTTCTGTTTGACCAAACCCACTTGGACCTCTTGTACCCACTCAACTCTCCCCAGGAGTTCTATGTATTAGGAAACAGGTTTTTCTTAAATTCTCTTCCTGTGTGAAGTCTGGAGAGCTGCTGACGACTGAACCAAAAGTGCCTTTTGATAATATTCACTGTGGTATTCTTATCAAAGAACTACCACCTGAATCTCCAAACCAAACCCCCTGCCATACACACATAATAAAAATTAGTAAAATATTTCCCTTCATGGTGTGTCAGTGAAGGTGGTGTAGGAATTCATATTATCATCTTTACCACTTTTCTAAGTACGAAATTATTTAAAAGTTAAATTTAAATATCTGAGTTTCCGCAGGAACCTAGCCAAGAAAAGTTTGAGCTTGGAATCGTGCCCTGGAAGTAAGGGTCGAAAACATCCCTGCTCTTAGGGACACTGTTCCCTGTGGCTTCAGCTCTCCCTGGACACGCTCTCCCAAACTGCTGGTAAGAGATTGGCCAATTAACCCACAATGGCTCCTTCTTTCCTGTGAAGAGATGCTGAGGATTTGGGCTACCGTCTGGAAGAGGTGTCTAAATGCAAAGACGAGTGGAACAGGTCAGAATGCTGGACATGTGCACTTGGCAATGGATCTGCCTTTGTGCTTGAGGGTTAGCATATGAATATCTGTGTTCATGAGTGTAGGTGTGTGCATGCATTATTGTGTATGTTTGGACAGTAGCCTGTGTGTGTGTGTGTATGTTATGTATCTGACTATAGCTTGATCCTTTTTCTGATGTAGATCCAATCCGGGTTCTGTTTTAGCACATGCACCCCAACTTATCAGCCATTTAATGTGTGATGCTTGTTGTAGTGAGTGTGTGATGGGTATGCATGTGTGTTGTTGGACCCAGTTTATTGCAATCAGCATTGTACATTTTTGGTGACATGTATACGGTAATGAGTTATGTATATGTGGTGTGTGGGTTGTATGTTTTAGTAGATGTGTGGTGCTCAAGTGTCAGTGGTGCATTGTGAGCATATTTGTGTGCATGTTTTAGCTTGTCTGTAATTTATGACTTGTATGCATGTGAGTGTTTAGGAATGAGGCACATACTGGCTGGCATTCCTTTCCTTAGAATGGGAATCAGACACAGGTGAATGGAATCCTCAACTCAGTAATGTGTGTGTGTGTGTGTGTGTGTGTGTGTGTGTGTGTGTGTGTGTCTGATATTGTATGGTTTGGGCTTCTGACTTGCAACTACCATCTCCAGTATTTCCTATGCACCCTTCCTGTGGGGCCCACCAGCTGAGATAACCAATGCCCCAGAACTCTTTTCTGAAAAGGACCTGCCGTCACTGTCATATACCTGAGTGTGACTGAACCCTCAGAGTTTCCTAACCCTTCATGTGCACTTACCATCCAAGGCAAAGATAGTTAGGCACCATGCTGGGGGAAGTTTGAGGGCAGAAGCCGCACCAAGTGGCAGTGAGACCTTGGGAAGGTCACTGATCCCTGTGGCCTCAGGTTACATGTATATAGAAAGGAAGCTTACAGGCCCTCATAGACATCTCTGGCTAGCATACAAGTTCATGCATGTGAGCGCCTTTTTTCAATTGGAAAATATACAGATATGAATGAAGGAGTTTCCTAGACAAAGCGTTAAGCAGATTCTGGGCGTCAGGTTCCTTGTATTCCTAAGATAACACAGGGTGTAGGTGCTCAGAACTAGAGAAGTGGGGGAGTCCCATGTTAAGGACTGAGTTCTGATATCACAATAAATTTATATTGAACTACAACAGAGTACCAATATTTGATCATTTAGACAGAAAATTGCTATTTTATATACAGAGCTATTATTGTATATATGTGGAATAATCCATATATATAACTACAACTAAATCTATATAAATATGGGGATATATACATATATATCTGATGTATGTGTATATATCTCATAGTTATATACATATACACATACAAATATTCCCATCTATATATATGTATGTGTGTGTGTGTGTGTGTGTGCAAGTGTGTGTTTCATCAGTGACAGATACTGTTTTTATCTGTGGAATTTATATTTCAGTTTTCCAGTAAGTGAGAAAGAATACTAATTCTTTGTGTAGCACTGAAGGTTTAGGTGGTAATGTAAGTCTGATGTTGGATTTCATCAGGAAATGTATGTAAAGCCCTGAGCATAGTGCCTACAATATAGTTTTATCCCCAAAATGTTTGTCATTGTTGCAGAACATACTTTGTTGGCTATTTCAGACAGGGTGTTATTCTGGCATCAAGGGTCTCTAAATGACCACCCATTCCTAGAGTGCCAACGAGTTTACAGTTATGGGCCAAAGGATTAGTCAGGTTGCAGGAGGAATGTGACAGTCCCCCAAAACCACCTCTCCTCTGGAGCCTTTAAGGCACAAACAAATGACACTAGTTTGCTAGGACTTACCTATTATTTCTCCTGTGGTGAACTACTATGGTTTTCTCTGTCTTGGTGTCATAAATTATCTGAGTATACTTGTAAAAATATACTCACAGAAGTTAGGTCACCTTGATTTTCTTGTTCACTGTGCATTGTCAGTCCATCGTAGAGGGTTGAATCAGACTCAATAATCAGTAAATAACAGTTGAGTAAGACCCAGCAACTGTACTTCTGGGAATTTGCCTTGAAGAAACCAAAATCTCTAATTAAAAATATATGTACCCCTTTGTTTACTGCATGATTTAAAATCTCCAAGATGTGGTAGCAACTTAAGTGTCCAGCATTACGTGAATGGATAAAGAAGAGATGGTATATCTACAATGAAATATTATTCAGCCATAAAAAAGAATGAATCTTGCTATTTCTCACAACATGGATGGATGGAATGTGTTATGCTAAGTGAAATAAGGCAGACGGAGAAACACAATTTCTGTATTATTTTACTCATGTGGAATCTGAAAGACAAAACAAACTAACAAATGAAATAAATGGCATAAATAGATGTATAAACATAAAGAACATATTGCTGGTTGTCATAGGTTAGGGAGGTGGCAGATGGGGAAAATGGGTGAAATAAGTAAAGATGTACAAATTTCAAGTTATAAATTAAATGAGTCCTGTGGATGGAAGTACAGCAAGGGAAATTAACCAATAATACTACTGTAATTCCCTTCTATGCTGACAGAATGCAACTACATGTGGTATGGTGAGCATTTGATGATCACATAATTGTGAAATTATTAAGCTGTACATCACAAACCAATATAATATTTAATATGAACTGTATTTCAATTAAAAATTATACAGATACCTCAACAAACTAAAAAATAAATAAATAGTGGTGAATGGCACAGTGAATAACCTGTCTAATGAGGTCTTATTGGCTGTTTTGGGGTGCAATGCTTTTCTGGAGCCCATCTTGGATAGAGTGCAGACACAGGTGTGACTCATAATATAGTTAGAAATAACTAGAACATATTTAGAAAGTCATTGTTTTCTCATAAAATTACAGGGTTGAATGTATCTGCATCTTTGTTTCTCATGTTCCTCTCCCTTCCTTATCCCCAGCAGGTAACAACCCAGCATGAGGCCTGGGAACCAGAGCAGCGTGTCCGAGTTCCTCCTCCTGGGGCTCCCCGTCCCCCCGGAGCAGCAGGGCATGTTCTTTGCCCTGTTTCTGGGCATGTACCTGACCACGGTGCTGGGGAACCTGCTCATCATCCTGCTCGTCAGGCTGGACTCGCGCCTCCACACCCCCATGTACTTCTTCCTCAGCCACCTGGCCCTCTCTGACGTCTCCCTTTCATCCATCACTGTCCCAAAGATGCTGATGAACATGCAGACTGAACGCCGGTCTATCACCTATTCTGGGTGCATTTCACAGGTGTATTTCATTGTATTGTTTGGTTCCCTTGACAGCTTTCTCCTCACAGTGATGGCATATGACAGGTATGTGGCCATCTGTCACCCTCTCCACTACACCAGCATCATGAGGGACGAGGTGTGTATCCTCCTTGTGGTTGGGTGCTGGCTCTCCTCCTGTGCCCAGGCTCTCCTGCACACCCTCCTTGCGAACCAGCTGCCCTTCTGTGCAGGGACGACCATTCCCCACTTCTTTTGTGATCTTGCTGCTGTGCTCAAGTCCTCCTGCTCAGACACCTCCCTCAACAAACAGCTTCTCTTTGCTGAAGGTGGACTGGTTTTCCTCGTTTCGGTGAGTGGGATCCTGGGCTCTTATACCCGCATGGCAGTCATCATCCTGAAGGTCCCCTCCCTCAAAAGAATCTCTAAAGCCTTGTCTACATGTGGCTCCCACCTCTTTGTTGTTTTTTTATACTATGGGACGATTGCAGGTGTTTACTTTTTCTCCTCCTCTAGCAAGTTCAAAGAGAAGGACGTCATTGCCTCAGTGTTGTATATGATGGTCACCCCCATGCTGAACCCCTTCATCTACAGCCTGAGGAATAACAATATGAAATGTGCTCTTCAGAAAATTTTCAGAACCAAGGACACCCCAAGGATGAAATCAGTCCCACTGTAATGGGCACACATGGGGCTTGTAAAATAGGTCTTCTTAAATGTTGGACATCTCGTCACTGATATCAACCTTCTCTCAGTCTCATTCTGTGTCCTCTTCTCTCTTTCTTCATCTGACTGTTATTCCCTACCTGCTCTTTAAATCCTGTATATATTTCTTCAGTGAAATTCCAAGTCCTCCTGTGATGTTCACAGCAAGTTTATGAGTCTCTGAGTCCACGTCCTGGGATTTAAGAAATTTTATCTCCATCATTTTCCTCAATGAGGCTCTATATACACACAAGGCAGTCATCATCCTGAAGGTACTCTCAGAAGCACACACTCACACAGATTTTCTTGATACAAGCAAACTTCATTTATTTCGTATGTGAAGAATTCATAGGAAGTTATCAAAATCTTTCATCTATTGCGTGGTGTCAGTCATTAATGGAATTAACTAATCATTGAAATGCATATTTCGCTTAATCATAAGAAAAAGTCCCTTATAAGATTCTAATATCTTCCAATTTTTCAGCAGAGCAAACTAAAGCTCAGAGATCAAGTAAGCAGCTTCCCTAAGACTTGATCTCAGATATGTGACACATTAAACCATGTGTTAATTAGATTATTGTTATTACCTGGTCTCTGACACCATTAACCACTGTGGGTGTTCTTGACCCTTACATAAAGCATAGAACGAGAATTGCTCTTTTGTGTTTCCCCTTCTGAAACTGTAATTATGGCGAACACATTCTCAATGTTTATAGTTTTCACATGTGTGTATATGCTTCAATGTATTCATCTCGGGAGTCCTTCAGGCAGAAATGAAAAGATGCTATTAGGTAACTCTGGGCTATATGACATCATGAAGATCAGTGGCAAACACTGCTACACAGGTAAATGTAAAGACAGTATTATTATATTTATATTTGTATGTTCTCCTTTGGTTTCCTGAATAATTAAAAAATAAATTCATAAACAGTGACTAAAACTATGCTAACAGAGATGGAATTAAAGATGGCGGTGTGAGAGGAGAGACAGAGGCTTCATCCTAAAACTGGACACAATTAGAATATTTAATTGGCACAACTAATCCTGAGATAGCAACAGGAAAGAGGGCGGTGCCAGGCTGCACACACCTGGAGAAAAGAGCAGACCTCAGAGAACGGGGTAACGTACCAGAGCTGTGGCTCCCCAGGACCCCAGCCCCTCCCCCACCCCAGTTCACCGGTGGGAGGAAGACAAACGGAGCAGGGAGGGAGTGGAAGGCTTGGGGCTGCTGAACAGCTAGCTCCGGCGATGTGCGCTGGGAGCACAAACCTAGATGTCATGGTGCCTTCATGTGACTCGCATCACTACTGTGTTGGAAAGTTAATACAGGCAGAGTTCCTGGGGAGACTGGGATTCCGGCCGCTTATGGAAACCAGGGATCCATATCCAGCTGCTCTGGGACAAAAACATACCTGTGTGACCAGCCCACTGAATCAGGCAGTGGAGACAGGCACAGCAGCCAGGAGGCGGGGAACAGCTCTTTCCTCCACCAAGGAACCAGTACCACTCCCCTGCGACCCCCGACATTGCTTCAGGGGCTGAGCAGCTGCAGAATAGAGCTTCTGGACACTAGAGGGCGCCATATACAAATATGAAACGCCAAAGGAACCTTGTCCAGAGTAAAATTGTTAGTACAACTCCTGAGAAATATTTAAAAGATATGGACTTTGTGACTCTTCCTGAAAGGGAGTTCAAAATAAAAATCATCAACATTCTAATGGAGTTAGGAAAGACATCCAAGAACTCAGGAATGAACTCAGGTTGGATATCCAATCATTAAAGAACACCATGGATGGTATTAAGAGCAGGTTGGATATGGTGGAGGAGACAATAAATGAAATAGAAACTAGAGAAGAGGAATACAAAGAAGCTGAGGCACAGAGAGAAAAAAGGATCTCTAAAAATGAAAGAATATTGAGTGAACTGTGTGACCAATCCAAGAGGAACAATATTCACATTATAGGGAAACCAGAAAAAGAAGAGAGAGAAAGGGATAGAAAGTGTCTTGGAGGAGGTAGTTGCTGAAAACTTCCCCAATCTGGGGAAGGAGATAGTCTCTCAGGAGAACCACAGATCTCCCAATACGAGGGACCCAACGAAGACAACACCAAGACACATACTAATTAAAATGGGAAAGATCAAGGATAAGCACAGACTGTTAAAAGCAACCAGAGGCAGAAATAAGATCACATACAAAGGAAAGCGCATCAGACTAACATCAGACTTCTCAGCAGAAACCTTACAGGCCAGAAGGGAGTGACATGATGTATTTAATGCCATGAAGCAGAAGGGCCTGGAACCAAGATTACTTTATCCAGCGAGATTATCATTTAAATTTGAAGGAGGGATGAAACAATTTCCAGATAAGCAAAAGCTGAGAGAGTTTACCTCCCACAAACATCTCTGCAGTCTATTTTGGAGGGACTGCTATAGATGGAAGTGTTCCTAGGGTTGGATAGCTGTCACCAGAGGTAGTAAAACCATGGTAGGGAGGGTGGAGCAGCTGATTGCAAGGCAAATGCAAAATTAAATTGACTATTCCCGAAGTCAATCAAGTGATAGACCAAAAGTACCGAATTTGATACCTAATATATAAAGAATGAAGGAGGAAGAAAAAGGAGGAGAAATAGAAAAGAACCTTTAGATTATGTTTGTAACAGCATACTAAGTGAGTTAAGTTAGACTCTTAGATAGTAAGGAAAGTAAAGTAACCTTTGGTAACCACGAATCTAAAGCCTGAAATGGCAATAAGTACATACCTATCGATAATCACCCTAAATGTAAATGGACTGAATGCACCAATCAAAAGACATAGAGTCACTGAATGAATAAAAAAACAAGACTCATCTATATGCTGCTTACAAGAGACTCACCTCAAACCCAAAGACATACACAGACTAAACATCAAGGTATGGAAAAAGATATTTCATGCAAACAACATGGAGAAAAAAGTAGGTGTTGCAGTACTAGTATCAGACAAAATAGACTTCAAAACAAACAAAGTAACAAGACACAAAGAAGGACATTACATAATCATAAAGGGCTCAGTCCAACAAGAGGATATAACCATAATAAATATATATGCACCCACCACAGCAGCACCAGCATAAGTGAAACAAATTCTAAGAGAACTAAAGGAGGAGATAGACTGCAATGCATTCATTTTAGGTGACTTCAATACACCATTCACTCCAAAGGACAGATTCACTAGACAGAAAATAAGTAAGGACACGGAGGCACTGAACAACACACTAGAACAGATGGACTTAGCAGACATCTATAGAATTCTACATCCAAAAGCAACAGGATACACATACACATTCTTGTCAATTGCACATGGAACATTCTCCAGAATAGACCACATACTAGGCCACAAAAAGAGCCTCAGTAAATTCAAAAAGATTGAAATTGTACCAACCAACTTTTCAGACCACAAAGGTGTAAAACTAGAAAAGAATTGTACAAAGAAAGCAAAAAGGCTCACAAACACATGGAGGCTTAACAACACGCTTCTAAATAGTCAATGGATTAACAACCAAATTAAAATGGACATCCAGCGATATATGGAAACAAATGACAACAACAACACAAAGCCCCAACTTCTGTGGGACACAGTGAAAGCAGTCTTAAGAGGAAAGTATATAGCAATCCAGGCATATTTAAAGAAGGTAGAACAAACCCAAATGAATAATCTAATGTCACAATTATCAAAATTGGAAAAAGAAGAACAAATGAGGCCTAAAGTCAGCAAAAGAAGGGACATAATAAAGATCAGAGAAGAAATAAATAAAATTGAGAAGAATAAAACACTTGAAAAAATCAATGAAACCAAGAGCTGGTTCTTTGAGAAAATAAACAAAATAGATAAGCCTCTAGCCAGACTTATTAAGAGAAAAAGAGAATCAACACACATCAACAGAATCAGAAATGAGAAAGGAAACATCATGACGGACCCAACAGAAATACAAAGAATTATTAGAGAATACTATGAAAACCTATATGCTAAGAAGCTGGAAAACCTAGAAGAAAATGGACAACTTCCTAGAAAAATACAACCTTCCAAGACTGACCAAGGAACAAACACAAAATCTAAACAAACCAATTACGAGCAAAGAATCTGAAGCGGTAATCAAAAAACTACCTAAGAAAAAAACCCCCAAGCCAGATGGATTTACCTTGGAATTTTATAAGACATACAGAGAAGATACAGTACCCATTCTCCTTAAAGTTTTCAAAAAAAATAGGAGAGGAGGGAATACTCCCAAACTCATTCTATGAAGCCAACATCACCCTAATACCAAAACAAGGCAAAGACACCACCAAAAAAGAAAATTACAGACCAATATCCCTGATGAATGTAGACACAAAAATACTCAGTAAAATATTAGCAAACCAAATTCAAAAGTATATCAAAAGGATCATATGCAATAACCAAGTGGGATTCATCCCAGGGATGCAAGGATAGTACAACATTCGAAAATCCATCAACATCATCCACCACATCAACAAAAAGAAAGACAAAAACCACATGATCATCTCCATAGATGCTGAAAAAGCATTTGACAAAATTCAAAATCCATTCATGATAAAACCTCTCAGCAAAATGGGTATAGAGGGCAAGTGCCCCAACATAATTAAGGCCATATATGATAAACCCACAGCCATCATCATACTGAACAGCAGGAAGCTGAAAGCTTTTCCTCTGAGATCGGGAACAAGACAGGGATGCCCACTCTCTCCACTGTTATTCAACATAGTACTGGAGGTCCTAGCCATGGCAATTAGACAAAACAAATAAGTACAAGGAATCCAGATCAGTAAAGAAAAAGTTAAACTGTCACTATTTCCAGATGACATGATATGGTACATGAAAAACCCTAAAGACTCCACTCCAAAACTACTAGAACTGATATCAGAATACAACAAAGTTGCAGGATACAAAATTAACACACAGAAATCTGTGGCTTTCCTATACACTAACAATGAACCAATAGAAAGAGAAATCAGGAAGACAATTCCATTCACAATTGCATCAAAAAGAATAAAATACTTAGGAATAAACCTAACCAAAGAAGTGAAAGACCTATACCCTGAAAACTATAAGACACTCTTAAGAGAAATTAAAGAGGACACTAACAAATGGAAACACATTCCACGCTCTTGGCTAGGAAGAATTAATATCGTCAAAATGGCCATCCTGCCCAAAGCAATATACAGATTTAATGCAGTCCCTATCAAATTACCAACAACATTCTTCAATGAATTGGAACAAATAGTTCAAAAATTCATATGGAAACACCAAAGACCCCGAATAGCCAAAGCAATCCTGAGAAGGAAGAATAAAGTGGGGGAGGGAATCTCACTCCCCAATTTCAAGCTCTACTACAAAGCCATAATAATCAGGACAATTTGGTACTGGCACAAGAAAAGAGCCACAGACCAGTGGAACAGATTAGAGACTTCTAACAGTAACCCAAACATATATGGTCAATTAATATTCGATAAAGGAGCCATGGACATACAATGGGGAAATGATAGTCTCTTCAACAGATGGTGCTGGCAAAACTGGCAGCTACATGTAAGAGAATGAAACTGGATTACTGTCTAACCCCATACACAAAAGTAAATTCGAAATGGATCAAAGACTTGAATGTAAGTCATGAAACCATAAAACTCTAAGAAAAAAACATAGGCAAAAATCTCTTAGACATAAACATTAATGACTTCTTCATGAACATATCTCCCTGGGCAAGGAAAACAAAAGCAAAAATGAACAAGTGGGACTATATCTAGCTGAAAAGTTTCTGTACAGCAAAAGACACCATCAATAGAATAAAAAGGTACCCTACAGTATGGGAGAATATATTCGGTAAATGACAGATCCAATAAAGGCTTGACATCCAAAATATATAAAGAGCTCACGCACCTCAACAAACAAAAAGCAAACAAACCATTTAAAAAATGGGCAGAGGAACTGAACAGACAGTTCTCCAAGGAAGAAATTCAGATGGCCAACAGATACATGAAAAGATGCTCCACATCACTAGTTATCAGAGAAATGCAAATTATAACCACAATGAGATATCACCTCACACCATTAAGGAAGGCTACCATCCAAAAGACAAACAACAACAAATGTTGGCGAGGTTGTGGAGAAAGGGGAACCCTCCTACACTGCTGGTGGGAATGTAAATTACTTCAATCATTGTGGAAAGCAGGATGGAGGTTCCTCAAAATGCTCAAAATAGATTTGTATTTGACCCAGGAATTCGACTTCTAGGAATTTACCCTAAGAATGCAACACTCCAGTTTTAAAAAGACAGATGCACCCCTATGTTTATCGCAGCACTATTTACAATAGCCAAGAAATGGAAGCAACCTAAGTGTCCATCAGTAGATGAATGGATAAAGAAGATGTGGTACATATACACAATGGAATATTATTCAGCCATAAGAAGAAAAGAAATCCTACCCTTTGCAACAACATGGATGGAGCTAGAGGGTATTATGCTCAGTGAAATAAGACAAGCAGAGAAAGATAAATACCAAATGGTTTCACTCATCTGTGGAGAATAGAATAAAGGAAAAACTGAAGGAACAAAACAGCAGCAGAATCACAGAACCCAAGAATGGACCAACAGTTACCAAAGGGAAAGAGACTGTGGACAGTGACTGTAGTGGGGTTTGTGGGGGGAAGTTGGGGTAGGGGAGGTTGTTTTAAACATAATGTTCTTCGTGTTATAGTAGATTAATGAATACAAAACAAAAAAATAAATAAAATAAAATAAAAGGTTACAAAAAAAGAATGATTTATATTGATTAAACTGTTAACCACTAGGAAGAAAGAACAATGATAAACATATGCATCTAATAACAGACACCCCAAAAATATGAAACAAACCTTGAGAAAATTACAAGACATACAAACCAAATAAAAACTGGGCCGAACAGACATTTTCCAAACAAGCTATTTAATGGCCAACTAACACATGAAAAAATGCTCTACATCTTCAGACATTAGGAAAATGCAAATCAAAACTGCCATTTTCGATCCACTACAATACTCATAATTTTGTAAATGAAAAATAACCATTGTTGGTGGGATTTGGAGGAACTGGACCCCTCATACATTGCTGGTGAAAGGTAACTGTGGTGCAGCCACTGTGCCTCCAACCAAAACATTTTGGTTCTTTCTCAGTAAGTTAAACTTAGAATTACCACATGATCTAGCAACTCCACTGTTGGCTCTATACCCAAAAGACATGAAAACGGATAGTAAAACAAACACTTGTACGTTAATACAGCAGCTCTGTTCAGTGTTCCCAAGGTATAAATAATCCCAATGTCCGTCAACAGATAAATGGATAAACAAAACGTGTATACATGTACAGTGGAGAGGTTGTAATATGAAGTACTGATAGATGCTACAACATGGATGAACCTTGGAAATATTATGCTAAGTGAAATAACCCAAACACAAAAGGGCACATATTACCTGTCTCTGTTTATATGAAATATCCAGAATAGGCAAATCCATAGAGACAGAAAGAAGACTACTGCACCCCATGGACTGTGGGGAGGGTGGAATGGGGAGTGACTTAATGAGCACATGGTTTCTGTTTGGAGGAATGCAAGATTCTGGAACTCAATATTGGTTGTGGTTGCACAGCATTGGTGAATGTACATCATGCCACTGAATTATACATTATAAAGGGCTAAACTGATCAATTTCATGTACTGTGCATATTACTGCAATAAATAAAATGAAGAGGAAATAATATACTTAGTACCTGTTCACTTGAGTAAAGGGAACTACAAGAATAATGTACCAGAAAACAATGAATCTGAAGTGGATTCCACAGCCAATTCATTCGAAAAGGCCACCTCATCTCTTGATAAGATGACGGCTGGGGCAGCTTCAGAAACAGCTTCCCTGGGTCCACTGTCTCCTGCCTTATCTATCAGCTGATTCTTACTGACAGGGGTATCTCCTCAAATTAAAGATTACATAAAAGTTGATGGGTCTAAATGCAATGTCTCTTCCGAAATGGATCCTAGAACACAAAAAAGACGTGAATGGGAAAACTATTAAAAATCCAAAGAAAGATTGCAGTTTACTTAGTGGTAAGCTACCAATCCTAATGTCTTGATTGTCCTGAGTCATCACGGTTATGTAAGATACTAACAATAGCAGAAACCTTGTGAAGGGTATAGGACATCTCTGTACTATTTTTGTAATCTTTCTATGAAACAAAAATTATAGGAAATACAAAGTTTATTAAAAAATAAACCACTGAGTTTGATTATTACAAGTGTGGGTGCAAATGGGGTAGAAAAGTTGGGAAATGAGCACACCTGTTTGGATCAATTGGACTGTTATCTTTCAACTTTTCAAACAAAGAAGAAATGAACCAAAAAGAGTAGAATGAAAACAAACTTATTAACCCTCTGGGCATTTCATATAACTTGATTCTTGAAAGGGGAAAAAGTACCCCTAGTAAATCTACTTACATGCCCTTTGGATAAACATTCATGAATGAGCCAGTGTTTGTGAAAAAGAGACTAAAGGGGAAAGAAAGGGAAAGGGAGAGAGAGAGAGAAAGACAGAGAGAGAGAGAGAAACAGCAACGTCTGTGTGACTTGTGAGCCAAGAGGAAGGCTCACCAAGTCCTGAAAATCCACAGCTGCAGCTCCTTTCTGTGCCTCTATTGCAACAAGGACTGTGGTCCTGAGCTGTCCTGGGCCACAGACAATTAGGAAAAGGGTTCCCCTAAAGCCAATGAGGTAACATCTGCGGCGGTTCTCTAAGTGTGACAGTACTGATGGGGCCTGCCTGGAGGAGGAAGCTTACTACTAGGCTCTGTGTAGAGAAGACCCATGAACATATATCCTATAACTCACACAATAAGGTGAGGAAACTGAAGCAGGGTCTTAAGATATCACTCAACTGGATATGTAAATTCATTAATTATTTCATGCAATTCGCATATGGAAAAGATGCTAAATGGCTCTTGCGCTTACACCGTGCTGGCTCATATTATCATTACCTCCTGACAAGGTGTGACAATTGGCGGGCATATCTGTCCTTCCACAATCAATATGGGATCCCATCAGATTCTCAAGGAATAGCAGGATCCAATAGACTTCTGGAAATGGGAGCACCTCCCACTGCAACACCCGCGCCCATCCGCAGACTTTCCTCCGCTGCCCTGGGGTCCTGGCATGGAAAACAGCCCACCCTCCTCCCGTACTCAGTAAAGCGCATGTCCTCACCAAATGGCAACTTCAGAAGAGGGTTACTTAACACTGAGTATTAAGGAACGTTGATATGGTCAAGAGGTGTATCCCTCTGCTGAGCGCTGCAATGGACAGGAAGTTCTATCCAGTCCTGAGGAGACGACTGCTGATGCTTACACCCAGTAGCTATTCCTCAGGGAACACCAGCAAATTCTAAGGCTTCCCTGCCCCCTTTAATTAGTTACATGACGACTCTTAGAGAGTCACTTGATGGTCTAAGATTATTGGCTGCTCTGAGGAGCACCTGATCCCCAGGTCAATGCTTACCACAGTCACAGAGCCTACTATGGATTCAGTCCCCCATTCCTGACTTTCCAGGGCCAGCTTCCCCCACTGCAGGGCCCTCATCAAAAGATCTGGAATTGGTGGCTCTGGAGTCGGCTTCCTAGATATGATTCCCAGTAGGAAGCCCAAGGAGCTTCAGGCTCTTCTGACAAGTTGCACAGTGCATCCGATCTCTTCCTCCTCTAAACCCACGCCCCTGGTGCAGAACCCACTGTGCATTCCCTGATCTAACACAGCCTCATTAGGGACATGGCATGCTCCTGGTCCTGGGTGCCACCTAGGGACCATCACCCTTACGCTACCCAGGTGGCCCGTTCATTACTTCACAGTAACCAACATTTTATGGACTTGACTGATCCCAGTATTAACCACAGCAATCTCAGGAGCCCACTGAATTTCAGGAAGGAGCTCTCCATGGTCTCCAGGTGTTATTACACACAGATGGAAGGAAAACAAGCCTGCCTGACACAGACCATTGGCAGAATAACCTTGTCTAATTTTTGAGATGTCATAGTTCCCATCCCTCTTTGATTTCCATCGCTGGGATGCATGTTCTAGATGGCTATGTGGACCCTGCAATGAAGTAAAAATAGGCTAAAACTGTTGCCTTCACCAAATGGGATGCCATTTTCCTGCCACAACTCTTCAGAACAGTTTGGCCTGTTCTGAAACCTGGATGTACGAATGGTCACTTGTGCTGGATACAATAACCTTCACGCTGGGGTCCCATCCACTAAGTCTCCTCTACATAACAGGGTTGAAATGACCAAGGCCATTCCGTCCTCACTGACAATTCCTGGGCAGTTAAAGGTGCACCTCTTACACGGCCACATATATTAATAGCCAACTTTAATAGCCTCTAAGATTCAATTTCCATTCACTTTTGAAGGGACATGGTACACCTTTACTTGGGTGCCTGTGGGAAGCCTCAACAGTCCACTCATCATACACACCTCCTGCTGGCAAGGCTTGAGCAGATCTAGCTGTCCCCAGGCACCCAGGGGTGTCAATATATGGATCACATCCTCTTAGGAGGAGATTGACTAGACACATACAAGCTACTCAAACACTTGCTATGGCCTTTCCCAAAGGGATGGGCATACTCCCCACCTAAGGCTCAAGGACCTGCCACTCCAGTTAAATTCTTAGGCACCATCTGATGAACTGAGGGACACTGCATACCTCATAGAGTTTAAAGCCTACTCCCGTCTTTGTCAGCTCTCAAGCAGGCCGACACCTGTTAGATCACTTAGGCTTTGGCAGGTGGCATATTTCCCATTTACAATTAGTACTGAGACCTGTTTACATAACGACCAACAGTCAGCCAGCTTGGAATGGGGCCCATTATAGTAGAAGGCACTGGGGTTATGAAAGATGGTCATGATACAGACACTTCCCTTAGTGCCTCCTGGAGACCCCTTTGCAATTAAAGCTCAGGACATGACCTAGTATGTTCTTTCGTGTCTAAAGACGACCCATAATGGCTAAGAATTGCCTGTAGGGTTCTCGTTTAGAACATTAGAGCAACCATTGCTGGTTGCAAACTGGGATCTCATTGAAACTGAGCTTCTCAAAACATCTAAACCAGCAATGTTCTGCACACATCTGTCCTCGGTGTCCTGGTCATGGAGGCAGCACCCGGCAAGCTCAGCATAGATGTGGGGTGCGCGCAGTTAGATGGAGATGGCAACCACAGGATGGAGCAAACCTGAGCCTCGGTCATATCCCCCTGCAGGAGGCCGCCTCCCTGGCCAAAAATCACTTCTAATGTCACAGTGCCACAGGAGGCCACACCTCTCCTTGATCTCTGGGATTCCTGGGAGCCTCTGGGTTCAGCAAAATGAACTTCTAAGTGAGTTCAGATATTTCCTGAACAGAGTGCCACCAGCAACCTGATGGAGGCTGGTGGACGGAAGCTCGTTTTCATTCCTGAACTAGGATGCCTCCAAGGCTCAGTGCAGTTGGCCAAACCCAGGCAAACATGCTGACATCAGAAGATGCCCTCACCAACGACTGACCCCATTTCACATGTTTAGCTGTTGGCTATTGCCAATGGTGTAGCCATGTGTCCTTACCAATGGTCACAATGATTTCTTATTCATGATTTACTTTTCTTGGTAAAGAACTCTGAGAATTCCTTGGTTCTCAAATACGAGAGACACAGAATAAAAGCACACATGTCTCTGTCCACACAATGCATCAGACTACTAAGGCCCAATCTATGCTTAAAGTCATAAATATATATGTATGTTTAAGATACAAGTCCCAAACTTCCTAAGATCATAGCCCATATTCCATTTCATTCCTTTTGGCTCAACAGGCATGTCAAACATCAGGTCCCGGAGGACCCTCGGCATTTCGGCCCCGGACTGCGTGCAGACAGCATTCCCTCTCCTCCGCCATGGCACTCCCGGCAACAAGCCTGACCCCCATGTGAGAGGGCACAGCACTGGGTATGTGATCACTGGGGTGGCATCATGGGGATTATGTAGTGATGTGGACACCGTTTGTGAGTCATTGAGGCCAAACTGACATGCCTCTGAATAATGCCTTGACCTTGGCAGGTGACTCCACTGGCATCGTGCCCACCCCACCATTCCTGACACTGCCCAAGGTACAACACGGGGCCTCACGAAACATGCCTCATCCCTTCTGGAATTCTAGGCAGTGCTGACAGTGACCAGCACTCACGTAGCTTCTTAAAGCTCATCAGCCTTATGCTCACCAGCCAGCCCGCGTTCAACTCAAGCTCCATCGCCCTTATTGTGCTGACTGACTGGGGGTCCTGGTACCACCGTGGCGGCCACAACATGACACATGAAAATGAAATCATTGATGCCAGTCAGGAAATGTGCAAAATATTATGCAAACATGTGATCCAAGCAGCCAACACCCTGAAAGCCCGGAGTGAGAGGCAGGGCTCTGTGGCAGGTGTGGTTGCTGATAACCCCTGGCCTCAGGTGTTCTGCTGGCTGGTCAAGGGGCATTTGTCTCCTTTGTGTGTTTTATCCTATATGTGGATAAGGAACACAGGCAATATGCTTGGTTACCACAGTACATGATGTGTTTCTCCAGGAAAATTTCCCCAGCACCTCCCTTAACCACTACAAAGTCCCAATACCATTACCTCTGCTTCACCAAACCTACTCGACCTCCTGCACCCACTCAGCTCTCCCCAGGAATTCTGTGTATGAATAGAAAACTTTCTCTTAAATTTTCTTCCTGAGGAAGAGAGGAGAGCTTCTGACAACTGAACCAAATGTGCCTTTTGATAATACACACTGGGGTATGCCTACCAAAGGTCTACAGCCTCAATCTCTAACCCCAATCCCCTGCCATATACACAAATGTAATTTAGTAAAATATTACCCTTTATGGAGTGTCAGTGAAGGTGGTACAGAAATTCCTACTATCATCTTTACAGCTTTACTAAGCATGAAATCATTTAAAAATTAAATGTAAATACAAATCTCAGCAGGACCCTTGCCAAGAAAAGTTTGAGCTTGGAACCGTGCCCAGGAAATATGGATTCGAAACATCCCTATTAGGGACACCGTCTCCTGTGACTTCAGTTCTCCCTGGACACGCTCATCCAGACTGGAGGTTAGAAATTGGCCAATTAACCCATGATCGCTCCTGCTTTACCGTGAAGAGAAAATGAGGATTTGGGCCACTTCTGGAAGAGGTGTCTACACACAAAGATGAGTGGAACAGGTCAGAGGCCCTGGAAATGTACACTTGGCAGTGTGTCTGGGTTTGTGCTTGAGGATGTGTGCATGATTATCTGTGTGTATGAGTGTGGGTGTGTGCATGCATTACTGTGTATGTTTGGACAGTAGCATGTGCACGCATGTGTGTCTGGGTGTTTCTATGTGTTTACTATCTGACTACAGGGTGATTCTTTTCCTGAGTTAGATTCAATCTGGGCTCTCTTTAGCACATGCACACCAAGTTGTCAGCCTCCTAATGTGTTGAGTATACACTCCTGCTTCATGCCTGTGAGCCTCAATATTTGCTTCCTGTTGTCAGAACTGGCACATTTCCCGACTGGGCGGGTCACAGCTGAGGGGGTCAGAGCCCAGCAGTGGGGATAAGACTGTTGTCTCCGCTGTAGGAGAAGAAGCCTCCCGACCTGCTGAGGAACAGGGTCAGAGGGCTCACACCTCTGCTCACAGTGGGCGCTAGTGCTGTGTGACTGTGTGGGGACACATCCGGGGCGAGGGCAGGACATGTCCTGTGTGCTGGCCTCTGTGTGTCTGCACCATGAGTGTGTTTCCATGTACATGGATGCTGGCTGTGGTTTATTGACGGTGCCTGTGACCGAAGACGTTTAACTGCCCCTCACTGATGGCCTCCCCGGGAATGGTGTGGATCATAAGGGGCTGAAGCTCGCCTCTCTGTGATGGGAGTGTATGCAACGCTTGTTGTAGTGAGTGTGTGGTGTGTGTGCAAGGGTGTTGTTGGAGCAGATTTCTTCTGAGATTTTTCTATTGTGTGTAGCCTTGTGTGCTTTTGGTGACATGCATGTAAAGTGGAGAATTACATATTTGTAGTGTGGGAGTTGTGTGCCTTAGCTTATGTGTGGTGCTTGTGTGTCAGTAGTGCATGATGAGTGTACTTGTGGGTGACACATTATTGCATATTGTGCATGTGTTAGCTTGTGTGTAATTTATGACTTGTATGCATATGAGTGTTTAGGAATGAGGCACATACTGGCGTTCCTCCCCTTAGAAGGGAACTGGACGCAAGTGAATGGATCCTCAACTCAGCAATGTGTCGGGGTATGTGTGGGTGCACGCATGGTTGGGGGATTCTGACTTGCAACCATGATCTCCAGTATGTCCTATGTGCCCTCCCTAAGGGGCCCGACCAGCTGAGATAACCGGTGCCCCAACAATCCAACCTGAAGAGGAGCTCCTGTCACTGTCACCCACCCACCTGCGTGTGACTGACGCCCTCGGTTTCCTGACCCTTCACGTGCACTTACCATCCCAGGTAGAGAAAGATAGGCACTGTGCTGTGCAGAAGTTTGCTAGTTAGACGAAGTCCCACCTGTTTATTCTGTCACTTCCCTTCTCTGGGAGATGTATCCAGGTGGACAATACCCAAGAGTTTACTGCCTATGTTTTCTACTAAGAGTTTTCTGGTTTCACATCGTACATAAAGTCTTGAACCATTTCCAGTTTATTTTGTGTGTATGGTGCAAGGAACTGGTCCACTTTTCGCCTTTTGTACATGGCTGTGCAGTTTTCCCAACACCATTTACAAAGAGACTGCCTGCTTCCCAGTGTGTATTCTTGCCTCCTTTGCTCATAGCAATTGACCAGATAAATATTAATTGTTCAATATATTAGATTGAGCTACATGAAATAAGCAATATTTGATCATTTTTTACTTACAGCAAATGGCGTGTAGAGAGTCACACAGACACAAACACATATTTGTAGCACTGTACTTGAATTTGTATATATATATATGTATATAGATGGCAATTATACATACATGTAACATATCACACATATGTGTGTTCCATATATTTGGCATATATAATATTCTCATGTATACATATATTCCTGGAGCCAGCATGGGATACATGATGAGGCACCACCCACAGGCAGGACAAATTAAGAGGAATGTAGTTTAAAAGTTGTTGATTTCACAAAAGTTGTAACTTGGAATGTATCTCCATTGTTTTTTCTGATATTCCTCTCCCTCCCTTATCCCCAGCAGGTAACAGCCCAGCATGAGGCCTGGCAACCAGAGCAGCGTGTCCGCGTTCCTCCTCCTGGGGCTCCCTGTCCCCCCGGAGCAGCAGGGCATGTTCTTTGCCCTGTTCCTGGGCATGTACCTGACCACGGTGCTGGGGAACCTGCTCATCATCCTGCTCGTCAGGTTGGACTCGCACCTCCACACCCCCATGTACTTCTTCCTCAGCCACCTGGCCCTCTCTGACGTCTCCCTTTCATCCATCACTGTCCCAAAGATGCTGACAAACATGCGTAGTCAGAGCCGATCTATCACGTATTTGGGATGCATTTCACAGGTGTATTTCATCGTCTTCTTTGGTTCCCTTGATGGCTTCCTTCTCACAGTGATGGCGTATGACAGGTATGTGGCCATCTGTCACCCTCTCCACTACACCACCATCATGAGGGACAAGGTGTGTATTGTTTTCATGGTCGGGTGCTGGCTCTCCTCCTGGGCCCAGGCTCTGTTGCACACCCTCCCTGTGGGCTGGTTGTCCTTCTGTGCAGGGACGATCATTCCCCACTTGTTTTGTAATCTTGCTGTTGTGCTCAAGTCCTCCTGCTCAGACACCTCCCTCAATGAGCTGCTCATCCACACGGAAGGTGGACTGGTCTTCATCGTGTCGGTGAGTGGGATCCTGGGCTCTTATATCCGCATGGCAGTCATCATCCTGAAGGTCCCATCTCTCAAAAGAACCTCCAAAGCCTTGTCTACATGTGGCTCCCACCTCTTCGTAGTGTGTTTATACTATGGGACACTCGCAGGTGTTTACTTTTTCTCCTCATCAGGAAAGTCCAAAGACAAGGACATCATTGCTTCGTTGATGTACATTATGGTCACCCCCATGCTGAACCCCTTCATCTACACCCTGAGGAACAATGATATGAAATGTGCCTTTCAGAAAATTATCAGAGGCAAGGTCTCCACTTCAAGTCATTAATGCAATCCTGTTGTCATGGGCACTCGTGGGGGCTGTAAAACAGGTCTCCTTTATAAGTTGCTACTTGAATAATTCTTGTTGCTTTCACCATTCTGCTCACAGTCTCATTTTATGTTTCTTCACCTATTTCTTCACCTGATTATTTACCCTGCCTGCTCTTGGAATTCTGTGTATGGATGAAGTTTTCTACAGTGAAATTCCAGTCCCTCCTGTATGTTCACTGCAAGCTTGTGAGCCTGTGAGCCTATACCCTGGCCTTTAAGATAAGTGTTCTTTTCTCCATCTTTTTGCTCAATAACCCTCTTTATCTGGTACTGATATCAATACATATTCACATGAATTTTCTTAATACCACCAAACTTCATTCATTTCATGTGTGGGAAAATCAGAAGAATTTATGACACTGCTTCATTTACTGATTTGTGTCTATCACATCCGTCCTAATTAATCATTTACATTTTATTTAATCCTCAGCTCAAGCCACTTAAAGGGGTGCTAATATGCTCCAAATTTCCAGAAATGCAAACTAAAGCCAATAGATATTAAATAAGTAGCTGGCCTAAGACTCAATCTCAAATGTGTGACTTTGAAATTCTGCATTTGTTTTATGCCATTATCCTGGTTTCTAATATCATTTAATATCATAACCTGTTTGGATGTTTTTGATCCTTATATATAGCATCCAAAAGTCCTCATATTCCATTTGTAAGATTCAGTATGTTTAGGGTTAACTCATTCTCAGTGTTGAAAGATTTCAAATTTTCCATTCACCTTAATACATTCACTAAGAGTCCTTTAGGTTGAAATGAAAAGATATCATATGGTGACTTAAAATCATAAGAAGACATAAAGATAAATGGAAAACACAGCTACATAGGTAAAAATCAAAGCCAGTATTATTTTATTTTTCATTTTTATTTCCTACCATATTAAAACACAAATTCATAAAACAATTCCTATAAATCTATGCAAATAGTCACATAATGTGTAACCATGAGATGTCATTTGTAACAATAACAATGTAGAGGGGGAGACATGGAGAAACATAGGACAAGCCTTTTTGTGTGCTATTGGAGCTTAGTAGTAGTGATTCAATCTATGTGGCTTTATGTTTAAGACAATCATTGGAATCTCCAAGGTAACCACTGAACAAACAACTAAAATATATACAGAAAAAGGAAATTACATGAAAATAAAAAATGCACTAAAAACATTAAACAGAAAAGAAGGAGGTAATGGATAATTCAGTAATAACATATTTACTAAGCATGTGGAAACGAAATAGCAAAATGGAGAAGTGAGAACTTTCTCATCAATAATTGCCTTAAATATATATGGACTAAAGTCTTGAATTAAAAAGCCAAGATTGGCAGAATGGGTTTTTTAAAAAGCATGATCCATGTGTATATGATTAATAAGACACTCACTCTAATTTCAAAGGCAATGGAGTTGAAAATGAAAGGATGGAAATGGATATTCCTTGCAAATCGCAACTGAAAAATAACTTTAACTATACTCATGTCAGACAAATTGACTTTAAATAAAAAACTGGACCAAGACACTAAGAAGAATAATTTATATTGATTAAACTATTAACCACTAAGAAGAAGGAACAATTATAAACATATGCATCTAATAACAGACACCCCAAAAATATGAAGCAAACCTTGAGAAAATTACAAGACATACAACCCAAATAAAAACTGGGCCCAAGAAGTGAACATTTTCCAAACAAGATATTCTAATGGCCAACTAATATATGAAAAAATGCTCTACATCTTCAGACATTAGGAAAATGCAAATCAAAATCACCATTTCCAAACCACTACAATACTCAGAATTTTGTAAATGAAAAATAACCAGTGTTGGCTGGGATTTGGAGAAACTGGACCCCTCATACATTGCTGGTGAAAGGTAACTGTGGTGCAGCCACTGTGCCTCCAACCAAAACATTTTGGTTCTTTCTCAGTAAAGTAAAGAGAAGGCCACGTCATTTCTTGATTAGATGACGGCTGGGGCAGCTTTAGAAACAGCTTCCCTGGGTCCGCTGTCTCCTGCCTTATCTATCAGCTGATACTTACTGACAGGGGGAGCTCCTCAAATTAAAAGATTACATAAAAGTTGATGGGTCTAAATGCAATGTCTCTTCTGAAATGGATCCTAGAACACAAAAAGGACGTGAGTGGGAAAACTGGTCAAAATCCAAAGAGACTGCAGTTTACTTAGTGGTAAGCTACCAATGCTAATGTCTTGATTGTGCTGAGTGACCACGGTTATGTAAGATATTAACAATAGCAGAAACCTTGTGAAGGGTATAGGAAGTCTCTGTATTATTTTTATAATCTTTCTATGAGAAAAAAGTAGACAAAATAAAAAGTTTATTTAAAAATAAACTACCAAGTTTGGTTATTACAAGTGTGGGTAAAAATGGGGTAGAAAAGTTGGGAGAGCAGCACCCCTGTTTGGGTAATTTGGACTATGTTATCTTTCAACTTTTCAAACAAAGAAGAAATGAACCAAGAAGAGTAGAATGAAAACGAAGTTATTAAACCTCCTGGCATTTCAGATAACTTGATTCTTGAAAGGAGAAAATGTAACCCTAGTAAATCTACTCATGTGCCCTTTGGAAGAACATTCATGAATGAGCCAGCGTTTGTGAAAAAGAGAGACAAAAGGTAAAGAACGGGATAGGGAGACAGAGAGAGAAACAGCAATGTCTCCATGACTTGTGAGCCGAGAGGAAGGCTCACCAGGTCCTGAAAAGCCATGGCTGCTCCTGCTTTCTGTGCCTCTGTTGCAAGAAGGACTGTGGTCCTGAGCTGTCCTGGGCCACAGACAATAATGAAAAGTGATCTCCTAAAGCCAATGAGGTAGCTACTGTGGCAGTTCCCTAAGTGTGATGGTACTGATGGGGCCTCCCTGGAGGAGGAAGCTTACCACCAGGTTCTGGGTAGAGAAAACCCATGAATGTATATCCTATAACCACTCACACAACAATAAGGGGAGGAAATCGATGAAGGGGACTAAGATATCACTCAATTTGAAATGCAAAATTATTAATTTCATGCAATTATCATATGAAAAAGATGCTAAATGGCTCTTGCGCTTACACCGTGCTGGCTCATGTTATCATTACCTCCTGACAAGGTGTGGAAATTGGCTGGCATACCTGTCCTTCCACAATTAATATAGGATCCCATCAGATTCTCAAGGAACAGCAGCATCCAATAGACTTCTGGAAATGGGAGCACCTCCCACTCCAACACCCACACCCATCCGCAGAGTTTCCTCTGCTGCACTGGGATCCATTGCATGGAAAACAGCCCACCGTCCTCCCGTACTCAATAAAGCACATGTCCTCACCAAATGGCAACTTCAGAAGAGGGACACTGAGTATTAAGGAACGTTGATATGGTCAAGGGGTGTATCCCTCTGCTGAGCGCTCCAATGGACAGGAAGTTCTATCCAGTCCTGAGGAGACGACTGCTGATGCTTACAGCCAGTAGCTATTCCTCAGGGAACACCAGCAAATTCTAAGGCTTCCCTGCCCCCTTTAATTAGTTACATGAAGACTCTTAAGAGAGTCACTTGATGGCCTAAGATTATTGGCTGCTCTGAGGAGCACCTGATCCCCAGGTCAATGCTTACCACAGTCGCAGAGCCTACTATGGACTCAGACCCCAATCCCTGACTTTCCAGGGCCAGCTTCCCCCACTGCAGGACCCTCATCAAAAGACCTGCTATTGGTGAGTCTGGTGTTGGTTTCCTAGTTATGATTCCCAGTAGGAAACCCAAGGAGCTTCAGGCTCTTCCGACAAGCTACGCAGTGCATCCTATCTCTTCCTCCCCTAAACCCACGCCCCTGGTGCAGAACCCACTGTGCATTCCCTGATCTAACACAGCCTCATTAGGGACATGGCATGCCCCTGGTCCTCGGTGCCACCTAGGGACCATCACCCTTTCGCCCCCCAGGTGGCTCATTCATCACCACACACTAAGAAACCTTTCATAGACTGGACTAATCCCAGTTGTCAAATCACAGCAATCCTAGGAGCCCAATGAATTTCAGCAAGGAGATCTCTATGGTCTCCAGGTGTTATTACACACAGATGAAAGGAAAACGAGCCTGCCTGACACCGACCATTGGCAGAATAACCTTGTCTTACTTTTCAGTGCTGATAGTTCCCAGCCGCCTTGGATTTCCATCACTGGGAGGGATGTTCTAGATGGCTATGCAGCCACGGCAATGAACCAAAACTGGCGAAAACTGTTAGCTTCACGTAGTGGGATCCTGGGTATATGCCGCAAATCTTCAAGTTGTTAGTATGCCTCGGTATAAACTGAAACAAGACTCCCCAGGGTTAAGAGCAATTAGCCAAGGACTTTTAAGAAAAGGGGTAATTATTCCTGCTGTTTTTTATTTAACTGCCCAATTTGGCCTGTTCTGAAACCTAGATGAATGGTCAGTTGTAGTGCATACAATAACCTGCATACTGTGGTCCCATCCATTAAGTCTCTAAAATGACTAAGGCCATTCCGTCCTCACTGACAAGTCCTGGGCAGTTATAGGTGCACCTCTTACACGGCCACATATAATAAAAGCCAACTTTAACAGCCTCTCTGCTTTAATTTCCATTCACTCTTGAAGGGACACCATACACCTTTACTTGGGTGCCTGTGGGGAGCCTCAAGAGTCCACTCACCACACACACCTCCTGCTGGCAAGGCTTGAGCAGATCTAGCTGTCCCCAGGCACAGAGGGGAGGCAATACATGGATCATATCCCCCTTAGGAGGAAATTGACACACAGAAGCTATTCAAACACTTGCTACGGCCTTTCCTAAAGGGGATGGCATATTCCCCAACTAAGGTTCGAGGACCTGCCACTCCAGTGAAATTCTTAAGCACCATCTGGTCCACTGAGGGATGTTGCATATCTTAGAGTTTAAAGACACTCCTAACTTTGTCAGCTCTCAAGCAGGCCAACACCTGTTGGATCTCTTCGGCTTCTGCAGGTAGTGTATTTCACATTTGCCCACTTGGAATGGGGCCCATTACCTAGAAGGCACTGGGGTTATGAAAGATGATTGTGATACAGACACTTCCCTTAGTGCCTCCTGGAGACTCCTTTGCTATTAAAGCTCAGGACACGACCTAGCAAGTACTTCAGTGTCTACAGACCACATATAATGGCTAAGAGTTGCCTGTGGGGTTCTCGTTTAGAAATTTCCTGCTTAGGCCCCATGCTGCACACCATTAGAGCAACCATTGCTGCCTGCAAACGGGGCCCTCAGTGAAACAGATTCTCACAAGACCTGAACCTGTGATGCTCTGCACACCTTTGTTCACTGTGACCTGGTCATAGAGGCAGCACCCGGGAAGCTCAGCACAGACGTGGGATGCACCCAGTTAGATGGAGACGGCAACCACAGGACAGAGCAAACCTGAGCTTTGGACATATACCCCCTGTGGGAGGCTGCCTCCCTGGTCAAAAATCACTTCTGATGTCACAGTGCTGGAGGAGGCCACCACCTCCTTGATCCCTGGGATTCCTGAGGAGCCTTTGGGTTCAACAAAAGGAACTTCAAAGTGAGTTCATCTGTTTTCTGAACAGAGTGCCACCAGCACCCTGATGGAAACTGATAGAATGATGCTCGTCTTCATCCCTCAACTAGGATGTCCTCAAGGGTCAGTGCAGTTGGCCAAACCCAGGCAAACATCCTGACATCAGAAGATGCCCTCGCTAACAACTGACCCCATTTCATGTGTTTAGCTGTTGGCCTTTGCCAGTGGTGTAGCTATGTGTCCTTACCAATTGTCACAATGATTTCTTTTTCAGGGTTTACTTTACTTTGTAAAGAAGTCTGAGAATTCCTTGCCTCACAAATACCAGAGACAGAATAAGAGCATACATGTCTCTGTCCTCACAATGATTCAGACTATTAAGGCCTAATCTTATGATTAAAGTGATAAATATAAACATATATTTATAGACACCAGTCCCAAACTTCCTAAGATCACAGTCCATATTCCATTTCTTTCCCTCTGGCTCAGTAGGCATGTGAAACATCAGGTCACGGAGGAGCCTCCACCCTTCGGTCCTGGGCTGCATGCAGACATCATTCCCTCTCCTCCACCGTGGTCCTCCTTTCCTGTGAAGACAAACAGGGTTTGGGCCACAGTCTGGAAGAGGTGCCTAAACGGAAAGACGAGTGGAACAGGTCAGAGGCGCTGGATATCTGCACTTGGCTATGGATCTGCCTGTGTGCTTGAGGGTGAGCATATGAATATCTGTGTTCACGAGTGTGGGTGTGTGCACGCATTATTGTGTGTGGTTGGACAGTAGTGTGTGCGCGCGCATGTGTGTGTACTATCTATGTGGCTACAGGCTGATTCTTTTCCCGAGTTAGATTCAATCTGGGCTCTCTTTAGCACATGCACACCAAGTGATCAGCCTCCCAGCATGTGACTATTGACTCCTGCTTCAGGCCTGTGAGCCTCAATATTTACCTCCTGCTGTCAGGACAGGCACATTTCCCTACTGGGTGGGTCACAGCTCAGTGAATCAGAGCTCAGCAGTGGGGGTACGACTGTTGTCTCTGCTGCTGGAGAAAAAGCCTCCCGACCTGCTGAGGAACAGAGTCAGAGGGCTCAAGCGGGTGCTAGTGCTGTGGGACTCTGTGGGGATGCATCCAGGTGTGAGAGCAGGATGTGTCCTGTGTGCTGGCCTCTGCGTGTCTGCACCATGTGTGTGTTACCACGTGCACGGATGCTGGTGGTGGTTTAATGAAGGTGCCTGGGACCAAATAGGCTCACCTGCCTTCCTCTGAGGGCATCCCTGGGATGGGGGTGGATCAGAAGAGGCCAAAGCTCGCCTCTCAGGGATAGGAGTGTGTGCGCGACTTGTAGTGAGTGTGCATGGGCGTTGTTGCAGCAGATTTCTCGTGAGATTTTTCTATTGTGTGGCCTTGTGTGTGTTTGGTGACATACACGTATAGTGATGAATTAGGTATTTGTGGTGTGTGAGTTGCGTGTTTTAGCTGATGTGTGGTGCTTCTCTGTCAGTGATGCATTATGAGTGTATTTGTGGGTGACACATTATTGCATATTGTGCATGTGTTAGCTTGTGTGTAATATATGACTTGTATGTGAATGACTGTTTAGGAATGAAACACAAAGTGGCGTTCCTCCCCTTAGAAGGGAATTGGACACAGGTGAATGGATCCTCAACTCAGCAATGTGTGTGTGTGTGTGTGTGTGTGTGTGTGTGTGTGTGTGAGCGTGCGCGTGCATAGTTGGGGGATTCTGACTTGCAACCATGATCTCCAGTATGTCCTATGCACCCTCCCTGTGGGGCCCCGTCAGCTGAGATTACTGGTGCCCCAGCACTCTGTCCTGAAGAGGAGCTCCTGTTACTGTCACACACCTGCGTGTGACTGAGGCCCTCAGGTTCCTGACCCTTCACGTGCACTTGCCATCCCAGGTAGAGAAAGATAGGCACCGTGCTGTGCAGAAGTTTGCTACTTAGATGAAGTCCCACTTGTTTATTCTGTCGCTTCCCTTCTCTGGGAGACATATCCAGGTGTCACATATCCAAGAGTTTACCGTTCATGTTTTCCACTAAAAGTTTTCTGGTTTCACATCTTACATAAAGTATTGAACCATTTCCAGTTTATTTTGTGTGTATGGTGGAAGGAACTGGTCCAGTATTCTTTTGCATGTAGTTGTACAGTTTTCCCAACACCATTTATGAAGAGACTGCCTGTTCTCCAGTGTGTATTCTTGCTTCTTTGTCATTGCAATTTACTGGATAAATATTAATTGTTCAATATATTAGATTGAGCTACATGAAATAACCAATATTTGATCATTTTTAACTTATGGAAAATGACATGTACATAGAGAGTCACATAGACACAAACACATCTATTTATCACTGTACTTGAATTTGTATATACATGTGTATATATATATGGGGACATATGTTTAAATATAACATATCACACATATGTGTGTTCCATATATATAGCATATATAATATTCCCATGTATACATATATTCCTGGAGCCAGCCTGGGATACATGACAAGGCAACACCCACAGGCAGTACAAATTAAAAGGAATGTAGTTTAAAAGTTGTTGATTTCACAAAAGTTGTAACTTGGAATGTATCTCCATTGTTTTTTCTCATATTCCTCTCCATCCCTTATCCCCAGCAGGTAACAGCCCAGCATGATGCCTGGCAACCAGAGCAGCATGTCCGCGTTCCTCCTCCTGGGGCTCCCCGTACCCCCGGAGCAGCAGGGCGTGCTCTTCGCCCTGTTCCTGGGCATGTACCTGACCACGGTGCTGGGGAACCTGCTCATCATCCTGCTCGTCAGGCTGGACTCGCACCTCCACACCCCCATGTACTTCTTCCTCAGCCACCTGGCCCTCTCTGACGTCTCCTTTGCATCCATCACTGTCCCAAAGATGCTGACGAATATGCAGAGGCAGTGCCGATCTATCACCTATTCCGGGTGCATTTCTCAGGTGTATTTCTTTGTATTGTTTGGTTCCCTTGACAGCTTTCTCCTCGCTATGATGGCGTATGACAGGTATGTGGCCATCTGTCACCCTCTCCACTACACCAGCATCATGAGGGACGAGGTGTGTATCCTCCTTGTGGTTGGGTGCTGGCTCTCCTCCTGTGTCCTGGCTCTGATGCACACCCTCCTTGCGAACCAGCTGTTCTTCTGTGCAGGGACGACCATTCCCCACTTCTCTTGTGATCTTGACATTGTGCTCAAGTCCTCCTGCTCCTCAGACACCTCCCTCAATGAGCTGCTCATCCTCATTGCAGGAGGTTGGTCTTCATCCTGCCATTGAGTGGGATCCTGGGCTCATATACCCGCATGGCAGTCATCATCCTGAAGGTCCCCTCCCTCAAAAGAATCTCTAAAGCCTTGTCTACATGTGGCTCCCACCTCTCTGTAGTGCTTTCATACTATGGGACAATTGCAGGTGTTTACTACTTCCCCTCATCAGCTGACTCCAAGGACAAGGACATGATTGCTCTGTGATGTACACGGTTGTCACCCCCATGCTGAACCCCTTCATCTACAGCCTGAGGAATAATGATGTGAAATGTGCTCTTCAGAAAATATTCAGAGCCAAGGGCAGCCCTTGGTGCCATTAATTCAATCCCATTGTAATGGGCAATCATGGGGTCTATAAAATAGGTGTCCTTAAAAGTTCTAATTTGTATGTCTCATCACTGATACCAATCTTCTCCCAGTCTCATTTTCTGTTTCCTCGAGTCTTTTTCTTCACCTGATTGTGTTTTTCCCTACCTGTTCTCTGAATTCGGTGTATTAGTGTTGCTACAGTGAAATTCCAAGTCCTCCTGTGATGTTCACTGCAGCTTGTGAGTCTTTGTGCCCATGTCTCTGGCATTAAGAAGTGTTCTTATCTCCATCTTTTTCTACCATGATGTTCTGTGCATGATGTGTGTGCTGGCCTGTGCGTGTCTGCACCATGTGTGTGTTACCACGTGCACGGATGCTGGTGGTGGTTTAATGAAGGTGCCTGTGATGTTCTTAATACAACCAAGCTTCATTTATTTCTTATGTGATGATTTCACAGGAAGTTATGAAACTCTTTCATCTGTGGAGTAGTGTCAATCATGACTGGTTTTAACGAATCACTAAAATACATATTTTGTTTAATCATCATGATAAGTTGACTGTAAGGTGATAATATTTTCCAAATTTGCAGCACACTAAATGAAAGCCCAGAGAAATGAAGTAAGTAGGCTTTGTATGACTGGATCTCAGATCTGTGAGACAGGAAAATGTGTTAATCAGATTACTTTATTGTCATTACATGGTCTCCAACCACACTGACCAGTGTCGGTGTCCTTGATCCTTACATAAAGCATGCGACAAGTACTCTTTTGTGTTCCCCCTTTTAAGATTATCATGATAGCTAACCTATTCTCAGTGTTTATTGTTCTCAAATGTGTGTATATGCGTTCAAATATTCATCCAGGGAGTCCACAGGCTGAAACGAAAAGACAGTGTTTGCTAACACTAAGTCAGATGACATCATGAAGATCTGGGGCAAACGGTGCTACACAGGTAAATATAAATCCAGTATTACTGTATTTTTTTTATTTTGTTATCATTAATCTACAATTACATGAAGAACATTATGTTTACTAGGCTCCCCCCTTCACCAAGTCCCCGCCACACACCCCATTACAGTCGCTGTCCATCAGCGTAGTAAGATGCTGTAGAATCACTACTTGTCTTCTCTGTGTTGCACAGCCCTCCCCATGTCCCCCGCACACACATTATACAAGCTAATCATAATGCCCCCTTTCTTTTTCCCCACCCTTATCCCTCCCTTCCCACCCGTCCTCCCCAATCCCTTTCCCTTTGGTAACTGTTAGTCCATTCTTGGGTTCTGTGATTCTGCTGCTGTTTTGTTCCTTCAGTTTTTCTTTGTTCTTATACTCCACGTATGAGTGAAATCATTTGGTACTTGTCTTTCTCCGCCTGGCTTATTTCACTGAGTGTAATACCCTCTAGCTCCATCCATGTTGGTGCAAATGGTAGAATTTGTTTTCTTCTTAAGGCTGAATAATATTCCATTGTGTATATGTACCACATCTTCTTTATCCATTCATCTACTGATGGACACTTAGGTTGATTCCATTTCTTGGCTATTGTAAATAGTGCTGTGATAAACATAGGGGTGCATCTGTCTTTTTCAAACTGGGCTGCTGCATTCTTAGGGTAAATTCCTAGAAGTGGAATTCCTGGGTCAAATGGTATGTCTATTTTGAGCTTTTTGAGGAACCTCCACACTGCTTTCCACAATGGTTGAACTAATTTACATTCCCACCAGCAGTGTAGAAGGGTTCCCCTTTCTCCACAACCTTGCCAACACTTGTTGTTGTTTGTCTTCTGGATGGTGGCGATCCTTACTTGTGTGAGGTGATATCTCATTGTGGTTTTAATTTGCATTTCTCTGATGACTAGCAATGTGGAGCATCTTTTCATGTGTCTACTGGCCATCTGAATTTCTTCTTTCAGAACTGTCTGTTCAGCTCCTCTGCCCATTTCTTAATTGGATTATTTGCTTTTTGTTTGTTAAGGTGCATGAGCTCTTTATATATTTTGGATGTCAACTGTTTATCAGATCTGTCATTTATGCATATATTCTCCCATACTGTAGTGTACGTTTTTGTTCTGTTGATGGTGTCCTTTGCTTTACTGAAGGTTTTCTGCTTGATATAGTTCCACTTGTTCATTTTTGCTTTTGTTTGCCTTGCCTGGGGAGATGTGTTCATGAAGAAGTTGCTCATGTTTATGTCTAAGAGATTTTTGCCTACGTTTTTTTCTAGGAGTTTTATGGTTTCATCAGTTGCATTCAGGTCTTTGATCTATTTAGAATTTACTTTTGTGTATGGGGTTAGACAGTGATCCAGTTTCATTCTCTTACTTCTGTCCAGTTTTTCCAGCACCATCTGTTGAAGAGACTGTCATTTCCCAATTGTATGTCCATGGCTCCTTTATCAAATATTAATTGACCATATATGTTTGGGTTAATGTCTGGAGTCTCTATTCTGTTCCACTGGTCTGTGGCTCTATTCTTGTGCCAGTACCAAATTGTCTTGATTACTGTGGCTTTGTAGTAGAGCTGGAAGTTGGGGAGCAAGATCCCCCCACCCCCACTTTATTCTTCCTTCTCAGGATTGCTTTGGGTATTCAGGGTCTTTGGTGTTTCCATACGAATTTTTGAACTATTTGTTCCAGTTCGTTGAAGAATGTTGTTGGTCATTTGATAGGGATTGCATCAAATGTGTATATTGCTTTGGACAGGATGGCCATTTTGACGATATTAATTCTTCCTAGCCAAGAGCATGGGTTGTTTCCATTTGTTAGTGTCCTCTTTAATTTCTCTTAAGAGTGTCTTATAGTTTTCAGGGTATAGGTCTTTCACCTCCTTGGGTAGGTTTATTCCTAGGTATTTTATTCTTTTTGATGCAGTTGTGAATGGAATTGCTTTCCTGATTTCTCTTTCTATTAGTTCATTGTTAATGTATAGGAAGCCACAGGTTTCTGTGTGTAAATTTTGTATCCTGCAACTTTGTTGTATTCAGATATCAGTTCTAGTAGTTTTGGAGTGAAGTGTTTAGGGTTTTTTATGTACAATATTATGTCATCTGCAAATAGTGACAGTTTAACTTCTTCTTTACCAATTTGGATTGGTTACAGTAGTACTGTATTTTTGTTTGTAAGTTCTCCTTCTGTTTCCAATATGATTAAGGAACAATATCATAAACAATAACTATAAAATATGCTAACAGGCACACAATGTATAAAGATGTTAGACACAACAACAATATAAGGTGGGGGCATGGAGATATGTAGGATAAGAGTTTTTGATCCATTTCTAATTTACTTTTGTGTATGCGGTTAGACAATTATCCAGTTTCATTCTCAAACATGTAGCTTTCCAGTTTTACCAATACCAGCTGTTGAAGTGGCTGTCATTTCCCTGCTGTATATCCATGGCTTCTTTATTATATATTAAGTGACCATATATGTTTGGGTTAATATCTCGATTCTCTATTCTGTTCCACTGATCTGTGGGTCTGCTCTTGTGCCAGTACCAAATTGTCTTGATTACTGTGGCTTTGTAGCAGAGCTTGAAGTTGGAAAGCGAGATCCTCCTGCTTTAGTCTTTGTCCTCAGGATTGCTTTGGCTATTTGGGGTATTTTGTGGTTTCATATGAATTTTAGAACTATTTGTTCCATTTTGCTGAAGAATGCTGTTGGTATTTTGATAGGGATTGCATTGAATCTGTCGATTGCTTTAGGCAGGATGGTCATTTTGACAATATTATTTCTTCCTAGCCAAGAGCATGGGATGAAGTTTCATTTGTTAGTGACTTCTTTAATTTCTCTTAAGAGTGTCTTTTAGTTTTCATGGTATAGGTCTTTCACTTCCTTGGTCAGGTTTATTCCTAGGTGTTTTATTCTTTTTGATGCAATTGTGAATGGAATTGTTTTCCTGATTTCTCTTTCTGCTAGTTCATCATTACTGTATAGGAATGCAACAGATATCTGTGTATTAATTTTGTGTCCTGCAACTTTGCTGAATTCCGATATTAGTTCTAGTAGTTTTGGAGTGGATTCTTTAGGGTTGTCTATGTACAATATCATGTCATCTCCAAATAGTGATAGTTTGACTTCTTCTTTACCAAACTGGGTGCATTTTATTTCTTTGTGTTGTCTGACTGCCATGGCTAAGACCTCCAGTACTAGGTTGAATAAAAGCAGGGAGGGTGGGCATCCTTGCCTTGCTCCCCATCTTACGGGAAAAGCTTTCAGCTTCTTGCTGTTAAGTATGATGTTCGCTGTGGGTTTGCAACATATGACCTTTATTATGTTGAGGTAGTTGCCCTCTATACCCATTTTGTTGAGAGTTTTTATCATGAATGGGTGTTGAATTTTGTCGAATGTTTCTTCAGCATTGATGGAGATGATCTTGTGGGTTTTGTTCTTCTTTTTCTTGATGTGGTAGATGATGTTGATGGATTTTCGAATGTTGTACCATCCTTGCATCACTGGAATGAATCCCACTTGATCATGGTGTATGATCCTCTTGATGTATTTTTGAATTTGGTTTGCTAATATTTTGTTGAGGATTTTTGCATTTGTGTTTATCAGGGACGTTGGTCTGTAATTTTATCTTCGGTGGTATCTTTGCCTGGTTTTGGTATTAGAGTGATGCTGACTTTGTAGAATGAGTTTAGAAGTACTCCCACCCCTTCTGTTTTTGGAAAACTTTAAGGAGAATGGCTATTATGTCTTATTTAAATGTCTGATAAAATTCAATGATGAATTTATCTGGCCCGGCAGTTTTGTTCTTGTATAGGTTTTTGATTACCAGTTCAATTTCATTGCTGGTACTCGGTCTGTTTAGAATTTCTGTTACTTCCTTGGTCAGTCTTGGAAGGTTGCATTTTTCTAGAAAGCTGTCCATCCTTCTAGGTTATACAGTTTGTTAGCATATAGATTTTCATGGGATTCTCTAATAATTCTTTGTATTTCTGTGGTGTCTGTCATGATTTTTCTGTTCTCATTTCTGATTCTGTTTATGTATGTAGATTCTCTGTTTCTCCTAATAAGTCTGTCTAGGGGTTTATCTATTTTGTTTATTTTCTCAAAGAACCAGCTCTTGGTTTCATTGATTTTTTTCTATTGTTTTATTCTTCCCAATTTTATTTATTTATTCTCTGATCTTTATTATATCCTTTCTCCTATGGACTTTGGGCCTCATTGGTCTTCTTTTCTAGTTTCATTAATTATGAGCTTAGACTGTTCATTTGGAATTATTCATCCCACAGATTTTGGGGTGTTGAGCTGTTGTTTACATTTGTCTCCATATGTTGCTTGATTTCTGTTTTTATTTGGTCATTGACCGATTGATTATTGAAGATGATATTGTTTTGTTAAGCCTCCATGTGTTTGTGAGCCTTTTTGTTTTCTTTGTATAATATTTGTCTAGTTTCATTGCTTTGTGGTCTGAGAAGCTGGTTTGTACAATTTCAATCCTTCTGAATTACCTGAGGTTGTTTTTGTTTTCTAGTACCTGATCTATTCTGGAAAAGGTTCTGGGTGCACTTGAGAAGAATGTATATCTTGCTGCTTTTGGGTGGAGTGTTCAGTACATGTTTGTTAGGTCCATTTGTTCTAATGTGTTGTTCAGTGCTTCTGTCTCCTTACTTATTTTCTGTGTGGTGAATCTGTCCCTTGGAGTGAGTGATGTGTTGAAGTCTTCTTAAATGAATGTATTACATTCTATTTCCACCTTTAATTCTGTTAGGATTTGTTTCACAAAACTAGGTGGTCCTATGCTAGGGCATAGATATTTATTATGGTTATAACCCCTCTTCAACTGACTCCTTTGTCATTGTGTATTGTCCTTCTTTGTGTCCTGTTATTTTCTCTGCATTGAAGTCTATTTTGTCTGATACAAATACTACAACATCTACTTTTTCTGCCCTACTATTTGCATAAAATGCCTTTTTCCACCCCATCACTTTTAGTCTGTGTATGTCTTTGGGTTCCAAGTGTGTCTCTTGTAGGCAGCAAATAGATGGGTCTTGTGTTTTCATCCATTCTGTAACTCTATGTCTTTTGATTGGTACATTCATTCCATTTATATTTAGGGTGATTTTTGATAGATATGTATGTATTGCCATTGCAGGCTTTATATTCATGGTTATGAAAGGTTCAAGGGCAGCCCATTATTATTTAAGAGTCTAACTTAACTTGCTTATTATGCTATTTCAAACACTATATAAAGGTTCTCCTTTTTTCCCCCTTCTTTTTCTTCCTCTTCTACTTTTTATATATTAGGTATTATTCTATACTCTTTTATCTATTCCTTCACTGACTTTGTGGGTGGCAGATTTAAATTTGCATTTGCTTAGTAATTAATTTTTCTACTTCCTTTACTGGGGTTTTATTTTCTCTGGTTACAGCTACTTAGGCTTAGGAACACTTCTACCTTTAGCAGTCCCTCCAAAATACACTGTAGAGACAGTTTGTAGGAAGTAAATTCCCTCAACTTCTACTCATGTGGAAATTTTTCATCCCTGCTTTAAATTTCAGTGCTAATCTCACCAAGTAGAGTATTCTTGTTTCGAGGACATTCTGTTTTTTTGCATTAAATATATCATGCCAATTCCTTCTGGCCTATGAGGTTTCTGCTGAGATGTATGATGATAGCCTGATGGGTTTTTCTTTATAGATGATATTTTTTCTCTTTCTAGCTGCTTTTGATACTATATGTTTCTCTTTGATTATTACCATTTTAATTATAATATGTCTTGGTGTTGTCTTCTTGGGTCCCTTGTGTTGGCAGATCTGTGTATTTCCAAGGCCTGAGAGAATTTTTCCGTCCGCAGATTGGGGAAGTTTTCAGCAATTATTTCCTCAAAGAGACTTTCTATCCGTTTATCTTTCTCTTCTTCTTCTGGTATGCATAAAATGTGAATATTGTTCCATTTGGATTGGTCACATAGTTCTCTTAATATTCTTTCATTCCTAGAGATCCGTTTTTCTCTCTGTGCCACAGCTTCTTTGTATTCCTGTTCCATAATTTCTATTTCATTCACTATCTCCTTTACCTCATCTAATCTACATTAAAATCCCTCTACTGTATATTTCATTTCCGTTACTGTATTTTCCAAGTTTTCATCTCTTTCTTGAAGTCTTCACAGAGGTCTTGAATATTTTCCTGTAGCTCCTTGACCATGTTTATGAATTTTATTTTGAAGGCTTTGTCAAGAAGATTGGTGGTTTCAGTATCACGTCACCCTCTTTCAGGTGTTTGAGGGATTTGGTTTGTACCAGGTTCTTTTGCCATTTCATATTTCTAATGACTACTATGGAATAATAATTTTGTGTACACAGCATGCCCTAGTGCCCAGAAGATCTACAATCTGGAGCTCCCCAGACCCTGGAGCAATGGAGGTGGTCACAAGCATGCGGCACCAGTGCCTGCCTGGAGGAACGAGCTTTTCCTGCTGACCAGCTGCAGTGCTTGCTTCCACTGCAAGGCCAATGTGCTCACCGTGCAGGGAGCAGCCTCTGCATTATTCCCTTGTAGCTGCCAAAGGCAGGGATGCCCTCCAGCTAGCCTGTCATGATGGCCGGGGGAGCAGGTTTGCCAACTGGTGCCGGCCAGGAGGAAGAAGCAGCAGGCTGAGTACTGCAGTGGGGGGGCCTCAGTGCTGTGTTGCCAGCCAGGGGGATGGAGTATGTGATGCTCCTGAGTGTTCCCAACATGCTGGGCTTAGTGTGCCGGGACGATTTTGTTCACCTGTCCTCTCTCTTAGACAGCATGCTCTGTGAAATCCTTGCCCCTTTATCAGCCCTCTCACTATTGGGAAGTCTTTCATTGTGCCTGCCTTTCTTTTGTCCTGGAGGGGCAGATGTGGATGCCTGTTGCCCACAGCGGCTGGAATCTCAGTCTCTGCGTATTCTGCCTATCTTTGCTTGCCAATCACTCTAATCTCAAGAGCACCATGTAATGTGGGTTTGTGCTCCCAGAGAAGGTGTCCAGGTGTTTAACAACAGCAGGCATAGATATTTAGCAGTGCTGGGCTTCTACTCCCTCCCACTCCATTTCTCTTCCTCCCACTGGTGAGCTGGGGTGGAGGGAGGGCTTGGGTCCCACCGGATCATGGATTTGCTTCTTTATCCACTTCTCTGAGGTCTTCTCTTTTACCCAGACATAGGCCATCCACTGCAGTCTTCTTCCTAGTTGCTATTCAGGATTAGTTGTATTTCCTCTATTTTCATGTTACATTGGGTTTTTGGAGGAGGTTTCAGTTTCACTTCTTATGCTACATTCTTTTTTAACCACTCAACACCAGTTAATGCTAAGGCTTCGCTGCTTCCTTTAATTATTTAAGTGACTACCATTAGACAGTCACTTGATGACCTACAATTATTGGCTGCTCTGAGAAGCACCTGACACCAGGGTCATCACTAATGAAAGTCACAGAGCCTACTACCTACTCAAACCCCTCTTTCACAGCATCCAGGGCTAGCGTTCCCCACTGCAGGACCCTCTCAAAAGACCTACTATTGGTGACTCTGGAGTCGGCTTCCCAATTATGTGATTACCCCTTAGCAAGAGATCGACTAGATACACAAAAGCTACCCAAACACTTGCTACAGCATTTCCTAATGGGGATTGCATATTCTTCAGCAAAAGATCGAGGACCTGCCACTCCAGTTAAATTCTTAAGCACCACCTGATCCACTGAGGGACACTGCATATCTGATAGAGTTTAAAGACTACTCCCAACTTTGTCAGCCCTCAAGCAGGTTAACATCTGTTAGAGCTCATTGGCTTCTGCAGGCAGCATATTTCCCATTTGGAAATACTACTCAGACCTTATTTACATATAATCACCAGTAATCAGACCAGTTGGAATGGGGTCCATTACCTAGAAGGCACTGCAGTTATGAAAGATGGTCATGATACAGACACTTCCCTTAGTGCTTCCTGGAGACCCCTTTACAACTAAAGCTCAGGACATGACCTAGTTTGTTCTTTCATGTTTAAAGACCACCCACAATGGCTAAAAGTTGCCAGTGGGATTTTCATTTAGAGCATTGTCTCCTAAGGCCCCGTGCTGCACACCATTAAAGCAACCATTGCTGGTTGCAAACTGGGATCTCCTTGAAACAGAGATTCACAAAATATCTGAACATGAGACGCTCTGCACACATATACCCACTGTGTTCTGCTCATGGATGAAGCACCCTTCAAGCTCAACACAGACGTGACATGCACCCTGCAAGATGGAGATGGCAACTACAGGATGGAGCAAACCTGAGCCTCTGGGATATCTCCCTTGCAGGAGGCCGCCTCCCTGGACAAAAATCACTTCTGGTGTGACAGTGCACAGAGTCCACTCCTCTCCTTGATCTCTGGGATTCCTGGGGAGACTTTGGGTTCAACTAAATGAATTGCAAAGCAAGTTTATATGTTTTCTGAACAGAGTGCTACCAACAGACTGATAGAGGCTGATGGAGGGGTGCTCGTTTTCATCCTTCAACTTGGATGTCCTCAAGCATCAGTAAAATTGGTCAAAGCTCATGCAAACATCTTTTCAGTCAAGGATGCCATAGGCAGCAATTGGCTCCATTATAGATCTTTAGCTGTTGGCCATTGCCAATGGTGTAGCCTTGTGGTCTTACCAATGGTCACAATGATTTCTCACTCAGGGTTGATTTTTTGGGTGCAAAATTCTGAGAGGTCCTTGCCTCTCATATATCAGAGATACAAACTAATATTACATATGCCTTGTCCACACAATGATTCAGACTACTAAGGCTCAATCTTGTGCCTAAAGTGGTTAATATAAACATATACTTATAGACACCAGTCCAAAACTTCCAGTGATCGTAATCGATTTTCCATTCCTTTCATTTGGCTCAATAAGCCTATGAAACATCATGTGGTAGAGGAGACTCTGCCCATCAGTCTTGGACTGCACAGAGAGCATTCCCTCACGTCTGCCCTGGCCCTCATGGTAACCATCCTGAGCTACCATGTGAGGAGACACATCACTGGCTCTCTAATAACTGGGGTGACATCCCATGGGGATTCCACAGTGTCATGGGAAGAATTCCTCAGCTCATTGATGCCAAACTAACATTGATGCCATTTAGGAATACCTTGACCTTGGCAGATGTCTACATCTGCATTGTACCCACCCCATCATTCATGCCACTGCCCAAGGTACACTACCAGGCCCCAGAAAACACTCCTCATTCCTTTTTGAGTTCTAGACAAATGTTCATAGTGACCAGGACTGCATGTTACTTCTGAAAGCTCACCAACCTTATGCTCACCAGCAAACCCTCATTGAACTCAACCATTCCATTTGCCTCTACGGAGGCCACCACATTACACAATAAAATGAAATCATTGATGCCAATCAGGAAATGTGCAAAATAATATCCATATGTCATCCAAGCAGCCACCACCCTGAAAGCCCGGAATGAGAGGCAGTGCTCTGTGGCAGCTATGGTTGCTGATGACCCCTGGCCTCAGGTGTTCTGCTGGCCGGTCAAGGGGCATTTTTTCCCTTGGGGTGCTTTTTGCTACATGTAGATAAGGAACACAGGCAAAGTTGCTCAGATACCACAGTACATGATGTGTTTCTCCAGGAGAAACGTTCCCCCAGGCCTCCCTTAATCACCTCAGAGTCCCCAAACCACTCCTTCTGTTTGACCAAACCCACTTGGACCTCTTGTACCCACTCAACTCTCCCCAGGAGTTCTATGTATTAGGAAACAGGTTTTTCTTAAATTCTCTTCCTGTGTGAAGTCTGGAGAGCTGCTGACAACTGAACCAAAAGTGCCTTTTGATAATATGCACTGTGGTATTCTTATCAAAGACCTACCACCTGAATCTCCAAACCAAACCCCCTGCCATACACACATAATAAAAATTAGTAAAATATTTCCCTTCATGGTGTGTCAGTGAAGGTGGTGTAGGAATTCATATTATCATCTTTACCACTTTTCTAAGTACGAAATTATTTAAAAGTTAAATTTAAGTATCTGAGTCTCTGCAGGAACCTAGCCAATAAAAGTTTGAGCTTCGAACAGTGCCCAGGAAGTAAGGGTCCAAAACATCCCTGCTCTTAGGGACATTGTTCCTTGTGGTTTCAGCTCTCCCTGGACACGCTCTCCCAAACTGGTGGTAAGAGATTGGCCAATTAACCCACAATGGCTCCTTCTTTCCTGTGAAGAGATGCTGAGGATTTGGGCCACCGTCTGGAAGAGGTGTCTGAACGCAAAGACAAGTGGAACAGGTTAGAATGGTGGACATGTGCACTTGACAATGGATCTGCCTGTGTGCTTGAGGGTTAGCATATGAATATCTGTGTTCATGAGTGTAGGTGTGTGCATGCATTATTGTGTATGTTTGGACAGTAGCCTTTGTGTGTGTGTATGTTATGTATCTGACTATAGTCTGATTCTTTTTTTGATGTAGATCCAATCCAGGTTCTGTTTTAGCACATGCACCCCAACTTATCAGCCTCTTAATGTGTGGTGCTTGTTGTAGAGAGTGTGTGATGGGTGTGCAAGTGCTTTGTTGGACCGGGTTTCTTGTATGTGGCCTTGTGCATTTTTGGTGACATGTATATATGGTAATGAGTTATGTATATGTGGTGTGTGGGTTGTGTGTTTTAGAAGATGTGTGGTGTTTGAGTGTCAGTTCTGCATTGTGAGCATATATGTGGGTCACATATTATTGCATATTGTGCATGTTTTAGCTTGTCTGTAATTTATGACTTGTGTGCATATGAGTGTTTAGGAATGAGGCACATACTGGCATTCCTTTCCTTAGAATGGGAATCGGACACAGGTGAATGGAATCCTCAACTCAGCAATGTGTGTGTGTGTGTGTCTGATATTGCATGGTTTGGGCTGCTGACTTGCACCTATGATCTCCAGTATTTCCTGTGCACCCTCCTTTGTGGGGAACCACCAGCTGAGATAACCAATGCCCCAGCAGTCTTTCCTGAAAAGGACATGACATCACTGTCATACTGTGTGTGACTGAGCCCTCAGAGTTTCCTAACCCTTTATGTGCACTTACCATCCCAGGCAAAGATAGTTAGGCACCGTGCTGGGGGAAGTTTGAGGGCAGGAGCCGCACCAAGTGGCAGTGAGACCTTGGGAAGGTCACTGATCCCTGTGGCCTCAGGTTACATGTATATAGAAAGGAAGCTTACAGGCCCTCATAGACATCTATTGCTAGCATACAAGTTCATGCATGTGAGAGCCTTTTTCAATTGGAAAATATACAGATAAGAATGAAGGAGTTACCTAGACAAAGCGTTAAGCAGATTCTGGGCGTCAGGTTCCTTGTATCCCTAAGATAACACAGGGTGTAGGTGCTCAGAACTAGAGAAGTGGGGAAGTCCCATGATAAGGGCTGGGTTCTGATCTCACAATAACATTAGATTTGAACTAAAGACATTACCAATATTTGATCATTTAGACAGAAAATTTCTTTTTTATATACAGAGCTATTATTGTATATATATATGGAATAATCTATATAACTACAACTAAATCTATATAAATATGGGATATATACATATATATCTGATGTATGTGTATATATCTCATAGTTATATATATATACACACATACAAATATCCCTATCTATATATATATATGTATGCATGCGTGTGTGTGCAAGTGTGTGTTCCATCAGTAACAGATACTGTTTATATCTGTGGAATTTATATTTCAGTTTTCTACTAAGTGACAAAGAACACTAATTCTTTGTGCAGCACTGAAGGGTTTAGGTAGTAATGGAAGTCTGATGTTGGATTTCATTAGGAAATGCATGTAAGGCCCTAGCATAGTGCCCACAACATAGTTTTATTCCCAAAATGTTTGCCATTATTGTAGAACATACTTTGTGGGCTATTTCACCCGGGGTGTTATTCTGGCATCAAGGGTCTCTAAATGACCACCCATTCCTAGAGTGCCAACGAGTTTACAGTTATGGGCCAAAGGATTAGTCAGGTTGCAGGAGGAATGTGATAGATCCCCAAAACCACCTCTCCTCTGGAGCCTCACATTACTTTAAGGCACAAACAAGTGACATTAGTTTGCTAGGACTTATCTACTATTTCTCCTGTGGTGAACAAGAGAGGTTTTCCCTGTCTTGGTGTCATAAATGACCTGAGTATGCTCATAAAAATATACTCGTAGAAGTTAGGGCACCTTGATTTTCCTGTTCACTGTGCATTGTCAGTCCATGGTAGAGGGTTGAATTCAGACTCAATAATCAACAAATAATGGTTGAGTAAGACCCAGCAATTGTACTTCTAGAAATTTCCCTTGAAGAAAACAAAATCTATCATTAAAAAATATACACACCCTTTTGTTTATTGCATGATTTAAAATCTCCAAGATGTGGTAGCAACTTAAGTGTCCTTCATTAGGTGAATGAATAAAGAAGAGATGGTATATCTACAATGGAATATTATTCAGTCATAAAAAGAATGAGTCTTGCTATTTCTCACAACATGGATGGATATAAAGGGTGTTATGCTAAGTGAAATAAGGCAGATAGAGAAACACAACTTCTGTATTATTTCACTCATACGTGGAATCTAAAAGACAAAACTAAGAAATGAAATGGCAGAAATAGAAGCATAAACATAAAGAACATATTGCTGGTTGTCATAGGTTAGGGAGGTGGGAGACGGGGAAAATGGGTGAAGTATATAAAGATGTACAAATTTTAAATTATAAGTTAAATGAGTCCCATGGATGGAAGTACAGCAAGGGAAATTAACCAATAGTACTACTGTAATTCCTTTCTATGCTGACAGAATGCAACTACATGTAGCATGGTGAGCATTTGATGATCGCATAATTGTGAAATTATTAAGCTGTACATCACAAACCAATATAATATTGAATATGAACTGTATTTCAATTAAAAATTAAATAAACACATACCTCAACAAACCAAAAAGTAAATACATAATGGTTGAATGGCACACTGAATAACCTGTGTAATGTAGTCTTATTGGCTGTTTTGGGATGTAATGTTTTTCTGGAGCCCGTCTTGGATGGAGTGCAGATGTAGGCATCTATAGGTGTGACACACAATACAGTTAGAAATAACTAGAACATATTTAGAAAGTCATTGTTTTCTCATGAAATTACAGTGTTGAATGTATCTGCATCTTTGTTTAGGATATTCCTCTCCCTCCCTTATCTCCAGCATGTAACAGCCCAGCATGAGGTGTGAGAACCACAGCAGCGTGTCCGAGTTCCTCCTCCTGGGGCTCCCCAACCCCCCAGAGCAGTAGGGCATGTTCTTCGGTGTACCTGACCACGGTGCTGTACCTGACCACGGTGCTGGGGAACCTGCTCTTCATCCTGCTCGTCAGGCTGGACTTGTGCCTCCACACCCCCATGTACTTCTTCCTCAGCCACCTGGCCCTGACTGACGTCTCCTTTGCATCCACCACTGTTCCAAAGATGCTGATGAACATGCAGACACAATGCCAATCTATCACATATTCTGAGTGCATTTTGCAGGTGTTTTTCATTGCATTGTTTGGTTCCCTTGACAGCTTTCTCCTCAAAGTGATGGCGTATGACAGGTATGTGGCCATCTGTCACCCTCTCCACTACACCAGCATCATGAGGGACGAGGTGTGTATCCTCCTTGTGGTTGGGTGCTGGCTCTCCTCCTGTGCCCAGGCCCTCCTGCACACCCTCCTTGTGAATCAGCTGTTCCTCTGTGCAGGGACGACCATTCCCCACTTCTTTTGTGATCTTGCTGCTGTGCTCAAGTCCTCCTGCTCAGACACCTCCCTCAACGAACAGCTTCTCTTTGCTGAAGGTGGACTGGTTTTCCTCGTTTCGGTGAGTGGGATCCTGGGCTCTTATACCCGCATGGCAGTCATCATCCTGAAGGTCCCCTCCCTCAAAAGAATCTCTAAAGCCTTGTCTACACGTGGCTCCCACCTCTTTGTTGTTTTTTTTATACTATGGGAAGATTGGAGGTGTTTACTTTTTCTCCTCCTCCAGCAAGTTCAAAGAGAAGGACGTCATTGCCTCGGTGTTGTATATGATGGTCACCCCCATGCTGAACCCCTTCATCTACAGCCTGAGGAATAACAATATGAAATGTGCTCTTCAGAAAATTTTCAGAACCAAGGACACCCCAAGGATGAAATCAGTCCCACTGTAATGGGCACACATGGGGCTTGTAAAATAGGTCTTCTTAAATGTTGGACATCTCGTCACTGATACCAACCTTCTCTCAGTCTCACTCTATTTCCTCTTCTCTCTTTCATCATCAGACTGTTTTTCCCTACCTGCTCTTTAAATCCTGTATCTATTTCTTCAGTGAAATTCCAAGTCCTCCTGTGATGTTCACAGCAAGTTTATGAGTCTCTGAGTCCACTTCCTGGGATTTAAGAAATTTTATCTCCATCATTTTCCTCAATGAGGCTCTATATACACACAAGGTAGTCATCATCCTGAAGGTACTCTTGGCAGTAAACACTCACACAGATTTTCTTGATACAAGCAAACTTCATTTATTTCATATGTGAAGAATTCATAGGAAGTTATCAAAATCTTTCATCTGTGGCATGGTGTCAGTCATTAATGGAACTAACTAATCATTGAAATGTGTATTTTGCTTAATCGTAAGAAAAAGTCCCTTGTAAGATTCTAATATCTTCCAATTTTTCAGCAGAGCAAACTAAAGCTCAGAGATCAAGTAAGCAGCTTCCCTAAGACTTGATCTCAGATATGTGACACATTAAACCATGTGTTAATTAGATTATTGTCATTACCTGGTCTCTGACACCATTAACCACTGTGGGTGTTCTTGACCCTTACATAAAGCATAGAACGAGAATTGCTCTTTTGTGTTTCCCCTTCTGAAACTGTAATTATGGCGAACACATTCTCAATGTTTATAGTTTTCACATGTGTGTATATGCTTCAATGTATTCATCTAGGGAGTCCTTCAGGCAGAAATTAAAAGATGCTATTAGGTATCTCTAGGCCATATGACATCGTGATCAGTGGCAAACACTGCTACACAGGTAAATGTAAAGACAGTATTATTATATTTTTATTTATTTGTTCTCCTTTGGTTTCCTGAATGATTAAAAAACAAATTCATCAACAGTGACTAAAACTATGCTAGCAGAGATGGGATTAAAGATGGCGGTGTGAGAGGAGAGACAGAGGCTTCCTCCTAAAACTGGACACAATTAGAAAATGTAATTGGTGCAACTAATCCTGAGAGAGCAACAGGAAAGAGGACGGCGCCAGACTGCACACACCTGGAGAAAAGAGCAGGCCTCAGAGAACGGGGTAACGTACCAGAGCTGTAGGTCCGCGGGACCCCAGCCCCTCCCCCAGCCCAGCTCACCGGTGGGAGGAAGACAAACGGAGCAGGGAGGGAGTGGAAGGCTTGGGGCTGCTGAATACCTAGCTCAGGAGATCTGCTCTGGGAGCACAAACCTAAATTTCATGGTGCTTTCATGTGACTCGCATCACTACTGGGTTGGAAAGTTAATACAGGCAGAGTTCCTGGGGATACTGGGATTCCGGCCACTTGTGGAAACCATGGATCCATATCCGGCAGCTCTGGGACAAAAATATACCTGTGTGACCAGCCCACTGAATCAGGCAGTGGAGACAGGCACAGCAGCCAGGAGGCGGGGAACAGCTCTTTCCTCCCATAAGGCACCAGTACCATTCCTGTGAGACCCCTGACATTGCTTCAGGGGCTGAGCAGCTGCAGAATAGAGCTTCTGGACACTAGAGGGCGCCATATACAAACATGAAACGCCAAAGGAACCTTGTCCAGAGTAAAATTGTTAGTACAACACCCGAGAAATATTTAAATGATATGGACTTCGTGATTCTTCCTCAAAGGGAGTTCAAAATAAAAATCATCAACATTCTAATGGAGTTAGGAAAGACATCCAAAAACTCAGGAATGAACTCAGATTGGAGATCCAATCGTTAAAGAACACGATGGACGGTATTAAGAGCAGGTTGGATACGGTGGAGGAGACAATAAATGAAATAGAAACTAGAGAAGAGGAATACAAAGAAGCTGAGGCACAGAGAGAAAAAAGGATCTCTAAAAATGAAAGAATATTGAGAGAACTGTGTGATCAATCCAAGCAGAACAATATTTGCATTATAGGGATACCAGAAGAAGAAGAAGAGAGAGAGAAAGGGATAGAAAGTGTCTGTGAGGAGGTAGTTGCTGAAAACTTCCCCAATCTGGGGAAGGACATAGTCTGTCAGGCCATGGAGAACCACAGATCTCCCAATGCAAGGGACCCAAGGAAGACAACACCAAGACACATACTAATTAAAATGGGAAAGATCAAGGATAAGGACAGACTGTTAAAAGCAGCCAGAGGCAGAATTAAGATCACATACAAAGGAAAGCCTATCAGGCTAACATCAGAATTCTCAGCAGAAACCTTACAGGCCAGAAGGGAGTGGCATGATGTATTTAATGCCATGAAGCAGAAGGGCCTGGAAGCAAGATTACTTCATCCAGCGAGATTATCATTTAAATTTGAAGGAGGGATTGAACAATTTCCAGATAAGCAAAAGCTGAGAGAGTTTACCTCCCACAAACCATCTCTGCAGTCATTTTGGAGGGACTGCTATAGATGGAAGTGTTCCTAGGGTTGGATAGCTGTCACCAGAGGTAGTAAAACTATGGTCGGGAGGGAGGAGCAGCTGATTGCAAGGCAAATACAAAATTAAATTGACTCTTTCCGAAGTCAATCAAAGGATAGACCAAAAGTACAGAATTTGATACCTCATATATAAAGAATGAAGGAGGAAGAAAAAGGAGGAGAAATAGAAAAGAACCTTTAGATTGTGTTTGTAACAGCATATTCAGTGAGTTAAGTCAGACTCTTAGATAGTAAGGACAGTAACCTGGAACCTTTGGTAACCACGAATCTAAAGCCTGCAATGGCAATAAGTGCATACCTATCGATAATCACCCTAAATGTAAATGGACTGAATGAACCAATCGAAAGAGATAGAGTCACTGAATGAATGAAAAAACAAGACTCATCTGTATGCTGCTTACAAGAGACTCACCTCAAACCCAAAGACATGCACAGACTAAAAGTCAAGGGATGGAAAAAGATATATCATGCAAACAACAGGGAGAAAAAAGTAGGTGTTGCAGTACTAGTATCAGACAAAATAGACTTCAAAACAAACAAAGTAACAAGAGATAAAGAAGGACATTACATAATGATAAAGGGCTCAGTCCAACAAGAGAATATAACCATTCTAAATATGTATGCACCCAACACAGCAGCACCAGCATATGTGAAACAAATACTAACAGAACTAAAGGAGGAAATAGAATGCAATGCATTCATTTTAGGAGACTTCAACACACCATTCACTCCAAAGGACAGATCCACCAGACAGAAATAACTAAGGACACAGAGGCACTGAACAACACACTAGAACAGATGGACCTAATAGACATCTATAGAACTCTCCACCCAAAAGCAGCAGGATACACATTCCTGTCAAGTGCACATGGAACATTCTCCAGAATAGACCACATACTAAGACACAAAAAGAGCCTCAGTAAATTCAAAAAGATTGAAATTCTACCAACCAACTTTTCAGACCACAAAGGTATAAAACTAGGAATAAATTGTACAAAGAAAGCAAAAAGGCCCAGAAGCACATGGAGGCATAACAACATGCTCCTAAGTATTCAAAGGATCAATGAACAAATTAAAATAGAGTTCAAGCAATATATGGAAACTAATGACAAGAACAACACAAAGCCCCAACTTCTGTGGGATGCAGCAAAAGCAGTCTTAAGAGGAAAGTATATAGCAATCCAGGCATATTTAAAGAAGGAAGAACAAACCCAAATGAATAGTCTAACGTCACAGTTATCAATATTGGAAAAAGAAGAACAAATGAGGCCTAAAGTCAGCAGGAGGGACATAATAAAGATCAGAGAAGAAATAAAATTGAGAAGAATAAAACAATAGAAAAAAATCAGTGAAACCAAGAGCTGGTTCTTTGAGAAAATAAACAAAATAGATAAGCCTCTAGCCAGACTTATTAAGAGAACAAGAGAATCAACACACATCAACAGAATCAGAAATGAGAAAGGAAACATCACAAGAGATGCAACAGAAATGCAAAAAATTTTTAGAGACTACTATGGAAACTATATGCTAAAAAGCTAGAAAACTTGGAAGAAATGGGCAACTTCCTAGAAAAATACAACCTTCCAAGACTGACCAAGGAACAAACACAAAGTCTAAACAAACCAATTACCAGCAAAGAAATTGAAGCGGTAATCAAAAAACTACCCAAGAACAAAACCCCCGGGCCAGATGAATTTACCTCGGGATTTTATCAGACGTACAGAGAAGACATAACACCCATTCACCATAAAGTTTTCCAAAAAATAGAAGAGGAGGGAATAATCCCAAACTCATTCTATGAAGCCAACATCACCTTAATACCAAAACCAGGCAAAGACACCACCAAAAAAGAAAACTACAGACCAATATGCCTGATGAATGTAGATGCAAAAATACTCAACAAAATATTAGCAAACCGAATTCAAAAATACATCAAAAGGATCGTACACCATGACCAAGTGGGATTCATCCCAGGGATGCAAGGATGGCACAACATTCGAAAGTCCATCAACATCATCCACCACATAAACAAAAAGAAAGACAAAAACTACATGATCATCTCCATAGATGCTGAAAAAGCATTTGACAAAGTTCAACATCCATTCATGATAAAAACTCTCAGCAAAATGGGAATAGAGGGCGAGTACCTCAACATAATAAAGGCCATATATGATAAACCCACAGCCAGCATTATACTGAACAGCGAGAAGCTGAAAGCTTTTCCTCTGAGATCGGGAACAAGACAGGGAGGCCCACTGTCCCCACTGTTATTCAACATAGTACTGGAGGTCCTAGCCATGGCAATCAGACAAAACAAAGAAATACAAGGAATCCAGATTGGTAAAGAAGAGGTTTAACTGTAACTATTCGCAGATGACATGATATTGTACATAAAAAACCCTAAAGACTCCACTGCAAAACTACTAGAACTAATATCAGAATTCAGCAAAGTTGCAGGATACAAAATTAACACATAGAAATCTGTAGCTTTCCTATACACTAACAATGAACCAATAGAAAGAGAAATCAGGAAAACAATTCCATTCACAATTGCATCAAAAAGAATAAAACACCTAGGAATAAACCTAACCAAAGAAGTGAAAGACCTATACCCTGAAAACTATAAGACGCTCTTAAGAGAAATTAAAGAGGACACTAACAAATGGAAACTCATCCTATGCTCTTGGCTAGGAAGAATTAATATCATCAAAATGGCAATCCTGCCCAAAGCAATATACAGATTTGATGCAATCCTTATCAAATTACCAACAACATTCTTCAACGAACTGGAACAAATAGTTCAAAAATTCATATGGAAACACCAAAGACCCCAAATAGTCAAAGCAATCCTGAGAAAGAAAAATAAAGTAGGGGGAACCTCACTCCCCAACTTCAAGCTCTACTACAAAGCCACAGTAATGAAGACAATTTGGTACTGGCACAAGAACAGAGCCACAGACCAGTGGAACAGATTAGAGACTCCAGACATGAACCCACATATATATATGGTCAATGAATATTTGATAAAGGAGCCATGGACATACAATGGGGAAATGACAGCCTCTTCAAAAGATGGTGCTGGCAAAACTGGACAGCTACATGTAAGAGAATGAAACTGATCACTGTCTAACCCCATACACAAAAGGAAATTCAAAATGGGTGAAAGACTTGAATATACGTCATGAAACCATAAAAACTCTTAGAAAAAAACATAGGCAAAAATCTCTTGGACATAAACATTAGCGACTGCTTCATGAACATGTCTCCCTGGGCAAGGAAAACAAAAGCAAAAATGAACAAGTGGCGCTATATCAAGCTGAAAAGCTTCTTTACAGCAAAGAATACCATCAATAGAATAAAAAGGTACCCTACAGTATGGGAGAATATATTCATAAATGACAGATCCGATAAAGGATTGACATCCAAAATATATAAAGAGCTCATGCACCTCAACAAACAAAAAGCAAATAATCTACTTAAAAAATGGGCAGAGGAGCTGAACAGACAGTTGTCCAAAGAAGAAATTCAGATGGCCAACAGACACATGAAAAGATGCTCCACATCGCTAGTTATCAGAGAAGTGCAAATTAAAACCACAATGAGATATCACCTCATACCAGTAAGGATGGCTACCATCCAAAAGACAAACAACAACAAATGTTGGCGAGGTTGTGGAGAAAGGGGAACCCTTCTACACTGCTGGTGGGAATGTAAATTAGTTCAACCATTGTGGAAAACAGTATGGAGGTTCCGCAAAATGCTCAAAATAGACTTACCATTTTACCCAGGGATTCAACTTCTAGGAATTTACCCTAAGGATGCAGCAGCCCAGTTTGAAAAAGACAGATTCACCCCTATGTTTATCACAGCACTATTTACAACAGCCAAGAAATGGAAGCAACCTAAGTGTCCATCAGTATATGAATGGATAAAGAAGATGTAATACATACACACAATGGAATATTATTCATCCATAAGAAGAAAACAAATCCTACCATTTGCAACAACATGAATGGAGCTGGAGGGTATTATGCTTAGTGAAATCAGCCAAGCAGAGAAAGGCAAATACCAAATAATTTCACTCATCTGTGGAGTGTAAGAACAAAAGAAAAACTGAAGGAACAAAACAGCAGCAGAATCACAGAACCCAAGAATGGACTAACAGTTACCAAAGGGAAAGAGGCTGGGGAGAATGGGAGGGTAAGGCGGCATAAGGGCAGGGAAGAAGAAAAGGGGTATTATGATTAGCATATATAATGTGTGGGGTGGAGGAAAGGGGAGGGCTGTGAAAACAGAGAAGACAAGTAGTGATTCTACAACATCTTACTATGCTGATGGACAGTGACTGTAATGAGGTTTGGGGGGGGGACTTGGGGTAGGGGAAAGCCTAGTAAACATAATGTTCTTCATGTAAAAACAAACAAACAAACAAATAAAATTGTATCTATGAGCATAAAAAATTGCTTATGGGCCACGTATTAGTTCTTGGATGCCCATGTCAAATACTAAGTCTAATAAATTAGGCCTAAGCCTAAAAAATTAGGGTTTTTCTTTTCTTCTCTAAGCACTTGTCACTACTGTGTAATTTATTCCTCTAACTCAGGCTTCTCCTCATAATTGACTCACACTCTCTGCATTTGCGGCTCCTGCCCCTAAACAAAGCTCACCAACCTTGTTCTCACCGAGAATATAAACATGTTACATTCATGTCAATTGCCCTTATTCTGCTACCATATGTGGGGTCACTGCTTCTGCCTTGGAGGCCAAAATACTACACAACAAAATGAAATAATTGATGCCAATCACGAAATGTGCAAAATAATACCCAAATATGTGATACAAACTGCCACTGCCCTGAAAACCTGGAATGAGAGGTAGTGTTCTGTGGCACCTGTGCTTGTTGGGAATGCCCGGCCTCAGGTTACCTGCTGGCCAGCCAAGGGGCATTTGTCCCCGGTAGGTAGTCACTGCCACACATGGGAAAACAACACAGGTAAGGTTGCTTGGATAGCACAGCAGATGATATGTTTCTCCAGCAAGAATTTTCCCTCAGTCCCTCCCTGCCCTTAACCACCAGTCCCAAGCCCATTCCATCTAGTTTGCACCTAACTAGCTCTCTCCAGGGATCCTTTCTGTGAGTGACAGATTTTCTCTTAAATTCTCTTTTATGAAAATTGTCATCAGCCTCCGACATATGAACCAAATCATCTGCCTTTTGATTATCTGCTATGCCTACCAAAGATCTTGTAGACTCAATCTTTGATAGAAACACACACACAGACACACACATGCAAACATAACAAAACAAATGTGGTAAAATGTCGGCCTTTGTGGAGTCAGTGAAGGGCATATAGGAATTCATTCTATCATCTTTACAACATTTTTTAAGTATGAAATAATTTAAGAATTCAATATTTAAAAAGTCTGAGTCCCACTGGAACGATGTTGAGAAAAATTTGAACTTGGAACTGTGCCCAGGAAGAAAGGGTCCAAGACATTCAGGCATTAAAAAACTGTCCCCTGTGTCTCAGTCCCCTCTGGCTCATGGGCACAGACTCCCGAACCAGCATGGACAAATTGGCCAATTAGCCACAAGGGGACCTCTTTATTGTGAAGAGACGCTGAGGGTTTGGAGAACAGTCTAGAAGAGGTGTCTGGACTCAAAGCTGAGCAGCACAGGTCAGAAGGTGGTGGGAATCTACTCCTGCAGGTGGATCTGCCTGAGTATGTGTATGAGTATCTCTGTGCTCATGTGTGTTTCTGTATGTGTGTATGTTGTCAGCTTGTGTATGTGTTGTTTGATAGTTGCCTGTGTGTGTGTGTGCTGTGTGTACTATGTGTCTGACCACAGCCTGATTTTTTTCCTGACTTAGATCCAATCTGGGGTCTGTATTAGTGCAAATGCACCAGGTTATCAGCCTCCTAACATGTGACTAGGGACTCGGGATTCATGCCTGTGATCCTCAATATTTGCATCGTGTTGTCATACAGGAGCATTTCTCCACTGGACGGGAGTGACAGCTGAGTGGATCATAGCCCAGCAGTTGGGGTAAGATTGTTGTCTCCATCTTGGGAGAAAAAGCCTTCCGAACTTCCAAGGAACAGGGTCAGAGGGCTCACACCTCTGCTCACACAGGGAGCTAGTACCATGTGACTGTGTGTGGGGACGCATCCAGGGTGAGAGCAGGACATGTCCTGTGTGCTGGCCTCTGCATGTCTGCACCATGTGAGTGTAACCATGTGCATGGATGCTGGCGGTGGTTTAATGACGGTGCCTGTGACTGAAGATGTGCTCCTTGCTGACGGCCACCTGGGAAGGGGGTGGGTCAGAAGGGGCCAAAGCCCGCCTCTCAGTGATGGATGGATGTGTGCTGCTTGTTGGAGTGAGTGTGTGGTGGGTGTGTGTGGGTGTTGTTGGATCAGGTTGCTTATGAGATTTTTGAATTGTGTGTGGTTCTGTATGTTTTTGGTGGTGTGTCTGTATAGTGATCAGTTATGATATGTGGTGTGTGAGTTGTTTTTCCCCAGATGTTTGGTGATTGTGTATCAGTGGTGCATTGTGAGTATATTTGTGGGTGACACATTATTGCATATGGTGTATTTCTAACAATATGTGTAATTTATGACTTGTATGCATATGAGTGTTTAGGAATGAAGCACATACTGACTTTCCTTCCCTTAGAATGGGAGTCTGACACAGGTGAATGGAATCCTCAACTATGAAATGTGTATATGTGTGTGTGTATGTGTGTGTGTTCACCTGGTTGGGGGATTCTGACTTGCAACCATGATCTCCAGTATGTCCTATGCTCCCTCCCTGTGGAGCCCCGCCAGCTGAGGTAACTGGTGCCCCAGCACTCTGTCCTGAAGAGGACCTGCTGTCACTGTCATACACCTGCATGTGACTGAGGCCCTTGGGTTCCTGACCCTTCACATGCACTTACCATCCCAAGCAAAGACAGTTAGGTATCATGCTGGGTGAAGTTTGAGGGCAGAAGCCACACCAAGTGGCAGTAAGACCTTGGGAAGTTCACTAAACCCTGTGGCCTCAGGTTACATGTCCATAGAATGGAAGCTTACAGGCCCTCATAAGTACCTATGGCTAGAATACAAGTTCATGTATGTGAACCTTTGTCAACTGTAGAATATACAGATATGAATGAAGGAGCTACCTAACCCGAGCTCTAGGGTAGTTTTGGACTTCAGGTTCCTTGCAGCTGAAGATAACACAAGGTGTAGGTGCTCATAACTAATGAAGTAGGGGAGTTCCATGTTGAGGGCTGGGTTCTGATCACACAACAACATTAGATTGTAGTACATAAAGCAAGCAATATTTGGTGATTTTAAACTACAGAAAATATTAATTATATATAAATTCCTATGTACTTATATATATATGCACATATACATATATTGATATATATACCACCATATTTAATCTATATATGTGGGGTGCATATATATTCATAGTATATATATATATTAACCATCTGTATGTTTATTTATATATACACTAGAGCTATATACACACACATACATTCCAAATACACATACACAGATGGAATATATATGTATACTTGTATAAATATATTGGATATATACTGAGGAGTGGCATACATAGGTATAAATATATTTTCATCTATACATGTGTGTGTATCTATAAATATGGATATATATGTATTACATCTCTGACAGCTACTGTTGTATGCTTACGGACTTTACAGAATTTATGTTTCTGTTTCCAACAGTTGAAGTGGGAAAGGACACTACTTCTTTGCACAGCAATGAAGATTTCATGTGATAATCGAAGACTCATGTTGGATTTCATTAGGATATGCATGGAGAGCCCTTTGCATATTAGCCACCATATAGTTTTATCCCCAAAACATTCACCATTATCATAAAAGATCATTGGAAGATATTCTGGGGTGGGAGTGATGCTGGCATCAAGGGGCTCTAAACGACCCCATTTCTAGAGCACTGGTGAGTTCAGGGCTGTGGGCTGATGGGACAGGCCAGCTCACAGGAGGAGAGTGACAGCGCTCCAACACCACCTCAGCATTGGAGTCTCACGTTACTTTAAGGCAGAAACAACTGACACCAGTTTGCTGGGGCTCATCTACTATTCCTGCCACAGGGAACTATTAGGGACTGGCTCTGACACAGTGGCGTAAATAACCCCCATAAGCTCATGAAATAGCATAACACAGAGGGCAGGGCCCTTGTATTCTTGCTCCCTGCTGCATTCTCACTTCCTAGTGAAGGGCAGGGTTCAGACTCAATGTTCAATTCAATAGCTACTGGTTGGCTGAAACCGTGAATGTCCTGTTGCTTCTGTGCGTGAGGGGTTCTTAGCTGCTTTTAGTGTGATATTTCCAGGAGCCAGACTGGGAAGCACTGACAAGGCATGTATTTACTGGTGGAACAAATTAATAGGAATGTCATATAAAAGATGCTGTTTTCACAAAATATAATGGAGACGGTACCTCTATCATTTTTTCTCATATTCCTCTCCCTCCCTTATACCCAGCAGGTAACCGCCCAGGATGGGGCCTGGAAACCAGAGCACTGTGTCCGAGTTCCTCCTCCTGGGGCTCCCTGTCCCCCCAGAGCAGCAGGGCATGCTCTTCGCCCTGTTCCTGGGCATGTACCTGACCACGGTGCTGGGGAACCTGCTCATCATCCTGCTCGTCAGTCTGGACTCGCGCCTCCACACCCCCATGTACTTCTTCCTCAGCCACCTGGCCGTCTCTGACGTCTCCTTTGCATCCATCACTGTCCCAATGATGCTGACGAACATGCAGAGTCAGTGCCGATCTATCACATATTCTGGGTGCATTTCACAGGTGTATTTCTATATATTCTTTGCTTGTCTAGACAGCTTTCTTCTCACAGTGATGGCATATGACAGGTATGTGGCCATCTGTCACCCTCTCCACTACACCAGCATCATGAGGGACAAGGTGTGTATTCTCCTTGTGGTTGGGTGCTGGTTGTTTTCTTTTGCCCGGGCACTTATGCACACCCTCCTTATGAACCGCCTGTCCTTCCGTGCAGGGACGATCATTCCCCACTTCTTTTGTGATCTTGCTGTTATGCTCAAGTCCTCCTGCTCAGACACCTCCCTCAATGAGCTGCTCATCCTCACTGAAGGCGGATTAGTCCTCTTCCTGTTAGTGAGTGGGATCCTGGGCTCATATATCCACATTACAGTCATCATCCTGAAGGTCCCCTCCCTCCAAAAATTCTCCAAAGTCCTGTCTACCTGTGGCTCCCACCTCTCTGTAGTGCTTTTATACTATGGGACAATTGCAGGTGTTTACTATTTCCCTGCATCAGGCAAGTTTGAAGACAAGAACATAATTTCTTCTGTGATGTACATGGTGGTCACCCCCATGCTGAACCCCTTCATCTACAGCCTGAGGAATAACGATATGAAACGTGCTCTTCAGAAAATATTCAGATTCAAGAACGCCCCTTGGGGTCATTAATTCAATCCCCCTGTGCTGGGCACTCATGGGAGCTGTAAAGTAGCTCTCCTTTAAAAGATGTAACTTGGACAGCTCTTGTGCTCACAATCTCCCATTCTCAATTTATGTCTCCTCTCACCTTCTCTTCACCTGTTTGTTTACTTTCCCTACCTGCTCTCTGATTTCTGTGTATTAATGTTGTACAGTGAAATTCCAAGGTGTCGTTTGATGTTCACTACAAGCTTGTGAGACTTGTGTGTCCACCTCCCTGGGTTCTAAGAAATCTTATCTCCCTCTTTTTCTTCAGGGGTTGCCTTTATCTGTTATATAACCATGCATCTTGACATGAATTTTCTTTTCAGCACCAAACTTCCTTTATTTCATTTGCGAGGAATTTGGAAGAAGTTACCAAGCTTCTTTACCAAAGAAGTTACCAAACTGCCTTACCTACTGAATGGTGTCTGTCACAGGTGGCATTAACTTACATCATTTAAATGTGTATTTTATTTATTCCTCAACACAAGCCACTGGTAAGGCTGCTAATACTCTCCATGTTTCCAGAGGACCAAACTAAACCCCAGTGACACCAATACATCCCTGTATTATAACCTAATGTCAGACATGTGAGACTTTAAAACCATGTGTTAAACCATGTAAGTTTATTGTCATTATCCTGATCTTTAACACCATTCACCAGTTTGGAAGTTTTGATCCTGAAGCAAGGCATAGAATAAGTACTCTTTAATGTTTCATTTAAAAATATCATTATACTTATGGTTAACTCATTCTCAAAGTTTATAGATTTCAAATATGTCCTTATACTTTAATATGTTCCTCCAGAAGTCCTTCAGGATAAAATGAAAAGATACTGGATGGTGACTCCAATCCTACTAAGACACATAACTCGCTGGTAAAGCCATTACACAGGTAAAAGTCAAAGCCTGCATTACTGTACTTGTTTGTAACTCCTCTTTTGGCTTTCTACATGATTAAAAGGCAAATTCCTAAAACAATACCTGTAAATCTATGTTAATGGGCACACAATGTAAAAAGTGGCACTTGTGACAACAAAGTAGAGGGGGAGGGGTAGACATGAACAGGACCAGAGTTTTGTACACTGTCACAGCTTAGGTGGCACTGATTCAAACTAGGTTGCTAAAGTATAAGATGATAATCATAATTTCTAAGGAAAGCACTGAGAAAATAATTAAAATATATACAGAATAGGAATATTAAATGAAAACAAAAACATACACTAGAAGAAATTATACATAAAAGAAGTACCTTAAATATAAATAGATCATAATCTTGAATTAAAAGGCTGTGATTTGAGGATGGATTTTTTAAAAAGCTTTATCCATCTATACACTGTTTTGAAGTGACTTACTTCAGACCCATGACTTGAAGGAGTTGAAAAATGAAAGGATGGAACTAGATATTCCATGCAAAGGGTAACCAAAGAAGAACTAGGGGAGCTATACTAATATGAGCAAAAATTACTCTAAGTCAAAAACTATTATAATAGTGCAAGAAGAATTTTCATATTGATTGATTAAAATGTCAATCCATCAAAGAGTTGTAAAAATTGTAAACATATGCATATTATATGGAACCCACCAAATACATGAAGCAAAACTTGACAGAATTACAAAAGAAACTCCCCAGAAAAAAATGGCTAAACTGGAATAGATAATTTCCAAAGATGTTCAAATGGCCAACAGTGAAAAGCTGCTCAATATCATTATTCGTTAGGAAAATGAAAATCAGAAACCACTATGAAAATGTAAATCAAATCAATATTTCACACCCACTAGGGTGACCATCACTTTTTGGAGTATACTTGATATACAATCATATATCAGTTTCAAATACACAACTCAGTGGATCAACAGTGACACACGTTATTAAATGGGTTTATTTCTGGGCTCTCCCTTCTGTTCCATTGATCTGTAAGTCTGTTCTTGTGCCAATGCCATATTGTTCTGATTACTGTAGTTTTGTAGTAACAATTTGAAATCAGGGAGCATGATTCCTCCAGCTTTGTTTTTCTTTCTCAAGATTGCTTTGGCTATTTGGAATTTTTTGTGGTTTCATACAAATTTTAGGGTTCTTTGCTCTAGTTCAATAAAAAGTGCCATTGGCATTTGGATTGGAATTGCTTTAAATCTGGACATTGCTTTGGGCCGCCTGGCCATTTTAACAATATTAATTCTTCCTACCCATGAGCATAGAATAGCTTTCCATTTATCTGTGTCATCCTCAACTTTTTCCACCAATGTTTTATAGTTTTCAGGGTACAGATTTTTCACCTCCTTGGTTAGATCTACTCCTGGGTATTTTAATTTTTTTTGATGCAATTTAACTTGGACTGTTTTCTTAATTTTCTTCGTTATTTTTAAAATATATTATTTGTATATAGAAACACAAGGTATTTCTATACATTGATTTTGGATCCTGCAACTTTACTGAATTCATTTATTAGTTCTAATAGTTTTTTGGAGCAGTCTTTATTGTTTTCTGTATATAGTATCATGCAATGTGCAAATAGACACAATTTTACTTATTCTTAGGAGAGGGATATTCCCAATCAACAACGGGATTCAGGCTCAGGACAAAGCACCAAACTCCAGGTAGTCATCATGGCACTGGAAAACGTCCCAGGCAACAATTGGCTCCAATAACACACCTTGAGCAACTGGTCATTTGGTCTGGTCAACAGCAACAATTTCTCATTCAGGGTTGCCTTATCTGGTGTAAAGAACTCTGGGAATTCCTTGCCTCCCAAATATCAGAGACACAAATCAAGATCACTCATGTCTGTGCTCAGGTCCAATCTAACGCCTAAGCTGATAGATATGAACACATTTTAGAAACCACGGCCAAAACTGCCTCAGATGACAATCTAGAGTCCACTTCTTTCCTTTTGGCTCAACGGGCTTGTCCACGTTAGATCATAGAAGAGACTCTGCCCTTGCGTCATGGGCTCCTTCACAAAGGGTGTTCCCTCTCCTCTGTCATGGATCACACAGTGACAAACCTATGCCCCCTATGCAACAAGACCCATCACTGGCTACATAATCACTAGGGTGACATCCCAATGAAAATTCTACATAGTCACAGGAAAAGAGATCTTATTGAGCCACTTCTCTCAAACTGATGCGAGTAGTGATGCCATGACCTTCGTAGATTTCTCCAACAGCATTTTACTCACCACTGCCATGAGTCATACCACTGTTCAAACTACCATACAGGGCCTCATTAAAATACTACTCATTCCTTTTGGAGTTCCACACAAGGCTGATAGTGAAAAAAACACTGACCTCTCAAAAAACACGACATTGCACTCTTGATCAAGGAATTCAATGGGACTTCATCTTCCCTATTTGTCCCTGGCTGCTGGTTTCATAGAATATCACAGTGATTGCTTACTAATCTTACTAAAATTACAGTTAAAAAATGGTCTTCTAAATAGTATCCACCTGCCAATGGTCCTATTTACTCTAGATTCTGAATGTTGGGGCTCTGTATTCCATATTAAAATACCCCAAAGACCTTAATTGCCTTTCTTTGCCCTCTGGTGTGGCACCTCCCATGCCAGTTTTAAGAAGGCCTTTTTGAACTAGGCATTCACCCCCATCAACTACACTCTGAACCATCCATTCTCATTCTTGCCATCATTCCAGCTGGGATGAAAGCCCAACCGAGGACAGATTGTTAGTGATGAACCAGTACTATTTAATGCCATTAAGTATATACTAGAGCTGTTCTGCCACCATGATAATTTGCCTAGTTTGCAAGCTCTGCCAAAGTTTTCTGGCTCTAAAGGATATTTATGAATAATGCCAATCATGATCTCAATAACAAAGTGGAAGTCATTGCTCAATCCCACTCCTGCAGCAGTTGTGTATAGCAGAGAAAGGTAAAAAAGGATTAAAATTGGTCTCATCCAAGAGAATTGTCAATTAAGAAATGTAGAGCCCCATCAGCTAAACAGATCTGGAAAAGGGGTATGAACTAGTCCAGCTTATCTCCATATTAATCAGTGTCCCCCGTGCCTCAGGTCATAGCACCCACATACTACAAACGCTGTTACTTAGACTTCACGACTTTAATAGCCTGGACATGACTACATTGGATAACAGCTTTGGCCTAGAACACTGAAAGCTATTGGGTGGACCCCACCTAGCAACATGACAGCCACTGGGCTATATTTCAGCCGTGCTGCTACCCACAATTATTTGGGCTGCTCAATACCACAGCCATACCTAATCATTAGCTGATGCCATAATTGCACTTCCATGTTGCTGGTAAATTTCCACAGAATTTAAAGCAGTTCCTATTGATCATTCTAAACTCACAAGGCAGCCACATCACACAGGATGCTTATTCATGCCCCAGTGTTAAGTCTCTTGATTTAATGTCCCTATGTCCACATCCCACCTATTAAAATACATGTCAGAGCATAATTGAAAGGGGAATGGGAAACCTAAGGTTGGGATGCAGACAACAAGCCCCTTTAGAATTATTTTATCTCCGACATCATGCCAATATAGCAGCAGCTTTCCTGCATCAAGGGGTGTGTCATTCTCCAGCTGCTTTTATACATTTCTGCACCTCCCTGAGCAGTGAGGCTTTATGCCTCAAAGATTGTTACACACTCAGTGAGATCCATGACCTCAACCAACACCATGACAGCCTGAAGGGCCACCAGATGACATCATATGACATTAAGGAGATCTGCAGCTGGGCCCTGCCTGAGGCTGTCATCACACCTACGTCTGGACTTAACACTATTGATGACATCAGACTCAGCTGGATTCATCCCTGCATGTAGCAGCTGACGCACAGTTGGGCCCGTGCAGTATGATGACGTCAGCCCTCTAGCTGGATCCATCCTTTAAAATGAGGTCAGACCCCCAGCTGCCCTCACCTGTGATGCTGACCTTGACCCACCCACTGGACTCACCCAGGTGTAGGTCTCTGTGATCTGCAGCCCTCTGCGCGTCTCCGTCAGAGCTCCCTTCACCCTCTAAGCCCTCCTGCTCTTCTCTCCCTTCTTCACCACCCCCACCCCCACCCCAACCATCACAGGCTACTTTCCCCTCTCCTTCCACCTCTGCACCTCAAGCTCCTCCCCCGGACTCTGCAGTTCTAGCCCGGCTCTCTGATAATACCGCTGTTATCGAAGGATGCATTACACAATAATTTTATGTAAGCCATCCTGAGTGAAAGCCATGTTTTAGAGCATAGGAATCTTGGGGTGTGCCTTAGAGAACCCCCTCAACTGCCAGGCCATGTTGAGCCTATCCAACTGGTCTCAAAGAAGCCTTCAGATTAACACAGCCCACCCTCTCTCCCTCTCTGGTGGGCCTCATTTCTGAACCTAAACCCTGGAGGGTCTCCCGGCCTTGCCCTTAGACACTAACCCCAGCTGTCCGGAGCACCCCGTACTTCGTCCTCATCCAAATGCTCCCTGGCAGCATATTGGCTCCTGGCTGCCCATGCGAAATGCTGTGTGAGATTTTAGTCCATGAAGGATTTTTTTTTTTTGGCTAAGTATCCCTCACTCCTATGCTAATTTATCCTTCTAATTCAGGCTTTATCTCATAATTTGATTTATACTCTGCATTTTGAGCTCTTGCCCCTAAACAAAGTTAACCAACATTATTCTCACCCACAGGCCCTTATTCAATCCAATTACTTAGTTGCCCTTATTCTGCTGACCAGTTGGGGGTCACTGGTGCTGCTGTGGAGGCCACAACATTACACGACAAATGAAATCATTGATGCCAATCAGGAATTGTACACAATAATGTCCAAGTTGCCACAGCCCTCAGAGCCCTGAATGATGGGCAATGCTCCCTGGCAGCCCTGTCTGCTGGTAGCGCCTAGCCTTAGGTCATCTGCTGGCCAGCCAAGGGGGCTTTTGTCTCCTTACAGGTCCTTACTGCCACATGAAGAAAAACAGTAAGGCAAAACTGCTCAGATAGCAGAGCACACGGTCTCTTTCTCCAGAAGAAACCTTTACTCCATTCCACCTTTTAAGCACTACAAACTCCAAAAGCCAGTCCCTCTGCTTTTGCGAACCCAACTCAGACCACCCAGCTCTCCCCGAGGTGTCCTTTGTGTGGGTAATAAACATTCTCCTAAATTCTCTCCCTGCTGAAGAGTGAAGAGCTTCTGACATGTGAACTAAATCATGTGCCTTCTGATAATATGCACGGTGGTGTGCCTACTGAGATGTATAGTCTGAATCTAGAATTCACGCGCACACACACACACACACACACACACACACACACACACACACTAAAGCAAATATGATAAAACGTTAGCTGTCATGCAGTGCGGAAGAGGGGATACAGGATTTCATACTATCATCCTTACAACTTTTTTCTAAGTATTAAATCATTTAAAAATGAAGTTAAAAAATAGTCTGAGTTCCAACTAGAATCATGTACAAGAAAAGTTTGAACTTGGAATTGTGCCCGAGAAGAAAGGAGTCCAAGACATATCTGGCATTAGGGAGCCAGTCCCATGTGACTCCAGTTCCCTCTGGCTCCTGGACACATGGCTCCAGACCAGCAGTAAGAAATTGGCCAATTAACGTGGGTGGCTCCTCCTTCACTACGAAGAGAAGCTGAGGGCCTGGGAGGCAGTCTGCAAGAGGGGTGTAAACTCACCAACCATGAGAACAGGTGGGAAGGAGCTGAAATTCTGTACTTGGTGATGGATCTGCCTGTGTGCTTGTGGGTTTGTGCACGAGTATGTCTGTGCTCATGAGGGTGTGTGTGTCTGAATGTATGTTGTATGTTTGTGTACATGATGTTTGCCAATTGCATGTGCGTGTGTACTACATTAGACTACAGTCTGACTTTTTCCTGAGTTAGGTCCTGTCTGGGGTCTGTGTTAGTGCAAGTACACAGGTCATCAGTCATCTAACGTGTGGTGAGGGACTCTGGATTCATGCCTGTGACGCTCAGTATTTGCCTCCTGTTGTCAGACAGGTGCATTACCCCACCGGGCGGGAGTCACAGCTGAGCGGGTCAGAGCCCAGCCCTGGAGGTAAGACTGCTGTCTTCACTGTGGAGAAGTCTCCTGACCTTCCGAGGAAAAGGGTCGGAGGGCTCACAGCTCTGCTCACAGTGGGTGCTAGTGCCGTGTGACTGTGTGGGGACATGTCCGGGTGTGAGAGCAGGACGTGTCCTGTATGCTGGCCTCTGCGTGTCTGCACCATGTGTGTGTTACCACGTGCATGGACAATGGTGATGGTTTAATGATGGTGCCTGTGACCAAAGAGGCTTAGCTGCCCCCGCTGTCAGGCTCCTGGGGAAGGGGGTGGGTCAGAAGGGGTCGGAGCTCGCCTCTTGGTGATGGGGGTGTGTGCACTGCTTCTTGTAGTGAGTGTGTGGTGGGTGTGCATGGGTGTTGTTGCAGCATGTTTCTTGTGAGATTTTGCTATTGTGTGTTGTCCTGTGTGTTTTTGTGATGTGTACGTATAGTGATGAGTTATGTGTATGTGGTGTGTGAGTTCTGTGTTTCAGTAGATGTGTGGTGCTTGTCTGTCAATGGTGCATTGTGAATGTAAATGTGGTTGACACATTATTGCATACTGTGCATGCGTTAGCTTGTCCATAATTTATGACTTGTATGCATTTGAGTGTTTAGGAATGAGGCACATACTGGTGTTCCTTCCCTTAGAATGGGAATCAGATGCAGGTGAATGGAATCCTCAGTTCAGAATTTTGTGTGTGTGTGTGTGTGTGTGTGTGTGTGTGTGTGTGTGTGTGCATGGTTGGGGGCTTATACTTGCAACCATGATCTCAATTACTTGCTACGCACCCTCCCTGTGGGGCCCCAACAGCTGAGATAACCAGTGCCCCAGCACTCTGCCCTGAAGAGGACCTGCTGTCACTGCCACACACCTGAGTGTGACTGAGGCCCTCAGAGTCTCCTGACCCTTCATTTGCACTTACCATCCCAGAGAGATTCTAGGGCACCGTGCTGGGTGAAGTTTGAGGGCAGAAGCCGCACCAAGTGGCAGTGAGACCTTGGCAAAGTCACTAAACCCTGTGGCCTCAGGTTACATGTCTATAGAATGGAAGCCTACAGGCCCTCATAAACATCTGTGGCTAGAATACAAGTTCATGTTTGTGCGAGCCTTTGTCAACTGTAAACTACACAGATGTGAATGAAGGAGTCACCTCGCCCCAGCACTAGGGCAGTTTTGGGCTTCAGGTTCCTTGCAGCCAAAGATAACACAGGGTGTAGGTGCTCAGAACCACCTACATGGGGGTTTCATGTTAAAGCATGGATTCTGATCACACAATAATATTAGCTTGAACTACACTAAACAGCAATATTTAATCATCACCAAACACAGAAAATGGCAATTACATAGTCCTGTATTTGTACATATTAATGAAATATAGCATATATATAAAACTATATTTTAATTTTTACATATCAGGATATACACACATATGTCTTATATATGTGTTGTGTATATATGTTTCACATATATTCTATCCATATATGTATATATATAAACATACTCATATGTAGATGGAATGTACATATAGAGATGGAATGAATATGCATATATATATATATTCCCATTTCTGGATGTATGTGTTTATGTATATTTATGTATGCCATCTTCAAAAGCTGCTGTTGCATACCTATGGAAGTTTTATAATTTATGGTTCCTTTTCCTAACAGCTTAAATGGGAAAAAACACTGAATCTTGCTGCAGATCGGAGATTTTATTTGGTAATGGAGGCAGATGTTGGATTTCATTAGGAAGTGCATGTAAAGCCCTTAGCATAGTTCCCAACAAAAAGAGTAATCCCAATATGTTCCCCATTTTCATAAAAGATTCTTCGCAGATATTTTAGTTTGAGAGTGATTCTGACATCAATGGGCTCTAAACGACCACCCATTTCTAGAGCACTGATGAGTTCAGGGCTGTGGGCTGATGGGACAGGCCAGCTCACAGGAGGAGAGTGACAGCGCTCCAACACCACCTCAGCATTGGAGTCTCACGTTACTTTAAGGCAGAAACAACTGACACCAGTTTGCTGGGGCTCATCTACTATTCCTGCCACAGGGAACTATTAGGGACTGGCTCTGACACAGTGGCGTAAATAACCCCCATAAGCTCATGAAATAGCATAGCACAGAGGGCAGGGCCCGTGTATTCTTGCTCCCTGCTGCATTCTCACTTCCTAGTGGAGGGCAGGGTCCAGACTCAATGTTCAATTCAATAGCTACTGGTTGGATGAAACCGTGAATGTCCTCTGGCTTCTGTGCGTGAGGGGCTCTTCGCTGCTTTTAGTGTGATATTTCCAGGAAGTAGACTGGGATGCAGTGACAAAGCATGCAATCACAGGTGGGACTAATTAACAGGAATGTAGTTAAAAAGTCATTCTCTTGTCAGAAAACTACAATATGGCACATATGCCCATCGTCTTTTCTGATATTCCTAACCCTCCTTTATCCCAGGCACATAACAGTGCTACATGAATCCACAGAATCACTAGGCTACTGCTTCCACACCCATAAGCAATAATCTATTATTGACTGAGTCACTATATAAAGAGCTTTGCCCAGTGCTCTTGGCAGAGCAGAGGCAGAGGCAGAGATGGAGGAGGATTACAGACCTGCAGACATGCTTCTAGTGCTCAACCTACCACTGGGAGAATAAAGCCAGGTATAAACCCTTTTACCCCTAGAATGTTCCATTGTCATTTCTCTGTCTCACTGAATCCATAGTGAACTTTCGCAGGGCTGAAACCCTCAGACAAGACAACTACATTCCCCCCATTAAGCCATCTTTTCATACAAAAACCTATTTTTCCATGTTATAATTGATCATTGCTCCATCCCTTTCTTTCCCTTGACTATAATATTTGTACCTTATTCCATTCTTTGGTCTTCTTGGTACCAACATGTGGCGAAAGTTGGGTTCCCTCTGGCCAGGATCCTCACTGAACCTAAACCACTTGATGATGCAACTGGCCTGCTGCTAGGCTACTGCTTCCAAACCCCTAGGTAATAAGCTATTATTGACTGAGTCACTGTATAAAGAGCTCGGCTCAGTGCTCTGAGCGGAGGCAGAGACGCTAGTGCTCGACCTACCACCGGGAGAACAAGCCGGGTAATAAACCCTTTCACCCCAAGAATGTTCTACTGTCATTTCTTTGGTCACATTGAATCCATACTGAACTTGCCCAGGGCTGAAACCCATTGGCAAGACATAACATCACACCATTTTTTTTACAAGAGGATTATGATTTATTATTTTCTATTCCTCTTTCTATTGACTATTAGGGCAGCGTGTAACCTTATTTTCACCTTCTCCCTGTATCTGACATCATATGGTCAAGTTAGAACATCTGGGTACACTTGTGCTCCCTCTTTGCCACTTTCTCACAAAATTAAGGAGTACTTTTGGGCATTTTCCATGAAAATGTTTCCATAGGGCAACTCATTCCAATGAAGCTTGTCACTTATATGTACTTATTCTGGGACTCTTCCAGCTCCAGGAAATTCCCATTGAGTGCAGATAAATTATTAATTGGAATAGGTCGAGCCCTACTACCTTCCTTTACCAACTGAGAGTATAGCTTAGGAGTCTGCTCCTTCTCCTTCCTTATGCATAGATCTCACTGAGGCTAAAACCATAAAGCTTCTGAAAACAATTGTCTTTAGAGAAGGTCTACCCTTGGCAGGACACCAGAGTTTTGCACATGTCAAAGTTGGACAAGAAGAAACCCCAAGGGGAAATCAATTCCCATTTCCTCATTTCAAGAAGCCATCTTTCCTATCCAATATTCTCTGTAATTATTCAGTGTTTGCCATTAATAAATACATCTCAACTCAGTGGAATTTGTTGCCAAGCATGAGGCTTTATGGGATAACAGTAAGAGAGTTTGACCACCATTATGTTTCCATCCTAATCTCCAATTCATATCCTCAGTGGATTGGACGATGCCCACCAGTATTGTAGAAGGTTATTGAGCCTGCAAATTCTAATGTTAATCTCAACCAGAAACACCTGCACAGGCACATCCAGAAATAATGCTTGATCTGGACACCACTGGTCAGTCAAGTTGACTCATAAAATTAACCACCACAGCCAAGAAAATTTTTCTTTAGATATGTATCATTCAATTATCCATTAAGAGCAAAACACTGTCTTGCCAATGGGTTTCAGCCATGGGCAAGTTCACTATGGATTCAATGTGACCAAAGAAACGACAGTAGAACGTTCTTGGGGTGAAAGGGTTTATACCCAACTTTATTTCCACAGTGGCAGGTCAATCACTAGAATCCCATCTACTCAGAGCGAGTCTGCACGCAGCAAACCAGTCTCTCCCTCTGGGCCTCTCTGCCTGCACAGCCATCTCAGTTTCTGTCCTCAGTGCTGCTGCCACTCCATTCTCTGCTCTCCTGTAGCCTTGCAGCCATTCCACCATGTCAACCAGAGCACTGGGAAGAGCTATATAGAGTCAGTAACAATGTATTGCCCACACGTGTGTACTGAGCTGGCCGATCAGGGCCAGGTGAAAATCCTGGACACAGGAACCTTCACTTTATCCATGCACACTGAGAAAATAAATCTCATTCAATTAAATAATGAATAAAAGTAAGTAACTCACTTGGGAAAGGATTAGATTGTGGTGAAGGACCAACAGTTCAGACAGAAATGCCCTGAATGCCAATAGAGCCATTTGGAGTTAAAAGGACCCTTGAGCAATGTCAGAAAAAAATGGCAGCATAGGATTCTCCAGGGCAGTCTGTCCCTAGACACACCAAAGAATTTGGCAAACAATATCAGAGTCAACGTTCTCAGAATCCTGAAGTTAAGTAAAGGTCTACAGCAACAATGAGAACACAGAGCCAGGAAAAGTCATGAAACAGGACAGGAGATCTTCGTGGAATTTTAAATTACCCAGCATGCACCACACCCACACCCAACTTGGTCTCAGGCATGACAGCCCGCATTCCCATGGCAGGGACCAGGTTCTGGAGGGAGCAGAGGGACCCTTGTTCTCAAGGAAGTCTGTCTGTTCTGGCCTGAGGGGGTCCCAAGTGACCACCACAGGGATGTCTCTGCTTTGCTTGATGTGGATCTCTATCAAGGCAGGACCACTCAAGGTCCTTGAAAAAAAATGAAAGCCAGTGAAAAAGCTCCCCCAATTTGGGCAAAAAATATATACACAAGGAATGGCTTGGATTAAAAGCCAAGGAGTGAGGCAGGTGAGCAGTCAGGAAGGTACTTACATACAGTGGAATATTATACAGCCATGAGAAAGAAGGAAATCCAGTCATTTGTGACGATGCATTAGGGCATTATGTGATGTGAGATAAGTCAGATAAAGAAAGACAAATACTGTGTGAGCTAACCAATATGTGGATATTTCAAAACCTAAATTTGGGAAAACAGAGTTGAATGGTGGTTACCAGGAGCTGGGTGCTGGGGGATTCAGGAGATACTGCTCAAGGCTACAAAGTTGCCTCTAGTAGATAACTAAGTGCTGGAGATCTAATGCACAGCATTGTGATTATAGACAACAATACTGTATTATAAACATTAAAGTTGTAAGAGACTAGATATTAATTGTTCCCAGCACAAAAATTTAGTTATATGACATGGTAGAGGTGTTAGTTAATGCTTCCAGGGTAACCATATTCCATTTTATAAATGTATCAAATAAATACATGGCATACCTTAAACAATATTATATGTCTATTATATTGCAATGTCTTTTAAAAATGATTACTGCAAATATCTTGCAGCTGACCAAATAGATGCCAATGCCCAGCTCCCAAAACATTAAGTACAATTAGTTAGTTATCTCCATTTTTGAAAGAGTGCACTGTTATTTGTTTTATGCAGAAAAGTATTTAGTGACATTTTCTGTATATATTACTTGCAAATTAATATAAAATTAATTAAAATATATATAGCAGAATTCACACACATCAGAATGAAATGCTCACACGATAGAAGGTCCACATGAGTTATAGCAGAATCATGACCACCATTCCACACTCACTGCTGGGCTTTGCACACTGAACAGACAAGCTACAAAATTGCCATTCTTATTTACCTAACTCATTCTCTTCCACTACCTTTGTGATTTACACCAACACACATCCCATAAGCAGGCATCTCACATTAAATGTGACTATAATTAACTTCACTGTCTCTGCCTCAGTTCCAGATTTCACAATAATATTCTCACATTTCTTCAGAACCCTGGAATTAAACAACCCAGGTCTAGTGACCCGTTTGTACCCACTCTGATCCCTCAAGATAAATGGCCTGAGAGAGGAACCCAGAGGCATGCAGATGAGGAAGCCTAGCACATGTGGCATGCACAAGGAATGTTCACAGTGCTGTGGAGGCCCTGCAGCAACACGAGCCAAATCTGGAGTTCTGAGACTTTCTGGCCATTCCTCCTCTCATCTCTCCAAAACCTGTTGTGCCCAAATCTGCCCACTTCTTTCACCATTGAACCAATAGGCTACTCAGGAGTCCACTGCCCCACATCCAATCAGCCTGCGGAGTGCACGCTTGACATCCTTGTTGTGGAGGCTGTACACCAGAGGGTTAGCCAAAGGGGTAATGGCAGTGTACATCACGGCAGCCACCATGTCCTGATCCTGAGAGTTCTGGGAAGGAGGCTGGAAGTAGACCCAAATGATGGTGCCGTAGAGGAAGCCAACCATGGTGAGGTGGGATCCGCAGGTGGAGACTGCTCGGCAGCGACCAGCAGCTGAAGGCAAGCGAGCGATGGTGGCCCCAATGTGGATGTAGGAGAGTACAATGAGGGTGCAGGGGCCTAGCATGAGGAAGCCGCCCTCCATGAATATGGCCAACTCATTGGAACGTATGTCAGAGCAAGAGGCTCGCAGAAGTGGTCGGTGGTCACAGAAGAAGTGGGGGAGGTTAACGTTGCCTTCAGCATCCCCAGCCCAGTTCAGAGGCAAGAGGAGGCCCACATGCAGCATGGTGTGCACTACGGACACTGACCAGCTCATGGCCAGCAAGCGGGCACAGACTTGGCGACTCATCACCGAAGGGTAATGCAGAGGGTCACAGATGGCCACGTAGCGATCCACGGCCATGACAGAGACAACAAGTGTATCCGTGACTCCGAATGCATAGAAGAAAAAGAACTGGGCCAAGCAGCGGGAAGCAGGAATGGCTGGGGAATTAGAGAGCAGATGGGCCAGCAGCTGGGGCAGGATGACTGTGGACACCCCCATGTCTATCACGGAGAGACCGCGGAGCAGATAGTACATAGGCGTGTGGAGCCTGGGGTCCCGGGAGATGAGCAGCACTAGGGTCATGTTCACCACCACGGTCATCAGGTAGACAGCCAGGAACAGGACAAAAAGGAGACTCGGGGAGACGCTAGCTCCTGAGAAGCCACGGAGCAAGAAGACTGGAGAGTGTGAAGCATTAGGGGTACAGCCCATGATGAGTGACAGGGAGCCTGCCTGAAAGACAGTTGGGATCAAAAAGCAAGTCATGGGTCATATGTTAGAGGTCATGACAACTCCAGATAATTTATTTGTGTTCTTCAAACTCCTGGAAAACTCAAATTCAGCTGATCACTAGTGCTCCTCCGCTAGGACTATGACTTCACTCCTTTAACTTATTAGAGCATATTCTCCCTTATTTATTCCTGTTCATCCATTCTAATGACTCCCTTCCAGTCAGCCACAAACCCTGATAAAGTTCCTCAAACAGTCATAAACCCTCCAGTAAGTATCATCTTTCAACCAACTCCTGCTTATCTCCTGCCAGTGGCAAAGCCCATGAAAAAATTGCTGTATTTAATGTCTCTAACTACTCATCTTCCATTCATGCCTCTTTCTTCTGAAATCCTCATGATTTCTTCTCTCTGAACCTGGAAGCAACATAATGTATCATTAAATGTGTCAAACTATGATTATAAGAAATGGTTTTTATAAGTAGGTGGTTTTTATGAAAAACCTTCAGGTTGTCATGGAATAACTTGATTTTCTTCTTGATTCCATTTTGTTGGTTAATGAAACTATCATTTCCATCCATATGATTGCCCAAACCAAAAACTGGGGCAATCTTTCCCTCATCTCCCCACACTCCACCACTCCTTGTCCTCTGCATTTTCCCTTATATTCATCCTTTATTCTTAATTCACTAACACTACTTAAGCTTTAGCACCTCTGACCAGTACTAAATTACATATCCTCATTAGCAGTTTCTCTACTTATCCCCCCTGATTTGCCATACTGATGTCAGAGTAAAATTTTCAACATGTGAGTCCTTGTTTTAAAAGTCAGGGCCTTCAAAATAAAATCCAAAGAGCTTGATCTGGCTTGTAAAAAACTTTCATTGTCAGTGACTAACCTATCTTACCAGGCTCATGCTGAGTCACCTACTCAGTATTTGTAAAACTCAACAGGTTTTTCTTAGTTTTCTGAACATGGTAAACTTGCACATTACTGCAGGTCTCCATATGTTCATTTAAGAACTTGGGCTTAGCTTCCTGAAATAGGAGGTATTCAGTAACACTTTCCACTGAACATAGATAGAAATTTAGAGAAAAAAATGATATCATCCTTTCAAATTCATTGCTGAGCTTTCAGAAGTGTAAGGGAAATACAAGGGTCAATAATCAAGGAGGAATATTAAAAATTAGCATCTAAACTGTCCTTGTGTAGGTGGTTGTGTAACAGGTAGGTGGAGGAAGGCATAGTATCAGTCCTCCAAAAAAAGGGGCTTAAGTATTAGCCCCAATGTGGACTAGGAGATGAGAGTTTGGGTCTGTGTGAGGCAAGAAGTAGAGACCACCTCATAAATTCAGGACATTTAAAATATTTAACCTTCAGTAAAATATTGTACACAAACATGAAAAGAATTTATATGTATAGCGGTGGCTATAGGAGATGCAAAGAAAACCCATCTCTCCCAACCAGTACAAGGAGAGGAAACTGTCTCTCATGGGAATGCACTTCCAAGTCTGTACAGTACACAGGATGGGGAAAGCTGATTTACAAAGTAAATATGATCCTAGATTCCTCAAACTACAAACTAACATAAAAGTCATTCTCAGCATGATAAAGACTTTTGGGGTACTTTGTGAAAGAAAACATAAAACTTCTCCTCAAGGACTTGAAGACCCCAGAATGTAAAAGAATCTCACAAATAAAACAGAGTGAATGGACAACTGGTTACCACGGCAGTTGGGGGTGGTGAGCAGATGAAACAGGTGAAGGGAATAAAGGGGTATAAACTTTAATTATGAGATTATTTAGTCATAGGAAGTATAGCATAAGGATTTTACCTCATATTATTGTAATATATTTATATGGTGACAGTTGGTAACTATACTTATCCAAGTATACTATACTAAACCACATATAGTATGAAAATATAGTGATGCATATAATTGATAAATCACTTTGTTGTTCATCTGAAACCAATATAATATTGTATATAAACTATATTTCAATAAAGAAAAACCAAGAAGATGAGCTCTCTATTCAAAATTAGAACACACACACAAAACCTATTCATTATGGAGACAATCAGCAATCAAAAAATAATAGGATAATCTTCCTCAGAACATCATAAAATTAATCTATTAGGAAGTAACAAATTATGTTTCAAATACTTTGTGTCTAAAATGGAATAAAGATGGCTAGAAACAAAATCTTATAAAAAATAAAACAAGCGATTTGGAAAAGACCCCAAAAGAATGGCCACAACATGAAAATATTCATATTCAAATTTCAAACTTAATGGTTGGGTTGGACAGAGGCTGAATAGCAAAGCTAGTTCTGAGAAAATGCCCAGAAGACAGTGCAAGGTGACCAGGATGTGGAGAGAGGAAGTAAGATTTGTGGAAGAAAAAATGAGATTCATCCTAACATTGAAGTAGTCCAAGAAGAAGAATATTGAGAAAATGAAGGAGAGGCAAGATTGAAGAGACACAGACTGAGAATTTTCCAGACTTACTAAAAGAAAAAATCCTTATATTGAAGAATCACAATAATTCCTAAAATAAACACATTTTAGAAAATCCATAAACACTATGTAAGGCACACTGCTAAACAGCAAATATAGAGGGAAGTGAAAATCAATCAGGGGGATCAATTCAAGATGGTGGCATGAGAGGTGAAACAGAGAACTCCTCCCAAAACCACATATAGTATGAAAATATAGTTAATACAACTAATCCTAAAACAGTAACAAGAAAGAAGGCTGCACCAGACTGCATACACCCAAAAACAGAGCAGACCTCATGAAACAGGGTAATGTACCAAAGCCTTGGTCTGGCGGGACCCAAGCCCTTCCCCAACCCCAGCTCACTGGCAGGAGGAAGAGAAATGGGGTGGGGAGGGGGTGGAAGCCTAAGACCGCTGAGCACCCAGCCCTGGAGATATGCTTTGGAGCACAAACCTACATTGTGTGGTGCTCTGGAGGTTGGTGAGATTGGGGAGCTGGGACAGGTGGAGTGCTTGAGAGACTGAGATTCTGGCCATTTGTGGAGGACAGGGATCCACATCTGGCTGCATTGGGACAAAGGAAAGGCGGGCTATCTGAGAGGCTTCCTAGCAGTGAGAGGGCTGCTGAAGAGGTGGGGATTGCATGAAACTTGCTGCACGGGAGAAGGGATAGGTAGGTGGGAAAAGTTGTCTGGGGGCACTCTGCCCAGCAGGTTGGGAACATTGAGGAGCTTCAGGTGTTTCATCCCCCTGGCTGGGTACTCAGCTCTGAGGACCCCCACTGTGACACACAGCCTGCTGCGCCCTCCTCCTGGCCTGCTGGGACTAGCTAGCAAACTGGCAGTCACTGCACTGGCATCAGGCCAGCCAGAGGGAGGCCCCACCTACAACAGCTAGAGATGCAAAGCACAGAGGCTTACACCTAGGAGCTTGGCCCACTGGCTTGGACACTGGAGACAGGCACTGCAGCTGGGAAGCAGGAAACAGCTCTTTCCTCCAACCAGACACCAGCACCACTCCCCTGCAACCCCCAGCCTCACCAGGGGCTGGAGCAGCTCCAGAGACTAGAACTTCTGGGCACTAGAGCACACATAGAAATAGAGCCCACATACAAATATGGGTGCCACATAGAAATATGAAACGTCAAAGGAACCTGGTTCAGACCGAAATAACACAAACACGAGAAAAAGGGCCAAATGAAACTAAACTCACGAATCTTCCTGAGAGCTCAAAATGAAAATTATAAACATGCTCATGGAGGTACAGAAAAACATTCAAGAACTCAGGAACAAATTTAAGATGGAGATTCAATCATTAAGAAATTCCATATCTGAAATGAAACATGCAATGGAGGGATTTAAAAGCAGATTAGATGTGGTAGATGAGATGGTAAATGGAATAGAAATTAGAGAAGAGGAATACAAAGAAGCTGAGGCACAGAGAGAAAAAAGGATTTCTAAAAATGAAAGAATATTGAGAGAACTGTGTGACCAATCCAAACAGAACAATATTCACATTACAGGGGTACCAGAAGAAGAAGAGGGAGAAAAAGGGATAGAAAGTGTCTTTGAAGAATTAATTGCTGAAAACTTACCCACACTGAGGAAGGAGATAGTCTCTCAGGCCATGGAGGTTCACAGATCTTCCATCACAAGGGAACCAAGGAGGACAACACCAAGACATATAGTAATTAAAATGGCAAAGATCAAGGATAAGGACAGACTTTAAAAGAAGCTAGAAAGAGAAAAAAGATCACATACAAAGGGAAATCCATCAGGCTATCATCAGATTTCTCAACAGAAACCTTACAGGACAGAAGTGAATGACATGATATATTTAATGCAATGAAACAGAAGGGCCCCAAACCAAGAAAACTCTACCCAGCAAGGTTATCATTTAAATTTGAAGGAGGAATCAAACAATTTTCAGATAAGCAAAAGCTGAGGGAATTTGCCTCCCACAAACCACCTCTACAGGGTATTTTAAAGGGAGTGCTCTAGATGGAAGCACTCCTAAGGCTAAATAGATGTCACCAGAGAAAACAAAATCACAGCAAAGAAAGAAGACCAACCAAACACTAAATAAATGAAAAAATAAAATCAGCTATCCACAAAAGCAGTCAAGGGAAACACAAAAGAGTACAGAATAAAACACTGAACATATAAAGAGTGGAGGAGGAAGAATAAGAAGGGAGAGAAATAAAGAATCATCAGACTGTGTTTATAATAGCATAATAAAGTAAGTTAAATTAGATGGTTAGACAGTAAAGAAGCTACCCTTGAACCTTTGGTAACCATGAATACAAAGCCTGCAATGGCAATAGGTACATATCTATCGATAATCACTCTGAATGTAAATGGACTGAATGCACTAATCAAAAGACACAGAGTAATAGAATGGATAAAAAAGCAATACCCATCTATATGCTACTTACAAGAGACTCACCTCAAACCCAAGGACATACACAGACTAAAGGTAAAGGGATGGAAAAAGATATTTCATGGAACTAACAGGGAGAAAAAAGCAGGTGTTACAGTACTTGTATCAGACCAAATAGACTTCAAAACAAAGAAAGTAACAAGAGAGAAAGAAGGACATTACATAATGATAAAGGGCTCAGTCCAACAAGAGGATATAACCATTATAAATATATACGCACCAAACACAGGAGCACCAGCATATGTGAAGCAAATACTAACAGAACTAAAGAGGGAAATAGATTGCAATGCATTCATTCTAGGAGACTTCAACACACCACTCACCCTAAAGGATAGATCCACCGGGCAGAAAATAAGTAAGGACACACAGGCATTGAACAACACACTAGAACAGATGGACCTAATAGACATCTATAGAACTCTACATCCAAAAGCAACAGGATATACATTCTTCTCAAGTGCACATGGATCATTCTCCAGAATAGACCACATACTAGCTCACAAAAAGAGCCTCAGTAAATTCCAAAATATTGAAATTCTACCAACCAATTTTTCAGACCACAAAGGTATAAAAGTAGAAATAAATTCTACAAAGAAAACAAAAAGGCTCACAAACACATGGAAGCTTAACAACATGCTACTAAATAATCAATGGATCAATGAACAAATCAAAATAGAGATCAAGGAATATATAGAAACAAATGACAACAACAACACTAAGCCCCAACTTCTGTGGGACGCAGCGAAAGCAGTCTTAAGAGGAAAGTATATAGCAATTCAGGCACACTTAAAGAAGGAAGATCAATCCCAAGTGAATAGTCTAACATCACAATTATTGAAACTGGAAAAAGAAGAACAAATGAGGCCTAAAGTCAGCAGAAGGAGGGACATAATAAAGATCAGAGAAGAAATAAAACAAAATTGAGAAGAATAAAACAATAGCAAAAATCAACGAAACCAAGAGCTGGTTCTTTGAGAGAATAAACAAAATAGATAAGCCTCTAGCCCAACTTATTAAGAGAAAAAGAGAATCAACACAAAGCAACATAATCAGAAATGAGAATGGAAAAATCATGACAGACTCCACAGAAATACAAAGAATTATTAAAGACTACTATGAAAACCTATATGCCAACAAGCTGGGAAACCTAGAAGAAATGGACAACTTCCTAGAAAAATACAACCTCCCAAGACTGACCAAGGAAGAAACACAAAAGTTAAACAAACCAATTACGAGCAAAGAAATTGAAACGGTAATCAAAAAACTACCCAAGAACAAAACTCCGGGGCCGGACGGATTTACCTTGGATTTTATCAGACACACAGAGAAGACATAATACCCATTCTCCTTAAAGTGTTCCAAAAAATAGAAGAAGAGGGAATACTCCCAAACTCATTCAATGAAGCCAACATCATCCTAATACCAAAACCAGGCAAAGACCCCACCAAAAAAGAAAATTACAGACCAATATCCCTGATGAATGTAGACGCAAAAATACTCAATAAAATATTAGCAAACAGAATTCAACAGTGTATCAAAAGGATCATACACCATGACCAAGTGGGATTCATCCCAGGGATGCAAGGATGTTACAACATTCGAAAATCCATCAACATCATCCACCACATCAACAAAAAGAAAGACAAAAACCACATGATCATCTCCATAGATGCTGAAAAAGCATTTGACAAAATTCAACACCCATTCATGATAAAAACTCTCAGCAAAATGGGAATAGAGGGCAATTACCTCAACATAATAAAGGCCATATATGATAAACCTACAGCCAGCATTATACTGAACAGCGAGAAGCTGAAAGCATTTCCTCTGAGATCGGGAACCAGACAGGGGTGTCCACTCTCTCCAGTGTTATTTAACATAGTACTGGAGGTCCTAGCCACGGCAGTCAGACAAAACAAAGAAATACAAGGAATCCAGATTGGTAAAGAAGAAGTTAAACTGTCACTATTTGCAGATGATATTATACTGTACATAAAACACCCTAAAGACTCCACTCCAAAACTACTAGAACTGATATCGAAATACAGCAAAGTTGCAGGATACAAAATTAACACACAGAAATCTGTTGCTTTCCTATACACTAACAATGAATCAATAGAAAGAGAAATCTGGAAAACAATTCCATTCACCATTGCATCAAAAAGAATAAAATACCTAGGAATAAACCTAACCAAAGAAGTGAAAGACTTATACTCTGAAAACTACAAGTCACTCTTAAGAGAAATTAAAGGGGACACTAATAAAGGGAAACTCATCCCATGCTCATGGCTAGGAAGAATTAATATCGTCAAAATGGCCATCCTGCCCAAAGCAATATACAGATTTGATGCAATCCCTCTCAAATTACTAGCGACATTCTTCAATGAATTGGAACAAATAATTCAAAAATTCATATGGAAACACCAAAGACCCTGAATAGCCAAAGCAATCCTGAAAAAGAAGAATGAAGTAGGGGGGATCTCACTCCCCAACTTCAAGCTATACTACAAAGCCATAGTAATCAAGACAATTTGGTACTGGCACAAGAACAGAGCCACAGACCAGTGGAACAGATTAGAGACTCCAGACATTAACCCAAACAAATATGGTCAATTAATATTTCATAAAGGAGCCAAGGACATACAATGGCAAAATGACAGTCTCTTCACCAGATGTTGTTGGCAAAACTGGACAGCTACATGTAGGAGAATGAAACTGGACCATTGTCTAACCCCATATACAAAGGTAAACTCAAAATGGATCAAAGACCTAAATGTAAGTCATGAAACCATTAAACTCTTGGAAAAAAACATAGGCAAAAACCTCTTAGACATAAACATGAGTGACCTCTTCTTGAAAACATATCTCCCCGGGAAGGAAAACAACAGCAAAAATGAGCAAGTGGGAGTACATTAAGCTGAAAAGCTTCTGTACAGCAAAAGACACCATCAATAGAACAAAAAGGAACCCTACAGTATGGGAGAATATATTTGAATATGACAGATCCGATAAAGGCTTGACGTCCAGAATATATAAAGAGCTCACACGCCTCAACAAACAAAAAACAAATAACCCAATTAAAAAATGGGCAGAGGAACTGAACAGACAATTCTCTAAAAAAGAAATACAGATGGCCAACAGACACATGAAAAGATGCTCTACATCGCTAATTATCAGAGAAATGCAAATTAAAACTACAATGAGGTATCACCTCACACCAGTAAGGAGAGCTGCCATCCAAAAGACAAACAACAACAAATGTTGGCGAGGCTGTGGAGAAAGGGGAACCCTCCTACACTGCTGGTGGGAATGTAAATTAGTTCAACCATTGTGGAAAGCAGTTTGGAGGTTCATCAAAATGCTCCAAACAGACCTACCATTTGACCCAGGAATTCCACTCCTAGGAATTTACCCTAAGAATGCAGCAATCAAGTTTGAGAAAGACAGATGCACCCCTATGTTTATCGCAGCACTATTTACAATAGCCAAGAATTGGAAGCAACCTAAATGTCCATCGGTAGATGAATGGATAAAGAAGATGTGGTACATATACACAATGGAATACTACTCAGCCATAAGAAGTGGAAAATTCCAACCATTTGCAGCAACATGGATGGAGCTGGAGAGTATTATGCTCAGTGAAATAAGCCAAGCAGAGAAAGAGAAATACCAAATGATTTCACTCATCTGAGGAGTATAAGAACAAAGTAAAAACTGAAGGAACAAAACAGCAGCGGAATTACAGAACCCAAAAATGGACTAACAGGTACCAAAGGGAAAGGAACTGGGGAGGATGGGTGGGCAGGGAGGGATAAGTGGGGGGAAGAAAAAGGGGGGTATTAAGATTAGCATGCATGGGGGGAGGGAGAAAGGGGAGGGTGGGCTGCACAACATGGAGAGGACAAGTAGGGATTCTACAACATTTTGCTAAGCTGATGGACAGTAACCATAATGTGGTTGTTAGGGGGGACCTGATATAGGGGAGAGCATAGTAAACATAGTACTCTTCATGTAAGTGTAGATTAAAGATTAAAAAAAAAGAAAGAAAGAAAGAAAGAAAAGGGGGATTACTCCTTGATAGGATAAAACTATTGGTAAATCAAAGATCAACGCATGCTTTAAATATCCTTAATGTTGATCACTTAAAGTGTGTCAGATGATCAGCTATGGAGGTACTCTTTTCTGATTATATTCCTTTCTCTTAATAAAAAAAAAAAGCTGTTAATGTGTGCTGACCTCCAATGAGTTCTGCACAGTGGTATAGAGGGCATGTCAAAGTGTGGGCAAAGGGTCTGTTTGTTTCTATGCAGAAGATCAAGGCCTAGCTTGGATACCCAGAAAATGAACTAAGATACGATATGAGGAGGAGCTTCCCGCATCAGCACTCTCTGGAGGACTCGTGCCGGGGGATGATCATCAAAAAGCGTCCATAGGGATCCGGGCGATGCTGCGGTCGTGGCTGCCTCCACCCCACCATTTCCTGGACTTGCCATTGGAATGAGGAGGGAGATGTCTAGGCTGGCATGTGCATACAGTGAGACAACGAATTTGACCAGATCTGTACTGTTGGAACTCAACCAGGAGTTGGGAGGGGTGCAAGGTGTAGCACTCCAAAATCTTATGACTATAGACTATCTACAGTTAAAAGGACATATGGGAGGTGAACAGATCCCAGAAATGGGCTGCTTTAATTTGTCTGATTTCTCTCAGACTGTTCAAGTACAGTTGGACAATATCCATCATATTATAGACAAATTTTCACAAATGCCTAGGGTACCTAAATGGTTTTCTTGGCTTCACTGGAGATGGATGGTAATTATAGATTTGCTTTGTTTATGTCACCATATTCCTATTATGTTAATATGTGTGTACAAATCAGTTAGTAGTTTAAAACCTATACATGCTTAAGGTACTCTACAAGAAGATATGTCAAAGAAATAATCAATCCTCCCATGTTTTCTTCCATATGCTACCTCTATAGCTTTTCTTCTTCCTTCCTAATTACAACCCTTAAATAGAATTCGTGCCTCATATCAAAGTTACCGAGTATCATAATTCCTCCAGGTGGTAAAGATACCTCGAGACAAGTGCTGGGCATAGAAGCCACAGGGCATAAATCTACAAAGAAGTAAAAAGCTAACCTTTTCAAACAATATGGCTTCTCTCTCACTTACCAACTTTACATTTCCCTGTATGGCCCCGGAAGATGACTGGTTAGCCAGAGACAGGTAAGATTCCTCAAGGGAGGAACAACCTAAGACAGGCACAGTCGCAGGGGGACCATCAGGTGAGAAATTGGGGATCAACAGAGGTGAGGCTCAGAACCTCATCCACCCTGCTTTGAGAGAAATCTTATGCATCCATGGATGGTTTATTGCCCTTGTCTAGCTTGGATTAACACATAGTCTACAGGCACACACCTGATCATCTACAATTGCTCTCCTACAACACTAAACTATGCTTTCTACCTTTATCTTGCATCTACCTACCACTTCAGCATTTTATTAAAAATAATAATAATAATAATAATAAAGGGAGAAATGTGGGATCAACATATAAATCAAGTATAAAAAAAAAAGTTCTAATTTGGATATCTCATCACTGATATCAATCTTCTCCCAGTCTCATTTTCTGTTTCCTCGAGTCTTTTTCTTCATTTGATTGTGTTTTTCCCTACCTGCTCTCTGAATCCTGTGTATTAATGTTGCTACAGTGAAATTCCTAGTCCTCCTGTGATGTTCACTGCAGCTTGTGAGCCTGTCTGTCCATGTCTCTGGCATTAAGAAGTATTTGTATTCCATCTTTTTCTATCATGATGTTCTGTGCATGGTTCTCTTAGCAGCACATACTCACATGGATTTTCTTAATACAAACAAGCTTCATTTATTTTTTATGTGAGGAATTCATAGGAAGTTATCAGACTCTTTCATCTCTGGAGTGGTGTCATTCATGACTGGTATTAACTAATCAATGAAATGCATATTTCATTTAGTCATCATGATAAGTAGATTGTAAGGTGACAATATTTTCCTTATTTGCAGCACAGCAAACAAAAGCCCAGAGGGATCAAGTAAGTAGGCTCTCTATGACTGGATCTCAGATCTGTAAGACATTAGGACCACGTGTTAATGAGATTACTTTATTGCCTTTACATGGTCTCTGACACCACTGACCAGTCTTGGTGTTCTTGATCCTTACATAAAGCATTCAACAAGTACTCTTTTGTGTTCCCCCTTTTAAGATTGTCATGATAGCAAACCCATTCTCAGTGTTCATTGTTTTCAAGTGTGCATATATGCATTCAAATATTCATCCAGGGAGTCCTCAGGCTGAAATGAAAAGACTCTATTTGCTAACACTAAGCCAGATGATATCATGAAGATTAGGGGCAAACACGGCTACACAGGTAAATGTAAATCTAGTGTTACTGTATTTTTGTTTGTGAGTTCTCCTTTTGTTTCCTATATGATTAAAAAACAAAATCATAAACAGTAACTATAAAACAATGCTAACAGGAGCACAATGTATAAAGATGTCTCATATGGCAACAGTATGGGGATGAGGACATAGAGATATGTAGCATCACAGTTTTTGTATGCTATTGAAGCTTAGGTGATAACTAATTCAAAATGGGTTGCTGTAAGTATAAAATGATAATCGTAATTTCTAAGGTAAACACAAAAATTAAAATACATGCCAAAAGGAAATTAAATGACAATCAAAAGGATACACTAAAAAGTAAATACAAAAAAGGCAGTCTTGGAAAAAATTTAGGCATAAAGGATTTATAAAGCATGTGGGAACACCACCACCAATGGAAGAGGTGAGAACTTCCTAATCAGTGACTACGTTAAGTGTAACTAGATTATAATGAGTTTTAAGACCGCTATTGGCTGAATGGATTTTTTAAAAACTTGATGCATGTATATACTGTTTATAAGAGACACATCTTAAATGCAGTGTCACAAAGGAGTTGAAAATGAAAGGATGCAAAGATATACTCCACATAAATAATAACCAAAAAAGAACTAGTAAAGCTACACTACTACTGGCCAAAATAGTCTTTACTCAAAAAACTATTAACTAGAGTCCAAGAAGAATATTTTATATTGTTTAAAGCTTCAATTCCTGAAGAAGAGGTGACAATTATAAGCAGATACATCTAATAAGACAACCCCCAAACATACAAAGTAAAACCTGATGGAATGACAACACTAAGTCCCCAGTAAAAAATACGCAAAAGAGTTGAATAGATACTTTTCAAAACAGACATTCAAAATGCCAGCTAACACATGAAAAGATGCTCTATATAATTATTCATTAGGAAAATGCAAATCAGAACTGCCATTCCACACCCACGAGGATGGCCACACTTCTTTTTTTAAGGGGAAATCATAGTTTGCAGGGATGTGTAGAATTTAGAGCCCCCATACATTGATGGTGTGAATGCAACTGATGCAGGCACTTTGAAAGCAATTTTTCTCTGCCTCCAATAGTTAAACATAGATTAATATGTGATCAGCAACTCTGTTCCTGGCTAGATACCAAGAGAAGTGAAAACAGTTAACAGAGCAAACCCTTAAACATGACTGTAGCAGCTCTCTTCATGGTGGTCCTAGGTAGATACAATTCCAATGTCCATGAACACAGAAATGCAAACAAAAGGTGGAATATATGTACAGTGGAATAGTATTCAGCCATGTAAAGGAATGAATATTGATAGGTACTATAACATGGATGAACCCTGAAAATCTGTGTGCCTCATTGGTGCTGAAAGTACCTTATTAGGTAAGATGTTAACAATAGAGGAAACCTGGTGAAAGTATAGCAAGTCTCTGACGTATTTTTGTAAGTTTTCTATGAATGTTACAGCAACCATAATTAAAAATTTATTAAAGAATGAGATGCTGAGTTTGGTCACTGTGGGGGTGGGTGGGAATGGAGTGGAAACGTTGAGGCGATGAGCACACCTGTTTGTATAGTTTGATCATGTTGTCCTTCAACTTTTCAAATAAAAAGGGAATGAACCAAAAAAGCACATGAAAACAAAATAAATTTTAAAAATTTCAAATGATATGATTAGACTTAAAGGGGAAGTAAGGATCAAAAGTCACCTAGACACAAGCCCATCACATGGACAGTCATAAATGAGCTATCATTTAATAAAGACAGAGAGGAAAGAGAGAGACAGAGAGAAACAGCAGGCACTCCATAGCCTCTGAGGTCCACACCCCCAAGAGCCATGAGGGAGGCTCACCAGGTCTGGAAAAGCCACAGCTCCTGATGCTCTGAGCCTCTTTTGCAACAAAGACCCTGGTCCTCAGGTGTCCTGGGCCACAGACAATTACAAAGCGTGGTCCCCTAAAACCAATGAGGTAGCATCTGTGGGGACTCCCTATGTGTAATGGTACTGATTGGGCCTGCCTGGAGGAGAAAGTTTAACACCAGGTTCTGGGTAGAGAAGACCCAATTTACATATATCCTATAACCACTCAAAGAACAATAAGGGGAGGAAACTAAAACAGGGGCCTAAGATTTCACTTGATTGGAAATGCAAGTTTTATTCAAAATTCAGCAATTAGCAGATGAAATGGGTACTAAATGGCTCTTACACTTACACAGTGCTGGCTCACATTATTATTACCTTCTGACAAGGTGTATCAATTTGTTGGCATATCTGTTCATTCCATATATGGGATTCCATCAGATTTTCAAGAATAGCAGGATCCGACTTATGGAAATGGGAAAACCACACACCCAACACCTGCTCCCATCCCCAGACATTCCTCTGCTGTAATAGGGTCCATGTCGAGGAAAATAGCCCACCTTCCTGCCACACTCATTAATGCAGATGAAAACTTTAGAAGAGGACCACCAAGTATTGAGGAAAGCTGACATGATCAAGGCATGTATCTCGTTCTGAGCACTCCAATAGTTATGAAGTCCTAGCCAGTCCTGAGGAGACAACCGCTGACACTGACACCCAGTAGTTATTCCTCAGGGAGCACCAACAAATTCTTTTTTTTAAAATTAAGGTATCATTGATATACAATCGTATGAACATTTTACATGAGCAACATTGTGGCTTTCACATTCACTCATATTATCAAGTCCCCCACACACTCCACTGCAGTCACTGTCCATCAGCTTAGTAAGATGCTAAAGAGCCATTACTTGTCTTCTCTGGGCTATACTGCCTTGCCCGTGGCCCCTTACATTATGTGTGCTTATGGTAATTCCCCTTAATCTGCTTCTCCTTCCCTCCCCACCCACACTCCCCCACCCATCCCCTTTGGTAACTGCCAGTCCATTCTTGGAGTCTGTGAGTACCCTGTTGTTTTGTTTCTTCTGTTTTGCTTCATTGTTATACTCCACAAATAAGTGAAATCATTCGATACTTGTCTTTCTCTGCCTGGTTTATTTCACTGAGCAAATACCCTCTAGCTCCATCTATGTTATTGCAATTGGTAGGATTTGTTTTCTTCTTATGGCTGAATAACGTTCCATTGTGTATATGTACCACAATTTATCCATTCATTTAGTGATGGATACCTAGGTTGCTTCCATATCTGGGCTATTGTAAATAGTGCTTCAGTAAAAAGGGGTGTGTATATGTCTTTTTGAATTTGTGATCTTGTTTCCTTCAGGTAAATTCCTAGGAGTGGAATTCTGGGGTCAAATGTTATTTCTCTTTTTACTTTTTTGAGGAACCTCCATATTGCTTTCCACAATGGTTGAACTAATTTACATTCCTTCCAGCAGTGTAGGAGGGTTCCCCTTTTCCTGCATCCTCACCAGGATAAGTTGTTCCTTGTCTTTTGGATGTTGACCATCCTAACTGGTGTGAGGTGATATATAATTCTGGTATTAATTTACTTTTCCCTGATGACTACCAATGTGGAGCATCTTTTCATGTGCCTATTGGCCATATGAATTTCTTTGGAGAAGAATCTGTTCAGATCCTCCACCAACATTTTAACCAGGTTATTTGCTTTTCTGGTGTTATGGTGTGTAAGTTATTTATGTATTTTGGATGTTAACCCCTTATTGGATATGTCATTTATGAATATATTCTCCCATACTCTAGGATACCTTTTTGTTCTACCGATGGTGTCCTTTCCTGTACAGAAGCTTTTTAGTTTGATATAGTCCCATTTGCTCACTTTTGATTTTGTTTCCCTTGCCTGAGGAGATGTTTTCAGGAAAAAAAAATTGCTCATGTTTTTATTCAAGAGATTTTTGCCTATGTTTTCTTCTAAGAGTTATGGTTTCATGACTTGCATTCAGGTCTTTGTTCCATTTTGAGTTTACTTTTGTGTATGGAGTCAGACAATAATCCCATTTCATTCTCTTACATGTAGAGGTCTAGTTTTGCAAACACAGTTGTTGAAGCGGCTGTCATTTCCCCATTGTAGATCCATTGCTCTTTTATCATATGCAAATTGACCATATATGTTTGGATTTATATCAGGGCTCTATTCTGTTTCATTGATTTATGGGTCTGTTCTTGTGTCAAAACAGACCAAATTGTTTTGATTACTATGTCTTTGTAGTAGAGCTTGAAGTTGGGGAACATAATCCCCACCTTTATTTCTCCTTCTCTGGATTGCTTTGGCTATTCAAAGTCTTTTGTGGTTCCATATGAATTGTAGAACTATCCGTTCTTCACTGAAGAATGCTGCTTGTATTTTGATAGGGATTAAATTCAATCTGCAGATTGCTTAGGCAGGATGGTGATTTTGACAATATTAATTCTTCCTATCCATGAGCAAGGGGTGTATTTCCATTTATTGGCATCTTCATTAATTTTATTAATTTCCTTCATGAATGTCTTGTAGTTTTCAGGGTATAATTCTTTCACTCTTTCACCTCCTTTATTCTTAGGCATTTTATTCTTTTTGATGCAATTGTAAATCAAATTGTTTTTCTGATTTCTCTTTCTTCTAGTTCATTGTTAGTATATAGAAATTCATGGGTTTCTGTGTATTAACTTTGTATCCTGCAACTTTGCTGAATTTGGTTTTAGTTCTAGTAGTTTTGGGATGGATTCTTTAGGGTTGTTTATATGCATTATGTCATCTGCAAACAGTGACAGTTTAACTTCTTCCTTACCAATCTGGTTGCCTTTTATTCCTTTGTGTTGTCTGATTGCTGTGGCAAAGACCACCAGTATTATGTTGAATAAAAGTGGGGAGAGTGGGCATCCTTGAATTGTTCCCGATCTTAAAGAAAAACTTTCAGCTTTTCACTGTGAAGTGTGAAGTTGGCTGTGGGTTTGTCATATATGGCCTCTATCGAGTTGAGATATTCACCCTCTATACCCATTTTATTGAGAGTTTTTATCATGAATCAGTGTTGAAATTTGTCAAATGCTTTTACAGCATCTAGGGAGATGATCATGTGATTTTTATCCTGGTGTATGATGTTGATGGATTTTCAAATATTGTACCATCCTTGCATCCCTGGAATAAATCCTACTTGATCATGATGAATGATCTTTTTGATGTGTTTTTGAAGTCAGTTCACTAACATTTTGTTCAGTAATTTTGCATCTATGTTCATCAGCGATATTGTTCTGTAATTTTCTTTTTATGCAATGTCTTTGCATGGTTTTGGTAGTAGAGTGATGCTGGCCTCATAGAATGAGTTTGGAAGTTTTCCCTCCGCTTCTACTTTTTGGAAAATGATAAGGAGGATGGTATTAGGTCTTCCCTAAATGTTTGATATAATTCAGCAATGAAGTCATCTGGTCCAGGGATTTTGTTCTTAGATAGTTTTTTAAATTATCAGTTCAATTTCATTTCTGGTAATTGGTTGTTCAAATTTTCTTTTCTTCCTGAGCCAGCCTTGGGAAGGTGTATTTTTCTAAAAAGTTTTTCATTTCTCCCAGATCATCCAGTTTGTTATCATATAATTTTTCATAGTATGCTCTAATAATTCTTTGTATTTCTGTGTTTTCCAGTGATTTATCATTTCTCATTTCTTATTCTGTTTATGTGTTTACACTTATGTTTTTCTTGATAATTCTGGCTAAGGATTTATATATTTTATTTTCTCAAAGAACCAGCTCCTGTTTTCATTGATTCTATTGTTTTTTCTTTTCAATTTCATTTATTTCTGCTGTGATCTTTATTATGTCTCTTCTCCTATAGACTTTGGGCCTCATTTGTTCTTCTTTTTCTAGTTTTATTAATTGTGAGTTTAGATTGTTCAACTGGGATTCTTCTTCCTTCTTGAGGTAAGTCTGTATTGCTATATACTTTCCTCTTAGAACAGCCTTTGCCATGTCCCACAGATTTTGGGGTATTGAGTTGTTGTTTTCCTTTGTCTCCATATGTTGCTTGATTTCTGTTTTCATTTGGTCATTGACCCATTGATTATTTAGGAGCATATTGTTAAGTCTCCATGTGTTTGTGAGCTTTTTTGTTTTCTCTGCATAATTTATTTCTAGCTTCATACCTTTGTGGTCTGAGAAGCTGGTTGGTACAATTTCAATCTTTTTTTATTTACTGAGGCTCTTTTTGTGGCCTATTATATGATCTTTCTTGAAAATGTTCCATGTACACTTGAGAAGAATTTATGTCCTGCTGCTTTTGGGTGGAGTGTTCTGTAGATGTCTGTTAGGTCCATCTGTTCTAATGTGTTGTTCAGTACCTCTGTGTCCCTACTTATTTTCTGTGTGGTTGATCTGTCCTCTGGAGTGAGTGGTGTGTTGAAGTCTCCTAAAATGAATGCATTGCATTCTGTTTCCCCCTTTAATTCTGTTAGTATTTGTTTCACAGAACTAGGTGCTCCAATGCTGGGGCATATATATTTACAATGGTTGTGACTTCTCTTTGACTCACCCCTTTATAATTGTGTAATGGCCTTACTTGTCTCCTGTTACTTTCACTGTTTTGAAGTCTATTTTGTCTGATACAAATACTGTAACCCCTGTTTGTTCTCCCTACTATTTGCATGAAATATCTTTTCCCATCCCATCACTTTAAATCTCTGTATGTCTTTAGGTTTGAAGTGAGTCTCTTGTAGGTAGCAAATAGATGGGTCTTGTGTTTTCATCCATTCTGTAACTCTACATCTTTTGATTGGTAAATTCAGTCCATTTGTATTTAAGGTGATTATCAATGGACATGTACTTACTGCCATTGTAGGCTTTAGATTCATGGTTACAAAAGATTCAAGGGTGGTTTCTTTAATATCTAACAGTCTAACTTAATGCGCTTATTGTGCTATTTCAAACACAATCTGAAGTTACTTTTTTTCCTCCCTTCTTTTTCTTAGTGCTCCACTCTTTATACACAGTAGGTATCATATTCTGTACTCTTTGTGTTTCCCTTGACTGACTTTGTGGGTAGTGGATTTAATTTTGCATTTGCTTAATAATTATTTGGTCTACGTCCTTTACTGTGGCCTTGTTTTCTCTGGTGACAGCTAGAGAAATGTTAGGAACATTTCCATTTATAACAGTTATTCCAAAATATGCTATGGAGACAGTTTTTGGGATGTAATTTCCTCAACTTTTGCTTATCTGCAAATTGTTTAATCCAAGCTTTAAATTTCAATGATAATCTTGCTGAGTATAGTATTCTTGGTTCAAGCCCCTTCTGTTTCATTGCATTAAATATATCATGCCATTCCCTTCTGCCCTGTAAGGTTTATGCTGAGAAGTCTGATGAAAGCCTGATTGGTTTTCCTTTGTGTATGATCTTTCTTCTCTCTCTGGCTGCTTTTAATACACTGCCTTTCTCCTTTACCTTTCTCATTTTAATTATTATATGTCTTGGTGTGTCTTCCTTGGGTTCTTGTGTTGGGAGATCTGTGCATGTCCATGGCCTGAGAGACTGTTTCCTTCCTCAGATTGGGGAAGTTTTCAGCAATTATTTCCTCAAAAAGACTTCCTATCTCTCTGTCTTTCTCTTCTTCAGTATGCCTATAATGTGAATATTGCTCTATTTGCATGGTCACACAGTTCTCTTAATATTCTTTCATTCCTAGAGATCCTTTTTTCTCTCTATGCCACAGCTTCTTTGTATTCCTGTTCTACAACTTTGATTTCATTTACTATCTCCTCTACCTCATCTGATCTACTTTTAAATCCCTCTATTAAATATTTCATTTCAGATACTGCATTTTTTCCAAGTTTTTATCTCTTTCTTGACGTCCTCCCTGAGGTCATGAATATTTTCCTGTAGCTCTGTTAGCATGTTTATCATTTGTATTTTGAAGTCTTTATCAAGAGTTTTTGTGATTTCACTTTCACTTAGACCTCTTTCTGGTGTTTGAGGGATTTTGGTTTGTACCAGGTTCTTTTGCCATTTCATATTTCTAATGACTACTATGGAATAACAACTTTGTATACATGGCACTCTCTAGTGCCCAGAAGCCATACTCTCTGGAGCTGCCGAGCTCCTGTAGCAATGGGGGGCAGCACCTGCCTGCAGCACTAGTGCCTGCTGGGAGAAATGAGCCCTTTCCTGTTTCCCAGCTGCAGTGCTTGCCTCCACTGCCAGGGCCAATGGGCTCAGCATGCAGGAAGCAGCCTCTGCATTATGCCCCTGTAGCTGCCAAAGGCATGTATGCCCTCCAGCTAGGCTGTTACAATGGCTGGGATGAAGCAGCAGCAGGTTGAGTATTGCGGTGCAGGCCTCAGTGCTGTGTTGTCAGCCAGGAGGATGGAGCACGTGATGCTCCTGAATGTTCCCAATCTACTGGGCTGAGTATGTCAGGATGATTTTGTTAACCTGCCCTCTCTTGAACAACATGCTCTGTGTAATCCTTGCCTCTTTAGCAGCTCTATCGCTATTGGGAAGTCTTTGAATATGCTCACCTTTCTTTTGTCCTGGAGTGGCCAGTTGTGGGTACCTGTAGTCCACAAGCAGCTGGAATCTCAGTCTCTGAGTATTCTGCCTATCTTTGCTTTCCAACCACTCTAATCTCCAGAGCATTATGTAATGTGGGCTTGTGGTCCCAGAGCAGATGTCCAGGGTGGGTGTTTAGCAGTCCTGGGCTTCTACTCCCCCTCCACTCTCCATTCCTTTTCCTCCCACTAGTGAGCTGGGTTGGGGGGAGAGCTTGGGTCCCACCAGATTGTGGCTTTGCAAATTCATCCTTTTCCATGAGGTCTTCTCTTTTCCCCAGATGTAGGCTGTCTATTGCAGTTTTCTTTCTGGTTGCTCTTTCAGGATTCATTGTATTTGCTGTATTTTCATGCTATATGAGGTTTTCAGAGGAGGTTTCTGCTTTACTTCTCATGCTGCCATCTTGTTTAATCACTCAACACCTGTAAATTCTAAGGCTTCCCTGCTTCCTTTCATTATTCATGTGATTACTCTTAGACAGTCACTTAATGGCCTGACATTATTGGCTGCTCGGATGAGCACCTGATACTCAGGTCATCACTTACTAAACTCATAGAGCCTACTACTGACTTAAACCCCATTTCAGAGTTTCCAGGGCTAGCTTCCCTCACTGCAGGACCCTTTCAAAAGACCTGTTATTGGTGACTCCTGTTTTAGCTTCCTAATTATCTGATTTTGAGTAGGAGTCCCAAGGAGCTCCAGGCTCTGTTGACAAGCTACCAGTGCATTCAGTATCTTTCTCCCCTGAACCCAGCTGCCAAGGTGCAGGACTCAGTGTGCCTTCCCTGATCCAACACAGCCTCATGAAGGACATGGCACCTGGGTCCTGGGTACCACCTAGGGACCAACACCCTTACACAACCCAGGTGGCCCACTCATCATCAAACACTAAGCAACATTTTATGGACTTGACTGTTCCCAGTTGTCAAACCACAGCAGTATCAGAAGCCCACTGAATTTCAGGAAGGAACTCTCTGTGTTCTCCCAGTGTTACTACACACAGATGGAAGGCTTAAAAGCCTTCCTTAACCTCACCATTGGCAGAATAACCTTGCCTAATTTTTCAGTGGTCATAGCTCCCATCCCAGTTTGATTTCCATCACTGGGACAGATGCCATAACACTACAATGAAGTAAAAACTGTCCAACCCTTTTGGCTTCATCAAATAGTATCCCATGCACCAACCATAAATCTTCAAGTTGTTAATAGACCTCAGTATAAACTGAAACAAGACTCTCCACCATTGAGAGCAATTAGCCAAGATCTTGTAAGTTAAGGGGTAATTTGCTGTTTTTTTTTAAGTCCAATTTTACCTGTCTGAAACCTACATGAATGAATGGTCACTTGTGTTGGATACAATGACCTTCATGCTGTGCTCCCATTGATTAAGTCCCCTCTACTTAACTGAGTTGAAATGACCAAGGCCATTTGCTCCTCACTGACAGGTCTTGTGCAGTTATAGATGCATCTCTTACATGGCCACATACATGAAGAGCCGATGTTAACACCCTCTCAGGTGTTAAACTTTTGCATTCAACTCTGAAGGGACATGATACACGTGTACTTGAGTGCCTGTGGGGTGCCTCAACAGTCCAGTCACTCTGCTGGTAAGGATTTGAACAGTTCTAGGTGTCCCCAGACATCCGGTGTGGCAATATATCAACAATTTCCCCTTATCAAGAGACTGATAAACACACAAATTCTACTCAAACACTTGCTACAGCATTTCCTAATGGGGATGATATTTTCTCCACCTAAGGATCAAGGACCTACCACTTCAGTTAAATTATTAAGCATCATCTGATTCACTGAGGGACATGGCCTACCTGATAGAGTTTAAAGACTATTCCCAACTTTGTAAGTTCTCAAGGAGGTCAACACCTATTAGAGCACATTGGCTTCTGCAGGCAGCCTTTTTCCTATTTACAAATACTACTCAGACATATTTACACAATCACCAACAATCAGCCCACTTGGAATGGGTCCCATTACAATACAAGGTACTAGGGTTATGAAAGATGTTCATGATTCAGACACTTCCCTTAGTGTCTCCTGGAGATTACTTTGTGATTAAAGCTCAGTACATGACCTAGTTTGTTCTTTAGTGTCTAAAGACTGTCCATATGGCTAATCGTTGCCTGTGGGGTTCTCATTTAGATGATTGTCTGCTAAGGCCCCATGCTGCACAACATTAGAGCAACCATTGCTGGATGCAAACTGGGATCTCATTGAAAACTGAGATTCTCAAAAGATGTGAACCTGTGATGCTCTGCACACATTTGTCCACTGTTTCCTGGTCATGGAAGCAGCACCCGGCAAGCTCAGCACAGATGTGGGGTGCGCCCAATTTGATGGAGACGGCATCCAAGGGATGGCGCAAACCTGACCCTTGGGCATATCCCTCTGCAGGAGGTAGCTGTCCTGGACAAAAATCACTTCTGATGTCACAGTGTCACAGAGGCCACCTTGATCTCTGGGATTCCTGGGGAGCCTTTGGGTTCAAATAAATGAATTTGAAAGTGAGTTCATGTATTTTTTGAAAAGAGTGCTACAAACACACTGATGGAGGCTGATGGAGGGGTGCTCATTTTCATCCTTCAACTTGGATGTCCTCAAGGGTCAGTACAACTGGTCCAAGCCCAAGCAAACATCTTAGCTGTTGAGGATGCCACAGGCAGCAATTGGCTCCATTACACATCTTTAGCTGTTGGCCATTGCCAATGGTGTAGCCTTGTGGTCTTACCAATGGTCACAATGATTTCTCACTCAGGGTTGATTTTTGGAGTACAAAATTCTGAGAAGTCCCTGCCTCACACATATTAGAAATACAAACTAAGAGCACATATGTCTCTGCCCACACAAAGATTTGGACTACTAAGGCTCAATCCTATGTTTAAAGTGATAAATATAAACATATTTGTAGGCACCAGTCAAACTTCCTAAGATCATAATGTACATTCCACTTCTTTCCTGTTGGCTCAATAAGCCTATGAAACATCATGTCATAGAGGAGACTCTGCCCGTCTGTCTCGGGCTGCACACAGAGAGCATTCCCTCTCTTCTTCCCTGACTCTCATGGTAACTATCCTGAGCTACCATGTGAAGAGACACATCACTGGCTGTCTAATCACTGGGTGACATCTCATGGGAATTCCACAGTGTCATGGGCAGAATTTTTTGGCTCATTGATGCCAAACCTGCATGCCACTTAGAAATGCAATGACCTTGGCAGATGTCTACACCGTCATTGTACCCACGTCATCATTCATGCCACTGCCCAAGGTACAATATGGAGCCTCACAAAACACGCCTCATCCCTTCTGGAGGTCTAGGCAGTGGTGATAGTGACCGGCACTCACGTTGCTTCTTAAAGCTCATCAGCCTTATGCTCACCAGCCAGCCCGCGTTCAATTCAAGCTCCATCGCCCTTATTGTGCTGACTGGGGGTCCTGGTGCCACCACAGAGGCCACCACATTACACAATGAAATGAAATCTTTGATGCCAATCAGGAAATGTGCAAAATAATATCCAAACATGTGATCCAAGTAGTCCCCATCCTGGAACCTAGAATGAGAGGCAGGGCTCTGTGGCAGCTATGGTTGCTCATGACCCCTGGCTTCAGGTGTTCTGCTGGCCGGTCAAGAGGCATTTGTTCCCTTGGGGTGCTTTTTGCTACATGTAGATAAGGAACACAGGCAAAGTTGCTCAGAAACCACAGTACATGATGTGTTTTTCCAGGAGAAACGTTCCCCCAGGCCTCCCTTAATCACCACAGAGTCCCCAAACCACTCCCTCTGTTTGACCAAACCCGCTTGGACTTCTTGCATCCACTCAACTCTCCCCAGGAGTTCTATGTATTAGGAAACAGGTTTTTCTTAAATTCTCTTCCTATGTGAAGTCTGGAGAGCTGCTGATGACTGAACCAAAAGTGCCTTTTGATAATATGCACTGGGGTATTCTTACCAAAGACCGACCACCTGAATCTCCAACCCAAACAACCCTGCTATACACACATAATAAAAATTAGTAAAATATTTCCCTTCATGGAGTGTCAGTGAAGGTGGTATAGGAATTCATATTATCATCTTTACAACTTTTCTAAATATGAAATCATTTAAAAATTAAATTTAAATATCTGAGTATCAGCAGGAACCTAGCCAAGAAAAGTTTGAGCTTGGAACCGTGCCCAGGAAGTAACAGTCCAAAACATCCCTGCTCTTAGGGACACTGTTCCCTGTGGCCTCAGTTCTCCCTGGACACACTCTCCCAAACTGGTGGTAAGAGACTGGCCAATTAACCCCTAATGGATCCTTCTTTCCTGTGAAGAGATGCTGAGGATTTGGGCCACAGTCTGGAAGAAGTGTCTAAATGCAAAGATGAGTGGAACAGGTCAGAATGCTGGACATGTGCACTTGGCAATGGATCTACCTGTGTGCTTGAGGGTGAGCATATGAATATCTGTGTTCATGAGTGTAGGTGTGTGCATGCATTATTGTGCATGTTTGGACAGTACCCTGTGTGTGTGGGTGTATACTATGTACCTGACTACAGCCTGATTCTTTTTCTGACATAGATCCAATCCAGGCTGTGTTTTAGCACATGTACCCCAACTTATCAGCCTCTTCACGTGTGACGCTTATTGTGGTAAGTGTGTGGTGGGTGTGCATGTGTGGTGTTGGAGCGGTTTTCTTGTGAGATTTTTCTACTGTGTGTTTTTGGTGGCGTATCTATATGGTAATGAGTTATGTATATGTGGTGTGTGAGTTGTGTGTTTTAGTAGATGTGTAGTGCTTGTGTGTAGTGGTGCATTGTGAGTGTATTTGTGGGTGACACATTATTGCATATTGTGCATGTTAGCTTGTCTGTAATTTATGACTTGTATGCATATGAGTGTTAGGAATGAGGCACATACTGGCATTCCTTCCCTTAGGATGGGAATTGGACACAGGTGAATGGAATCCTCAACTCAGCAAAGTGTGTGTGTGTGTGTGTGTGTGTGTGTGTGTGTGTATGTGTGTGTGTGTGTGTGTGTCTAATATTGTATGGTTGAGGGCTCCTGACTTGCAACCATGATTTTAAATATTTCCTATGTGCCCTTCCTGTGGGGCCCCACCAGCTGAGATAACCAATGCCCCCAGCACTCTTTCTGAAAAGGACCTGCTGTCAGTATCATACACCTGAGTGTGACTGAGACCCTCAGAGATTCCTAACCCTTCACGTGCACTTACCATCCCAGGCAAAGATAGTTAGGCACCGTGCTGGGTGATGTTAGACAGCAGAAGCCGCACCAAGTGGCAGCAAGACCTTGGGAAGGTCCCTAATCCCTGTGGCCTCAGGTTATATGTCTATGGAATGGAAGCTTACAGGCCCTCATAGACATCTACGGCTAGAATTAAGGCTAGTGTATGTAAGAGCCTTTCTCAGTTGTAAGATATACAGATATGAATGAAGGGGTTACCTCGCCCCAGCACTAGGGCAATTCTGGGCTTCAGGTTCCTTGCAGCCCTAAGATAACACAGGGTGTAGGCGCTCATAACTAATGAAGTGGGGGAGTTCCATGTTGCGGGCTGGGTTCTGATCTCACAAAAACATTAGATTGAACTATAAAACATTACCAATATTTGATCATTTATGCAGAAAATTGCAATTTTATATATAGTGTTATAGTGTATACATAGAATAATGTATATATATAACTATTAATCTATATAAATATGGGGGTATACATATAGATGTGTATCCCATGCATGTGCATATATCTCATATTTATATATATATACATACAAATATCCTCATCTATATGTGTGTGTGTGTGTGTGTGTGTGTGTGTGTGTGCAAGTGTGTGTTCCATCCTTGAAAGATACTGTTTATATCTGTGGACTTTATATAATTTATATTTCTGTTTTCCATTAAGTGAGAAAGAACACTAATTCTTTGTGCAGCAATAAAGGTTTTAGGTGGTAATGGGAGGCTGATGTTGGATTTAATTAGGAAATGTATGTAAAGCCCTTAGCATAGTGCCCAACACACACTTTTATCCCCAAAATGTTTGCCATCATCATAAAAGATACGTTGTGGGCTATTCCAGCAGGGGTGTTATTCTGGTGTCAGGCAGCTCTAAAGGACCACCCATTCCTAGAGTGCAAAGGAGTTTACAGTTATGGGTCAAAGGGACCAATCAGGTCACAGAAGGAGGGTGATGGTCCCCCAAAACCACCTCTCCTCTGGAACCTCACATCACTTTAAGGCACAAATAACACCAGGTTGCCAGGATCATCTACTATTTCTCCTGTGATGAACTATTATGGTTTTCCTCCATCTTGGTGTCACAAATTACCTCAGTATGCTCCTAAAAATGTACTCAAGAAGGCAGGAGACATCGATTTTCTTGTTCACTATACAATCTCAGTCCATAGTAGAGGGCTGTGTTCCGACTCAATAATCAATAACTAATGGTTGAATAAGACCCAGCAATTGCAATTCTGGGAACTTTCCTTGAAGAAAAAAAATCTCTAATTCAAGACATGCATGGGAATGTAAATTAGTTCAACCATTGTGGAAAGCAGTACGGAGGTTACTCAAAAAACTCAAAATAGAAATACCATTTGACCCAGGAATTCCACTCCTAGGAATGTACATTAAGAATGCAGAAGTCCAGTTTGAAAAAGACAGATGCACCCCTATGTTTATCGCAGCACTATTTACAATAGCCAAGAAATGGAAGCAACCCAAGTGTCCATCGGTAGATGAGTGGATAAAGAAGATGTGGTACATATACACAATGGAATAGTATTCAAACATAAGAAGAAAACAAATCCTACCATTTGCAACAACATGGATGGAGCTAGAGGGCATTATGCTCAGTGAAATAAGCCAGGTGAAGAAAGACAAGTATCAAATGATTTCACTCATTTGTGCAGTATAAGAACGAAGAAAAAACTGAAGGAACAAGACAGCAGCAGAATCACAGAACCCAAGAATGGACTAACAGTTACCAAAGGGAAAGGGACTGGGGAGGATGGGTGGGAAGGGAGGGATAAGGGGGAAAAAGGGGCATTACGATTAGCACACATAATGTAGGTGGTGGGCACGGGGAAGGCAGTACAACACAGAGAAGACAAGTAGTGATTCGATAGCATCTTACTACGCTGATGGAAAGTGACTGTAATGGGTAAGTGGTGGGGACTTGATAATGGGGTGAGTCTAGTAACCATAATGTTGCTCATATAACTGCACATTAATGATACCCAAAAAAAAGACATGCACCCCTTTGTATACGGCATGATTTACAGTATCCACGATGTGGTAGCAACTTAAGTGTCCATCAATAGGTGGATGGATAAAGAAGAGATGGTATATCTGCAATGGAATATTATTCAGTCACAGGAAAGAATGAATCTTGCCATTTCTGACAAGATGGATGGACCTAAAGGGTGTTTTGCTAAGGGAAACAAAGCAGAGAAAGATAACTTCTGTATTACTTCACTCACATGTGGAATCTGAAAGACAAAACTAACAAATAAAACAGAAATAGACTCATTAACACAAAGAACATTGCTGGTTGTCATATATAAGGACCTGAGAGATGGTGGAATGGGTAAAGGAAATAAGATGCACAAATTTCATATTATAAAATAAATTAGTCCCATGGGTGGAAGTACAGCAAGGGAAGTTAACCAATAATACTACTGCAATTTTTTTGAATGCTGACAGAATGCCACTACACGTAGCATGGTGAGCATTTGTTGATGCACACAACTGTGAAATCATTATTCTGTAGATCACAAACCAACGTAATTTTGCATAGGAACTGTATTTCAATGAAAAATTAAATAAACACATACCTAAACAAACAAGCAAATAAATAGTGGTTGAATGAAATAGTGAACACACTTTTGCTTCTGTGCAATCAGGTCTTATTGGCTGATTGGGGGTGTATTATTTTTCTGAAGTGAGACTGAGATAGAGTCAATATAGGCATCTATAGGTGTGACACATAATACAGGTAGAAATAACTAGAATATAGTTAGGAAGTCATTATTTTCTCAGAAAATTACAGTACTGAATGTATCTGTGTCCATATTTCTGATATTCCTCTCCATCCCTTATCCACAGCATATAACAGCCCAGTATGGGGCCTGGTAACCACAGCAGTGTGTCCGAGTTCCTCCTCCTGGGCCTCCCCGTCCCCCCGGAGCAGCAGGGCATGTTCTTCGCCCTGTTCCTGGGCATGTACCTGACCACGGTGCTGGGGAACCTGCTCATCGTCCTGCTCGTCAGGCTGGACTCGCGCCTCCACACCCCCATGTACTTCTTCCTCAGCCACCTGGCCCTCTCTGACGTCTCCTTTGCATCCATCACTGTCCCAAAGATGCTGACGAACATGCAGACTCAATGCCGATCTATCATGTATTTGGGGTGCCTTTCGCAGGTGTATTTCTGTATATTGTTTGGTTGCCTTGACAGTTTTCTCCTCGCTGTGATGGCGTATGACAGGTATGTGGCCATCTGTCACCCTCTCCACTACACCAGCATCATGAGGGACGAGGTGTGTATCCTCCTTGTGGTTGGGTGCTGGCTCTCCTCCTGTGCCCAGGCCCTCCTGCACACCCTCCTTGTGAACCAGCTGTCCTTCTGTGCAGGGACGATCATTCCCCACTTCTTTTGTGATCTTGCTGTTGTGCTCAAGTCCTCCTGCTCAGACACCTCCCTCAATGAGCTGCTCATCTTTGCTGAAGGTGGACTGGTCTTCATCCTGCCATTGAGTGGGATATTGGGCTCATATATCCGCATGGCAGCCATCATCCTGAAGGTCCCCTCCCTCAAAAGAATCTCTAAAGCCTTGTCTACCTGTGGCTCTCACCTCTCTGTAGTGCTTTTATACTATGGGACAATTGCAGGTGTTTACTACTTTCCCTCATCAGCTGACTCCAAGGACAAGGACATCAATGCCTCTGTGATGTACATGGTGGTCACCCCCATGCTGAACCCTTTCATCTACAGCCTGAGGAATAATGATATGAAACGTGCTCTTCAGAAAATATTCAGAGCCAAGAACACCCCTTCATGTCATTAATTCAATCCCACTGTCTTAAGAATCATGCAGGCTGTAAAATAGGTCTCCTTTAGAAGAGGTAACTTGGATATCTTACTGTTGACATCATTCTCTTCCCATTCTCAATTTATGTGTCCTCTCATCTTTTCTCTTCAACTGATTGTGTATTTTCTCTACTTTTGTTTTGAATTCTGTGAATTAATGTTTCTACAGTGAATTTCCAAGCTGTCCTGTGATGTTCACTGCAAGCTTGTGAGCCTTTTGAGTCCACTTCCCAGGGCTTTAGTTTTTCTTTTCTTATTCTTTTCCTTCAATGACCCTCTTTATTTGGTACTGATAACAGCACATACATGCAAATTTTCTTAATACCAGTAAACTTCGTTTATTTCACATGTGAGGAATTTAGAAGTTACCAAATTGTTTTACCTATTGAATGGTACCTATCACAACTGGCATTAACTAATCATTTAAATGCAATTTTATTTAATGCTCAGGATAAACCACTGCTAAGGTACTCATGTTTTCCAAATTTACAGGGTGCAAACTAAAAGAGAGATCAAGTAAATAGCTGCCCTAAGACTTAATCTCAGACAAGTGAGACTCTAAAACCATGTGCTTAACCAGATTAGCTTATTGCCACTATCCTAGTCTCAAATATCACTAAGTTTGGTTGTTTTTGATCCTTATATAAGGTATACAGGAAATATTCTTTTGGGTTCCACTTTTTTTATTTAGTGTAGTTATGGTGAACTCATTCACAAGGCTTTATAGCTTTCGACTGTGTCTGTATACCTTCATATATTCAGGCATTCTAGTTTTGATTGACATTTGGGTTGTTTCCTGTTTGGGACTTTAGCATATAGCAGAGAATGAAATACGGGAGTCTCATTGTGTGCCTATTCAGCATTAATAAATAATATCAGAAAGTTGATGAAGTGCTTGTACCAATTATAGTCATCCCTGTAATATATGAAAAGGTATGGTTCATTTCCTCATCAGCACTTGCACTGGCCACCTTTTCCACTGTAAAAATACTTCCGGCTCTGTAGTGTACTGTGCTGCGGTTTTAGCTTGTGTTGGCCTGATGTGTTATGTAGTTTATCTCCCTTGCCTATGCTTATTGATCATTTGGGTATTTTCTCTTGTCAAGGACATGTTTCTGCCTTTACTGCTGTGTTATTATGTAGTCTCCTTTTAAAAACTAATTTCTAGGAATTCTTTATATATTAGATGTGAGTTCTTTGTCAGATATATGCACTGAGAATTTTTCTTTCACTACATGGCTTCCCTTTTTACTATATTAATGGGTCTCTTCATGGACAGAAACACTTACCTTAATGTCATATGTATGTATATATATATATATATATACACACACATAAAATATGTTTTTTCTAATATTGTTATATATGTGTCCTGTTTAAAATATCTTTGTCTATTCAAAGGTCTTAAGGTTTTGTCTTTTAAATGTCTTATTTTTGCCTTTAATATTTATATTTAACAGCCATCTTGGTTCCCATTTTACTTATATTTAGGATTTGGACCCAGATTAACTTTTTTGATATAGGTACAAATAGCCACCCAAGAATTTACTGAAAATTATATGCTTTCCCCACAGAACTGCAGCATTGTCTTTGTTACCAATCAATTGCTGAATATAGTTTATCTTGGCTATCTTTTGCTGTTGCATTTCCATTTGGATTTTATCCACAGCATTCCCATCATGTGTATACGAGTGCTCCAGTTTGTCCGATCCTCATCAGCACTTAGTATTGCTCTTCTATTTGATTTTCATCGTCCTACTTCTTGTGAGGTGGTATCTCAATGGGGCTTTGATGTTTAGTTCTCTAAGGACTAGAGGGAGGTGAGGACTGCAAAACAGTGTGAATATACTTAATGCCACTCAACCATGCACTCTAAAATGGTCAAAATGGTGAATTTTGTGTCATGAGTATTTTACCACAATAAAAAAATATTCATCCATAAAAAAAATTTTTTAAAGAAATAAATCCTGCCTTTTGCAAAACACGGTTGGACTTGGAGGGTACTATGCTAAGTGAAACAAGCCAAATGGAGAAAAACAAATACCACATGATTTCACTTATATGTGGAATCTAAAAACAAAACAAAACAAAATGAACAAAATAGCAATAGACTCATAGACACTGAGAAGTGAGTGGCAGTTACTTTGAGGGAGAAGGGTTGGGGTGGGTACATGAGGAGGGTGAGGTGGATAAAGAAGTAAAAAATCTCAATTATAATATACATTGGTCACCATGATGGAAATGCAGCATGAAGAATGTAGCCAGTTGTTCTGTAACATCTTCCTATGTTGACAGATAGTAACTGCACTAATTGGGGTGAGGATTTAATAATGTGTATAACTGTTGAATCACTGTGTTGTATACTTGAAACCAATATAATACTATATATCAACTATAATTCAATTTTTAAAAACTTCAAAAAACAAGAAACAAATCAAACAATGCAGTTTATCCCATAAGCAAAATAAAAGAAAGATTAATGAAAAAAATTCTTTTTTTATTTGAAAGAAAATTTTAAAAGAAAAATTTTTTTCTTTTAATGAAAAAAAAATCTGGAAGAAAAAAATAAAATTGGAGAGGAAACATTTAGAAAAATAATGGAGATAAATTATTCAGAGTTAAATATTTGACTTCAGATTTCACATTAAATATCTGACTTCAGAACCTCTTTAAGTTTCAAAAATTTCTTTTTATTAAAGTATCATTGATATACAGTCTTACGAAGTCTCACATGAACATTGTGGTTTCAACACTCACCTATATTGTCAAGTCCTCACACCCCCATGGCAGTCACTGTCTATCAGTGGAGTAAGATGCTGTAGAGCCATTACTTGTCTTCTCCATGCTGTACTGCCTTCCCTGTAACCTATCTATATTGTGACTGCAAATTATTGTGCCCCTTAATCCTTTTATCCCTCCCCACCCAACCTCCACAAAACCTCCCCTTGGTAACCACTACTCCCTCCTTGGAATCTGTAAGTCTACCACTATTTTGTTTCTTCAGTTTTGCTTTGTTTTCATACTCCACAAATGAGTGAAGTCATTTGCTACTTGTCTTTCTCTGCATGGCTAATTTCACCGAGCATAATCCCCTCTAGCTCCATCCACGTTGTTGCTGATGGTAGGATTTGTTTTCTTCTTATGGCTGAATAATACTCCATTGTGTATATGTACCGCATCTTCTTTATCCATTCATCTACTGATGGGCACTTAGGTTGCTTCCATTTCTTGGCTATTGTAAATAGTGCTGCGATAAACATAGGGGTGCATCTGTCTTTTTAAAACTGGGCTGCTCCATTCTTAGGGTAAACTCCTAGAAATAGAATTCCTGGGTCAAATGGTATTTCTATTTTGAGCTTTTTGAAGAACCTCCATACTGCTTTCCACAATGGTTGAACTATTTTACATTCCCACCAACAGTGTAGGAGGGGTCCCCTTTCACCACAACCTCATCAACATTTGTTGTTGTCTTTTGGATGGTGGCAATCCTTACTGGTGTGAGATGATATCTCACTGTGGTTTAATTTGCATTTCTCTGATGACTAGGGATGTGGAACATCTTTTCATGTGTCTGTTGGCCATCTGAATTTCTTTGGAGAACTGTCTGTTCAGCTCCTCTGTCCATTTTTTAATTGGATTATTTGCTTTTTGTTTGTTGAGGTGCATGAGCTCTTTATATGTTTTGGATGTAAACCCTTTATCAGATCTGTCATTTATGAATATATTCTCCCATACTGTAGGATACCTTTTTGTTCTATTGATGGTGTCCTTTTCTGTACAGAAGCTTTTCAGCTTGATATAGTCCCACTTGTTCATTTTTGCTTTTGTTTCCCTTGCCCGAGGAGATATGTTCATGAAGAAGTCGCTCATGTTTATGTCTAAGAGATATTTGCCTATGTTTTTTTTATAAGTTTTATGGTTTCATGACTTACGTTCAAGTCTTTGATCGAATTCTAATTTACTTTTGTGTGTGGAGTTAGACAGTGACCCAGTTTCATTCTCTTACATGTAGATGTCCAGTTTTGCCAGCACCATCTGTTGGAGAGACTGCCATTTCCCCATTGTATGTTCACGGCTCCTTTATCATATATTAATTGACCACATATGTTTGGGTTAATGTCTGGAGTCTCTATTCTGTTCCACTAGTCTGTGGCTCTGTTTTTGTGCCAGTACCAAATTGTCTTGATTACTGTGGCTTTGTAGTAGAGCTGGAAGTTGCGGAGCGAGATTCCCCCCACTTTATTCTTCCTTCTCAGGATTGCTTTGACTATTCTGGGTCTTCGGTGTTTCCATATGAATTTTTGAACTATTTGTTCCAGTTCATTGAAGAATGCTGTTGGTAATTTGATAGGGATTGCATCGAATCTGTATATTGCTTTAGGCAGGATGGCCATTTTGACGATATTAATTCTTCCTAGCCAAGAGCATGGGATGAATTTCCATTTGTTAGTGTCCTCTTTAATTTCTCTCGAGTGTCTTACAGTTTTCAGGGTATCAGTCTTTCACTTCCTTGGTTAGGTTTACTCCTAGGTATTTTATTCTTTATGATGCTATTGTGAATGGAATTATTTTCCTGGTTTCTCTTTCTATTAGTTCATTGTTAGTGTATAGGAAAGCAACAGATTTCTGTGTATTAATTTTGTATCCTGCAACTTTGCTGTATTCCGATATTAGTTCTAGTAGTTTTGGAGTGAAGTCTTTAGGTTTTTTAATGCAAAATATCGTGTCCTCTGCAAACAGTGACAGTTTGACTTCTTTACTGATCTGGATTCCTTGTATTTCTTTGTTTTGTCTAGTTGCCGTGGCTAGGACATCCAGTACTATGTTGAATAACAGTGGGGAGAGTGGGCATCCCTGTCTTGTTCCTGATCTTAGAGGAAAAGCTTTCAGCTTCTCACTGTTCAGTATGATGTTGGCTGTGGGTTTTTCATATATGGCCTTTATTATGTTGAGGTACTTGCCCACTATGCCCATTTTGATAAGAGTTTTTATCATGAATAGATTTTGAATTTTGTTGAATTCTTTTTTAGCATCTATGGAGATGATCATGTGCTTTTTGTCCTTTTTCTTTATGTGGTGGATGATGTTGATGGATTTTTATTTTTTAAGACTGTATTGGCTTTTGGGTCACTTGCGTTTCGGTGTAAGTTTTAGGATCAGCTTGTCATTTTCTGCAAAAAAAGACAACCAAGATTTTGATAGGGATTGTATTGAATCAGAATTCTTTATTACTTCTAATAGGGTTTGTTGGGTACATTTTTGGGAATCTCTAAATAGAAAACATCTTTCACCTGCAAATAGAGATACTTTTCTTTCTTTACCATCTGGATGACTTCTATTTCGTTTTCTTAATTGCTTGGACTGGAATCTCTAGTACAATGTTGAATGAAGTGCAGGAGTGGACATCTTTATGTCATTCTTGGTCTTATAAGGGCAGGAACAGAAGAGTAGGTAAAGGGCACAAACAGAACAGATCATCTCTGAGCGATTAGAGTGGGTTGGTGGGAGAGGGCACTTTTTGAAGATGATGTGGGATAAGCTGGACAGGCCTGTGATGGAGGAAGGTGCCACAGAGGGGAAAATAGCATTAGGATAAAAGGCCCCAAGGGGAAACTTATGGCATGTATGAGTGATGATCGTTCAGACAGCATCTTGTCTTTTAATAATCACGTGACATGAAATGGAAAGGAAACTCTTGTAGGAAGTAAGAGAGATGTGAGAGAGAAAACTTCAATATGTCCCGCCATTCTAAACATCTTGTATTTTTCAGTAAAAAAACAAAACCATGCATACAAAAAACCACTGAATTATATACATTAGAGATGTATTTATCTCAACAAACCTAACTATAATTACAAAATAACACAACATAATGAAATGGAAAAGCAACTCACTGCTCACACAAATTCCGCATGGAGAAGGATTTTGTAATGATAACAGTGGCCAAAGAGTGACAAGGAGGAACTTTTTAGTGGTTTCATATTTGTAAGTCAAAAAACCCTCAAGGATGAAAAGGTGATTGGGGAAAGTCCGCATGACTAGTTAGAAAGTGTGAAGTTACATCTTTAATATGAAAAGGACTTCTGGAAGTTTAAATAGTCATATGACATGAAGGAATAATTTATAGAAGACTAGAAAAAATATATTTACAGACTTTAAACAACCAGTGAATGAACAAATTCAAGCAAAATAGAGGTACCATTTGTTGCTTCTTGTATTTGCAGCCATTAAGTAAAAAATGAGAACACAAAGTCCTGGTAGGATACAGAAAAAGGAGACTTCAGAATGTCATTTGGAATGGAGATCATTAACAGTTTCGTAAACATTTTTCTGTAGGCACCATGAGCCAGAAAAATGTTCCACCCAGCAACTCCACTTAAGATTTCTTGTAAGGACAAGGGGAGACATATATATATGTCATACACACACACACACACACACACACACATGGTTTATTTACAATGATCTCACATTATTTATAATATGGCATCTGCTTCTGCTATAATATTAATTATGAAAATGTTTATGAAGATTTAATAGTAATAGCATGGAAAATATGTTATATGATTATGTGAAAAATCAGCATCTGAACAATATAAAATAAATATATAGAGAAAAGGACCATAAAAATTTGTGTATTCAGAGTAGTTTCTTTTTAGAAAAGGATTTAAATTTTTTCTTTATAGTTTAGACATTTATTGTAATGACATGAGTGGTTTTTAGGTTGGAGGAGAAATAACCCAGGGTTTAAAAAGTGAAGAATAAAATGGTCACAAGTAGCAAATAAAAAAACACAAATTATCTTCCAGAGACAAAGACCTAATTCCAGATGTTTGATACTGCACAGATATACTCTTTCTCAGCCTAGATTTCTTTTCTAGAATATTGCCTTTTCCAGCCACACACACATTCTGCTATGTCATATTCTCAATGTTGAGGCCAATGGCTAAAATGAAGTTTCTTCCAAGGCCTGGTCAGAATTGATGCCTGAAGCCCAGTGATCGACTTAGATCCGCACCTGCCTAGTCTTGCCAGCATTTCTGCTGTTGGGGAGACTTGAGTCCTACCTGTGCTCCTACTGAGCTTCCTCCTGGAATCCAAGGAGGATGTTTTTGCTGATGTTTCTGGTGTTCCCAGCTCTGGACTGCATGTGCTTGGATTTATTACTCAGTCCTCAAGTCACCGTTTAGGGTCTACTGATGACACACCCTTTCCAGGCTGTCCTATACCTGCCCTGTAAAATCAGAATCTTCATTTTGTGCATCTGCTTGTAAGGCTAAGCATCCATCCTGTCTTGAATGTGAGTCATTCAAATTTATAATAGACAAGTCCAGGGAGGAGGCATGTTGAAAAGCCTGGTCGTCTACTCTGGGGAAGGTCTCCTTACTGGGCAGACCAGCTTCCCCAGCCGAGGAGTCTCCTCAAAGCCCCCTTCATGTCCCTGTTCCTGAGGCTGTAGATAAAGGGGTTCAGCATGGGGGTGACCATCGTGTATGCCACAGATGCCACCATTCCGGTGTCTGCTGAGTAGGAGGAGGAGGGCTGGAAATACACCAGAAAGAGTGTCCCAAAATAGAGAGTGACCACTGTCAGGTGGGAGCCACAGGTAGAGAAGACTCTGTGCTTCCCCCCAGCAGAGGGGATCCTGAGGATGGTGCGCATGATGTGCACATAGGAGACCAGGATGCAGCCGAGGGGCACCACACCCGACAGGGTTGAGTTAGTAAACATCATGATCTGAAAGATGTGAGTGTCTGAGCAGGTCAGTGTGAGGAGCGGGAGGAGGTCACAGAAGAAGTGTGGGATGGAACGAGAGGCACAGAAGGAGAAGTGAGACATCAGGACAGTGAGTGGGAAGGCCAGGAGGTGGGAGCAGAGCCAGCACACAGTGACCAGCAGCAGGCAGCGTTGGGCATTCATGACTGTGGTGTAGTGGAGAGGAAGGCAAATGGCCACGTAGCGGTCATAGGCCATCACGGCCAGCAGGAAGTCATCCAGCAGGGTCAGGGCCATGAAGAAGTACATCTGCAGGAGGCACCCGGTGCGGGAGATGGTGTGGTGCTGGGTCTGGATGTTCACCAGCACCTTGGGGACGATGGTGCAGGAGAAGCAGGTGTCGATGAAGGACAGGTTGGCCAGGAAGAAGTACATAGGGGTGTGGAGACGAGGGTCAGAGCAGATGGCCAGGATGGTGAGCAGGTTCCCCAACACAGTGACCAGGTGCATGCCCAGGAAGGTGCCAAACAGGAGAGGCTGCTGTTCTGGATACTCAGAGAAGCCCATGAGCAGGAAGTCAGAGATGCTGGTTTGGTTTCTGATTTCCTTCTGAAAATGAGAAATTAGAGCAGAATACTACTTGATAACAGGCTCTAAATATTACAGAGACCCAGGCTGTTTTCTTTCTATTCCTTGAAGAGATCCCTGAGATTCACTAACAGCTGGAATGGCTTGTGTGCGAACATGAAACATGAGGGCTGTGGTCTATGGCAATCAGGCATCGTCATGGGGTGTAGTTTGTTCCTATATTTCTTCCCTGGGTGTGCCTGAATGAGGCTGAGCTGGTTTTCACCCGGGATGAATTTCTCCAAGATTTAATTCCTTTTTAAACTTTTGAACACTTGTTCAATCTTATCACTTTATTATGAGTCCTTTAGGGTTATGCATATACTAGGATTTAGTGGGAATACAAGGTGCTCTGTGTGTACATGTTTGAATGTATGTTAATGAGAGAAATGAAGAAAGTCTCTAGGTGTGCTAGCAGCACTCTGTCTCTGTGCTTGGAGACCTTTCCAATGAATTAATGTGGATGTGAAAATTTTGTGAACTGAAAAGTACTTTGTCAATAAAGGGAGTGTTGTTTTCAGTGTCCTCAACTTCACTCTCAGCAGCACCATTTTCAGATCACAGTCTTTGGCATCTAGAGACTGGTTGTGAAGCCTTTCTTTGCCCGTTCTTGGGAGAGTCAGGCAAGTGTTTATAGGCAAGTTACTTAAGCTCCCTGAGTCTCTGTTTTCCAGTTTGTACAACGTGTGCTTGCTTTATAGAGCCACTGATGTTACTGAGATAACATCAGCGGAGGGCAGGCTTCAATGAAGGGGAAGATTATTGCTGGCATTGTTAGTAGGTGTTCATAAAATGTGAGCCTGGACCCGCTATGCAGTGTTTAGCATCAGACAATGTGCTTTATAGTTCTGCCTCTCACATGCCTTTTTTCACTTTGGTAAATGTACCCTTCAGGTGGCTTGCTTCATTTAGATGCACATAATACCATCACCTAATAGGCTTGCTGAGGGGACGAATGCTGGCTCAGTTGACGTTTCTTCATGAACCAAGGTTCATGGACTTCATTTGCCCTGAATTTGTTCAACTAAAGATGTGCAATTAAAATGAGGAATTCTGATGTTCCTGTTACATTGTGTGGAGGGTTACATGCAATGAACAGTCAGTAGTAGGATGTGCTAATGTCAGCTTGCTTAGCATGGTGATTAAAAATATGATACCCGTTCTGGAGTCTGACAGCAATTCCCACTCTTTAGTCTTGTGTGGCTTTGAGAAAGTCACTTTTCCTTTCTGGCCTTCAGTTTCCATATCAGTTTAAATGAGTAATAATAGATTTACTGTATAGATTGCTCATGAGGAGTAAATCAGATGGTGATTGTAAATATTTAGACTGAAGCTGGCACATTGTAAGTGCTCAATAAATATCAGCCATTGTTGTTTTTAACACATGAACAGCTTCACCCCATGTCACTGGTCCTCATCACTGCCTGAGAGGAGACGGGCCTGTGAATTCTGAGGTGTGAGGAGAGCCATCACATCACCATCACTCTCGTTGGGGGCTGTCATGGACAAAGCATCTGTTTCGGCATCTGGAAACCAAGCGTAAACTTGGTCAAATAAGAATAGTGCAGAGCCCAAGTATCATGAACTGTACAGAGGGAGCACATACGCCTAGAACAATTATACAGTTACTCACTGACTCTAAAAGAAGGGAAGGAGCTGAACAGGATGGTAATGTGTGACTGGTGGTAATGGAGTAGAGGACTGGCGTGGCCCGGGGTGACTCTGGGAGCCATGCTTGTGTGAGTGGGCGTGAACTTACGGTTGAGGCTGCGCTTGTGAGGCTGATGATAAAAATGGCAGTAATGTGCCCTTTATTTTAAAAGTGCCCTGCCATTAACAAAGTTCTCATATCCACTGGTGTTATTATTGCCCAGGTGCCATGTCCTGGACACCGGTGGGCTTGAGGAAGGGTGGCAGAGACTCGTTGTCCATGATGACCACAGGCCGGACCATCAAGGACCTGATGAACACCTGAGTAAGGCACCTGGTGGAGAGTAGGAGGGCTGGGAAATGATTGGTGGAGGGGGAGGCAGGAAAGGAAAGGAAAAAGGAAACGGGAAGCTGCTCTAATGGCTGTGTGTGTGTGTGTGTGCAAGTGTGCACACGTAGGGCTTTGGTAGATTGTGGTCTCCCTCCCCTTCCCTATGCCTTAGTGCTTACCTGGAGATGCTGGCCCACCTCAGTGCCTGACACTGTCATCAGGCAGGTTGGCTTCCCCGGCCCTTTGCCTCCCCAGGAAGTCATGGTTGGAGCCGCAGAGCCCTTGGCTTGTCGCTGCAACAGCAGCCTGAGGACGCAGGAGTAACTGCTGACTGTTCACACGCAGCTACTCCTGCGACCCAGTCCCAGACGCCCTAGTTAGGGACAAGACGAGGCAGTTCTAGGCTGTGGCCCCCTGAGTCCCAGCAGTGTCTGTAATGCCCCCTTTGAAAGAGATGAGGGCTGGGACCCATGGGGGCACTTCTCCTGGTACTTTTCCCTCGGGTGAGGCACAGGTTGGATTTGTCATCTTTGGCTTGTTGCTGCCGTGGAGTATACACTCCCTGGTGAGAGCCTAGCCCTCATGGATGAGACATGGTGCCTTCCTGAAAATAGGCAGACAGGAAATGAAAGATTGCAACTCACAGCTGTGGCCTTCAAATATCACGTTGCAGATGGCACATTCTCACTCTCTGTGCCATCAGGGAGACAATACATCATTAATGTGTAGAAGATACCGAAAGCCAAGTTGATGGGTATCTTGGATATCTTTATCTTTGTTGTAAATCTATCTTACATATGAAAGTGTTACATACAAAACATATATGTGCTATTTAAAGAATGACAGTAACATAATGCCCATGCTCTTACCTCTCCGATTCGATACTATACCAGCACATTAGAATGACAATATCTCTGTCATTCAGAATGCCCCTGTGTGCCTCGCCTGGTCACATTTCTTTTTCTCCTCCATTGAAGGACACTATTACTGTGCATATTCCTGTAGTTTTTCTTTCTAATTTTACTACATGTGTGTACCTGACTAAGTTGTATATTCTCCAGATATGCACGTGATTGGAATGGTATTTCATGTGTTTTTTCATAATGTGCTCATTTTTGCCAATGTTCTCTTTTTGAGGTTCATTCATACCAACACACATAGGGCCTTCTTGCTCCTTGCTGTCTAGTACAGCCAGAATCCCCCATTATAAACCTCACTGCCAGCTGTATTGTTGCATATTTCAGAATTTTGTTTTGCATTTGCGATGGCATGTTCTGTCGCCTAGGACTCTCCCAGAGGTTGTGACACAACACTGTCTTAACTAAACACAAAACATTTCTGCAACAGAGCAAATGAATGTCCACACTAAGCGGTATTAATAAAGGTGAGAGATACCATCATTTCAGTTCAAATCGGTCGTTTGTAGACTTTGCTGCAACCCTTTGAAAGAACTTTCTGTTGCCACAACTGTAGACATTATGGGGAGTGGTCAGTGGTATCTCTTATGTATGTTTAGAAACTATTTCTTAACATCAGTGGAGTATAAGATACAAACAGAGACCTCCACAGAACCTGAGTACTTTGCCCGGCAAATTATTAGGGAGAACAACCTGTGTATCACTTCCCACACCAGGAAGGGGAACATTGGAAGGTCTCCCTCTGTCAGTGACCACCCTTCTGCCCTTCTCTCAGTCATGTAACCACGATTCTTTCCCTCACATTTTACTTTAGTGTTGCCTGTTTCTGAGCCTTATTTAAATGGAATCACATCCTTTGTATTTGTTTTTGTCTGGTTTCTTTTGCTGAACATTTTACATTTGTGAGATTCATCTAGATGGCTGTTCGACGAACCTGGAGTTGGTTCATCTTCATTGTTGTGAGATGCCCCATTGTGGATACTAGGTGTTGTTCAGTCGGTCGTTGAAGGAATCCAGTGTTTGGCCCTTAGGAATAATGATGTGATTTCTTTCCACTCCCCTTCCCTTCCCTTCCTCACGTAACATAAAATTTACCATGTTAATCATTTTTAAGTGTACATTTCAGTGCATTTTAGAACTGTTATATCCTCCTGGTGAATGAAAGATTTCATGCTTATAACATGAGCCTTTATATACATAATATTGCTCTTTGTCTTAAAAGTCTAGGTGTATGACAATGTAGCTATGCCATTATTTTTATGTTTTTTCTTTTTCTTTTTATTATTTATGCATTTTTAAGTTTTCATGTAAATGTTTTATTGAAGAATCACTGAAGTATATATATAAAAGTACACAAAATAATAAATGTATGATTTAGTGACTTTTTAAAAAATGAACACATCGCCTTAGCTAGCACCTAAATCATGAAACAGAAGATGAACAGCAGCCCAGAAGCTCTCTTTGGGTATCCTTTAAATCATCAGCCTTCTTCCCCTACTTCCCTAAACAATCCAGCTTTTAACTAATTAGTTCTGCCTGTTTTTGGACTTTGCACAAATGGAATCTTCTAGTATGTACTTTGTTGTGTTAGACTTCTTTTACCCAATAATATGTGAGATGTTTCCATATACTTATATTTAACAATAGTTATTCATTTTCATTGCTCTGTAGGATTGCCCTGATGAAGATCATAGAATTTGTTTGTCAGTTTTACTGTTGATGGATATTTTGAGTTGTTTCCAGGTTCGGCTGTAACTGCTGTTATCATTTTTATACTTGTCTTTTGGATTCCTCTAGGATATATGCTTATGCATAAAATTTCTGGCTCATAGGATATTGCATATGCCAGCCTCAGTAGATACCATGAAATAATTCTACTGGTGGACAATTTATACGCTCATCAGCACAGTGTCTGAAAGAGGCAGCTGCTTCATAACCTGCCACTACTTGTTATTTGGTCTGTATTTTAATTGTAGTCACTCTGGCAGGGGCTTGCTAGTATTGCATTCTGGCTTTAACGGGCCATTCCCTTGGTGAGTGATAATGTTGAGAACCTTTCTATGTTTATCAACCCTGAATTTATACATTCTTTGTGACATATCTAGTGTAGCTTTTTGCCCATTTCTCTGTGAGCTGCATTTATATGTATGTAGATTTGGGAGTTGCAAGGCAGCACAAAGTGGCAAACTGAGGGTGAGCTTTGACTTAGAAAGGCCTGGTTACATCACATTGTGTTCAGCTAAGGTCTCCTGTGCCTGGAGTTTGTCTGTGAAGTTGGCTGTGTAGTTACCATCCAGCCATTGCACTGCTCCTTTTTTGTGATCCCAGCTGAAAGGAGAGGCTATTCAGGGTGGAGTTGTGCATGCATTCCATGACGATTTCTGCATTTCCTTCGAAGGTGGGTCTGCTTTTGTGTTTGGTGTCTCTGGTGACCAGCAATCAGAATATTCACCTGACCTAGCTTTTGCCATAGCATCTGAGATCTCTGGATGCTTCAAACTCTATCATTCTGTTTGGGTAGGATTAAGCATTGAAGTTAATCTTACTAAAGAGAATTCCAAAGTGTTCCAGCCTGCAGACTTTATTCCATTTGAAGAAGTTTCTACAGCATTAATATGTGTTCATAAAAAGAGGAAAATTTAAGGAACAATCCCTTTCATCTGACCATTGTGGGCAGCGGGACGGGACCCAGACACAGTTTGGAGATGAAGGGGTCTTAGTTGTCCTGAAGAAGAAAGTACCATGGAAAGGAAAGACTGAGGAAGGAGGCTAAATTGGTGTCTTTGGGAGAACAACCGCTGAGAGACACCTGGTGTTTCTATCTGTTAACAATTATGTGAAACAAACATGCAAACAAACAAAAAAAGGGAGAAAACTCTTGCAGAAAGCCAAACGAATGTGTTGTGGAAGAACCCCTAACTCGGATTTCTTTCTGAATAATATGTTTCATTAACAAATAATGCAGCGAATATTAAGAAAGAAGCTGACTGTTCATAGGAATTTTGCACAGAGATTTTTCTCATTATATCACCAGCAGAAGAGGCCACAGAGAGGGCAACCTCTTAATCTGATAATATAAAATTGAACATTTCTTTTACATAGAAAAGATCACAGAGTTAAAAGGTAAAGCATTAACTGGGAATATCAGAAAAACAAAGTAGACAAGGGCAGCATTTTTTTTTAATATACAAAAAGCTGATAAAATTCACTACGAAGCTGAGACTCCTTCGTAAAGGGCACTTGCTGCGCTCTGTCCCCTGCACAGTCATCCCCAGTGCCCATCCGCCAGTGAGTGTCACCTCCTCTCCCAGGGAAATGCCTCCCTGTGCCCCTTCGGGGGTTGAGGCTCTCTAAAGGACAAAGAGGGGGTCTCTATCCAGTTCTCTTCACCCAGCTTTCTCTTTCCCACCCACCTGCCCTACATCTGTTTTTTATGATTTTTTTTACCTTCCTTCCAAAGTAAGCTTCCTTTTCTCAGAATTTTTCTTAGCAAAAGAGCAGTCATATTGCACAGTAGCCCCTCCACACCGATAGACAAAACATCACAGGGAGACAACTCATGTTATAGATAAGACATACATAAGTAAATATAAATTATATATAATAAAAAAATATATATTATAGATAAGACATACACAGTACCTGTGTTCTCTCATAAAAGCAAAAATGAGCATTTAGAAAGATAGGTAATGATGGACAATACTAGTAGCATTGTCTTTCAGTGGTGGGATGGTGCGTGATTTCCTCCTTTTTGCTAATTCAGCAGGTTTTACATTCTTATTATCATGCACATACATTGCTTTTCAGTGGAGGTGAACAAAATAAACTAGAGATTAAGAACCAAAGAATCAAGAACTTGTCCCAATAACTAATAGAATCAAGAACTTCTCCCAGTAACTAATTATCACTTACTGTCAGATTCGTAGACCCAATCCCCATTGTGTGGCTGTGGGCCAGACCCCTGAGCCCTCTGTGCCTAGGTTCCTCCCCTAGAATCATTCTTGCTCTCAGTCCCAGCAGGCAGTGCGTGGTAGGGGGCCAGCTTTCTGCGTGTGGAGGTTCAACCCTGTGAGTGAGCTGCTTCCACAGGCAGGGCTGGGAATGGTTCCTGAGACTCAGAGCACTTGAGCCTTGCAGGTCTAGTGAGCGTTCCCGGTAGCTGGGAGCAGCTGGCAGTCATAGACTGGGCTGCTTCATAGGCCCTGGGTGCTGTCTGACATCATCCTTTTGGTGTTCCCACTCTCTGGGTTGAAGCCCCTTGGACACCTGTGCCCACTAATCACGTCACTCTTGACCAAGTTGGCCTTAACGTTTCCCTCAGCCTGACTGACATTTGACGGGCTTTTTCCTGACTTTAGGTCTGCAAGCTCTGCTTTCTCAGAACATTTACTTGAGAAAATTTTCCATTTTGTGGTTTGAATCTACCTGGACAACTATGACTGCTAATCAAGCTGCCCTGTGTGAACTACTTGCCACTCCTACTTCCCGGAGGCTGCGCTCTTCTTGGCCACTTGTTCCTAGTCTAATCCCACATCATTTGTCATTCTCCCTGTGTGATGCTGAGCATCCATCCTCTCCTGAATTTGACTTTTCAAAGTTACAATGGAGAAGTCCAGGGAGAAGGCATTTCAAGGAGCCTGAGCTTCTAGTCTGGGGAGGAACCCTTTACTGAGTAGAGTATTTACCCCAGCCAAGGAGTCTCCACAAAGGCCCCTTCATGTCCCTGTTCTCAGGCTGTAGATAAAGGGGTTCAGCAGGGGGTGACCATCGTGTATGCCACAGATGCCACCATTCCAGTGTCTGCTGAGTAGGAGGAGGAGGGCTGGAAATACACCAGAAAGAGTGACCCAAAAAAGAGAGTGACCACTGTCAGGTGGGAGCCACAGGTAGAGAAGACTCTGTGCTTCCCCCCAGCAGAGGGGATCCTGAGGATGGTGCGCATGATGTGTGCATAGGAGACCAGGATGAAGCTGAGGGCACCACGCCCAATGGGGCCGCTTCAGCAAGCATCATGATCTGGAAGATGTGAGTGTCTGAGCAGGTCAGTGTGAGGGGCGGGAGGAGGTCACTGAAGAAGTGTGGGATGGAATGGGAGGCACAGAAGGAGACTGAGACATCAGGACAGTGAGTGTGAAAGCCAGGAGGTGGGAGCAGAGCCAGCACACAGTGACCAGCTGCAGGCAGCGCTCGGGGCTCACGATCGTGGTGTAGTGGAGAGGAAGGCAAATGGCCACGTAGCGGTCATAGGCCATCACCGCCAGTAGGAAGTCATCCAGCAGGGCCAGCGCCATGAAGAAGTACATCTGCAGGAGGCACCCGGTGCGGGAGATGGTGTGGTGCTGTGTCTGGATGTTCACCAGCACCTTGGGGACGATGGTGCAGGAGAAGCAGGTGTCAATGAAGGACAGGTTGGCCAGGAAGAAGTACATAGGGGTGTGGAGGTGAGGGTCAGAGTCAATGGCCAGGATGGTGAGCAGGTTCCCCAACACAGTGACCAGGTACATTCCCAGGAAGATCCCAAACAGGAGAGGAAGCTGTTCTGGATGCTCAGAGAGGCCCAGGAGCAGGAGGTCAGGGATGCCGGTTTGGTTTCTGATTTTCATTTAAAGTAGAACAATTGGAGGAAAATCTTACCTAAATATACATAGACTCCACAAAGTTATGGCATTCAAAGCCTTTTTTTCTCCATGTTCCTTTTAAATGTCAAAGAAATATACTGTAAACATGTACAGAGGTAAGAACTATGGACAGTGATGGGAGATTTTTTGGGGGGTGAACTTTGCATATTCATACATTGTCCTGTAGACCTCCTGGATGAGGCTGAACTGGAGATTACCTGGGAAGAAACTTCCTAATTCATAGTTCACCCCAACCACCCATTATGGGAAAGCTATCAATTTCATTGTCACGAGAGGTTTGAATAAGACATTGTGGGGAATATGTCTTTACTAAGAAATTATTAAGAAGAGCTCTCTTTCTGTCTCTGTCTCTCAATTGACGGGTAGAGAAGCAATAAGTAATTACATAAATACGTCATCACTTGGACTCAGAAATTCTTGGTATGATGGGAGTATCTGCCCTCTTTTTCTTTTGAAGACCTATCAAATGAGCTAATGTAGATAAAATCACTTTATAAACTCAAAGGAGTTTTACAAAGAAAAGATCATCATCAGCATTCCTGTCAGCAGCATCAGGTCCTTAGGAGTTTGGCCTGGGGTCCTATAGACCAGGTGGGAAACCTTTCTCTGCCCTTTCTGAATGTGTTATTCTTTGCAACTTATACACCCTCTTTGAGACTCAGTTTCCTAGACTGTTAATTTGACTGTTAATGCAGACTTTGTAAACTTATGGATAAGGAATGAGATGACATATTCAAAATGCTAGCACAGAGTAGACCAATAAATTGTGATAACAGTTATTAATATTGCTAGTAATTGTAGATAAAAAGGAACCTGGGATTCCTGATGCACCAGAAAAGTGTTTGTGGACATGCCTCTCAGCTCTAAACCCCCACTGCCTTTTACATTTTGGGTGAATTATTTACATCCTCTGAGCCTCATTTTTTCTTCATCTGTAGAATGTGGACATAAACCTACCATATAGGACTGTTGAAAGCATCAACATGCCAGAATCCATTAAAGGGTTTTTCAGGACCTGTGATATAAAAACCCAAATGAAAGATTCTGTCTTCTGCATTTGGCTTGTGTGGAAGGATGAACATGCCAACAGGCAACACCAGTGTGTGCTAATATCATGCTCTTTGATGTGGGCCTGCAACCCACTCCCTCTGGGTTTGACAGACTTTCATTGGCCACTGGCTCTTTTGTGCACTAAAATGTTGAGCAAGTTTGCTCCATCTTTCTGGCCTCAGTTTCTGCATCGGATTGAAGAAGATAATAACTGCCTAATGCATAGCATTATCATGAGGATTAAATTAGTAAAGAATCATACAGAAATAGAATGATGATGGGCTTATATCAAGTGCTCTTTATGTTTTCTTTTCCTGATATCATTGTCTTCCTTTTAAGGAGTTTCTGGAGTGACCAACTAGTTGTCTGTGTTTGCCCAACACTTTTCTGCTTTCAAAACTGGGCAGCCCACTTACCCCAGTCCTGGCACAGGGCCTTTCCTTGGTCATCCATCATCTTTGGGAAGCTGGGCTCTGAAAACTGTAGTTTCATATGTACAGTTGTAAGTGCCACTGTCATAAGTACCATCATCATGACCCTCGGTGGCAATGGCTCTGACCTACTAGTACCATGACAAAGTGTCCACTTTGACAGGTTACATGTGTAGAGCCAGGTTCAAGTCTCAGCAGTATATCTTATAAATCATTTAGCGTTTCAGAGCCTCAGTTGTAAAATGAGCCTAAATAAATCTACCTCACATAATTCTGAGACGCAAGGCAGAAAAATGAACGAGATCTTGCTAAACTGCCAGTTGTGGAGATTGTTACTCTCCTAGGCTGATTTTGAGAGCCACTCATGATTGAGTGGGCTGACAGTGAATTCTATGCATCCAGGGGTCCTGAGCACTGCTGATGTCTGCTTACAATGTCTCAGCCACTGCCAAGGGCCTGGGGACTGCTGATCTGGATTGACTTTGGGCTACATTCTCAGGGAGTTCGTGAATATTAAATCAAGATCCTCCTCATGGTGTTAAGAGGCCAAGTTGTGTTTAGCTGAGAGTGAGGAATGGGCAGGAAAGAAGTAATAAGAGAGGTGGAGCCAAGATGGCAGCATGAGTAGAGCAGCGGAAATCTATTCCCAAAACCATACATATTTTTGAAAATTCAACAAATACAACTATCCCTAAAAGAGAGACCAGAAGATACAGGACAACAGCCAGGCTACATCCACACCTGCGAGAACCCAGCGCCTCACGAAGGGGGTAAGATACAACCTGCAGCCTGGCAGGACCCGAGTGTCCCTGCCCCCAGCTCCCAGTGGGAGGAGAGGAGTCATAGCAGGGAGGGAGAGGGAGCCGAAGACTGCTGAATACCCAGCCCTAGCCATCTGCACCAGAGCGCAGACACACAGGGCGTGCGGTGCTGGATAATAGGGAAACGGAACAGTAAAACCTGTGACTGAGTCCCTGCAGCCGGTGCCCCTGGGACAAAGAAAAGCGAGTGCTTTTTGAAAGAATTAAAGGGACAGGGACCCCACAGCTGGACGGAAAAGCCCTGGGAACTCCAGGTGCCCTAACCCCCTGGGCAGCAGCACAGCTCGGAGGCCCCTCACAGAAATAAATAGCCCCCCTCCCGTTTCCCCTCCAACGCCACTCCGCCATAGTGGAGCAGCAGCCTGAGGCAGCAGGGCAGAGCTTCTTTCACACCAGCTGGACAAGAACTAGAAACCCCGTCTCTGGGCAGCTGCCCAGCACAAGCCGCTAGGGGTCGCTGTTCTCCCAGGAGAGGAAGGCCACAAATAGCAAGAAGGGACATTCTCCCAGCCATCACTCACGCCAGCTTACTGCAACTACCTCTATCACCATGAAAAGGCAGAAGAATTTGATACAGACCAGACTAACCCAGACATCCTCCCCTGGGAAGGAATCTGGGGAGATAGACCTAACCAATTTTCCTGAAAAAGAATTAAAAATAAACGTCATAACCATGTTGATGGAGCTGCAGAGAAATATGCAAGAGCCAAGGGATGACATCCAGAAGGAGATTATAGAAATGAAACAATCTCTGGAAGGATTTAAAAGCAGAATGGATAAGATGCAAGAGGCCATTGATGGAATAGAAACCAGAGAACAGGAATGCATAGAAGCTGACACAGAGAGAGATAAAAGGATCCCCAGGTATGAATCAATATTAAGAGAACTGTGAGACCAATCCAAATGGAACAATATTTGCAATATAGGGGTACCAGAAGAAGAGAGAAAAAAAAGGATAGAAAGTGTCTTTGAAGAAATAATTGCTGAAAACTTCCCCAAACTGGGGAAGGAAATAATCATTCAGACCATGGAAGTATACAGAACTCCTAAAAGAAGGGACCCAAGGAGGACAACACCAAGACACATAATTAAAATGGCAAAGATCAAGGACAAGGACAGAGTTTTAAAGGCAGCTACAGAGAGGAAAAAGGTCACCTACAAAGGAAAACCCATCAGACTATCATCAGACTTCTCAACAGAAACCTTACAGGCCAAAAGAGAATGGCATGATATATTTAATGCAATGAAACAGAAGGGGCTTGAACCAAGAATATTGTATCCAGCTCGATTATCATTTAAATATAAGGAGGGATTAAACAATTCCCAGAAAAGCAAAAGTTGAGGGAATTTGTCTCCCACAAACTTCCTATGCAGGGTATTTTAGAGGGACTGCTGTATATGAGGGCACTCCTAAGGATAAAGAGATGTCACCAGAAAAAATAAAATGACAGGAAAGAAATCAGACCAAAAAGATACTAACTAAAGGCAAAAAATAAAATCAACTACCCAGAAAAGCAGTTAAAGGAAACACAAAAGAGCACAGAATAAAACACCCAACATATAAAGAATGGAGGAGGAGGAAAAAGAAGGGAGAGAAATAAAGAATCACCAGACAGTGTTTATACTAGCTCAATAGTGAGTTAAGTTAGGCAGTAAGATACTAAAGAAGCTAACCTTGAACCTTTGGTAACCACGAATCTAAAGCCTGCAATGGCAATAAGTACGTATCTTTCAATAATCACCCTAAATGTAAATGGACTTAATGCACCAATCAAAAGACACAGAGTAATAGAATGGAAGAAAAAGGAAGACAAATCTATATGCTGCTTATAGGAGACCCACCTCAAACCCAAACACATGCACAGACTAAAAGTCAAGGGATGGAAAAAGATATTCCATGCAAACAATAGGGAGAAAAAAATCAGGTGTTGCAGTACTAGTATCAGAGAAAATAGACTTTAAAACAAAGAAAGTAACAAGAGATAAAGAAGGACATTACATAATGATAAAGGGCACAGTCCAACAAGAGGATATAACCGTTATAAATATATATGCACCCAACACCAGAGCACCAGCATATGTGAAACAAATACTAACAGAACTTAAGTAGGAAATAGAATGCAATGCATTCATTTCAGGAGACTTCAACACGCCACTCACTCCAAAGGATAGATCCAGTGGACAGAAAATAAGCAAGGACATGGAGGCACTGTACAACACACTAGAAGAGATGGACCTAATAGACATATACAGAACTCTGCATACAAAAGCAACAGGATACACATTCTTCCCAAGTGCACATGGAATATTCTCCAGAATAGACCATATACTAGGACACAAAAAGAGTCTCAGTAAATTAAAAAAGATTGAAATCCTACCAACCAACTATTCAGACCACAAAGGTATAAAACCAGAAATAAAATGTAGAAAGAAAACAAAAAGGCTCACAAACACATGGAGGCTTAACAGCATGCTCCTACATGATCAACGGATCAACGACCAAAATTAAAATGGAGATACAGCAATATATGGAAACAAATGACAACAACAACACAAAGTCACAACTTCTGTGGGACACTGCAAAAGAAGTCTTAAGAGGAAAGTATATAGCAATCCAGGCATATTTAAAGAAGGAAGAAAAATCCCAAATGAAGAGTCTAATGTCACAATTACTGAAATTGGAAAAAGAAGAACAACTGAGGCTTAAAGTCAGAAGAAGGAGGTTCAGTAATAAAGATCAGAGGAGAAATAAATAAAATTGAGAAGAATAAAACAATACAAAAAATCAATGAAACCAAGAGCTGGTTATTTGAGAAAATAAACAAAATAAATAAGCCTAGCCAGACTTATTAAGAGAAAAAGAGAATCAACACACATCAACAGAATCAGAAACGAGAAAGGAAACATTATGACAGAACCCACAGAAATACAAAGAATTATTAGAGAATACTATGAAAACCTATATGCTAACAAGCTGGAAAATCTAGAAAAAAATGGACAACTTCCTAGAAAAATACAACCTTCCAAGACTGACCAAGGAACAAACACAAAATCTAAACAAACCAATTACCAGCAAAAAAATTGAAGTGGTAATCAAAAAACTACACAGGAACAAAACCCCAGGCCAGATGGATTTACCTCAGAATTTTATCAGACCTACAGAGAAGACATAATACCCATTCTCCTTAACGTTTTCCAAAAAAGAGAAGAGGAGGGAATACTCCCAAACTCATTCTATAAACCCAACATTACCCTAGTACCAAAACCAGTCAAAGACCCCACCAAAAAAGAAAATTACAGACCAATATCCCTGATGAACATAGATGCAAAAATACTCAACAAAATATTAGCAAACCAAATTCAAAAATACAGCAAAAGGATCATACACCATGACCAAGTGGGATTCACCCAGGGATGCAAGGATGGTACAACATTTGAAAATCCATCAACAGCATCTACCACATAAACAAAAAGAAGGACAAAAACCACATGATCATCTCCATACATGCTGACAACGCATTCAACAAAAGTCAACATCCATTCATGATAAAAACTCTCAGCAAAATGGGTATATAGGGCAAGTACCTCAACATAATACAGGCCATATACTATAAACCCACAGCCAATATCATACTGAACAGCAAGAAGCTGAAAGCTGTTCCTCTGAGATCAGGAACAACACAGGGATGCCCACTCTCCCCACTGTTATTTAACATAGTACTGGAGGTCCTAGCCATGGCAATTAGAGAAAACAAAGAAATACAAGGAATCCACATCAGTAAAGAAGAAGTTAAACTGTTACTATTTCCAGATGACATGATATTGTACATAAAAAACCCTAAAAACTCCACTCCAAAGCTACTAGAACTAATATTGGAATTCAGAAAAGTTGCAAGATACAAAATTAACACACAGAAATCCATGTCTTTCCTACACACTAACAATGAACTAACAGGAAGAGAAATCAGGAAAACAATTCCATTCACAATTGCATCAAAAAGAACAAAATACTTAGGAATAAACCTAACCAAGGAAGTGAAAGACCTATACCCTGAAAACTTTAAGACAGTCTTAGGAGAAATTAAAGAGGACACTAACAAATGGAAACTCAATCGATGCTCCTGGCTAGGGAGAATTAATATCATCAAAATGGCCACCCTGCCCAAAGCAATATACACTTTTGATGCAATACCTATCAAATTACCAACAACATTCTTCAATGAACTACAAGAAATCGTTCAAAAATTCATATGGAAACACCAAAGACCCCGAATAGTCAAAGCAATCGAGAAAGGAAGAATAAAGTCAGGAGGGATCTCGCAACCTAACTTTAAGCTCTAGTAAAAGCCACAGCAATCAAGACAATTTGGTACTGGCACAGGAACAGAGTCATGGTCCAGTGGAACAGAATAGAGACTCCATACATTAACACAAACATATATAGTCAATTAATATATGATAAAGGAGCGATGGACATACAATGGGGAAATGACAGTCTCTTCAACAGATGGTGCTGGCAAAACTGGACAGCTACATGTAAGAGAATGAAACTGGTTCACTGTCTAACCCCATACACAAAAGTAAATTCGAAATAGATCAAAGACCTGAATGTAAGTCATGAAACTATAAAACTTTTAGAAAAAAACACAGGCAAAAATTTCTTGGACAAAAACATGAGTGACTTCTTCATAAATATATCTCCCCAGGGAAGGGAAACAAAAGCAAAAATAAACAAGTGGGACTATATCAAGCTGAAAAGCTTCTGTACAGAAAAGGACACCATCAATAGAACAAAAAGGCATCCTACAGCACGGGCGAATATATTCATAAATGACAGATCCGATAAAGGCTTGACATCCAAAATATATAAAGAGCTCACACTCCTCAACAAACAAAAAGCAAATAATCCAATTAAAAAATGGGCAGAGGAGCTGAACAGTTCTCCAAAGACGAAATTCAGATGGCCAACAGACACATGAAAAGATGCTCCACATCGCTAGTTATCAGAGAAATGCAAATTAAAACCACAATGAGATATCACCTCACACCAGTAAGGATGGCCACCATCCAGAAGACAAACAACAACAAATGTTGGCGAGGTTGTGGAGAAAGGGGAACCCTCCTACACTGCTGGTAGGAATGTAAATTAGTTCAACCATAGTGGAAAGCAATATGGAGGTTCCTCAAAATGCTCAAAATAGACTTACCATTTGACCCAGGAATTCCACTTCTAGGAATTTACCCTGAGAATGCAGCAGCCCAGTTTGAAAAAGACAGATTCACCCCTATGTTTATCACAGCACTATTTACAATAGCCAAGAAATGGAATCAACCTAAGTGTCCATCAGTAGATGAATGGATAAAGAAGACGTGGTACATATACACAATGGAATATTTTCAGACATAAGAAGAAAACAAATCCTACCATTTGCAACAACATGGATGGAGCTAGAGGGTATTATGCTCAGTGAGATAAGCCAAGTGGAGAAAAACATATACCAAATGATTTCACTCATCTGTGGAGTATAAGAACAAAAGAATAACTGAAGGAACAAAACAGCAGCAGAATCACAGAACCCAAGAATGGACTAAAAGTTACCAAAGGGAAAGAGACTGGGGAGAATGGGAGGATAGGGAGGGATAAGGGTGGGGAAGAAGAAAGGGGGTATTATGATTAGCATGTATAATGTGGGGGTTGGGGGAAAGGGTAGGGCTTTGCAACACAGAGAAAACAAGTAGTGATTCTACAACATCCTACTATGCTGATGGACAGTGACTGTAATGGGGTTTGTGGGGGGAACATGGGGTAGGGGAGAGCCTAGTAAACATAATGTTCTTCAAAAAAATTAATAAATAAAAATAAAAATACACGATCTCAAAAAAAATATTTACTGTAATAAATTCCCTCACATTGCATAATTTTACTATCTTAAATTAAATTTTCACTAATAAGTGGTAAAAAAATGTGTTTCAGTTCTAACAATTTTGATTTTAAAGTGAAACAATTCAACAGTCATACAAGGAAGGATGCTGGAGAATTGTTCTCATGTTTATGTTTAGGACAAGTCATTTAAAACAATTAGATTTCCTTAAATATACATTAAAAACTAGGGGCTATCATTTTTATGTTATTCTTTATTGTAATTAACCTAGTAAGTGAGACACACAAATGCTGCCATTAAATGTGAGGGGTAGTTCTTAATCATAATATGCTCATCTGGGTAAGTCAGAATGTGCTTATATAAATTCTTAGATTAATCCTAGAATGGAATTTCATTTTTAAATTCTAATGGAGATGATTCAGAATCTCTGAGGATATGTTCACAGTTCCCCAGGGGTCGACACATCTCAATTTGTAAAATACTGGTCAACAAAAAGTTCTCAAATAGTTTTCCCTCTATCACACTGGCTTCCTTATTTTCTAAGCAATTCTATAAACTAACATACAATCAAGGATTGTAGACTCATGTTTATATTATTATTTTTAGCAAAATGAAATTGTCAGAACAAATCAAACCAAGTACAGCAAAGTAAAACCCCAAACGCTTGTTAATTTCAATGAGGAGTCTCTCAAAGTCTGTCAAAATAAGAAATTAAACAGTGTTGAAGGCTTTCATTTTTGTGATACACATAAGGAAAAAGAGAAAGTTCTGATAGTCCTCATCTCACTTAACAGTAATTTTTAAAGCATTTATATAATTTAGGAATAACAAGATTTCAATTTTAGTATTATTATTAAGCCAAGAAATTATCAAGACACCCAATCAGTGATCTGGGTTTCTCTTAAAAGCCTCTGTTCTCAGAATGTGGCAACACTTTCTAAAGTCTTTGGAATTTTAAAGATCGCTTTGTTCATATTTTATCTCCCAGGATAAATTAATTATGACAAGAGAACAGAACAAGTTGGTAACAGTGATGAATATTTAGACAAGTCTCCAAATTTGATGTTCTTGTGCAAGTTCTCAACCTAACAGCTGTCCAAATCAGACTCTTTGAATGAGTCTTATTGTAAAGAAAGGCATTTCTCCCACTGGCTGGTGAGCAGTTTAAACGCCATTTACTTCATCTTTTTTTCCTGAGATTCCCCTTGCTAATTATGAAAATGATGAGTCTTTGGAATTCCCGTTAATTAGGTTCCTAAACATAGATGAGTCTCAAGAATGTGATGCTATCTTGCTGGCAGAGGTCACACATGGGCCTGCATCCCTGCCACACCCTGTCTGCACTGGCTAAGAAATACATCTGTCTGTCTCACGTGTATTCCTAGGACTAAAGCACCATATAGGTTTGTACGAGGACATTTTATTATTATAAAAAATCAATACTAAATTGATCCCCAGATTAGGGCTGTTTAATTAGCCTAGTAAAGAGATGGGAAAATTGATTAGCAAATTGACTATGAAAAGAGAGGAAATAAGGAGAAATAATACATAATTCCATAAGTTTTACTCTTGGCATATTAGAGTGCTGTGTCGGACAATGACAGACAAGATATGGCCTATCAGTGGGGTCAGGGAATTAGGGGTCATGAGAGAAGGGTGGATACTCTCTGCCCATTCATCCAGCTGTTGTTTTCCTGAGTGCTAGCTTTCTGCCAGGCAATGTGCTAGGACAGTGGATACAGAGGGGAGTTTATCACAGCCCCTTCCCTCCAGGTGCAAAGTAAAAAAGAATTTACGTTGGTTCTCATAACTGCAATGATCACAGTGGTAGCAGTGGAAGTAGCAACAATAGCAATTACCAGTCGAGCCTTTTACAACCTGCCAGGCCCTATATACAGTGCTTTATATGTAATATTCTCACCCTTACAGTAGTCATTAAAAAACTAGATATTACTGTGATTTAATAGATACAGAGATGAGGCCTCAGAAAGGCTAAGTAATTTGCGAAATGCACAGAGCTTGCAAGTGACGTGTCCCAGAATTATACTGAGGGTTACTTGGATCCCACATTTTGGTCTCAGGAATTACATCACATTTTAGTTATTCTAAGGAAATAATAAGACGATGAGGATGTGAATGACTGGGATAATAGTAGACAAGTGTCTGCCATTTGGGGTGGTCTGGGCATAGATTGAGTGACCTCATCTACCCCATTAAGAGAAGTGGAGTGTTAGGGTGGGGCTTCCAGTGCTTTTACCCTTCCCCTGAGATCGTGTCCGTACTCCCCTGCTCTAGACGGCAGATGTTGCCCTTGACGTCCCTCCGGAGACTCTACCGGAAAGGTCTCTGGGGCCCCTCAGCCTCTAAATCTCACCTGGCCCTGACTTCCAGTCCCAGGTGTGGATCTGTCCTTCAGCACCATGGCCAGATCCCTGCAGCCGGGCAGTGCACTGGAGCCGCGAAGCCCTGGGTCAGGGCAGTCCCCTCTTGCCAGGTGGGCATGTGGGTGCGGACTACCATCATTCTACGGCTTGTCTCCCTGTGACCCATTCCTGTATTTGCTGATCAGTAACCGGTCTCTTACTCTGAAGCCATCCTGTTTAACATCCTCCTTTCTTCTTCATGTCCTCCCAGCCTTCCCCTCTCTCCTCACCCAGACGAGCTCTCACGAGCCCTCCTTTGTGGTGCCGTGCTTGATGTTCAAGTCTCCTACCTGCCTTTATCTCTCCTTCAAATCCGCAATTTCAAGTTCCTCTCTCCTTCTGCCCTGTCCACAATACCACCCTGTCTGCATCACCACCTCCTCTCACTCATCATCTGTTAGTTTTTCTCCTTTCCCCCTAAAAAATATCTTCCCTTCTCATTATCTCTGCCCTCATCATTAAAAACAATTCCCACCCTTAATTCTGCTCCTCTCTGTTATCATATCAACAGTTTTTCCTCTTACTTTCCTTGTTCTTTTCATTCTTCCGGTCTCTCTGTACTCTTTTTCCATCATGCATTTGCATTCTCTCTTTTCCCACCACTCCGCATTTTTTCTCCATTTTTTCTTTTCATTGTCCTTTCCTACATTGTGCCTGCATTTCTATGTCTCTGACATTCACCTTTCTTCTCAGTCAACTCCCCATGGCAACACACAATTACTCTTAGAGACTTTAAATTTTAGGAAGAAAGTTTAGAAGAAACTCCCAATTAAAAGTAAATTCTGCTCTTCAGTAATTGTTTTCTGAATTTTTGGCATATACTTACCATTTATACACTACATATGCACACGTGAATGCACAAATCATTCACCCATTTATACCACATTCACACTATTCACTCAGATGCCAGCTCTTCTATGAGAAAATGGAGGGCATATTTGGTGTCAACTAGAAGAGCTTTTCTGTGTTACACCTGTTGTGATTTTGTTATCTCTTAGGAATCATCATGACCTCAGTGCATCCCTGAACTCACCTAAGGCTGAGATGGGACATCGTACAAGTAAGCTCCACAAGCCCCTTTGAGTATATTGATCACACTACTTATCCCACTGTTTTTCATACAATGTTCATATTTCTTTCTTTCCACCCTATGGCTTCCTCACAGAGTTGTGTGGTTTGTCTTAATGTCCCATCACAGGTAAGAAATCAATATTTGTAGGACAGATGAATTAATCAAGGAACAGATGGATAAATAAATGAATGATCTTCTAATTACACAATTACCTTCTGCACTTGTTCTAGGGGAAATTGTTTTCAGGGGACTGTAGACAAATTCAGGTATCCAGATCAGTTTTCAGAGACTCAATCTGTTCTGTTCTCTTCTTAGATATTTCTAGAGGCACAGATTTCCTCTTGCTAATCCCTATTTAGAGTAACAATTGTACTTTGTGAGAAAAATATTCTTTGACAATTGCTCTTATAAATTATTAACAATCCCCAGTGTGAATGACTCTTGGTGCTCGATCTACAGTTTGTCTCCTGCCCCACACTCCTCCACCTCCTTTCTGGCTTTTCTTTGGCTGTCCTGTTTCCTTTTCTCTCCCAGACCTTATGATTCGTCTGGATCCTTCATTTATAGCACTGTCCCTCCCTTCTCTATGCTGATTGTATGTGCTTCATTTTTTTATTTTGGTATCATTAATCTACAATTACATGAGCAACATTATGTTTACTAGGGTCCCCCCTTCACCAAGTCCCCCCAACAAACCCATTACAGTCACTGTCCCTCAGCATAGTAAGATGCTGTAGAGTCACTACTTGTCTTCTCTGTGTTGCACAGCCCTCCTAGTGCCTCCCCCCACATTATACATGCATGTGCTTCATTTTTTACCACAGCTATAGGCTGGATACTCCTGCCCTTTACTATGGCAGTGAGGCTGGCCAGGTTGGATATGTAGATTTATGAATAATCAGCCTTAAATAGGTCAGGGAGGCTCTAGGACTGGATACGTTGTTCTTTAGATTTATCTTGGGGAGCCTCCACAGTGGAGGGAATGGGAATGGAAGTGAGAAGTAGATACAGAAAAGAGATAACCATTGGGCAAAGGAGGGTGAAATTTATAATATTATAGTAAGGAGACTAGGAAAAAAACAAGTGTCAAGATTGGGGGGGAGAATAGTTAATAATGCCAGCAATAGAGAAGGAAAATGAAGCAGGGCTGGTAGAAGTAATGAGCAGGAGATCGAATTCTCTGTGTTAAAATTCCAGTTCTGCCATTGACTAGCTGACAATATTGAGCAAGCTGCTTAATTTATCTGTGCCTCAGTTTCCCTATGTTTAAAATGAGAATAAACTAGTATTTGCTTTCCAGAGTACGGGTTTAACAAAATCCTACATGTAGAGTGCTTTGTAATGTGTTTGGCACAAAATGTCATCTACTATTATTACTGCTACTATTATTATAGATCATTGAATATGGTGAGGACAGTCCATTGATAACCTTGAAAGCAAAAATTTGTATGTTACTTTATAAGTAAACTATACTTAATCATACTAAATATATGATGTGGAGCAAATAGTTGCTACATCTTAAGATATAAATTACAATTATTAAGCACTAATAAGCAATTTGTTTAATTCTAAAAACTTTGCAGAAGTCATTTCTATGTCCATTTTGGTTGAGGAATTCAAAACTTGTAGACAAGTGAAGGAATTTGTGCATGAAAGGGAGTCTCACTTGGAGCATAGAAATATGTGCTCCAAACTCTGTAGCAGAAGTAACAAAACAACCCAAATACACATGGTAGAGAATTGATAGGTATATTGTGGTATAGTCACACAAAGGACTGTTATGTAGCAATGAAAAATGAATGAGCAACAGTTATATACAATAATGTCAGTGAATCCAAGTAATATAATATTGAGGCACAAAATCAAGTCACTCCAAATTAGTTACATTTTGTTACCCCTTTATACATTTCAGATAATCTCAAACTTAATATTCTTCTTCTTGGAATCATTCTAGTAGATATATATAATATATAAACATGTATTAGTGAAAAAACGGAGTAAGTAACCCAAGGTCAGGAAGTTGGTTACCTTAGCCAGAGAGTGACGGAAAAGGTGATGGAGAAGGCTCATGTAAGTGGACAAGAATTAGAATTAATGTTCTGGTTTCTGTGTTTGACAGTAAAAAATGGGTGTGTGTGATAATAATATTCAAAACCAAGGAAACAAGCAAGTGATGATACTTGGACCAAGGAACAGAGTGCAGCATGAACCAAGGATTATGATTACTCCAGTCCTGGGCTCCTGAAGCTGGAGAAATAGAGGCAGTTACGAGTCTTCCACCTGTGTCTCTTACAGCCGTGCTGAAAGTTTCTCCCTCTTATTCTAGATTCCTGTCTAAATTTCCCCCTGGTTCTAGATCTCCAAAGTCAGTCCCAAATGTAAAAGCCCCCATCAGAAACTCACCATAGTATTTGCTAGTGGAAGCCAGAGAAATAGGAAGGTAGTTGAGAACATGGGACATACCTGGGATTAGGGAAAGACAACCGAGGGCAACTTCTAGGCTTCTTGGCTCATGTAGATCTCATAGTTAAATTCCCATGTGCTGTGACATCTTACATTTATCCATAAGGTCTTCAAAGATTGTTTCGGAGGTAAATCTCTGGTTCTCCCAGTTTAATGAGATACTACCTAATTCTGGGTTCTCCATGACGTACCGGCTTGAGTGTCCCAATACTGAGTATGTGATTGAATTAACTGAGTTGGATGCTATTCTGAGCTGGAAATGTGTGTTTTGTCTTACTTATGAAGGAATGAAAGTGGTTCCAACTCAGTTGCTATCCTTCACTTTAATGTTTATATTTTTCATAAAATTTCAAAATGTGAAAAATGTATAGAGACTGAGACAATGAAATACATAAACTCAACATCCAACTTTTTTTTCTGAGTTACTTGGTTTGAGACTTTTTTTTATTATTAAGGTATAATTGATATACACTCTTATGAAGGGTTCACATTAAGAACAATGTGTTACTACATTCACCCATATTATCGAGTTCCCCCCATCCTATTGCAGTCATTGTCCATCAGTATAGTAAGATGCCACAGTCACTATTTGCCTTCTCTGTGCTACACTCTTCCCCATGATTCCCCCCACACCATGTGTGCCAATCATAATACCCCTCAATCCCCTACTCACTCCCTCCCCTGCCCCTCCCCTTTGGTAATCACTAGTCCCTTCTTGGAGTCTGTGAGTCTGCTGCTGTTTTGTTCCTTCAGTTTTGCTTCATTTTTATACTCCACAAATGAGGGAAATCATTTGGGACTTGTCTTTCTCCGCCTGACTTATTTCACTGAGCATAATACCCTCCAGCTCCATCCATGTTGTTGCAAATGGTAGGATTTGTTTCTTTCTTATCAACATCCAACTTTAAAAAAACATTTACCTTCTTTTGATTTAGATTTTCATTTTGAAAAACTAGACCGTTACAGATACAATTAAAACCCAAACTACTCCATCCTATTCTCTATCCTCCTGCCTCCCCCAAGATATCCTCTATCCTACAAAAACTTTGTTATTCTCTTGCATGATTTTAGAATACATATATATATGTCATATGTTTTTATACCTATATATAAATACCTGTTTTACAAAAGTAATAATAGTTTTACATTTTAAAACTTCTTATCTGTTGTACTTTGCTATCATTCAGAACTGGCATTTTTTGGTTAGCATTATCACTTGGAAACTTAAGCTTGTTAATGCCTGTGGCTCTGATATTCACTGCTGCTTAGAAAGAGTAAACCACAAATTAAAATATGTATATGTAGTTGTGGTTCAGTAATCTAACTGAATAACATCCTTCTTCCAGGAAGAATACCATCTCTGTTATAAATCACAATTTCTAGAAACTGAGATTTGTTTCAGGGCTGTCATTTTCTCTATTTCACAGGTCCATTTAGTTGAGAATGATTCTCAAAAAGCTTGAGAACCACTCTCATAGAGATTTAATTATCTCACCACAATGTTATTAAATTAGAAATCAATGATGAAAGGTAGCTTAAGAAAACATGTCTTAAACTAAAATGCATCCCCAAATGTTTTCAAAGTCTTAAGGAGAATTTGAGAAAGGGACTAAGTGCATGGAAAAAGTTAGAGAAGGCTGCATTGAGAGAATTTGTTGGGATGAAGATACATGAATTTTCTTTGGGCTACTGGATCCAAGGAAGGTGTATAAGCTAGATAAGCTGTGTTTTCCACCCAAGAGGGCCTCCTGCTAGGGTGAGGCAATCTTAGAAGATCAAACCTAGAGTGGTACAGTCAGATGTCAGTCCTAAAGGAAGATTTGAATTGCCCTTGCGTGGGAAGAATGCAGTAACCGTTACAAGAGGGTGGTCTCAAATGGGCTCCTGTGATGCCACAAGGGAAAGATTCTATCTTTACAGTGTGTACCAAGGGCACCACTCAATGAAATCTTACCTTTCCTTCTACTCTGACACCTTAATAGCCAGACAACTGACAGGAAAGAATGGATGAGATGGTGCAGTAATGAAGTCTACCACGTCCCTCTTTCCCTAATGCAGGTTTCTGAGTGAGAATATAACTCCTCCTGGAGAAGGAAGAAAAGTTTAAATTGCTTGGGATTTAAAGTTTTGATTTTCATTTGGGTTGGACTTGGAGTACTTAAAAACTAGGTATTTTTCAGAAGCAGCAATGGGAAGAAGTTGCTTCCTCCTTTTCCTTCACAATGTTGTTTCTTCCAAAGGCTTCACTGATGATTTTCCCCTTTGATCTTCTCTGTCTTATGAGATGGAGAACATCTTACTACTATTTGACAGATGAGAAAACATAACTTGCTCAACAGCACATAGCTAGTAAGTGGAAGATGCAGTTAGATTCTGTGTAAGCCTGACTCTAAAACCTTTGCTATTAACTTACAGACTGTTGCCCTTTAATAGAGACTCTGTTTCATTTATTTAACAAATATGTAATAATCATCCCCTAATTGGTAGGCTCTGTGCTAAGTATTCAGAAGTCAGTGACAAATATATGTTCATATGTGTATATATGTGCAAGGTGCATATGTGTATGTGTGTGTATGCACAGAAACATACGTATTCAAGTGCCTAACAGTCTACATTGAGCAGCAGGCAGAAACAGTAGTTACAAAATGAATTGAAGAGTGAAAAGTGCTTTAGAGAAACACTGTGGAGGGACTCAATGAAGACATCAAGTAGAAATGAAACCTGAGTCCTCAAGACGTGGAGCCTTTCACCAATTAGTTTGAAAGTGGGGTTGAAGTTTGGCTCTGGAGGGGTGGGATGACTTTCCATGGAGGAGGTAACAGGGTATGTAAAAATGTTTCTATTTTTGGATAATTTAAAGGGATATAGAATTTGAGCTTGATATTTATTTTCTCTCAGTTCTTTGAAGATATTGTTTCTTTATTTTCTAGTGTCTCTTGCTGCTGAGAAATCTATCAGAAAAACTCATAATCTTTCCTTTTTCTCTGATTTTCATTTCCCTCTTTATTTGCTGTTTAGCAGTATGCCTAACATAGTGTCTATGTATGGATTTTTTAAAATGTGTTTTGTTTGGGAGTTCTTGTGGTTCTTCAGTCAGAGGATACATTTAATGAGTTTGGAAAATTCTCAGTCTGTGTCTCTTCAATCTTGCCTCTCCTCCTTTCTCTTAAGATTCTTCTTCTTGACTACTTAGATGTTATGGTGGATCCCACTTTTTCTTCCCCAAATCTTACCTCCCCTCTCCATATCCTCGTCACCTTGCACTGTTGCCTGGATATTTTTCTCAGAACTAGCTTCACTTTTCAGCCACTGTCCAACCCAACCATTGAATTTGAAATTTGAATGTGAATATTTTTATGTTCTGGTCATTCTTTTTGGGTCTTTTCCAGACCTCTTGTTTTATTTTTTATAATATTTTGTTTCTGATCATCTTTAACTCCTTGTTTTAGACACACAGTATTTTAAACAAAATTTTTAATTTCTAACAGATTTATTTTATGATGATCAGAGGAAGATAATCCTATTATTTGATTGCTGATTGTCTTCATAATGAATAGGTTTTGGGTGTGCACTGTAATTTTGAATAGTGAGCTCATCTTCTTGGTTTTTATTTATTGAAATACCATTTATGTTATATTGGTTTCAGATGAACAACTTGGTGATTCATCAGTTGCCTACATTACCAAATGTTCACCATGATAAGTGTGGTTACTGGATGTCACCATATAAAGATATTACAATAATATGAGCTGTATTCACTGTGCTATACTTCCCTCCCTATGACTAAATTATTTCCTAATTTGAAGTTTGAGATAATTTGAAGGATTAGGCATGAATAAAAGATGAGGAGCTAGAGACATTAAATACAGCAATTTTTTCATGGGCTTTGCCACTGGCAGGAGATAAGTAGGAGTTGGTTGAAAGATAATACTGAATGGAGGGTTTATGACTGTTTGAGGGACTTTATCAGGGTTTGTGGCTGACCGAAAGGGAGTCACTAGAATGGATGAACAGGAATAAATAAGGGAGAATATGCTCTAATAAGTTAAAGGAGTGAAGTCATAGTCCTAGCGGAGGAGCACTAGTGATCAGCTGAATTTGAGTTTTCCAGGAGTTTGAAGAACACAAATAAATTATCTGGAGTTGTCATGACCTCTAACATATGACCCATGACTTGCTTTTTGATCCCAACTGTCTTTCAGGCAGGCTCCCTGTCACTCATCATGGGCTGTACCCCTAATGCTTCACACTCTCCAGTCTTCTTGCTCCGTGGCTTCTCAGGAGCTAGCGTCTCCCCGAGTCTCCTTTTTGTCCTGTTCCTGGCTGTCTACCTGATGACCGTGGTGGGGAACATGACCCTAGTGCTGCTCATCTCCCGGGACCCCAGGCTCCACACGCCTATGTACTATCTGCTCCGCGGTCTCTCCGTGATAGACATGGGGGTGTCCACAGTCATCCTGCCCCAGCTGCTGGCCCATCTGCTCTCTAATTCCCCAGCCATTCCTGCTTCCCGCTGCTTGGCCCAGTTCTTTTTCTTCTATGCATTCGGAGTCACGGATACACTTGTTGTCTCTGTCATGGCCGTGGATCGCTACGTGGCCATCTGTGACCCTCTGCATTACCCTTCGGTGATGAGTCGCCAAGTCTGTGCCCGCTTGCTGGCCATGAGCTGGTCAGTGTCCGTAGTGCACACCATGCTGCATGTGGGCCTCCTCTTGCCTCTGAACTGGGCTGGGGATGCTGAAGGCAACGTTAACCTCCCCCACTTCTTCTGTGACCACCGACCACTTCTGCGAGCCTCTTGCTCTGACATACGTTCCAATGAGTTGGCCATATTCATGGAGGGCGGCTTCCTCATGCTAGGCCCCTGCACCCTCATTGTACTCTCCTACATCCGCATTGGGGCCACCATCGCTCGCTTGCCTTCAGCTGCTGGTCGCCGCCGAGCAGTCTCCACCTGCGGATCCCACCTCACCATGGTTGGCTTCCTCTACGGCACCATCATTTGGGTCTACTTCCAGCCTCCTTCCCAGAACTCTCAGGATCAGGACATGGTGGCTGCCGTGATGTACACTGCCATTACCCCTTTGG